>NC_059225.1:31031084-31654834 GCF_020615455.1 Coregonus clupeaformis
AAAAGGCCAGCTGTTAGTCTGTGTTATGATGAGCTGCATATGTTATCTGGGCACAGAATGGTGTATGGGAAATGCAGAGATTGGGCAGGTGGGTGGCTGTGAGCTGTCCGATACAGTATGCTTCTAATATGTCAAGGCACACCACACACACACACACAGGGAACTACTGAGTTTTATATGAAAGGCAAGGAGAAGAGAACAATAGAAAGAGATGAGAGAAAAGAAGACAGAGCAGCTTAACTTGTTGTGTATGAACTGTCCTGTTGCTATAAGAAAAGAATTAGGTGGAGCACAAACACCATTGTAAATACAACCAATATTTAATGTGTATTTATTTTCCTTGCCATTCTTACTAATTGCACATTGTTAAAACATAATATTATAACACCATTTGAAATGCCTTTTTATTCCTTTGAAACTTTTGTGAGTATAAAGTTTACTGTTAATTTCAGATGTTTGTTTTTCATTGCTTTGGCAATGTGAACATAGTCACCTCCAAAATGATTGACACCCTTGATAAAGGCTGTATAAAATAAATAATACAAATATGAGCTATGTGTATACCCAAAAAATCAGAAAAGTATATTATTTTGTACCTAATACAATTTCTCACAGAAAATTATTTTGCTCTCAATAAAGCTTTTTCCAACAACCATCCAAACAGCCTATTGTGGCATAGAAGTGCATCTCGTTGTAGATTTGGAGACTTGGTATTTAGTTTAAACAGGTCTGTAATTCTCAACTGTGGCCCCATGGACTTTCTTTGCCTCCCGAACCATCCTTCTCACTGTGCGTAGGGGACAAAGGCTACATAGATCCTCTACCAGGCAAGTTTATCACTGTTAGGTATTGATCAGCTTTAGCCCATGGCCATTCCCTATGAGCCCAATTTCCACCATAGTATCATTTTAAGAAAACATCTATGAGTGGTACATTATTCTGTCAAAATTGATGAAGTGTAAATAGGATACATTTGGACATAATGTCAGTGCAAATCTAGAAACTGAGTTTTGTGAGACTTGTGGTGGCCGAAACTTCATCACAACATAAAATTAAGGTTGTTTCAAAGCCTGCTTACAGCTGGCAGCACAAGAAGTAATCATCAATTTGAGTGCAGCTGCAGCGACCAAATTGTAATGCGTAATAGTAGTGGAGTTTGCTACTTTGGATATCCGTATAAGACGGGTGCAAGGACGTTGGTAAATTACAATGTACATAGGGACAAAAATAAGTTAGCGTTACAATAGCAATTCAAACCTCAAAACAACTATAAATTGTAAGAAATTAATATACAAACATTGAAAGCATTTAATGAAAACCAAAAGGTGTGCAACATGAAAATATTGTCATTTACATTGTATAATTGATTGACTTCCCAAACTGGCCGAAATAGGCTGTCAAAGTCAAACCAGCTTTACCTGATCATACCACCAATACATTTGAAAGCTAATTGGCAAAATAATTTATCCAACTCTTCCCACCTGCGAACACACACAAAGACACCCACATCAAACCACACCCGAAACCAGCTGCGTTTTTGAATTTACGGTCATGCACCTAACATTTCTAAATTAACCAAATCCTAACGAAGGCCAAATCCCAGGAAGTGCAGTGGCCTTTACAACTGTACCCAACGGAGGGTAAAATTAGAATAAATGGCCCTCCAATATCAGCTTAGTACTATGTTGTATGAGCAAAAGCCCCAGGCCCTCAACCCACTCATACTAACCACCATTTGTTTCACAGACAGTGATAGTTACCTTTTATTTGCTGTGTGATGACGCGCCGCGTCCAGATCAATCATATGATTGGATGATTGGATTTTTCCTTTAGTGCTTCTGCTAACATATGAGATTATATCTGATTGAGCATCTATGACTCATGAATTAGTGCTTTGGGCTGACGCTCTCTGTGAGATATTCCTTTTCATTATTTGGGAGCCAAGGTGTAAGCAGTGTAGTAAGGTAAAGCACATCTTGGATTTAGTTAAATTAATCGTGTCAAGTACATGTACTCACACTCGTGTGTGTGTGTGCCTGAAGTAGGCACTGATATCGGATCTAACTTCAACTTTGTTGTCAGTTTCTATAAAATGGCCGAGCACACGGTACTGCATCTAATAAGTCTCTGTCTTCCTGTATGCAGGCTCCATCCATGACGCTAATCTAGGCTGCATCCCAAATGGCACCCTATTCCCACTTTATATGGTACACTACTTTGACCCAGGCCCAACCAGCTGGTCAAAGTGATACACTGTAAATAAGTGCCATTTAGACGTTAATGAAACATATACACACTATATATATACAAAGTATGGACAGGTATGTAAAATCGATTGCACAGCCATGTAGTCTCCATTGTTCCCAACAATGGCAATAGAATGGCCTTACTGAATAGCTCAGTGACTTTCAACGTGGCTCCGTCATGGTACCACCTTTCCAACAAGTCCAGTTAGCAAATGTCTGCCCTGCTAGAGCTGCCCGGTCAGCTGTAAGTGCTGTTATTGTGAATTGAAATGTCTAGGAGCAACAACGGCTCAACCGTGAAGTGGTAAACCACACAAGCTCTGAAATAGGACACACCAGTGCTGTAGCGTGTAAAAATTGTCTGTCACGGTTTGCCTTCACTCTGCAGAGTTCAGCTGCCTCTAGGCTTAACTTCAGCACAATAACTGTTTGTCAGGGAGCTTCATGAAATCTGCAGGTTCATGGCTCTTCAGCTACATAAACCTAAAATGCTGCATGTACAATGTAGCGTCGGCTGGGTGGTGTAAGGTTATCGTGGACTGAGGCAGTGAAGCATTCTCTGGGTAGTGAATCACGCTTCACCATCTGGCAGTCCGGCCAGACCCGAAATCCTGCAGGTTGTGGATGTGGGAGAACACTACCTGCCCGAATGCATAATGCCAACTGTAAAGGTTTGGTGGAGGATAAATAATGGTCTGGGGCTGTTTTTCATGGTTCGGGCTAGGCCCTTAGTTCCAGTGAGGGGTAAGTATTACATACAATTACATTCTAGATGATTCTGTGCTTCCAACTGTGTGGCAAGGATTTGGGGAAGGCCCTTTACTGTTTAGCATGACAATGCCACCGTGCGCAAAGCGAGGTCCAACAGAAATCGTTTGTCAAGAGATCTGGTGTGTAAGAACTTAACAGACCTGAATCCATGAACACCTTTACGGGATGATTTTGAAAGCCAGCTGCAGAGCCCAGGCCTAATGCTATACCATGGTGTTTGCCAGGCCTCACTAATGCTCTTGTGGCTGAATGGAGCAAGTCCCTGCAGCAATGTTTCAACATCAGTGGAAGAAGCCTTCCCAGAAGAGTGGAGGCTGTCAAATCAGCAAAGGGGGACCAACTCCATAGTAATGCTGATTTTGGGACGAGACGTTACAGGTGAGCAGAGTGTCCTACTTTCCAGTCATGTAGTGTACAGAGAGATTTGGCCTGTAGGCTTGAAGATGCAACTGTGGATAAGGCTAGCAAAGCTGATGTTGACTGAGTGGAGCAGTGTTAAGATGAACTTTTTCAGTGGATATGGATGGAGCTTTGGTACAGTGCTCTGTGTGCTGTGGGGAGGTTTGAACAGTGCATTACTGGGTTGCCCAGGTTATGAGTTACTTCCCGAAATATGTTAATACAAGGGTCTGCCACTTCCTTCTGGCCTCCCAAACAAAGGGTTGCCAGGGACTACTGTGGATTATAGTGCTTGAGACATTTTCCCAGATAAATTGATTTGTCCAAGTGGGTTTGTCATAGCTCATCAGTGGGTTGTAAGATTGTAGAAGGCTGCACTGTTGGTCTGTCAGTATTCATCCATCGGGTTGTGAGGTTGGAGGTGGGTTGATCTTGTCCTGTAGAGCCCATAGGAGCACTGTTGTCAGGTTGTCAGGAGTCTCGACTCCCCTGCTAGCCACACGGTTCTCACTAACCGCTTCCATCCCGGTTGTTATGCAAGTAAAGTCATGTCGTATAAAAAAAAGGAATCACTGTCATTTTATAAATGCTGACAGATCAATTGTTCATTTGATATGGTGGGATCTTTTTGTGTCGGTAAAATGAATTATGCGGTAAATGGCGGGTGGAAAGCCGGCTTGTAAATATTTATATAATAACCATCATATCGAGTAAATTTGTAGTCTGCGTGATATAGTGTGTGGTCCTCCCACTATGACTCGGGAAAGCATGCAGTTTATTAGGCTACAGATAGAAATAAGTTATGATGAACTTCACAGGAGTGGTGAAAGTGCTGCAGTGATGCTTTTTCAATAAATATCAAGGGTCTTATTCTGGTGAAGTATCGTGCTTGCCCGCTGAGAAATAAAAATAATCCATAATAATATCATCATGTAGACTAGCCTAATAAGTGCGGCTACCCGCACTGTATCTGTGAGCAGTTGGCTGAAGCGGCGGGGTGCCAAGGCCAGAGTAGTTGAACATGCAGTAGAGTTGAGCGTCGCAATGGAAACACATTGAACTTTTCGATTTTTATTCAGTACATGAACCATTGTCGAAAAATACGTTTTGTGTGCACTACCTCATCACGCACTGATTTCGATCCATAGCAAAGTGCGTTTGGTAAAAAACATACCACTGGTGAGAAAATGCCCACGATTTTCTTTATGCTGAGTCTAGAATATATCGCATGAAAAATCTGTCATGCCAAGTGGATGAAGGCCTAGCTATGTCAAGCAACACCCAAGGCTCCTTTGTCGCCTTTAACCAGTGTTGTCTATGTGCGTTAGTGTGAAATGTATGTATCAGCTTTGTATCATTAAGAACTGTGATATTACGCTCCGAAAAACCAATGACACAAATAAGAAACAAACGTATCGTACTTCTTTCACATTGACTGCAGTAATGATTTTAATGAAGCTACACTCCAGCAGCGTAAGAGGACAGATCACCTCTTCTATTCTCCGTCTCCCTCTCTCTCCTCTCTCTCTGCTCTCTCTTTCCGTGGCTCTCCGTCTCCCTCTCTCTTTCTTTTCTCTCTCTCTCTCTCTCTCTCTCTCTTTCTGTCTCCCTCTCAGTTTCTCTCCTCCCTCTTCCTCCATCCGTTTGGCTAATATTAATTACACCCATAGATCCAAAGAGCTCTGTTTCTCTGCTCCAGCATGACAGGAGAAAGCCAGCAGCATCAAAGCTGCTCGAGACTCTTGTCTGGTAATTAGTTTAGTATTGGTCTATTGCACTTATCGACATTTCCTTTGTCCCTTCCCGGGAATCCCTGCTTTCTTGTCTCTGTTACTTGAAATGTTGTAATGTTTGAAAAGGTCAAAGCTCTTGGGTCTGTGTTCAATCTCCCCATTGTTTCTCAGCCCCCTCTATTGGAATGGGACTCATTACAGGGAAACACATGAATGCGTGGGAAAATCCTTGAGATTGACCAGCCATTTGTACTCTCAATCTGGTTTAAGCAGAACAACTTCCAAAATACAAAAAAAACCCAGCACTAGAAAAGACGACAGGCGCTTGACTTGGTTATATTTATACATGAATCTGATTATATTTTTAGAGGTGAACATTTTTGCAAACTAAAATATCACATTTACAAATTATTCAAGACCTTTTACACAGTACTTTGTTGGAAGCACCTTTGGCAGCGGTCACAGCCTCGATCTTCTTGGGTATGGCGCTTTCACAAAGCTTGGCACACCTGTGTTGGGGAGTTTCTCCCATTCTTCTCGCAGATCCTCTCAATCTCTGTCAGGTTGGATGGGAGCGTCTCTGCACAGCTATTTTCCAGGTCTCTCCAGAGATGTTCGATCCGGCTCTGGCTGGGCCACTCAGACATTCAGAGACTTGTCCTAAACACTGTAATTGTCTTGGCTGTGTATTGGAGTCGTTGTCCTTTTTGGAAGATGAGCCTTCTCCACACAGTCTGAGGTCCTGAAGCGCTCTGGAGCAGGTTTTCATCAATGATCTCTCTGTGCTTTGCTCTGTTCATCATTCCCACAATCCGACTAGTCTCCCAGTCCCTGCATGAAAAACATCCCCACAGCATGATAAATGCCACCACCATGCTTCAACCGTGGGGATGGTGCCAGGTTTCCTCCAGTCGTGGCGCTTGGCATTCAGGCCAAGAGTTCAATCTTGGTTTCATCAGACCAAGAGAATCTTGTTTCTCATGGTCTGAGAGTCCACCTTTAGTGCATTTTTGGCAAACTCCCAAGCGGGCTGTCATTGCCTTTTGCTGAAGTGGCTTCCGTGCAGCCACTCTACCATAAAGGCCTGATTGGTGGAGTGCTGCAGAGATGGTTGTCCTTCTGGAAGATTCTCCCATCTCCACAGAGGAACTCTGGAGCTCTGTCAGTGACCATTGGGTTCTTAGTGACCTTCAATGCTGCAGAAATGTTTTGGTACCCTTCCCCAGATCTGTGCCTTGACAAAATCATAATCCTGTTTCGAAGCTCTAGGGACAAGTCCTTCGACCTCATTGCTTGGTTTTTGCTCTGACATGCACTGTCAAACTGTGGGACCTTTTCAAATCATGTCAAATCAATTGAATTTAGCACAGGTGGACTCCAATCAGGTTGTAGAAACATCTCAAGGATGATCAATGTAAACCAGATGCACCTGAGCTCAATTTCGAGTCTCATATCAAAGGGTCTCAATAGCTTATATAAGATATTTCATTTTTATTTTATTTTTTAATGTGTTAACCTGTTTTTGCTTTGTCATTATGGGTATTGTGTGTAGAGCTGATGGGGGAAAACAATTAATTTAATCTGATATTTAGAAGATAAGGCTGTAACGTAAAAACGCGCTTGTAAACTCAAAGGGTCTGAATACTTTTTCAATCCTCTTCGGTGACATTCCTTACACGCGGTGCTGTGTGCATGTGTGTGTTTATGCCTGAGGCATTATGTGTACTGTTGATTGAAAAACCGAGGAACAAAGAGGTTGGAAGTGAACCAAATTATACCCTGTAATACAGGGATAGGCAACTTTGATGGGGGTGGGGAGCACAAAAAACATAACTCTGAACTCATCATGAGGGGCCGCGGTGGCTCGCGGGTCTTCATACCCACATCCATACCCACACATGCAGTCAGTGCCTGTACTAGGCGTTTGGGGGCCCTAAGTGAAATTCTACACATTTTGCCATGGAGCTAATTTTTTTTCTTCAGTTTTACAGATAATTTCCTGCAATCCTACACACTTTGCCGTAGGGTGGAGAGAAATGTTTGCAATGTTAGTTTTAATATATATATATAGAAATTGCACCTTGTATTATACTATTCTAACTCACAACAGTAAGTTGAGACCCCGACTGAGTTCCAAAAAATATATATACTTAACAAAAATGTAAACACAACATATACAGTAAAGTGTTGGTCCCATGTTTCATGAGCTGAAATAAAAGATCCTAGACATGTTCCTTACGCACAAAAAGCGTATTTCTCTAAAATGTTGTGCACAAATTTGTTTACATCGCTGTTAGTGAGCATTTCTCCTTTGCCAAGATAATCCATCCACCTGACAGGTGTGACATATCAAGAAGCTGATTTAAAAAGCATGATCATTACACAGGTGCACCTTGTGCTGGGGACAATAAAAGGCCACTCCAAAATGTGTAGTTTTGTCACACAACACAAGGCCACAGATGTCTCAAGTTTTGAGGGAGCATGCAATTAGCATGTTGACTGCAGGAATGTCTACACTGAGTATACATAACATTAAGAACACCTACTCTTTCTATGACATAGACTAACCAGGTGAATCCAGGTGAAAGGTATAATCCCTTATTGATGTCACTTGTTAAATCCACTTCACTCAGTGTAGATGAAGGGGAGGAGACAGGTTAAAGAAGGATTTTTAAGCCTTGAGACAATTGAGACATGGATTGTGTCATGTGTGTGCCATTCAGAGGGTGAATGGGCAAGATAAAAATGTTAAGTGCCTTTGAGCGGGGTATGGTGGTAGGTGCCAGGGCGCTTTGCGTTTGTGTCAGGTGCAAAACTGCTGGGAACCTCATGCTCAGCAGTTTCCGTGTATATCAAGAATGGTCCATCACCCAAAGGACATCCAGCCAACTTGACACAACTGTGGGAAGCATTGGAGTCAACCCAATATTAGGAAGATGTTCTTAATTTTGTTGATCCCCAGGCCTACAAAAGTTGCCAATCTCTGCTGTTAATACATACTATGTTGGCATCATAAACTCACAAGAGTCTATTGAGAGGTGTTGTGAAGTACAGTATTTCAATCAGTCTTCACAATCCCCAGAAGTCCATATACGTACAGTCATTGTTCCATAGCCCCATGTTTTACTGGCTGTTCCAAATCTGTTTGCACTCTAGCCAACTCCATTCTGTCATTGTCAAGCCAAACGAGTCAAGGAGTTGGTATGAAAGCACAAACAGAACCTCAAGCAAATGTTTTACTGAACTAGCCTAGACTTTGTTGAACATCCCGAGAGCAGGCCGTGTTGTGTAATTGCACCGTGACTAGGTACCCTTTTCCTTACATAGTGCACTACGTTTGACCTCTTCCCTATGGTCCCTGGTCAAAAGTAGTGCTCCATATAGGAAATAGGGTGCCATTTGGCACGCAGACAATGACTAGGTGTTATGTAGCGTCACCACTGTGACCAATGTGAGATGACTGGAATAATTAATTGTAGGAAGCTGAACAATTCTAGTTTCAAACTGTACAGAATTGTCACCATGGCGTGAGGAGAGTTGGAGGGGGAGACAGAGGGGGTAGAGAGAGTAATTAGCGCGCCCTGTCATGCTAGTGATTAAGCGGGGATGTAGGTGCCGTGCTCGATGGGTGCGTTGGTTGGGTGGCTCCGGTTCTGTGTCGCAATGACATCAAACAGAGACATCAGAGCTGTGGAGTCTCGAATTGCTGGACAGTTTGCTCTGCAGTGATTGTAGAACACTGCGTCGTTAGGCTTTATCTGCCCTATTTCTTACATTGCGCTGCTGTCAAAATAAAAACGTGTATCTCCAAAACTGAAACTGGTCAGAAAATTGAAACCTGTCATATTTTTACCATTGACGAACATGCAATTCCGAAACTTCATAAGGTAATTTGAATACATTTTCTTGATCCTGGAATCATGAGATGTTTAGAGTGCATTGACGGGAGTTACTGCTTTCAATTAATGTGAAAAGCAATGGTAGGTTTATTGAGTTGTCAGGAATAGTGTAATTCAGAGCAATCTTTTTGAAATCCCCTGGCTATAGATGATGTGATGAATTACATTTTCTATGATATCAAGAGATTTTCTTCAATTTGTCAACGATAGTTCATTATTTTCGTTATAGTCGTAACAGGAACGAATGGTTTTTGTGACTGTTTCAATAAGGGATATATTCAATATATAAAAGTGGGTTGTGCAGAGCCTGTGGTCTAGACACATTATAATCTCCCTACCGGAGAGATGGCTGTCTCAAACCAGATAAAAAAATATCAAAGGTGAGTGAATAAAAAATCAATTAAAAAAAATATGTAATGGCTCTGATAAGCGATACTTTGTTATGATTCTGATAAGCTATAATGTTGGTTTCGGTAGGCCTTACCCTCTGCAGTAGTATACCACCACCCACCGACCCAGCCAGCCAGCTAGGCCCTTCTCATCTCATATTCAAAAGCTACTGCTTGTTCCTCATAATGTCCACATGAATAATAACTGAGGCTCTTCCAGCCTCCCCTCTTCCTTCAGCTATGTGCTCGACTAAAGCCTAAGCTTTGAACAAATGCACACTTGCTTTTTTAAGTAATACGTTCTTATGAGGCAAAGTCCCATTGATGAACATCACATGCAATATTGATCTTTCTTATTTTCTTATTTTCTTATTTATCTTTCTTTCTTTCTTTCTTTCTTTCTTTCTTTCTTTCTTTCTTTCTTTCTTTCTTTCTTTCTTTCTTTCTTTCTTTCTTTCTTTCTTTCTTTCTTTCTTTCTTTCTTTCTTTCTTTCTTTCTTTCTTTCTTTCTTTCTTTCTTTCTTTTCTCTTTCTTTCTTTCTTTCTTTTACTTTCTTTCTTTCTTCCTCTTTCTTTCTTTCTTTCTTTCTTTCTTTCTTTCTTTCTTTCTTTCTTTCTTTCTTTCTTTCTTTCTTTCTTTCTTTCTTTCTTTCTTTCTTTCTTTTCTTTCTTTCCTTTCTCTTTCTTTCTTTCTTTCTTTCTTTCTTTCTTTCTTTCTTTCTTTCTTTCTTTTTCTTTCTTTCTTTCTTTCTCTTTCTTTCTTTCTTTCTCTTTCTTTCTTTTCTTTCTTTCTTTGCTTTCTATTCTCTCTTTCTTTCCTTTCTTTCTTTCTTTCTTTCTTTCTTTCTTTCTTTCTTTCTTTCTTTCTTTCTTTCTTTCTTTCTTTCTTTCTTTTCTTTCTCTCTTTCTTTCTTTCTTTCTTTCTTTCTTTCTTTCTTTCTTTCTTTCTTTCTTTCTTTCTTTCTTTCTTTCTTTCTTTCTTTCTTTCTTTCTTTCTTTCTTTCTTTTCTTTCTTCTCTTCCTTCTTTCTTTCTTTCTTTTTCTTTCTTTCTTTCTTTCTTTCTTTCTTTCTTTGCTCTTTCTTTTCTTCTCTTTCTCTTTCTTTCTTTCTTTCTTTCTTTCTTTCTTTCTTTCTTTCTTTCTTTCTTTCTTTCTTTCTTTCTTTCTTTCTTTCTTTCTTTCTTTCTTTCTTTCTTTCTTTCTTTCTTTCTTTCTTTCTTTCTTTCTTTCTTTCTTTCTTTCTTTCTTTCTTTCTTTCTTTCTTTCTTTCTTTCTTTCTTTCTTTTTCTTTCTTTCTTTTCTTTCTTTCTTTTCTTTCTTTCTCTTTCTTTCTTTCTTTCTTTTCTTTCTTTCTTTCTTTCTTTCTCTTTCTTTCTTTCTTTCTTTCTTTCTTTCTTTCTTTCTTTCTTTCTTTCTTTCTTCTTTCTTTCTTTCTTTCTTTCTTTCTTTCTTTCTTTCTTTTCTTTCTTTCTTTCTTTTCTTTCTTTCTTTCTTTCTTTCTTTCTTTCTTTCTTTCTTTCTTTCTTTCTTTCTTTCTTTCTTTCTTTCTTTCTTTCTTTCTTTCTTTCTTTCTTTCTTTCTTTCTTTCTTTTCTTTCTTTCTTTCTTTCTTTCTTTCTTTCTTTTCTTTCTTTCTTTCTTTCTTTCTTTCTTTCTTTCTTTCTTTCTTTCTTTCTCTTTCTTTCTTTCTTTCTTTCTTTCTTTTCTTTCTTTCTTTCTTTCTTTCTTTCTTTCTTTCTTTCTTTCTTTCTTTCTTTCTTTCTTTCTTTCTTTCTTTCTTTCTTTCTTTCTTTCTTTCTTTCTTTCTTTCTTTCTTTCTTTCTTTCTTTCTTTCTTTCTTTCTTTCTTTCTTTCTTTCTTTTCGCTACTGCTAATTATCCCCTAATTGTTGGTGAATCCTGCTTTGAGGTAATTTAGAATGCACACTGACCTATGCGTCCCAAATGGCATCCTATTTCCTGTGCACTAGGGCTCATAGGGTTCTGGTCAAAAGTAGTCCACTATATAGAGAATAGGGTGCCATTTGGGACGAAGCCACTGACTGCACAGCTGAACAATGCCACACCAGATTTACTCAACTTGTCACCAGTTGTTCTTTTTTTCAGTGCAGGATAAAAACATATTTATAAAAAAAGCTAAAACATAAAACAACAAATCTGAAATATGCAACAGATTTCATTTACATACCATATACACTGCTTAAAAAAATAAAGGGAACACTCAAACAACACAATGTAACTCCAAGTCAATCACACTTCTGTGAAATCAAACTGTCCACTTAGGAGGCAGCACTGATTGACAATAAATATCACATGCTGTGTGCAAATGGAATAACAACAGGTGGAAGTATAGGCAATTAGCAAGACACCCCCAATAAAAAGTGGTTCTGCATGGTGACCACAGACCACTTCTCAGTTCCTATGCTTCCTGGCTGATGTTTTGGTCACTTTTGAATGCTGGCGGTGCTTTCACTCTAGTGGTAGCATGGGGCCGAGTCTACAACCCACACAAGTGGCTCAGGTAGTGCAGCTCATCCAGGATGGCACATCAATGCGAGCTGTGGCAAGAAGGTTTGCTGTGTCTGTCAGCGTGAGTGTCCCAAGCATGGAGCGCTACCAGGGAGACAGGCCAGTACATCAGGAGGCGTGGAGGAGGCCGTAGGAGGGCAACAACCCAGCACAGGACCGCTACCTCCGCCTTTGTGCAAGGAGGACAGGATGAGCACTGCCAGAGCCCTGCAAAATGACCTCAGCAGGCCACAAATGTGCATGTGTCTGCTCAAGCGGTCAGAAACAGACTCCATGAGGGTGGTATGAGGGCCCGATGTCCACAGGTGGGGGTTGTGCTTACAGCCCAACCACCGTGCAGGGCGTTGGCATTTGCCAGAGAACACCAAGATTGGCAAATTCGCCACTGGCGCCCCGTGCTCTTCACAGATGAAAGCAGGTTCACCACTGAGCACATGTGACGCGTGACAGAGTCTGGAGCACGCCGTGCAGAACGTTCTGCTGCCCGCAGCATCCTCCAGCATGACCGGTTTGGCGCTGTATCCAGTCATGGTGTGGGGTGGAGCACTTTCTTTGGGGGCCGCACAGCCCTCCATGTGCTTCGCCTGAGAGTAGCCTGACTGCCATTAGGTACGAGATGAGATCCTCAGACCCCTTGTGAGACCATATGCTGGTGCAGTTGGCCTGGGTTCCTCCTAATGCAAGACAATGCTGGACCTCATGTGGCTGAGTGTGTCAGCAGTTCCTACAAGAGGAAGAGCATTGATACTATGGACTGGCCGCCCGTACCCCAGACCTGAATCAATTGAGCACATATGGGACATCATGTCTCGCTCCATCCACCAGCGCCACGTTGCACCACAGGCTGTCCAGGAGTTGGCGGATGCTTTCGTCCCAGGTCTGGGAGGAGATCCCTCAGGGAGGCCATCCCGCCACCTCATCCAGGAGCATGCCCAGGCGTTGTAGGGAGGTCATACAGGCACGTGGAGGCCACACACACTACTAGTGAGATACAGAGTCTGGGAGTATTAAGCAGTCTGACAGTGTTCTAGGCTTACAGTGGCTAGCGAAAGTACATTTACATTTACATTTTAGTCATTTAGCAGACACTCTTATCCAGAGCGACTTACAGTTAGTGAGTGTATACATTATTATTTTTAATTTTTTCATACTGGCCCCCCGTGGGAAAGTATTCACCCCCCTTGGCATTTTTCCTATTTTGTTGCATTACAACATGGAATTAAAAATAGGTTGGGAGGGAGGGTTTGTATCATTTGATTTAACAACATGCCTACCTCCACTTTGAAGATGCAAAATATTTTTATTGTGAAACAAACAAGAAATAAGACACAAAAAACAGAAAACTTGAGCGTGCATAACTCTAACTCCCCCAAAGTCAATGCTTTGTAGAGCCACCTTTTGCAGCAATTGCAGCTGCAAGTCTCTTGAGGGTATGTCTCTATAAGCATGGCATCCTAGCCACTGGGATTTTTGGCCATTCTTCAAGGCAAAACTGCTCCTTCAAGTTGGATGGGTTCCGCTGGTGTACAGCAATCTTTAAGTCATACCACATATTCTCAATTGGATTGAGGTTTGGGGTTTGACTAGGCCATTCCAAGACAGTTAAATGTTTCCCCTTAAACCACTCAAGTGTTGCTTTAGCAGTATGCTTAGGGTCATTGTCCTGCTGGAAGGTGAACCTCCGTCCCAGTCTCAAATCTCTGAAAGACTGAAACAGGTTTCCCTCAAGAATTTCCCTGTATTTAGCGCCATCCATCATTCCTTCAATTCTGACTAGTTTCCCAGTTTCCCAGTCCCTGCCTATGGAAAACATCCCCACAGTATGATGCTGCCACCACCATGCTTCACTGTGGGGATGGTGTTATCGGGGTGATGAGAGGTGTTGGGTTTGCGCCAGACATAGCGTTTTCCTTGATGGCCAAAAAGCTCAATTTTAGTCTCATCTGACCAGAGTACCTTCTTCCATATGTTTGGGGAGTGTTTGCTTATTTTTTTCTTTAAGCAATGGCTTTTTTCTGGCCACTCTTCCGTAAAGCCCAGCTCTGTGGAGTGTACGGCTTAAAGTGGTCCTATGGACAGATACTCCAATCTCCGCTGTGGAGCTTTGCAGCTCCTTCAGGGTTATCTTTGGTCTCTGTTGCCTCTGATTAATGCCCTTCTTGCCTGGTCTGTGAGTTTTGGTGGGCGGCCCTCTCTTGGCAGGTTTGTTGTGGTGCCATATTCTTTCAATTTTTTAATAATGGATTTAATGGTGCTCCGTGGAATGTTCAATGTTTCTGATATTTTTTTTATAACCCAACTCTGATCTGTACTTCTCTTCAACTTTGTCCCTGACCTGTTTGGAGAGCTCCTTGGTTTTCATGGTGCCGCTTGCTTGGTGGTGCCCCTTGCTTAGTGGTGTTGCAGACTCTGGGGCCTTTCAGAACAGGTGTGTACATATTGAGATCATGTGACACTTAGATTGCACACAGGTGGACTTTATTTAAGTAATTATGTGACTTCTGAAGGTAATTGGTTGGACCAGATCTTATCTAGGGGCTTCAAAGCAAAGGGGGTGAATATATATGCACGCACCACTTTTCGGTTATTTTTTTTTTTTGAATTTTTTGAAACAAGTTATTTTTTTCATTTCACTTCAACAATTTGGAGTATTTTGTGTATGTCCATTACATGAAATCCAAATAAAAATCAATTTAAATTACAGGTTGTAATGCAACAAAATAGGAAAAACGCCAAGGGGGCTGAATACTTTTGCAAGTCACTGTATACTCCAGTTGTCTGCAAACCCCTGAATGTCAAGTTTGGCCTATTGTGTAATTCTAACTGGATTTGTGTGTGTGTGTGTGTGTGTGTTTAGCTAGAGGCTACATGGCACAGATTCCACTTTATTGAAGAAATCCACCTGCACCTATTTCTCATTCCTGATACTGTATCCCTCTGGCCCAGCCCTGTATACCCTTTCAGGGTTCTGTAGCACAGTGTGTGGAGATCAGTGATGGGTGGAGAGGGAGTGAGTGTTGCCGTCGCAGTGTAGTCAGTCAGCCAGGTGGGGTGTGAGGACTGGAGCTGTGGAGCGACAGGGTGTAGCGGAGGTTTACAAAGGGGTACGACCCAGTCAGGGCACCATGGGGTGAGTTTTGAAGGCTTTACAGAAGGTGTGTGACGGTAGAGGGTGTGTGTGTGCGCGTGTACACGTGTGTGTTGGACACAGGTGATTTAGAGTACAGCCCATGGTACAATGTTGTGAGTTCAAAACCAACACTCATTAATTACCGGAACCGGCGTCGACCCCTCCCCGCGTCGACCCACCATGCACACTCAGTGGGCTGTTGCCATGGAGACATGAGCTCCAGCTCCGGCACCTGTTAATGAGGTAGGGTCGTCTGCATGTGATTTAGTATTAACATCCATCAGCATGGCAAACACGTACAGTATGTACAGCAGGTCACAGATCCATGTCGGCCCCATTTCTCTTTATGGCTTTGATATTACAGATTATGACATATGGATCCATCTATTTCCCCCTCATAATCCTCATTAGTTTGACATATAGAAATAAATAATTGTAGCAATTTATCATGGATTATGACTTTGACATCAGTATCTATATTCATAGAAATATGTAGATAGAAATAGACGGGCTTGTTTCTCCACATACTGTACAAGAGATGTTGGACATAATGACTGTGTCCCAAATGGCATCCTATTCCCTATAGTGCACTACTTTTGACCAGAGCCCTATGGGTCCTGGTCAAAAGTAGTGCACTATATAGGGAAAATGATGCCATTTAGGGTGGACACAATCTCTTCCAGGCATCTGTGTTTACCATGTTTATGGAGGGATTGAAATTAAGACGGAGTTCTTCAGTACTAATCCCTCAGTCACTCAACATGCTACTCTGCTATTTAACCTGATACACATGATACACAGAGCATCATCTGTGGAACCAACCTTAATGTCTCCTTGTGGCACTCCATTCCCTATATAGTGCACTACTTTTGACCAGACCCCTATGCGCCCCATGGTCAAAAGTAGTGCAGTTTATATGGAATAGGCTACCATTTGGGATGGATCCAAGGACACTTTGCATATGGTGGTGAAATGAGAATATCTGGCTTATACAAGGAAATATTCTTACATACAGTTGAAGTCGGAAGTATACATACACTTTAGCCAAATACATTTAAACTTAGTTTTTCACAATTCCTGACATTTAATCCTAGTAAGATTTCCCTGTCTTAGGTCAGTTAGGATCACCAATTTATTTTAAGAATGTGAAATGTCAGAATAATAGTAGAGAGAATTATTTCTTTCAGCTTTTTATTTCTTTCATCACATTCCCAGTGGGTCAGAAGTTTACATACACTCAGTTAGTATTTGGTAGCATTGCCTTAACATTTTTTAACTTGGGTCAAACGTTTCGGGTAGCCTTCCACAAGCTTCCCACAATAAGTTGGGTGAATTTTGGCCCATTCCTCCTGACAGAGCTGTGTGTTACTGAGTCAGGTTTATAGGCCTCCTTGCTCGCAAACGCTTTTTCAGTTCTGCCCACACATTTTCTATAGGATTGAGGTCAGGGCTTTGTGATGGCCACTCCAATACCTAGACTTTGTTGTCCTTAAGCCATTTTGCCACAACTTTGGAAGAATGCTTGGGGTCATTGTTCATTTGGAAGACCCATTTGCGACCAAGCTTTAACTTCCTGACTGATGTATTGAGATGTTGCTTAAATATATCCACATAATTTTCATTCTTCATGATGCCATCTATTTTGTGAAGTGCACCAGTCCCTCCTGCAGCAAAGCACCCCCACAGCATGATGCTGCCACCCCCGTGCTTCACGGTTGGGATGGTGTTCTTCGGCTTGCAAGTAGCCCCCTTTTTCCTCCAAACATAACGATGGTCATTATGACCAAACAGTTCTATTTTTGTTTCATCAGACCAGAGGACATTTCTCCAAAAAGTATGATCTTTGTCATGTGCAGTTGTCTGGCTTTTTTATGGCGGTTTTGGAGCAGTGGCTTCTTCCTTGCTGAGCGGCCTTTCAGGTTATGTCGATATAGGACTCGTTTTACTGTGGATATAGATACTTTTGTACCGGTTTCTTCCAGGATCTTCACAAGGTCCTTTGCTTTTGTTCTGGGATTGATTTGCACTTTTTCGCAAGATGCGTTCTCTAGGGAGACAGACACGCGTCTCCTTCCTGAGCGGTATGACGGCAGCGGGGTCCCATGGTGTTTATACTTCCATACTATTGTTTGTACAGATGAACATGGTACCTTCAGGGGTTTGGAAATTGCTCCCAAGGATGAACTAGACTTGTGGAGGTGTACTCTTTTTTCTGAGGTCTTGGCTGATTTATTTTGATTTCCCCATGATGTCAAGCAAAGAGGCACTGAGTTTGAAGGTAGGCCTTAAAATACATCCACAGGTACACCTCCAATTGACTCAAATTATGTCCATTAGCCTATCAGAAGCTTCTGAAACCATGACATCATTTTCTGGAATTTTCCAAGCTGTTTAAAGGCACAGTCAACTTAGTGTATGCAAACTTCTGACCCACTGGAATTGTAATACAGTGAATTATAAATGAAATAATCTGTCTGTAAACAATTGTTGGACAAATTACTTGTGTCATGCACAAAGTGGATGTCCAAACCGAATTGCCAAAACGATAGTTTGTTAACAAGAAATTTGTGGAGGGGTTGAAAAACGAGTTTGAATGACTCCAACCTAAGTGTATGTAAACCTCCGACTTCAACTGTGTATGGGTAGGTATCCTGACATAAAAATGAGGGAAAGGCTACAAAAAGGAGAAAGTTGCAGTGTAATATTGTGCCATTCCATATCAAAAATGTTTTTGGTATCTCAGATTGTTCTGGTAATTCTGACATAAAAACTTCATTTGGAGGAAGTATGCTTAAAATGTTTGTTTTTTTAAATTTGTATCACAGTTTTTTTGGGGGAAAATCATGATGTAAGTGGCCATTGTAGGCCCTTTTCAGACCTATACATGTGTCCTCTAAGACCCTATGATCAGTGAAGGTACAACATCTTCATGCCATTATACTTATAGTGTGCTCTTAAATATGTAGCATGTCTATATTCTGAAATACAATTTTCACATTTGTAATAATATCTCAAAAGTACCCTTTTTGATGTAGCTTATTTTTTTGACATATTGTATAATATATGTTACATTCTTTTGCCTGATTCCTTTTAGTTTTTCCCCAAATTTTGTTTTTCTCTACTTAGTTTTGCCGGGTTTCTGTTTTTCACTCTCAAAATCACACCTTTTCATATAAAAACAACACAATTTGATGTTTTAAGTCTACAACAATGCTTAATCCACATAGGGCTGGGCGATATGGCCAAAATATCATATCACAGTATATAAAAAAATCATGGTTTGACAGTATTTTATGTTTTGGAATAATACAAGTTCTACATTTGCTTTATGAGTAGTGCGTGACCCTAGGGTGGCAACACATACATTCTAAGTCAATGGGTCTTTCTACATTCTGATTTGTTTTATACTGTTCAATTCAACTTCAACCAAAAATAATTTCCTGCATTTTTATAAATTTCTGCATTTCTTGCACTCATTTGAGATCATTTCCACACTGCCACATAGGGCTGCACGAGATGGGCAAAAAAATCTAGGCCTTATTTTTAACCAAATTGCAATTCAATTTAACCAATAATGATTATTCTAGTGAACAGTGGGCACTTTGAATACAGTGTTGTTTGACATTACAATGAATGAAAATGCCAGGGAGGAGTTATTGTGACAGGATAGGAACCAAAGTGTTGGTCAGTTTTTCCTAGGGGACCCTATAATCTTTGGCTACATTCAATGTTTCTTCATGTAGCCAACATATTCATGCTTCGCCTATTCCTCTTTGATTTAGAGGAAACTGTTGCACTAACAACATGCTGATTTAGGTCTACACTATCACTGCTATCTGGCTGTATAGCTAGCTACGTTTACTCTGACTCAGTACATTTATTAGCTAGCTAGCCAGCTAACTAGTGATTAGCATTAGAGGCTAACACGATTTAGCTAAAACTTGCTAAGAAAATACCAACTGGCTGTTTGCAGATGTAAGAAACACAAACTAATAGTGTAATTATAAAATGCTATTGAATTTATATTAAGAAGCAGAGTGGAAACAACATCATTGTCAACATTGGTGCATGTGCTGCATTGACTATGCATACTGAACGCAATTGTCTCATGGTCAAGCAACAACAAATGCTCTCCTTGAGTGACAGGGGGCGGGGCTAGGTCTGTGTGGAAAGTGGCATGGAGAGCGAGAGAGCACGGAGAGGGATGACTCAAGTAGCGAAGTAAACTATAAAAATGGATGTTTCACACAGCATATTACACTTAACAAACCAAACATTCAAATACCATTATAGAAGCGAAAGCAAAAACCCAAACCAGTCCGTGCGTCAATACTGGTATATAGTAAAATACGGTATAGCGCCCAGCCCTAAAACCACATCAGGAGACCACTTTTGAGGTCTGAAAAAAAATAAATGTTGGGTGTAGTTGCCCTTTTAATGCAAGTGTGAACCAGCTGGAGACTGTTGTTTGATTAGCAATGGGTGAAATAATTGTGTTAATTGTGTAGATACTCCTCTATGAAAACCAAGCGTCCAAACCTCATGTCTCTATCATAATCCGTTCAGAAGTTATTGGAGTTTTTACCCTTGTAGGATGGCCAAGATTAGGGTGACTAAATCAATGGAGGCAGAGAAAAAATGTGGTTAAAAATCTGGAAAATAGCATTGCGTCAGCTAGGCTGGATGCTGTGCGAGAATTAAGGCAAATTGACAGGCTCACCATTGAACTCGTCATCTTTCTTCTCAAATCCGGAGGACATAAAACTATATGGAGGTAAGATAGATATCGATTTTGAGACTTGTAGTATTTTCATATTTTAGTATACGCTTTTCATATTATTGCGAAACTCCTGAAATGTATTCAAAGATTTCTCAATGTGAAATTCCTGTAATTTTGTTGAAGATTTAGCAGAAAAACAAGCGTATCTCTTTGAAATGTCAACAGAGCCTTTTATATTTAATTCAGCTCGTGTCATGTTCATTTAGCTTTTTGCGATCTGTAGAAATAACTTTTCAGAAGACCACCACAACATGTAAAATCCTCAAAAGTTGCTGTGAGAAGCGACGCTGCTCTGTCAACAGAGCCCGGTGCTTATTTTAAGCAATAAGGCCCGAGGGGGTGTGGTGCATGGCCAATATACCACGGCTAAGGGCTGTTGTTATGCGGCTCCCGAGTGGCACAGTGGTCTAAGGCACTGCATTGCAGTGCTAGCTGTGCCACTAGAGATCCTGGTTCGAATCCAGGCTCTGTCGTAGCTGGCCGCGACCGGGAGACCCATGGGGCGGCGCACAATTGGCCCAGCGTCGTCCAGGGTAGGGGAGGGAATGGCCGGCAGGGATGTAGCTAAGTTGGTAGAGCATGGCGTTTAAAAAAATAAAATAATAAAAAAATTCTATAATAATGTAACTGTAAACTAACTGTAAGTCGCTCTGGATAAGAGCGTCTGCTAAATGACTTAAATGATGCAACATGGAGTGCCTGGACACAGCCCTTAGTCGTGGTATATTGGCCATATACAGTATCACAAACCCCCGAGGTGCCTTACTACTATTATAAACTGGTTACCAACGTAATTTGAGCAGTAAAAATGAATATTTTGTCATACCCGTTGTATACGGTCTGAAATACCACGGCTGTCAGCCAATCAGCATTCAGGGCTCGAACCACCCAGTTTATAATTTCGGATATATTAGGTTACGAAATCCGACTTGTTAGAGAAAGACCCCAATGAACGATTCAGAACATGAAGAATCATATTTGTCTTAGTAACATTTGTTTTGATTACATAAGGAAGGGATATTTCATCACCAAAGCGCGCTTTCACCCACTCTGGGCAGAGTTTACTAGACATAGGCTACGCACGCACCGCACACAACACACATAGTCAGGGGTATTCCTGATGCAGGAAAATACAGATCACTGATGCATTTTGTTAATGTCTTATGATTCATATGTGCAAATTAATGCATTTTCGAATAACTTCAATACATTTAGTTGATTTCCTACTAAGTTCAAAACATTTTTGAATATTGTTGAATTCCGTTTTAATGTCTGGATTCCATGATTCTGTCCGCGTTTACGGCAATGCAGATTTTATGGGGTCCTAATATTGTTTGGAACAATATACTCTTCGAACACATCAAATTTGTGGGCTTTCTGCTACTTATGAAGAAATTATCCATTTTGTACATAGAAATTGATGTTATAGGTCATTAACCAATCATAGCCCTCCTGTAGGATTGTGGATTCAGCAAATCACCAGCAGAGGGAGTTCCCTTTGAATCCTTTTTCCCATTTACTGTGTTGGTGGTGCTCATAAAATTCATCATAACTTTAAAAGTAGCAGAGAGCCCACTGGGAATTTAATGTGTTTGAAGCGTATATTGTTGCAAACAATATGTCCCGTGTAGCTCAGTTGGTAGAGCATGGCGCTTGCAACGCCAGGGTTGTGGGTTCGATTCCCACAGGGGGCCAGTATGAAAATATATATATATATTTGCACTACCTGTAAGTCACTCTGGATAAGAGCGTCTCCTAAATGACTAAAATGTAAAATGTAAATGTAAAAATAAGCTAAATCAAAAAGGATACTTTTGAGATATTCATGGGTAAAATTGTATTTCAGAGTAATGACAGCAAGGTGTTGTCTATATCATGTATTGTTTACAGATCATTGTGTTTTACAGGAAGCATGTATACACTGTGTACAAAACATTAGGAACACCTTCTTAATATTGAATTGCACCCCCTTTTGCCTTCAGTGTCGAAAGCGTTCCACAGGGATGCTGGCCCATGTTGACTCCAATACTTTCCAAAGTTGTGTCAAGTTGGATGGATGTTCCTTGGATGGTGGACCATTCTTGATACACACAGGAATCTGTTTAACAGGTCACATCAATAAGGGATCATAGCTTTTACCTGGATTCACCAGGTCAGTCTGTCATGGAAAGAGCACGTGTTCCTAATGTTTTGTACACTGTGTTTTATTTTATTTTATTTATTTAAAAAATACAACAGAAAATATATATACAGTGTGTGCAAATGTAGCAAGTTATGGAGGTAAGGCAATAAATAGGCCATAGTGCAAAATAATTACAATTAGTATTAACACTGGAGAGATTTTTGCAATTCGTTCCAGTCATTGGCAGCAGAGAACTGGAAGGAATGGCGGCCAAAGGAGGTGTTGGCTTTGATGATGACCAGTGAGATATACCTGCTGGAGCGCAGACTACGGGTGGGTATTGCTATGGTGACCAATGAGCTAAGATAAGGCGGGGATTTGCCTAGCAGTGATTTATAGATGGCCTGGAGCCAGTGGGTTTGGCGACGAATATGTAGTGAGGACCAGCCAACAAGAGCGTACAGGTCACAGTGGTGGGTAGTATATGGGGCTTTGGTGACAAAACGGATGGCACTGTGATAGACTACATCCAATTTGCTGAGTAGAGTGTTGAAGGCTATTTTGTAAATGACATCGCTGAAGTCAATGATCGGTAGAATAGTCAGTTTTACGAGGGCATGTTTGGCAGCATGAGTGAAGGAGGCTTTGTTGCGAAATAGGAAGCCGATTCTAGATTTAACTTTGGATTGGAGATTCTTAATGTGAGTCTGGAAGGAGAGTTTACAGTCTAACCAGACACCTAGGTATTTGTAGTTGTCCACATACTCTAGGTCAGACCCGTCGAGAGTAGTGATTCTAGTCGGGTGGGCGGGTGCCAGCAGCGTTCAATTGAAGAGCATGCATTTAGTTTTACTAGTGTTTAAGAGCAGTTGGAGGCTATTGAAGGAGTGTTGTATGGCATTGAAGCTCGTTTGGAGGTTTGCTAACACAGTGTCCAATGAAGGGCCAGATGTATACAAAATGGTGTCATCTGCGTAGAGGTGGATCTGAGAGTCACCAGCAGCAAGAGCGACATCATTGATATACACAGAGAAAAGAGTCGGCCCAAGAATTGAACCCTGTGGCACCCCCATAGAGACTGCCTTAGGTCCAGACAACAGGCCCTCCGATTTGACACATTTAACTCTATCTGAGAAGTAGTTGGTGAACCAGGCGAGGCAGTCATTTGAGAAACCAAGGCTATTTAGTCTGCTAATAAGAATGCGGTGGTTGACAGAGTCGAAAGCCTTGGCCAGGTCGATGAAGATGGCTGCACAGTACTGTCTATTATCGATCGCGGTTATAATATCGTTTAGGACCTTGAGCGTGGCTGAGGTGCACCCATGACCAGCTCGGAAACCGGATTGCATAGCGGAGAAGGTACGGTGGGATTCGAAATGGTTGGTGATCTGTTTGTTAACTTGGCTTTCAAATACATTCGAAAGGCAGGGCAGGATGGATATAGGTCTGTAACAGTTTGGATCTAGAGTGTCACCCCCTTTGAAGAGGGGGATGACCGCGGCAGGGATCTCAGACATTACGAAAGAGAGGTTGAACATGCTAGTAATAGGGGTTGCGACAATTTCGGCAGCTAGTTTTAGAAAGAAAGGGTCCAGATTGTCTAGCCCAGATGATTTGTAGGGGTCCAGATTTTGCAGCTCTTTCAGAACATCAGCTGTCTGAATTTGTGTGAAGGAGAAGCGGGGGTGGGGCATGGGCAGTTGCAGCGGAGGGTACAGAGCTGGTGGCCGGGGTTGTGGTAGCCAGGTGGAAAGCATGGCCAGCCGTAGCAAAATGCTTGTTGAAATTCTCAATTATTGTAGATTCATCAGTGGTGATAGTGTTTCCTAGCCTCAGGGCAGTGGGCAGCTGGGAGGAGGTGCTCTTATTCTCCATGGACTTTACAGTGTCCCAAAACTTTTTGGAGTTAGTGCTACATGATGCACATTTCTGTTTGAAAAAGTTAGCCTTTGCTTTCCTAACTGCTTGTGTATATTGGTTCCTAACTTCCCTGAAAAGTTGCATATCGTGGGGCTATTTGATGCTAATGCAGGTCCCCCAAAGGATGTTTTTGTGCTGGTCAAGGGCAGTCAAGTCTGAGGAGAACCAGGGGCTATATCTGTTCTTAGTTCTGTATTTTTGAATGGGGCATGTTTATTTAAGATTGAGAGGAAATTACTTTTAAAGAACAACCAGGCATCCTCTACTGACGGAATGAGATCTATATCCATCCAGGATACCTGGGCCAGGTCAATTAGGAAGGCCTGCTCGCTAAAGTGTTTTAGGGAGCGTTTGACAGTGATGAGGGGTGGGTCGTTTGACTGCGGACCCGTTACGGACGCAGGCAATAAGGCAGTGATCGCTGAGATCCTGGTTGAAGACAGCGGAGGTGTATTTAGAGGGTAAGTTAGTCAGGATGATATCTATGAGGGTACCCATGTTTACGGATTTAGGGTTGTACCTGGTAGGTTCGTTGATAATTTGTGTGAGATTGAGGGCATCTGGTTTGGATTGTAGGATGGCCGGGGTGTTAAGCATATCCCAATTTAGGTCACCAAGCAGTACGAACTCTGAGGATAAATGGGGGGCAATCAATTCACATATGGTGTCCAGGGCACAGCTGGGGGCTGAGGGGGGTCTGTAGCAAGCGGCAACAGTGAGAGACTTATTTCTGGAAAGGCGGATTTTTAGAAGTAGAAGCTCAAACTGTTTGGGCACAGACCTGGATAGTGTAGGTCTGAAAAGGGCCTAAAATGTCCACTTTCAGCATGATTCTCTGATAAATGGTTTGTGTTACAAATGTATAGGTCTAAGCATGCCATGCGGGCATGGAATCGACCATGTTCCTTATTGGGATTCTGTGCTGAGCTGTAGGAGCTTGTAAGCCCAGTCTCCCTGCTGGCAGTAGATGCCCTAGTGATCTGTAGTAATCAATCTGCACTGAGCTTTGACTCATCCATACAGCCACACAGTACATCCACACTTCCTCTACTGCTTCCTGTTAATATAAACAGTCTCTCTTTCTCTCTCTCTCTCTCTCATTGAACTTTCTCTCTCTCGTTGGCACTTGTGCCCCCCCCCTCTCTTTCTCTCGTCTGCACTCTCTCTCTCTCTCTCTCTCTCTCTCTCTCTCTCTCTCTCTCTCTCTCTCTCTCTCTCTCTCTCTCTCTCTCTCTCTCGCGCTCTCTCGCTCTCTCTCTCTCGCTCTCTCTCTCATTGAACTTACTCTCCCTCTCTCCTCCCTCTGTTCTTTCACTCTGTCCTTTCTTTCTCTCTCTGCCCTTCTGTCTTTTTTCTTTCTTTGTCCTCACCCTTTCTTTCACTCTTCTCTTTCTCTTCCCCCCTCTCCCCATCCCCCTCTCTCATTCACTGTCTCCCTCAGTGATCCTCTGTCTGCCTGTGTCTGTGTTCCCTCTGTTACTCTGCCTGTCATCTCCTGTCAGTTAACAGTGTGTTGCCCGCGGTGACAGACAGGGATGTCATTAGATCACCTGTCGCTGCAGATGCTTGTCACAGAGTAACCTCATGTCACCCCTCCACAGCCTCTCTGGCTGCATCCGAAATGGCACCATATTCCCTATGGAGTGCACTACTTTTGACCCCTATTCCCTATAGTGCACTGTAAGGGCTACTGAAGACCCAGGTCAGATACAGGGTGTATTGCTGTGTTTATCCCTGGGTTAGATTAGAGCCTTTGCAGGGGAACCTTAAGTCATAGACAGGTACAGCGTTGGAGCCAGACACACCCATATAACCAACCCACTGTAGAGGTGGACAGAGACATACACTCCTAGCCTGTTCTATGCAGTGGACACACACATTAAACCCGCTCTCTATATCGACACATATGATCAACTCAATGTACAGTATGATAGTGAGGTGGACACACGCTCAACCAAATCTCTATGTGGACACACAGTGTCAACCTGTTCTCTACATAGAAGTGGACACACCCTCAACCGTCTCTCTATTGTGGACACACTCTCAGCCCACTGTCTATGTGGACACATACTTTCAACCAGCTTTATACCAGCTTTTATGCGTTTACACAGGCAGCCCTATTCTGATATTTTTTCCCCACTAATTGGTCTTTTGACCAATCACATCAGATCGTTTCAAATCAGATCTTTTTCAGAGCTGATGTGATTGGTCAAAAGACCAATTAGTGAAAAACTAATCTGAATTGGACTGCCTGAGTAAACACAACCATAGAGATGCACACTGGAAGCAGTAAAAAACATAGCTGATCATATTCTACTGTAATATACAGACGACAATCCCACTATTTTACAATGGCAGCTTTTTTTATACCAGCTGTTTTGTAGATCTGAAAAGGGTAGGGGGTAAAACACATGGTATTTTAAATCCCACCTTGAGACCTAGTCATGATTCCTGTATTTTCACAGACCCTGTAACCAACAGGTAACATACCACATCTTCTGTAATAGGTATAAGCTACAGTTGTGTTGAGACAGAATTGGCATCACACTAAGGAGTAGACTAGAGTATCAGGGGAGAATATCCCACTACTGTTGCTGTGGAGCGGTCTTCTTTTCGTTTCCTTGGGGAATAATTAAAATGCGACACACAACAGAAGTGTTTCTTAACTAAGCTAAGTCATAAAGAGAGACAAAGATAAAAAACCTTGCTGCTCTTTGTTTTTGACTGTTCTGTGAAACCACACACACACACACACACACACACACACACACACACACACACACACTGCTCTGTTGTTTTCCACAGTGTTTCCCCAGAGAGTGGGGTTGTAATGAAGTTTAAAAGATTCCCTGTCATCATAATACCGCAGCTCTACTATGAATGAATGCAAATTAATCTCTGGGTAAAAAAATAAAAGAATGTTTGAAGTTGCTTCTGTCTTTTGTTTGGTTTTGTTATTTTTCATTCATGTTTCTTTGGTCCCCACTCTGCATCATTGATAGGTTTAATTCATTCACTGTATTTTTTATTTGTCCTATGTTGTGTTTTGAATAACTAATATGACATTTTAAGATGTGCACGGCTGGTAAGTGTTCACGCCCCTACAAACCCTCTTCGCATTTCTTTAACGTGGCCCCCACTTACATCACTGAATGCTACAATATTAAAGGACCAATCTGGGATTGGGTGACCGCTTTGCTGTTGTTTGAATCCCAGATTGCCCCTTTAATATATCCGATACATTTATATCCTCATCAGAGGAGTTGATATTGAAACTGATGTTGTTGTCATTACTGTCTCTGTGAAGGGGTTTGTAGAACTTGCTGAGGCCCATTATAGTGTCGTATGCTGCTCCCAGAAGGATGCCAGATCGCGTGCTGCAGAGATCGCCTGTCTGCTTTTGATCCAGGGGGTGTGTGAGCCACTACGACAGAGTCTTACCGAGACACTGCACTTATTTTAGATCTGTGAGTTGTGAGTGTGTCACTGTGGGAATCATTATTCTGTGAATGAAAACGTGTGTTTGTGTGTGTGTGTGTGTGGTAGAGGAGAGAGTGAAATCTCAGGCAGAACCAAGGAGAGATGACACTTCATCAATCACTGTAGTAGGCTGCACCACTATTGTCAGGTTCTCACAAACAAGCTGATAAGGGCACACACACACTATGTATCCACTCTGCAGTAAATGCCATTTCACGCACAATAGGGCCCTGTGTTTTGGACAATCATGTCACATGACCTTTTATTTCAAGCTTTTTAATTAAACACCTTTTCTATTTATGTCAGATGGTCCAGCACCATCCTCAGACAATTGCTTTCATTTTTTGGTGTAATTCTCATTTCTGGAAAAGGCTTAAAATAAAGGTAAAAGTCTAGGTAACGTGACATGATAGTCCAAAACACAGTGCCCTATCTATTATAGATTCTACTAGAAAGTCTGGTTAACAATGGCTGAAGATGGATGACTGGCAGGGGTGTATAAGTCAATGACAGAGCGGTGGTCAGGTTTGTGTTGCCTCGTTAAATTGAGTTATCGTAGTGCCTGATTGGATAATGAGTCGACTCCACTGGTCTCCTTGACCTGTATTGGGTGGCTGAATGGAAAGTCATATTACAGGAGGCGACTCACAAAGTGTTTAAAAATGTAGGGTTTGCTGTAGTCAACTAATATCTCCTGAGACATTTTTTTCCAACTCTTTAACATAATGCAATATGATGACATGGAACATTCTACTTAAATGTCCACAGGGACCTATTGAAGTGTTTTGTTTTAATTATAGTTTTTAAACCGTGGGAAGATGACCCCCTTTTTTTTTCTTGACTTTTGACAATCATTATATCGTCTCTCAACTCTTCTACTTAATCCCCCTTTTCACACACAAATGTAAGCGACACACACACACACATACAGTATTTGTATGTAAATATGAATTTGACTGTCATCTTTTTCCAGACTTTCATAATGCCAATGTAATGGCCTGCCTCATAAACCAACTGCCAAACGAGATGGCTTTTTGACTACCCTGACCATCTCTTTTTAACCCTCCCTTCCTCTGTTACTCAGGCCGGGTTAGATAAGTGATTCTTGTCACATGGCGCTGCTGCTTCAGTGGAAGCCTGTGATTTGCTCTCTTTTCACATGGAGAGGAAAGCAAACCAAATATGCCAAACATTCAGCCTAAGCGTCACCCATCGATAGAAGTCCAGTGAGAGGGAGAGAAGGGGGAAATGAGAGAGGGGTGGGACAGAGAGATGGAGACATTCACAGCTATTAACGTATGGGCTCCTGAATGGCCCGGTACGCGGGCCCTGGAGAAATGCATTGTTTGCAGCATATGGATGGAGTCAATCTGTTGTCGGGGCGGACACAGAGGAATGATGGCGATCGCTCCCGATGGCGGGGCGCACGGTAGAAATGCTGGCACTGCTAGTCTGACCCCACCAGATGATTAATCTAAAGCGCACAACAGTTGCGGCACAACCTGTGACTCAGAATATCCCGCTCCCCGCTCCACTTCAACCGAGCTCACCAGAGTAATACGTGACTTTAGTCACTCATTTCAAAGCAAGCGTTTTTGATATTTACTGTAATTGTGGGTAGATACTGTATATTTTGTTGCCGCGGTGATGTAAATATAAGTCATTTGGTGGTTGTTGCGTCTTTAAGATGTACAGTTTCCATGTCCCAAATGGCACTCTGTTGCCTATATAGTACACTACCTTTGACCAAATGTAGTGCACTATGTAGGGAATAGGATGCCATTTGGGACAGAGCCAGTGAGTTACAGTAGTATGCCTACATGCAGGGGTCTGAGGGAGCCACTAGGGATAGGGGCTATTTTACATTTTAGTCATTTAGCAGACGCTCTTATCCAGAGCGACTTACAGTTAGTGAGTGCATACGTTTTTTTTTCATACTGCAACAAAGGCAACAAAGACACAGATCGACGAGCTACATTGCTCACCATTATTCCCCTGTGATGACGAGTGCTGTACGCAGGAAAATATGAGAGAGGGAGCGAGAGAGAGTTCTTTTTGGGAGATACCAATTCAATTAGTGAGCCAGGGATTGGCTGTGGCGGTGGCGCTGTGACTTAATGGGAACTGGGTTCACTTCCTGTCCAGGGTGTCCTGATCCCAATTACGGTCCACATGACAGAGCTACTATGGGACGCTGCGCTCCACAGACACAGACACACTGACTGACTGTCATCTACTAACCTCCTAGAGCTGTGTGTGGAACATGTCGTCAAAGGAGAGAGACCGAGAGGAGGAAAACTGTCTGGCTTTGATATTGTTGTTATAGACTTGACTCACTGAAACAATGGAGTATAGCCTGGTGAACATAGCTGCCTGACTGTCAGGTTCTCTAGAATCAGTGACAGATCTGTAAGGGGATGGGCTGCCGATGTGTGTATGTGTGCATCCGTCCGTGTGTGTGTCTGTGCATCAGTATGCACCCCTCATAAAGCCCTGTTTTGGGTCTCTGAGGGTGACCCTTATTTCTGACAGTCGCTAACAATAGACGACCCCCCTCTCACCCCTCCCAACCCACCTAAAATGATCAATTAGGCCCAGCCTCATGTAGCGCTCTGCCAGCACTCAGGCCTGAGCGAGCAGCACAGCCCTTTTAAGACAACAAGACTGATGGACGGATGCACAGCCCTTGAGCACGTTTGATTACTGAGCGCCTGGAGGGGGAGGGAGAAGGACTTCTCTCGCCCACAAGAAGCAATTTTGGATCAAGGTCTGAGGAGTGAAAAATATGCTATTGAGTTTTAAAGATTACGAGTTATAGATTTTAGAGGCTGAGATGTGCGGCCCATTCGTAACAGCCAAGCAATATGGTTTGATTTGAGCATTAGCAGAATGCTACTAGCGTAGCGCTCCGAGGCATATTGGACTAAGCTAGCAGACACAACAAAAACACCCACTGGTTTGACCCTGTCTGGCTGGTGGGCTGTGTGGGTGTTATAAATATGCACACAGACAGGACGTGTCCCAAATGGCACCCTATCCCCTATTTAGTTCACTACTTTTGACTGGAGAATTCCTAAATAGGGAATATGCTGCCATTTGGGATGCAACCAGACAGACTGGGCTAATGCACTTTCTCACAGCTGACAGACATGGTTTTATGATAATACAGTTGAAGTGCCAAATCAATACAGTAAACACTACACATGACCTGTTCTCTCTGTGTGTCTCTATACTGTGGGCTGGTTGAACTGACAATGATCTGACTATGTAAGAAGTGGAAATATGTTAATAGCGAAAGATGAGATTAAAGTACTTTATCCGCTCTTCAGGGATGGGTGTGTGTGTGTGGGGGCTGTCAGGACATGCGTCACACAATCACAGTCACACCACACCCCAGGCATACCATGGGTCCTGGTCAAAAGTAGTGCACTGTATAGGGAAAAGGGTGACATTTGGGATGCAGACATAGACTGGAGTTTTGTAGTGATGGACAGAGATTGGGACAGTGATATATCATATCACAATGTTACACAAAGTGAGATAAACGTAGATAATAGCCACTATTTCCTAGATTCCCAAATCAGTGATAAGTTATGAGCCTCATTTAGACTTTTGGGATAAGCAAAAAACTTGAATATGTGATGACTGTGCAATCAGGCTTGACTAGTACAAACCAGCTTCTCACCCATCGTCTTCCACTGTTATTGCACCATAGGTCGTACTGTGTGTGAATGACGTGGGTGTGTACATGCCTGCCTGCCTGCCTGCCTGCCTGCGTACATGAGTGCGTTTTCCTTTACTAGCATGTGTGTGAGCGCATGACAGCAGTGGTGCAGCCTACTACAGTAATTGATGAAGCGTCATCTCTCCTTGGTACGCTTCTCTACGATCCCACTCTCTGCAGTGCTCCTGACCAGTGGACCCTAATGAGGTTGTGAGGTTAAATCCCAGGTGAGGACATGTTGATTGAACAATTACTGTATCAATAAACACACACAGTGTTCCCAACCACATGATTTCACATGTGAAAAATAAAATGTTACATGCTGAACATGTGTACATTTCAGAGTTTGGGAAACCCTGCTCTAGTCCCTCCCTCCATCCCTCCATTTCCCCATTCCATCCCACTCATCTCCATTTCTCTCGATTCCTCTCCCAGTGTTAGTCAGCTTGAGCTCCGACCAAAGTTTGCTATTTTGTGATTCTTTTGTCGTTTATCTTTACTTTTATTGTACTAAATGTATCCGCTATCATTTCTTATGATCGACAATAACTTTTGAACATCAGATCGGCAGTTGCTAACCTAAATTCCGGCTTCAACTTCGACTCATCTGCCCTGGGCTCTTTGTGTAATTCAGACCCAATTTTCAGGCTATCCAAGAAGAAACGCCTGCGAAAAAGAGGCAGGAGAGGGGAGTCCTGGCGAGATTAAGGCGAAGGGAAAACCACCCACCTCTTCCCTCCATTCTATTGGCCAATCACTTGATAATAAGATGGATGACCTCCGCTAGTGGATTTGCTATCAACGGGACTCTTGTAACTGCAATATTCTCTGCTTTTCAGAAACATGGCTTTCAGACAAGGTACCCCCCCCATGGCTATCCAACTCTTTGGATTCTCCATTCACCGAGCAGACCTGGAATACCTGATGGTCAAATGCCAACCCTTTTACCTCCCAAGAGAGTTTTCAGCTGTTATTGTGACTGTTGTACACATTCCACCTCAGGACAAGATGCTGGCACTTAACGAACTGTACCAGGCTATAAACAAGCAAAAACACATGCACCCGAGGCTGCTTTTCTTGTTGCCGGTGATTTTAATTCCACATCATTAAGACATGTGATGCCCAACTTCCATCAACATGTCTCCTTCACCACTAGGGGCGATAAAGTCTTATACCACTGTTACTCCACCCACAAGGCCATCCCTCTCCCCCCCTTCGGCAAATCAGATCATGACTCTATTCTCCTGCTTCTACAAGCAGAAGCTCAAATAGGAAGTACCCATGACGCGCTCCATTAAGAAATGGTCCTCCGAATTGGAGGCTATGCTACAGTACTGCTTTGCCAGCGCTGACTGGAATATGTTCTGGGACTACGCCGATAGCATCGACGACCTAACCACCACCTCAGTCACCAGCTTCATTAGGAAATGCATCGCTGACGTTGTCCCCACAGTGAAGGTTCACTGCTTCCCCAATCAAAAGCCTTGGATTAACACTGAGGTTGGCGCTAAGCTAAAGGACAGGGCTACCACACACCGAGGCTACAGCTGAGGACACAAACAAATACAAGAAGTCCTGCTACGACCTCTGCAGAGCCATCAAACAAGCAAAAGGACAATATAAGAACAAGGTGGAAACCTACTACACAGTCTTCGACGGCCACCACATGTGTCAGGGGCTACAGTCCATTACGGATTACAAAGGAAGACCCAGCCGTGATCTTCCCAACGATGCCTCTCTACCAGACGAATTCAATGCATTTTAATGCACGCTTCGACAAAAACAACAGAGCCGTGCAAGAGGGCCCCCGCTGACACAGAGGACTGGGTGATCTTGTTCTCCGAGGCCGACGTGAGTAAGGTTTTTAGGTCAACACTCGCAAGGCCACGGGGCTGGACGGTATTCCAGGGCGCATTCTCAGAGCATGCGCAGAACAGCTGGCAGGTATATTCAGTCATTTTCAACCTCTCCTTGTCCCAGTCTGTAATCCCCACATGCCTCAAGCTGACCACCATCATTCCTTTTCCCAAGTACTCTAACGCTACCTGCATTGGAGCGGGTCGAGAGCTTCAAGTTCCTCAGTGCCCAAATCACTAAGGACTTAAAATGGTCCACACACTCGCGCACACAGTCGTGAAGAAGGCGGGACAGCGCCTCTTCCCCCTTGGGAATTTGAAAAGATTTGGCATGGGCCCTCAATTCCTCCAAAAGTTCTACAGCTGCACCATTGAGAGCATCTTGACTGGTTGCCTCACTACTTGGTATGGCAACTGCACCTCCCTCAATCGCATGGCGCTACAGAGGGTGGTGCGGACAGCCCAGTACATCACTGGGGCCGAGCTCCCTGCCATCCAGGACCTCTATATCAGGTGGTGTGAAAGGAAGGCCGGAAAATTGTTAAAGACTCCAGCCACCCAAGCCATCTGCATTGACCTTTTTATTGTATTTTTATTTTTGCACTGACTCTATGCACACTCACAGGACTCTACACACACACACACACACACACACACACACACACACACACACACACACACACACTTAATTTGCTCATACACACATTCATACTGACTCTACACACACTCACATACAATCATTATATATGCTGCTGCTACTCCTGATTCCTAGTCACCTTACCCCTATACAGTATCTACCTCTATCACTCCAGCATCCCTGCACATTGTAAATGTTGGAACTGACCCTGGATATAGCTTACTTACGTTCTGATGTTCTTCTTATTTCTATTTCTCGTGAGTTTTTGTCTTACTTTACTTTATTTTATAGTACTATATATTGATTATTGGATTGTTGGGAAAAGAGCTTGCAAGAAAGGCATTTCACTGTACTCGTGCACGTGACAACAAAACGTGAAATTGGGTAATGACACGTGCTGTGACTTGTTCCCTTCCCCCTAGGACAGGTTCCATCAGTCATGGGACAGTGACATAGTCTGTGTCTCAAATGGCACCCTATTCCCTATATAGTGCACTACTTTTGATCAGGGCCCATAGGGAAACCCATAGGACTATGGTCAAAAGTAGTCCGCTATATAGGGAATAGGGTGCATCCAAACAGGGAGGGGAACTGTGCTTTATCTCTCAATAGAGACCTCTCTCTCTCTCTCTCTCTCTATCTCTCACTCTTTTCTCCATAAGAATATCCCCAGAGGTTTTTGTTCTTCTTCAATCTTTCAAATCAGCCAATTTCTCTACTGTAACAGTAGTAGGCTCCTACTGCTGGGTGGTTGCTGAGGTCAGCACTAGTCGTCCACCCAGAGAGAGATCTTAGTGGATAGGAGGTGTGGAGGAAAAGGTGGTGAGAAGGAGGCTCTGGAGCTTTAAACACTTCACGGTTCATCTCAAGGTCAATCAGCCCAGCACCAACTCCCCCTGCCACTGGCTGCTACACTTACCTAGAGAGAGAGAGAGAGAGGGAAGGGGGGAGAGAGAAGGAGGGGGAGAGAGAGGGAGAGTGTGAGAGAGAGAGAAGTGACTGTTATGCATACCGACTGATATGCAAAAGACTAAGTGCGGTTTAAAAACACCTTTGCAAAATGGCTAGCTAATGACCAAGAGGATGATTAGCAATAAGTGTCTTCTAGCTCTGGCCTTAAACTGAGCGGTGCAAGCCAACCTTAGAAATGGCTTGGTTGATGCTAGACATGTGTGAAGCTTAGCTAATCAGTTACTTTGTAAACCTGGTGACAGTCGTCACTATTTTGCCCCCTATTTTGCTTCAATGGAAAGTATGCACAGAAATATGACGCATCCATGTAAAAAATTACGAAACATTACTTGAAGTCAATGGCAGCCATTATTTTAGCTGAAGCGAGATAAATGAAATGTTGCCCATTGAAAATGTTGAAATGTTGCCCATTCACAATATTTTATCTTCATACGTAAAAAATAACATACTTTTTTAATTTAACATGTTTACCTGCCTACAATACCCACTGTAGTGTACGTAGATCGAAGCCCATAGTAAGTCAATAGGGCTAACTGGCTAGCCAGCTAGCCACGAATAATTGGTAGAGTTCCATCGTTGCCATGGCGCCATAAGGTAACCTAGGCAGAGAACTCTGTATATATTGTACATATATGTATTATTTTTAAGTTTTTTGTTGCATTTTTTATGTATTTTGGGGGGATTTGGCTACACTAAGGTTTGATCACTATATCGTGTGGTCTTGACTCTGAGTTGCAGGAGAAGCAGGTGTGGTGCGCTGTTGAAGAGCTCTGGGCCTGTTTTTTCAGACTCTCTTTGTTTCTACTTGGCTGTCCCATCGATGCCCTCTCCACTGAACCTACAATGCCTTTCCATCATTTAAATTTTTTTATCTGTTTTACTTTTAATGCACTTTGAGATTCTTTGAAAAGCGCTATACAGATAATTTTTTTTATTAATTATTATATCTGTAACCCAAGTATGCCTAGAAGGCTAGGCCTACTATGTTATGTTTGTATAACATTTTAGCCATTTATTTAAGAGGACCACAATGGAAATACATTTTCAAACTCTTTTGTGTCATCCTCGATGATTTTAAATGCATTACAGTGGCTTGCAAAAGTATTCACCCCCCTTGGCATTTTTCCTATTTTGCTGCCTTACAACCTGGAATTAAAATTGATTTTTTGGGGGTTTGTATCATTTGATTTACACAACATGCCTACCACTTTGAAGATGCCAAATATTTTTTGGGGTGAAACAGTATGCTTAGGGTCATTGTCCTGCTGGAAGGTCTCAAATCTCTGAAAGACTGAAACAGGTTTCCCTCAAGAATTTCCCTGTATTTAGCACCATCCATCATTACTTCAATTCTGACTAGTTTCCCAGTTTCCCAGTTCCTGCCTATGGTGTTCTCGGGGTGATAAGAGGTGTTGGGTTTGCACCAGACATAGCGTTTTCCTTGATGGCCAAAAAGGTCAATTTTAGATTCATCTGGCCAGAGTACCTTCTTCCATATGTTTGAGGATTGTTTGCTTATTTTTTTCTTTAAGCAATGGCTTTTTTCTGGCCACTCTTCCGTAAAGCCCAACTCTGTGGAGTGTACGGCTTAAAGTGGTCCTGTGGACAGATACTTCAATCTCCGCTGTGGAGCTTTGCAGCTCCTTCAGGGTTATCTTTGGTCTCTTTGTTGCCTCTCTGATTAACGCCCTCCTGGCCTGGTCCGTGAGTTTTGGTGGGCGGCCCTCTCTTGGCAGGTTTGTTGTGGTGCCATATTCTTTCCATTTTTTAATAATGGATTTAATGGTGCTCCGTGGAATGTTCAAAGTTTCTGATATTTTTTTTATAACCCAACCCTGATCTGTACTTCTCTACAACTTTGTCCCTGACCTGTTTGGAGAGCTCCTTGGTTTTCATGGTGCCGCTTGCTTGGTGGTGCCCCTTGCTTAGTGGTGTTGCAGACTCTGGGGCCTTTCAGAACAGGTGTATATATACTGAGATCATGTGACACTTAGATTGCACACAGGTGGACTTTATTTAAGTAATTATGTGACTTCTGAAGGTAATTGGTTGCACCAGATCTTATTTAGGGGCTTCATAGCAAAGGGGGTGAATATACAGTGAGGGAAAAAAGTATTTGATCCCCTGCTGATTTTGTACATTTGTCCACTGACAAAGAAATGATCAGTCTTTAATTTTAATGGTAGATTTACTTGAACAGTGAGAGACTGAATAACAACAATACAATTCTGAAAAACGCATGTCAAAAATGTTATGAATTGATTTTCAAAACATGACATAGTACTTGATGGCAAAACCCTTGTTGGCAATCACAGAGGTCAGACATTTATTTTAGTTGGCCACCAGGTTTGTACACATCTCAGGAGGGATTTTGACCCACTCCTCTTTGCACCCCCAAAGCATAATGTTTCCACCTCCATGTTTGACGGTGGGGATGGTGTTCTTGGGGTCATAGGCAGCATTCCTCCTCCTCCAAACATGGCGAGTTGAGTTGTTGCCAAAGAGCTCAATTTTGGTCTCGATCTGACCACAACACTTTCACCCAGTTCTCCTCTGAATCATTCAGATGTTCATTGGCAAACTTCAGACGGGCATGTATATGTGCTTTCTTGAGCGGGGGGACCTTGCGGGCGCTACAGGATTTCAGTCCTTCACGGAGAGTTACCAATTGTTTTCTTGGTGACTATGGTCCTAGCTGCCTTGAGATCATTGACAAGATCCTCCCGTGTATTTCTGGGCTGATTCCTCACCGTTCTCATGATCATTGCAACTCCACAAGGTGAGATCTTGCATGGAGCCCCAGGCCGAGAGAGATTGACAGTTATTTTGTGTTTCTTCCATTTGCGAATAATCACACCAACTGTTGTCACCTTCTCACCAAGCTGCTTGGCAATGGTCTTGTAGCCCATTCCAGCCTTGTGTAGGTCTACAATCTTGTCCCTGACATCATTATCAATTAATATGCGTAATAATGTTGGCAGTTCATGCGAAGGATTGTTACCTATAACCCGGATTGCCATTGTATTACATTACATTTTTGTCAAGCAATTATTATTTTAGCAAACAATTATTGTGGTTCATCCTATATTCTCCCTAACATCCTTACCCCCTTGCAACAGATGTGGGATATATATACACACACACACACACACACACACATACTCTAACACACTCAACCCCTTTCCTCCACAATCAGCCATAAGCTCAGATGCTCAACGGTTGTGACATCCCAGAGCCCAACTCAAGAAAGGACCTGATTTACGAATGCATATACAGTTACAGCTGTTTAAGAAAGCATGCAATATTGAGCCAAAATTGACAAAAATGTGAGATTTGATTAACCTATGTCAAGTCCTAGGTGATGGAGATCAGATCCACCCTCTTCCCCTGAGACACCAACACTCTGGTACCCCGTTGTAACCATTCTTCCCAAGCATCTCCGTGCAGTCAGGCCTTTGATTATTTTGTGCCACCAGGGCCACAATAATATACCACCTCTCTGATTGTCCGAGTGTGACCCCCTCCCCATGGGTTACTGCAGCCAGTGTTGCCAGCACTGCCACTACCTGGGTGGGGGTACCCCACCGGAATCCCCACCAGCTAGGTACAAGGTCGTCAAGGTTCTCATTAGCAGCTTTGAGAATTTCCTTGTATATTATGCTCTCCCATCAGGGGGCACTGGCTTTGTAGGACCAACTCTGCCAGGCAGGCTCAGAATCTTGAGGGGGTGGTGCTGCTTTAGTGGGTCTCTGACCGCATTTATCTTTCTGTTTTGGCTGCATATAGGCAACTTACAGCAGGGCCATAATACAGATGGGGACTTCTCTTTGGTGTATGGGTCGCTCAGGTGGGTGTCTAGGATATAAGGTTGGGGACCGTTCCATCATGATAGGACAATAAAAAAATAGATGAGATATTTACTTTATTTTAAAATGTATATCCCTCATCTGCACAAAATTGAAAACTCTCTCTCACAACCCCTGCTCACAGACACATGTTGGTTCTGGGATATGCAACCATTTCCTTTCTCACTCACTTAACGCCACACTTTTCCAAACACAAAAACGCACACCTTTCTAAAATACTATAAATGTGCTTTATTATTACAATCCCTACCATCGCTAGTATTGGGTGTTCCATTATTCGACTCCTCTATTAGAACTTTCGGAATAGCCATGGAGTAGTCTTTGTGTCGCGGAACATTTGGTTGTCAACATACCGTTTATCGACAATGAGAGCAACACACTTCCCTTTCAATCTATTTTCCTTGAAGATTGGGTACAGAACTTTGCACCGTTCTGCAATCTCCCTCGGGAACTGATCATTCATGACTATTTCCGTGCCAGCAAGTCTTTTACCTAGGCTTTAAACCGTTACTTTATCCTTAAAGAAAGCAAATTTGGCAACGAATGGACGCTCATATCTCTGTCCTCTTTGTCCGAAACGGTGTACACGTTCGAGTTGGATTTTATCGACAGCATCGAGTGGGATTTGAAGCGCTGTAAGAAGTCTTTCACAGTTTTTTCGGTAACCTCTCCTTCTTTTTCTTGGATACCCGTAAGTACTAGATTTTCTCTCATCGATCTAGTCTGTATCTCTAGTAAGGCTTCTCTCAGAAAGTTGTTCTCCTTTTTATGTTCCTTAACGTCCGTTTCTATCTTTGTGACTGTCCTTTTTAGCTTTTTTTTTTCTTTCTCCATTATCGCAGCTTTTTCGTCACTCATTTCAAGACTCGCCTTCAACTCTTTTACATCCTTACTGACCAACTCTAGTATGCCCAGTTTGTCATTTATCGACCAATAAATCACTTTCCACACTTACCAGTCCCAGTGGTGAAAAGCATAAATCATCTGTATCCGTTGAGGAGTCGCGATTTCTCTTGGAGATTGATTCTCCTCGTTTATCCTTCATCATGTTTGAGTGTTGCTTGTTGTTGCAATATTTGTTGTTACATTTCTCTAGCCTTATGATTTGTTTTGTGTTATTATCCAGATTGAATGTTATTACCAACGAGTATATAAATGCTAATATTTAGTCTAACTTACTGATATTGAATATTCCGTTTTTATCTTGAGGTGATTCGCACCGCTGTGTGTTCAATACGCCATCTTGTCACATGACAGCTCCAGGACCAGTTTGTTGATGTAAATTGAGAAGAGTGTGGGGCCTAGGATTTAGCCTTGGGGTACTCCCTTGGTGACAGGCAGTGGCTGAGACGGCAGATGTTCTGACTTTATACACTGCACTCTTTGAGAGAGATAGTTAGAAAACCAGGCCAAAGACCCCTCAGAGACACCAATACTCCTTAACCGGCCCACAAGAATGGAATGGTCTACCGTATCAAAAGCTTTGGCCAAGTCAATAAAAATAGCAGCACAACATTGCTTTGAATCTAGGGCAATGTTGACATAATTTAGGACCTTTAAGGTTGCAGTGACACATCCATAACCTTAGCGGAAACCAGATTGCATACCAGAGAGAAAACTATAGACATCAAGAAAGCCAGTCAGTTGATTATTGACAAGTTTTTCTAACACTTTTGATAAACAGGGCAAAATAGAAATTAGCCTGTAACAGTTAGGATCAGCTTGATCGCACCCTTTAAATAAAGGACGCACCGTGGCTGCCTTCCAAGCAATGGGAACCTCCCCAGAGAGGAGAGACAGGTTCAAAAGGTCAGAGATAGGCTTGGCGATGATAGGGGCTGCAACCTTAAAGAAGAAAGAGTCTAAACCATCTGACCCAGATGTTTTTTGGGGGTCAAGTTTAAGGAGCTCCTTTAGCACCTCGGACTCAGTGACCGCCTGCAGGGAGAAACTTTGTAGTGGGGCAGGGGAAAAAGAGGGAGGAGCACCGGGCCTAGTCGCATTAGAAGGGGTGGGAGATGAGGAAATGTTGGAAATGTCCCTTTGGTAGGATATTCGTTTCTGTAGTTCGTCCACTTTATTATCAAGCGATTGTAAATTGGCCAATAGTATTGATGGCAAAGGCAGATTAGCCACTCGTCGCCGGCTCCTTACCAAGCACCCTGATCTCCTTCCGCAATATCTCCTTTTCTTTCTACTGCGAATGATGGGGATGAGGGCCCTTTCGGGTGTCTGGAGCAAATCCCTCTCGTCTGACTCATTAAAGAAAAAGTATTTGTCCAGTTCAAGGTGAGTAATCGCTGTTCTGATGTCCAGAAGCTCTTTTCGATCATAAGAGATGGTAGCAGCAACATTATGTACAAAAGAAGTTACAAACAATGCGAAAAAACACACAAAATAGCACGGTTGGTTAAGAGTCCATAAAACGGCTGCCATCCCCTCCGGCGCCTTGGCTTTAAAAGGAGCTTCAGACTAAACATTACTCACTCAGTTCCAGGTTGGATGGTGTTTTCAGGTTTCTTGTGCTTCTTTTGCTGGTCGTTGGTTTGCCAGAACATTTGCTGTATAGACCTTGGAAATAAGAATCTTTGGTAGTAGGAATCCTTCCAGGTCATGAGATACTCTACCTCAGGCAAGCAAAACGTCAAGACTTCCTTAGATATCGTGCACCAGCTGTTTTTACAAATATACATAGACCGCCACCCCTTGTCTTACCAGAGGCTGCTGTTCTATCCAATGGCTACCCAGACTATTTGCATTGCAAATGTATTCGGCGCATGTGACATAACTTTTGATTTGATTTGATAATTTTGTCCCAAATCAGGTTGTAGGTTTGGAGTTTTGATTTGGAGTGAAGGTTATGTTGTGGATAACTGATTTATGAAGATAACTGATTTTCATGATAACTGATTTAGGATCAGTTATCTCTACCTCACTCATATTCCGATCCATTATCAGCCAATTCATACAACTGGCCCTGGACCAGTTTCAAAGAGCAGGAAGTAGTGTGAGAGATCAAAACATAAAAGACTGTAAAAACACCGGCAAATCAGCTCCAAGTGGTTTGAATTTTGGAAATCTGTTCCAAAGTATTCCCACGCATAATAGAGAGATATACTGTATGTGATCGTCTGTTTGAAATTATTATATCTGTTTGGGCTTCTTGCGGTCAATTTGCAGTCTAAAAATTATTTGTCATTATGTTCCGGCACCCTGACCATCCACTCAAGAAAAGATTTGCCCGCGGCTGAATCTAGTTGATGATCCCTGCAGTATTGATTGATGATGGAGATGATAATGGTACTGTATTTGCCTCGAGTGCAAGAGACTAACAGTGCATATATACAGTGGAATACTGATTTAAGTTAGCATATTTAAAATGGAATTTATGACAGCCTAGTTGCATCTGCTTGTCGCAGAGAGAAGGTTTGCTCAGGTGGTAATTGTCTGTGCTGTGTTCGTTTGTTCTCTATCTCTCACTCTTTCTCTCTCTCTTTCTCTCTGAATACACACACACCACACAAACACACATATATATATATACACACACACACGTCTCTCTCTTTTTCGCTCTCTCAGCTGCAGCAGCAGTCATCCACACACTCACACAAGCCAAGTCCCAGGTCTGCTCTGCCACAGCTCTCCAAAAACAGAAATCAAACGAACACAAGCAGCAGCACATTACTTATCGTCAGTCAGTCGCACACACACACAAACACACAATACAAACACACACACAAACACACACACAATAATGCCTTTGTCTGTTTTTTATGCCTCTGTGTACTTGTCTTCTTGAAGTAATTTTTCTGCTCAGAAGAAGGTAAAAGAGATGTTGGTAAGCTAGAACATGTCATCCATGGGTTCTCTGCTCCATCTCTGTACCAAAAGTATATGGACCAGGAGTTTTTCATGTACCATGTAAATCTGGCCCTAACACTGCTGCTGCCTGAAGTCCCAGCTGTGTCCCAAATGGCACCCTATTCCATACATAGCGCTATGGGACCTGGTCAAAAGTGTTTCAAATCAAATGTATTTATAAAGCCCTTTTTAAATCAGCAAATGTCACAAAGTGCTTATACAGAAACCCAGCCTAAACCCCCAAACAGCAAGCAATGCAGATGTAGAAGCACAGTGGCTAGGAAAAACTCCCTATTAAGGCAGGAACCTAGGAAGAAACCTAGAGAGGAACCAGGCTCTGAGGGTTGGCCAGTCCTCTTCTGGCTGTGCTGGGTGGAGATTATAAGAGTACATGGCCATTAAGGCCAAATCGTTCTTCAAGATGTTCAAACGTTCATAGATGACCAGCAGGGTTAGTAACCACAATGGTTGTAGAGGGTGCAACAGGTCAGCACCTCAGGAGTAAATGTCAGTTGGCTTTTCATAGCCGAGCATTCAGAGGTTGAGACAGCAGGTGCGGTAGAGAGGGAGGGAGAGAGAGAGGGAGAGAGAGGGTTGAAAACAGCAGGTCTGGGTAGCACATCTGGTGAACAGGTCAGGGTTCCATAGCCACAGGCAAAGCAGCAGAAGCTGGATCAGCAGCACAACCAGGTGAACTGGGGAGCCAGGCCAGGTAGTCCTGAGGCATGGTCCTGGGGCTCAGGTCCTCCAAAAGAGCCGAGAGAGAGAGAGATGGGGGAATTAGAGGGAGCATACTTAAGTTCACACAGGACACCAGATAAGACAGGTGAATTTCATCTGACAGGACAGCCTGACCCTAGCCCCCCGGCACATAGACTATTGCAACATAGATACTGGACTCTGAGACAGCAGGGGTCGGGGGACACTGTGGCCCTGTCCGACGATACCCTCGGACAGGGCCAACCAGGCAGGATATAACCCCACCCACTTTGCCAAAGCCTAGCCCCCACACCACTAGAGGGATATCAACAGACCACCAATTACTACCCTGAGACAAGACTGAGTATAGCCCACAAAGATCTCCTCCATTGCACAAGCCCAAGGGGGCGCAAAACCGGACAGTAAGATCACATCAGTGACTCAACTCACTCAAGTCGAGTTTGGTAAAAAAAGCCTGGCACGACGTGACGCACCCCTCCTAGGGACGGCATGGAAGAGCACTAGTAAGCCAGTGACTCAGCCCCCGTAGTAGGGTCAGAGGGGAGGGGAGCCTTCGCACCCCTGGGCCATACTATACTCAATCATAGGAGTTACTGAAGAGATTAGTCTTCGTCTCTCACATGGATAGGCAGACCATTCCAAAAAAAATTGAGCTCTATAGGAGAAAGCCCTGCCTCCAGCTGTTTACTTAGAAATTCTAGGGACAATAATGAGGCCTGCATCTTGTGATCGTAGCGTACATGTAGGTACAGTTGAAGTCGGAAGTTTACATACACTTAGGTTGGAGTCATTAAAACTTGTTTTTCAACCACTCCACAAATTTCTTGTTAACAAACTATAGTTTTGGCAAGTCTGTTAGGACATCTACTTTGTGCATGACACAAGTAATTCTTCCAACAATTGTTTACAGACAGATTATTTCACTTATAATTCACTGTATCACAATTCCAGTGGGTCAGAAGTTTACATACACTAAGTTGACTGTGCCTTTAAACAGCTTGGAAAATTCCAGAAAATGATGTCATGGCTTTAGAAGCTTCTGATAGGCTAATGGACATAATTTGAGTCAATTGGAGGTGTACCTGTGGATATATTTCAAGGCCTACCTTCAAACTCAGTGCCTCTTTGTTTGACATCATGGGAAAATCAAAAGAAATCAGCCAAGGCCTTAGAAAAAGAATTGTAGACCTCCACAAGTCTGGTTCATCGTTGGAGCAATTTCCAAACACATGAAGGTACCACGTTCATCTGTACAAACAATAGTGCGCAAGTATAAACACCATGGGACCATGCAAACGTCATACCGCTCAGGAAGGAGACGCATTCTGTCTCCTAGAGATGAACAGGCTTTGGTGCGAAAAGTGCAAATCAATCCCAGAACAACAGTAAAGGACCTTGTGAAAATGCTGGAGGAAACAGGTAAAAAAGTATCTATATCCACAGAAAAAACGAGTCCTATATCGACATAACCTGAAAGGCCACTCAGCAAGGAAGAAGCCACTGCTCCAAAACCGCCATAAAAAAGCCAGACTACGGTTTACAACTGCACAAGGGGACAAAGATCGTACTTTTTGGAGAAATGTCCTCTGGTCTGATGAAACAAAAATAGAACTGTTTGGCCATAATGACCATTGTTATGTTTGGAGGAAAAGGGGGGATGCTTGCAAGCCGAAGAACACCATCCCAACCGTGAAGCACGGGGTGGCAGCATCATGTTGTGGGGGTGCTTTGCTGCAGGAGGGACTGGTGCACTTCACAAAATAGATGGCATCATGAGGAAGGAAAATTATGTGGATATATTGAAGCAATATCTCAACACATCAGTCAGGAAGTTAAAGCTTGGTCTCAAATGGGTCTTCCAAATGGACAATGACCCCAAGCATACTTCCAAAGTTGTGGCAAAATGGCTTAAGGACAACAAAGTCGAGGTATTGGAGTGGCCATCACAAAACCCTCACCTCATCCTATAGAAAATTTGTGGGCAGAACTGAAAAAGCGTGTGCGAGCAAGGAGGCCTACAAACCTGACTCAGTTACACCAGCTCTGTCAGGAGGAATGGGCCAAAATTCACCCAACTTATTGTGGGAAGCTTGTGGAAGGCTACCCGAAATGTTTGACCCAAGCTAAACAATTTAAAGGCAATGCTACCAAATACTAATTGAGTGTATGTAAACTTCTGACCCACTGGGAATGTGATGAAATAAATAAAAGCTGAAATAAATCATTCTCTCTACTATTATTCTGACATTTCACATTCTTAACATAAAGTGGTGATCCTAACTGACCTAAAACAGGGAATTAATAACCCTAACCCTAACCCTAACCCACTCAATGTGGAACGGATTCTATTTTTGACTTACCTTTATCTAGAATCTAGAATCTCCAGTTGAAACTAGCTAGCCAGCTAACTAGCTACTTGCTATTAGCCACAGCTAGCGGTGTTTCACCAAAACATTGGATTTTTTTCCGGGGGATTAAATTTTAATCATTGGACATTGATCACCGGATATTCGGCCAGTCTGCACAGCGCGTTATCGACCCAGATCATATCAGTTTTTCCGCCGGAATCACTGAATCACTGGACCTTTAACTCCGGATTCATCGCTACCAGCTGGCTACAACAAAACGGACGCTGTGGTCTGGCTAATCATCCTGAGCTAGGCCCATCTCCCGGCTATCTACCTCTCTGTCAACCGAGACGGGACCACCTAGTGTTGACACGAAGCCCGCCGATCCTACACGACTGGTCTGCCGACGAAATCGTCTGATGTGGTTACGACGTTAACCACGAAGATTCCATCCATCTGTTAGCCCTGGCCCGCTAGCACATGCTATCCGTGGCCTCTTACTCACAAGTGCTTCACCACCGGACCTTATGATAACTCAGCTATACAGCTGATATCTGCTGGACTGTTCCTTTTTACGGTACTACATCCTGTTTATGTTTAGCCTCAGCCCAAACATGGTTAGTTTATTGTTGTTTCGGTTATTTCTAATTGTACTATATCACTGTAGACCCCCAGCCTAGCTAAACCTGCCTTAGATAGCTCCTTTGTCCCTCCCCCATACACTCAGAGACCGACTCAATTGATGCCTCTAGAGATACTATCTCTTTCATTGTTACCCAACGCTTAGGTTTACCTCCACTTTACTCATATCCTTCCATATCCTTGTCTGTACATAATGCCCTGAATCTTTTCTATAACACCCGGAAATCTGCCCCCTTTATTCTATGTACCCAACGCACTAGAAGACCAGTTCTTAAAGCCTTTAGCCGTATCCTTATTCTAGTCCTCCTCTGTTCCTCTGGTGATGTAGAGGCTAACCCAGGCCCTGCAGCCCTCAGTATCACTCCTACTCCCCAGGCGCTATCATTTGATGACTTCTGTAATCGCAAAAGTCTTGGTTTCTTGCACATAAATATCAGAAGTCGACTTCCTAAGTTTGAGTTATTCACTGCGTTAGCACACTCTGCCAACCCTGATGTTCTAGCAGTGTCTGAATCCTGGCTCAGGAAGGCCACCAAAAATTCTGAAATTTCCATCCCCAACTATAACATTTTCCGTCTAGATAGAACTGCCAAAGGGGGTGGAGTTGCAATCTACTGTAGAGATAGCCTGCAGAGCTCCATCATACTATCCAGGTCTGTGCCCAAACAGTTTGAGCTTCTACTTCTAAAAATCCACCTTTCCAGAAATAAGTCTCTCACTGTTGCCGCTTGCTACAGACCCCCCTCAGCCCCCAGCTGTGCCCTGGACTCCATATGTGAATTGATTGCCCCCCATTTATCCTCAGAGTTTGTACTGCTTGGTGACCTAAATTGGGATATGCTTAATACCCCAGCCATCCTACAATCCAAGCTAGATGCCCTCAACCTCACGCAAATTATCAACGAACCTACCAGGTACAACCCTAAATCCGTAAACATGGGTACCCTCATAGATATCATCCTGACTAACATACCCTCTAAATACACCTCAGCTGTCTTCAACCAGGATCTCAGCGATCACTGCCTTATTGCCTGCGTCCGTAACGGGTCCGCGGTCAAACGACCACCCCTCATCACTGTCAAACGCTCCCTAAAACACTTTAGCGAGAGGCCTTCCTAATTGACCTGGCCCAGGTATCCTGGATGGATATAGATCTCATTCCGTCAGTAGAGGATGCCTGGTTGTTCCTTAAAAGTAATTTCCTCTCAATCTTGAAATAAACATGCCCCATTCAAAAAATACAGAACTAAGAACCGATATAGCCCCTGGTTCTCCTCAGACTTGACTGCCCTTGACCAGCACAAAAACATCCTGTGGCGTACAGCATTAGCATCAAATAGCCCCCACGATATGCAACTTTTCAGGGAAGTTAGGAACCAATATACACAAGCAGTCAGGAAAGCAAAGGCTAACTTTTTTCAAACAGAAATTTGCATCCTGTAGCACTAACTCCAAAAAGTTTTGGGACACTGTAAAGTCCATGGAGAATAAGAGCACTTCCTCCCAGCTGCCCACTGCACTGAGGCTAGGAAACACTATCGCCACCGATAAATCTACAATAATCGAGAATTTCAACAAGCATTTTGCTACAGCTGGCCATGCTTTCCATCTGGCTACCACTAACCCGGCCACCAACTCTGCACCCTCTGCTGCAACTTGCCCATGCCCCCCCGCTTCTCCTTCACACAAATTCAGACAGCTGATGTTTTGAAAGCGCTGCAAAATCTGGACCCCTACAAATCAGCTGGGCTAGACAATCTGGACCCTTTCTTTCTAAAACTAGCCCAAATTGTCGCAACCCCTATTACTAGTCTGTTCAACCTCTCTTTCATAACGTCTGAGATCCCCAGAGATTGGAAAGCTGCCGCGGTCATCCCCCTCTTCAAAGGGGGTGACACTCTAGATCCAAACTGCTACAGACCTATATCCATCCTGCCCCTGCCTTTCGAAAGTATTCGAAAGCCAAGTTAACAAACAGATCATCGACCATTTCGAATACCACCGTACCTTCTCCGCTATGCAATCCGGTTTCTGAGCTGGTCACGGGTGCACTTCAGCCACGCTCAAGGTCCTAAACGATATTATAACCGCGATTGATAATAGACAGTACTGTGCAGCCGTCTTCATCGACCTGGCCAAGGCTTTCGACTCTGTCAACCACCGCATTCTTATTGGCAGACTAAATAGCCTTGGTTTCTCAAATGACTGCCTCGCCTGGTTCACCAACTACTTCTCAGATAGAGTTCAGTGTGTCAAATCGGAGGGCCTGTTGTCTGGACCTATGGCAGTCTCTATGGGGGTGCCACAGGGTTCAATTCTTGGGCCGACACTTTTCTCCGTGTATATCAATGATGTCGCTCTTGCTGCTGGTGACTCTCAGATCCACCTCTACGCAGACGACACCATTTTGTATACATCTGGCCCTTCATTGGACACTGTGTTAACAAACCTCCAAACGAGCTTCAATGCCATACAACAATCCTTCAGTAGCCTTCAACTGCTCTTAAACACTAGTAAAACTAAATGCATGCTTTTCAATCGAACGCTGCTAGCACCCGCCCACCCGACTAGAATCACCACTCTCGACGGGTCTGACCTAGAGTATGTGGACAACTACAAATATCTAGGTGTCTGGTTAGACTGTAAACTCAACTTCCAGACTCACATAAAGAATCTCCAATCCAAAGTTAAATCTAGAATCGGCTTCCTATTTCGCAACAAAGCCTCCTTCACTCATGCTGCCTCCTTCACTCATGCTGCCAAACATGCCCTCGTAAAACTGACTATCCTACCGATCCTTGACTTCGGCGATGTCATTTACAAAATAGCCTCCAACACTCTACTCAGCAAATTGGATGTAGTCTATCACAGTGCCATCCGTTTTGTCTCCAAAGCCCCATACACTACCCACCACTGTGACCTGTACGCTCTTGTTGGCTGGTCCTCACTACATGTCCGTCGTCAAACCCACTGGCTCCAGGCCATCTATAAATCACTGCTAGGCAAATCCCCGCCTTATCTTAGCTCATTGGTCACCATAGCAGCACCCACCCGTAGTCTGCGCTCCAGCAGGTATATCTCACTGGTCATTCCCAAAGCCAACACCTCCTTTGGCCGCCATTCCTTCCAGTTCTCTGCTGCCAATGACTGGAACGAATTGCAAAAATCTCTGAAGCTGGAGACTCTTATCTCCCTCAATAACTTTAAGCATCAGTTGTCAGAGCACCTTACCGATCACTGCACCTGTACACAGCCCATCTGAAATTAGCCCACCCAACTACCTCATCCCTATATTGTTATTTATTTTGCTCTTTTGCACCCCAGTATCTCTATTTGCACATAATCTCTTGCACATCTAGCATTCCAGTGTTAATACTATTGTAATTATTCTGCACTATAGCCTATTTATTGCCTTACCTCCATAACTTGCTACATTTGCACACACTGTATATATATTTTCTGTTGTATTTCTGACTTTATGTTTTTTTTTTTACCCCATATGTAACTCTGTGTTGTTTTTATTGCACTACTTTGCTTTATCTTGGCCAGGTCGCAGTTGTAAATGAGAACCTGTTCTCAACTGGCTTACCTGGTTAAATAAAGGTGAAATAAAAAATAAAAAATAAAAATGTACGGCAGGACCAAATTGGAGAGATGGGTAGGAGCAAGTCAATGTAATGATTTGTAGGTTATCAGTAAAACATTGAAATCAGCCCTAGCCTTAACAGGAAACCAGTGTAGAGAGGCTAGCACTGGAGTAATATGATCGAATTCTTTGGTTCTAGTCAAGATTCTAGCAGCCGCATTTAGCACTAACTGAAGTTTATTTAGTGCTTTATCCGGTAGCCGGAGAGTAGAACGTTGCCGTAGTCTAATCTAGAAGTGACAAAAGCATGGATTAGCTATTCTGCATCATTTTTGGACAAAAAGTTTGTTTTTTGCAATGTTACGAAGATGGAAAAATGCTGCCCATGAAATATTCTTGATATGTTCGTCAAAAGAGAGATCAGGGTCCAGAGTAACACAGAGGTCCTTCATAGTTTTATTTGAGACGACTGTACAACCATCAAGATTAATTGTCAGATCAAACAGCAGATATCTTTGTTTCTTGGGACCTAGAACTAGCATCTCTGTTTTGTCCGAGATTAAAAGTAAAACATTTGCCACCATCCACTTCCTTATGTCTGAAACACATGGTTCCAGGGTAGGACAATCACCATGTTTTATCGAAATGTATAGCTGTGTGTCGCCCGCATAGCAGTGAAGGTGACATCACCAAGAGGTAGAATATATAGTGAAAACAATAGTGGTCCTAAAATTGAACTTTGAGGAACACCAAAACAAACCATCCACAGAGACAAACTGATATTTTTCAGACAGATAAGATCTAAACCAGGCAAGAACCTGTCCCTGTAGAGCAATTAGGGTTTCCAATTTCTCCAAAAGAATGTGGTGATGAATGTTGTCAAAAGTGGCACTAAGGTCTAGGAGCACGAGAACAGATGCAGAGCCTTGGTCTGATGCCATTAAAAGGTAATTTACCACCTTCACAAGTGCAGTCTCAGTACTATGGTGTGGTCTAAAGCCAGACTGGAGCATTATCGTATACATTGTTTCACTATATAGGGATTAGGGTGCCATTTGCAACGCATCCCCATTCTCAGTCAGTCTACAGAGGGCAGCAGTAAACAGTTCCAGGGAGAATGAATTATTGACTAAATAGTAGGGTTGTGACGATACCAGTATCGCAATATTTTTTCAATGTCAAAAATGAAAATAGGAAGCAGATCAAACTATTTGGTCCTTTAAAAACCTGCTGTATGTAAAATATTGTGTGCTATAGTTTCTAAATAAATACATGTGACGCTGGATGACAGCATAATGCCGTTTGATTCCAACATTAGAGCTGCTTTCCTAAAGAGGTTAAATCCACTTCATGTTTTGTGTCCTTGCCACGATATCATCTCGGCCCTACTAAATAGTAAAGGCAAGCTAATGAAAAAAGCTGTCCCCATTTAAACATCACACAGGGGCTTGTTAAGGCTCCCACTATAGTTTATTCATAAGGTCTTATACATGTACACACACAGGCACATTAAGGTGCTGTATATGCACAGTGCCTTCAGAAAGTATTCATACCCCTTGACTTTTTCCACATTTTGCTACGTTACAGACTTATTCTAAAATGGATTAAACAACAAATGTTCCTCATCAATCTACACACAATACTCCATAATGACAAAGCAAAAACAGGTTTTTTGACATTTTTGCAAAATTTTGCAAATTTATAAAAAATATAAAACTGCAATATTACATTTACATAAATATTCAGACCCTTTACTTTGGCATCAATTACAGCCTTGAGTCTTCTTATGTATGACGTTACAAGCTTGGCACACCTGTATTTGGGGAGTTTTTCCCATTCTTCTCTGCAGACCCTCTCAAGCTCTGTCAGGTTGGTTGGGGAGTGTCACTGCACAGATATTTTCAGGTCTCTCCAGAGATGTTCGATCAGGTTCATGTCCGGGCTCTGGCTGGGCCACTCTGGCTGGGCCACTCCTGCGTTGTCTTGGCTGTGTGCTTAGGGCCGTTGTCCTGTTGGAAGGTGAACCTTTGCCCCAGTCTGAGGTCCTGAGCGCTCTGGAGCACGTTTTCATCAAGGATCTCTCTGTACTTCGCTCCGTTCATCTTTCCCTTGACCTGACTAGTATCCCAGTCCCTGCCGCTGAAAAATATCCCCACAGCATGATGATGCTGCCACCACCATGCTTCAACGTAGGGATGGTGCCAGGTTTCCTCCAGACGTGACGCTTGGCATTCAGGCCAAAGAGTTAAATCTTGGTTTCATCAGACCAGAGAATTTTGACAAACTCCAAGCGGGCTGTCGTGCCTTTTACTGAGGAGTGGCTTCTGTCTGGTCACTCTACCATAAAGGCTGATTGGTGGTGTGCTGCTGAGATGGTTGTCCTTCTGGAGGTTCTCCCATCTCCACAGAGGACCTCTGGAGCTCTGTCAGAGTGACCATCAGGTTCTTGGTCAGCTCCCTGACCAAGGCCCTTCTCCCCAGATTGCTCAGTTTGGCTGGGCGGCCAGCTCTAGGAAGGATCTTGGTGGCTCCAAACTTCTTCCATTTAAGAATGATGGAGGCCACTGTGTTCTTGGGGACCTTCAATGCTGCAGACATTTTTTGGTACCCTTCCCCAGATCTGTGCCTCGACACAATCCGGTCTCGGAGTTCTACGGACAATTCCTTCAACCTCATGGCTTGGGTTTTGCTCTGATATGCACTGTCAAGGACCTTATATAGACAGGCGTGTGCCTTTCCAAATCATGTCTAATCAATTGAATTGACCGCAGGTCGACTCAAATCAAGTTGTAGGAACATCTCAAGGATGATCAATGGAAACAGGATGCACCTGAGCTCAATTTTGAGTCTCATAGCAAAGGGCTCCCGAGTGGCGCAGCGGTCTAAGGCACTGCATCTCAGTGCTTGAGGTGTCTCTACAGACCCCCTGGTTCGATTCCAGGCTGTATCGCAACCGGCCGTGATTGGGAGTCCCATAGGGCGGCGCACAATTGGCCCAGCGTCGTCCGGGTTTGGCCGGTGTAGGCCGTCATTGTAAATAAGAATTTGTTCTTAACTGACTTGCCTAGTTAAATAAAGGTTAAATAAAAAAGGGTCTGAATACTTATTTATTTGTAATACATTTGCAAAAAAATCTAAAAACCTGTTTTCACTTTGTCATTGTGTGTAGATTGATGAGGGAAAAAATAATTGTATACATTTTAGATTAAGGCTGTAACGTAACAAAATATGGAAAAAGTCAAGGGGTCTGAATACTTTCCGAATGCACTGTACACACATGCACACACACACATGTTTAACTCTCCTTTTTTGCTGGTATTTTATTCATGAAAGGTTGGGGACATTCCCCTGTGGTGAAGTGTGACCCCAGACATGCGTGTGTTTGTGTGCGTGCGCATGTGTGGGTGGAGGTTGGGCGAAAGTACACAGAATGGCCTTCTAATAACGTTAACCTGGGGTTAGTGTAGGGAGGGCGGCACGGTCACATCACAGGAAGACTGATTACGGCTGCGTCCCATATGGCTCCCCTTCCCTACATAGTGCACTATAAAGGGAATAGGGTGCTATTTGGGACGCAGCCCAGGCTTTTCATCTCTCTGCAGTGGAAAGCCCATCAGCCAGCCATCTCTAGTGCTGAGGAAAGAAGCAGCTGTGGGAAGGGACCCAGCTCACTTGGTCGATCAGTGTGCGTGTGTGCATATGGGTGTTTGTGTATGTGTGGGCCAAGCATGTGTGAACATAGAATTACATATAGAATTTATAGGATCTCTGTGTGTGCATGTGTCTGGGCTGGTCTATTTAAGGTGCTGAGCCATACTCTGTAGAATAAACCATTTGGAGAGAGAGGTTGTAAATCCCCAGGCTGTGCTCCATGATGAAATATCTGCCGGCTGGTCGCTCCCTGCTGTTATTCCACCAGGATTAATGGTTCCCAGACGCTAACTGTTAGCCCTGGGATGGGTTACACTTAGAGTGTGTCCCTCACGCACACTGTACACTCTGCAGCCCTGTTCCAATACATTGAAAATGCACCCTTCCTTCTTTTACACCTGGTTTCTGTTGTGTGTGAAAAGGTCTGATGAAGAATGGTCATTCCACTAGGCTTAACATTAAAGAGATTCTCTGGTACTTTTATATATTTTTAGCCAGTAGTTCTGAAAGTAGTACTCACGAGCAAAAAGTGGTCCCCGAAGATTGCGTACTATGTCATATATGTGCACCACGTCATTGCTCTCTCTCCCTCTCTCACTCTGCTGTGTTTGGATTTTTTTGCGGTCACTCAAATGGAGAGGGACTGAAGCTCATTGGCTAAAACTCGACTTGCTAGGGGGCTGGCCCAGGTGGAGGAAAATATAGGGAAAATGGCGCAGCACAGCTTCCAGATAAAGTTGCTTTCAAACTAGGGATTTCGTGGCTAATCGATGTAAGACAGTAATTCTGCTCATAGATTATGCATGTATGAACTACACATTGACATCCAGCCCAAACCGGGAGTTAAAAAAAATACTTCGTTTCAGAGCATGTCTTTAACCTCACTTTTCGAGGCTAAGGCTAGGTCCGGCTAAAAAATCTCAGATGTAGGATCTTAATTTGAGCCAGTTTACTACATTAGGAAAACAATCCTGCAGCAACAGGAAATGGGAATTATTATGTGGATTATAATGAATGGCATTTTTTTGTAGGAGTTGATACATTTTTGTTAAGGCAAATCAAGTCTGAAATGTTTAAGTGGAAATTACAAACTTTAGAAGCCTTTTTAAACCTAGAATAGACTACTAGTTTGCATTTCCAGCTGTGCACTCGCGAAACTACCTCTAACTTCCTTCATACTGGGCACATAGACATAAAACTGATATTCCACAAGTTCATCTGACTCCGGGGAAGCAGATAAAGTATCCCTTTAATCTGATGGGACACCAGGAGTTACAGGGCTCTCTGTCCTTGTTGTATATGTGTGTATTACCGTGCTCATTTAGCCTAATGGCCTATCTGCACTGTTACCGAGCTATGGTCCAGAGCTATGGTCCAGAGCTATGGTCCAGAGCTACAGGATCATCCATCTGGCCCCTCAGCGCTAGGCATTAAGCGATAGGGAGGCTCACTAAAATGGGTCAAAGCCGCTACCTGGGTCAAACGCAGGCACACAAACACACACACACACTCATGCATGCACGCACGCACACACTCTCTCTCTCTCTCACACACACATGGTTGGACCCCCCCATCGCAGGTTGCATTCACCATCACTGCAGTACTATGTGCTCTATACTATCTGGATTTAGAAGATCATGTTGCACTATGTGGCTTTTCATTGGGGAGAAATAATCAAATTAATTCAATTATAGATCTCTGTGGATAGATAAAAGTAACTGGATGGATATCAAAAGATGAGGGAGGGTTAGTTTTGTGTCTGTGTCTGTGTGTGTGTGTGTGTGTGTCTGTGTGTGTGTGTGTGTGTGCGTGCATAGATGTAGGATCAATAGAAGCTGTTTAAGAGTTATCCTGAGCACAATAAATTCTGGAGGAGAGGAGAGGTGTGTGAATAATTTACTCTCCAACCATGAGTTAAACTCACCCTGTCTCTCACCTTTCTACTAGCCCCATAAGAATCTGGCTAGGTACCCAGGACGTTGGGAGATTACTTCAAAACCTGCCACTAGGGGCAACAGTGAGCGCTATTACCATCAAGTGGGCTTGCGGTTTGTTGCTAGGGCGCTGGGGATGGCGGATGGGCGTAACCAGCAAGCGCTGGCTCCGAGGGTTGCATGTTCAAACATTGTTTTATCCCTATCCCAAACCCTAACCTTTACCTTAACCATTCGGAATTAATGCCTAAACTTAACCGCCAAGTAGTTTTTGTTTTAACCCTATCCCAAACCTTATGGACAAACGTCGGATATTCTGAAGTGAGACTGCGAGAGCTTGCTGCTAGTCCAACCACCCAGTGTTGTAGTTTAGTCATTAAGCCTAGAGTACGAGTCGAGTCCCAAGTCCGCTGTGCTCGAGTCTGAGTCGAGTCACGAGTCTCTATTGCTGAAGTCTGAGTCCAAGTCTGAGTCACCAATGGTCTAGTCACGAGTCAATTTATAGTTTGTCTTATTATTCAATTGTTTCTAGTCCCCGCCAGATGGCAGTATATCTCCAACTCATTTACTAATCATCACTACCTCACAAGTTCTACTCAATACCTGTTTTTCCGTACTTATTTATTACATAAATTAATCAAATCACCCACTGACATTTTTGTAGGTTTTATATTGCATAGTGAAAACTAAAGGGAGACTTGTCAGAACCTGGCTATGAGATGCAGGGGGGAAAGTGGGAGGGAGGAGCGAGACTACAAATTCAAAGACACAGCCTACTTTTCTATACACAAGGGGAGAGAGAGACAAATAACTAGACTGTTGTTTTAGTATTAAACTCAATACTAGTATTATTTTCAATGTTGTAAAGCAGTTTGTGTGTCTTAACCAGGCAACGCTAAGTAGTAGGCTGGTTACTGGTCGTTACGGAGAAGCTAGAGAGTCGCTTGCACGATGTGTAGCCTATGATCGGAGGCGGAGTCGGAGCCAGAGTGGAGCCTGGCTGCCTGTCTGCCCACACTCATCGCTTGCTCCCCTGCAGCTCACCAGCTGATGTAGGCTGTGTGTGCCGGGTGTGGCTGGTCCTACCCACTGTTAAAGAACAGAACCCTCGCTGCTTTGCGCACCCAGTGCTGCTAATATTCTGCTTATCATAGTCATGAGAAGGCGAGTCCAAGTCACCAATGGTGGAGAAGGCGATTCCGAGTCCGAGTCACCGTTGGTCAAGTCCAAGTCATGAAACTGCAACACTGCAACCACCGCAGATACACAGAAAGCTACCACCACAGATACACAGAAAGCTACAGTAATCAATGCACATCCTGCCTACAGAAAGGTAATTGTGTAATTAACTAAGTATACCTGGAATAACCTGTGTGCGTCAGCCTCATTAGTGTACAGCAGGACCATTATTATTGGACCAAAGCCCTAGCCGCTATAGTTGCAGTGTGTTTGGCCCACAGACTCATCATTAACATTATTTACCCAATGCCTGAGCGGGGCAATAAGTGTGTAAAGTCGTGGTAAAACGTTTTGAGAATGACACAAATATTAATTTTCACAAAGTCTGCTGCCTCAGTTTTGATGATGGCAATTTGCATATACTCCAGAATGTCATGAAGAGTGATCAGATGAATTGCAATTAATTGCAAATTCCCTCTTTGCCATGAAAATGAACTTAATCCCCCAAAAACGTTTCCACTGCATTTCAGCCCTGCCACAATAGGACCAGCTGCCATCATGTCAGTGATTCTCTCGTTAACACAGGTGAGAGTGTTAACGAGGACACGGTTGGAGATCACTCTGTCATGCTGATTGAGTTAGAATAACAGACTGGAAGCTTTAAAAGGAGGGTGGTGCTTGAAATCATTGTTCTTCCTCTGTTAACCATGGTTACCTGCAAGGAAACACGTGCCGTCATCATTGCTTTGCACAGAAAGGGCTTCACAGGCAAGGATATTGCTGCTAGTAAGATTGCACCTAAATCAACCATTTATTGGATCATCAAGAACTTAAAGGAGAGAGGTTCAATCGTTGTGAAAGCGGCGTCAGGGCGCCCAAGAAAGTACAGCAAGCACCATGACCGTCTCCTAAAGTTGATTCAGCTGCGGGATCGGGGCACCACCGGTGCAGAGCTTGCTCAGGAATGGCAGCAGGCAGGTGTGAGTGCATCTGCATGCACAGTGAGGCAAAGACTTTTGGAGGATGGCCTGGTGTCAAGAAGGGCAGCAAAGAAGTTACTTCTCTCCAGGAAAAACATCAGGGACAGACTGATATTCTGCAAAAGGTACAGGGATTGGACTGCTGAGGACTGGGGTAAAGTCATTTTCTCTGATATATCCCCTTTCCGATTGTTTGGGTCATCCGGAAAACACCTTGTCCGGAGAAGACAAGGTGAGCGCTACCATCAGTCCTGTGTCATGCCAACAGTAAAGCATCCTGAGACCATTCATGTGTGGGGTTGCTTCTCAGCCAAGGGAGTGGCCTCACTCAATATTTTGCCTAAGAACACAGCCATGAATAAAGAATGGTACTAACATATCCTCCGAGAGCAACTTCTCCCAACCATCCAAGAACAGTTTGGCCAATACCTTTTCCAGCATGATGGAGCACCTTGCCATAAGGCAAAAGTGATAACTAAGTGGCTCGGGGAACAAAACATCGACATTTTGGGTCCATGGCCAGGAAACTCCCCAGACCTTAATCCCATTAAGAACTTGTGGTCGATCCTCAAGTGGCGGGTGGACAACCAAAAACCCACGAATTCTGACAAACTCCAAGTATTGATTATGCAAGAATGGGCTGCCATCAGTCAGGATGTGGCCCAGAAGTTAATTGACAGCATGCCAGGGCGGATTGCAGAGGTCTTGAAAAAGAAGGATCAACACTGCAAATATTGACTCTTTGCATAAACTTAATGTAATTGTCAATAAAAGCCTTTGACACGTATGGAATGCTTGTAATTATACTTATACACTATACCATAGTAACATCTGACAAAAATATCTCATAACACTGAAGCAGCAAACTTTGTGAAGACCAATACTTGTCATTCCCAAAACATTTGACCAAGACTGTACGTGTGTGTTTTGCTAAAAGCGCCCCAGTGACCTTCAGCTTTATAACTGTTTAACATTGCACTGTTTAATCATCGTCATTATTACAATGGGGGTAGTCCTATAGCTTAATATTCTGTGTCATTAGGGGTTGCAGAGGGAGAAGAGAGGTAACACTAATGAGTCTCCTATTACCGCTAGTTAACAGGGAAAGGAGTTCATCTGATGGGACACCAGTAGAGGGAATATAGTCGGGGGAACAGAACAGGGTTGTATTCATTAGTGCACACCGTAGCAAACCGAGTTTCTTGTTGGACAAGTTTAGGTAGTCCCTCTCGTTTTGGTCCGTTTTCTTCTGTTTGGTTTCTTGTGAATACGACCCAGGAGTTAGAGGTAGAGGGTCTCTTCAATCATGACAAGCTGAAAATCTACCTTTTATACGTCCTTGTTATTCATTTTATTTTGTTACTACATTATAATACATTCAACAATGCTGGCATAAAGACAAATAATATCTAGTGCTGAGTGCAAATTCTGGTATTTAGAGGGTTTGGTTGGTAGCTGCATTGCAACAAGTTTGAGAATACCTCTGGTAAGGAACAATATGCTACAGGGAGGAAAGCAGCTGCTAAGCTTGTAGATTTTTGTACACATGTCCTGTTCGATTAAGAGTTAAAACTTTCAGACACAGGAGGCATGCACACACACACACACACTCATGCACACACACCAAACACACGTGTGTAGCATGCCGCATTCTCAGTATCCCATCAGCTTTGAAACAAGGAGTGTTCACTAGTTTACTCCAATTAGGGAAGGGGTGGTGGGGTTGGAAAGTAATAAAGGGAAATATATTTTAAAAAAATGATATGTATGTGTGTGTATGTATGTATGTGTATGTATGTATGTATGTACAGTGAGGGAAAAAAGTATTTGATCCCCTGCTGATTTTGTACGTTTGCCCACAGACAAAGAAATGATCAGTCTATAATGTGAATGGTAGGTTTATTTGAACAGTGAGAGACAGAATAACAACAATAAAATCCTGAAAAACACATGTAAAAAATGTTATAAATTGATTTGCATTTTAATGAGGGAAATAAGTATTTGACCCCTTTGCAAAACATGACTTAGTACTTGGTGGCAAAACCCTTGTTGGCAATCACAGAGGTCAGACGTTTCTTGTAGTTGGCCACCAGGTTTGCGCACATCTCAGGAGGGATTTTGTCCCACTCCTCTTTGCAGATCTTCTCCAAGTCATTAAGGTTTCGAGGCTGACGTTTGGCAACTCGAACCTTCAGCTCCCTCCACAGATTTTCTATGGGATTAAGGTCTGGAGACTGGCTAGGCCACTCCAGGACCTTAATGTGCTTCTTCTTGAGCCACTCCTTTGTTGCCTTGGCCGTGTGTTTTGGGTCATTGTCATGCTGGAATACCCATCCACTACCCATTTTCAATGCCCTGGCTGAGGGAAGGAGGTTCTCACCCAAGAATTGGCGGTACATGGCCCGTCCATCGTCCATTTGATGCGGTGAAGTTGTCCTGTCCCCTTAGCAGAAAAACACCCCAAAAGCATAATGTTTCCACCTCCATGTTTGACGGTGGGGATGGTGTTCTTGGGGTCATAGGCAGCATTCCTCCTCCTCCAAACACGGCGAGTTGAGTTGATGCCAAAGAGCTCCATTTTGGTCTCATCTGACCACAACACTTTCACCCAGTTCTCCTCTGAATCATTCAGATGTTCATTGGCAAACTTCAGACGGGCCTGTATATGTGCTTTCTTGAGCAGGGGGGACCTTGCGGGGCGCTGCAGGATTTCAGTCCTTCACGGCGTAGTGTGTTACCAATTGTTTTCTTGGTGACTATGGTCCCAGCTGCCTTGAGATCATTGACAAGATCCTCCCGTGTAGTTCTGGGCTGATTCCTCACTGTTCTCATGATCATTGCAACTCCACGAGGTGAGATCTTGCATGGAGCCCCAGGCCGAGGGAGATTCACAGTTATTTTGTGTTTCTTCCATTTGCGAATAATCGCACCAACTGTTGTCACCTTCTCACCAAGCTGCTTGGCGATGGTCTTGTAGCCCATTCCAGCCTTGTGTAGGTCTACAATCTTGTCCCTGACATCCTTGGAGAGCTCTTTGGTCTTGGCCATGGTGGAGAGTTTAGAATCTGATTGATTGATTGCTTCTGTGGACAGGTGTCTTTTATACAGGTAACAAGCTGAGATTAGGAGCACTCCCTTTAAGAGTGTGCTCCTAATCTCAGCTCGTTACCTGTATAAAAGACACCTGGGAGCCAGAAATCTTTCTGATTGAGAGGGGTTCAAATACTTATTTCCCTCATTAAAATGCAAATCAATTTATAACATTTTTGACATGCGTTTTTCTGGATTTTGTTGTTGTTATTCTGTCTCTCACTGTTCAAATAAACCTACCATTCACATTATAGACTGATCATTTCTTTGTCAGTGGGCAAACGTACAAAATCAGCAGGGGATCAAATACTTTTTTCCCTCACTGTATGTATGTGTGTATATATATACACTGCTCAAAAAAATAAAGGGAACACTTAAACAACACAATGCAACTCCAAGTCAATCACACTTCTGTGAAATCAAACTGTCCACTTAGGAAGCAACACTGATTGACAATACATTTCACATGCTGTTGTGCAAATGGAATAGACAACAGGTGGAAATTATAGGCAATTAGCAAGACACCCCCAATAAAGGACTGGTTTTGCAGGTGGTGACCACAGACCACTTCTCAGTTCCTATGCTTCCTGGCTGATGTTTTGGTCACTTTTGAATGCTGACGGAGTCTACAACCCACACAAGTGGCTCAGGTAGTGCAGCTCATCCAGGATGGCACATCAATGCGAGCTGTGGCAAGAAGGTTTGCTGTGTCTGTCAGCGTAGTGTCCAGAGCATGGAGGCGCTACCAGGAGACAGGCCAGTACATCAGGAGACGTGGAGGAGGCCGTAGGAGGGCAACAACTCAGCAGCAGGACTGCTACCTCCGCCTTTGTGCAAGGAGGAGCAGGAGGAGCACTGCCAGAGCCCTGCAAAATGACCTCCAGCAGGCCACAAATGTGCATGTGTCTGCTCAAACGGTCAGAAACAGACTCCATGAGGGTGGTATGAGGGCCCGACGTCCACAGGTGGGGGTTGTGCTTACAGCCCAACACCGTGCAGGACGTTTGGCATTTGCCAGAGAACACCAAGATTTGCAAATTCGCCACTGGCGCCCTGTGCTCTTCACAGATGAAAGCAGGTTCACACTGAGCACATGTGACAGACGTGACAGAGTCTGGAGACGCCATGGAGAACGTTCTGCTGCCTGCAACATCCTCCAGCATGACCGGTTTGGCGGTGGGTCAGTCATGGTGTGGGGTGGCATTTCTTTGGGGGGTCACACAGCCCTCCATGTGCTCGCCAGAGGTAGCCTGACTGCCATTAGGTACCGAGATGAGATCCTCAGACCCCTTGTGAGACCATATGCTGGTGCGGTTGGCCCTGGGTTGCTTCTAATGCAAGACAATGCTAGACCTCATGTGGCTGGAGTATGTCAGCAGTTCCTGCAAGAGGAAGGCATTGATGCTATGGACTGGCCCGCCCCTTCCCCAGACCTGAATCCAATTGAGCACAACTGGGACATCATGTCTCGCTCCATCCACCAACGCCACGTTGCACCACAGACTGTCCAGGAGTTGGCGGATGCTTTAGTCCAGGTCTGGGAGGAGATCCCTCAGGAGACCATCCGCCACCTCATCAGGAGCATGCCCAGGCGTTGTAGGGAGGTCATACAGGCACGTGGAGGCCACACACACTACTGAGCCTCATTTTGACTTGTTTTAAGGACATTACATCAAAGTTGGATCAGCCTGTAGTGTGGTTTTCCACTTTAATTTTGAGGGTGACTCCAAATCCAGACCTCCATGGGTTGATACATTTGATTTCCATTGATAATTTTTGTGTGATTTTGTTGTCAGCACATTCAACTATGTAAAGCAAAAAGTATTTAATAAGATTATTTCATTCATTCAGATCTAGGATGTGTTATTTTAGTGTTCCCTTAAATTTTTTGAGCAGTAATATATATATATATATATATATATATATATATATATATATATATATATATATATATATATATATGCGAGAGAGAAAAACATATGGGGGATTGGAAGTGATGCAGACAATTACATTGATGGAAGTTACAATCTATCTGCAATATTAAAGCTGATCTACCCCCTAAAAAAACCAAAAACAAGGAGTGACATGCTCTCCGATTGAAATGTCAGGCGCCATGTTAACACTCTCTCCCACCTCCTTCATTATCCTCCATTTAATTGTTCATTTGTTACAGCGTCCAATTATTCCGCATCTGCTTCTTCTCTCCGCCGCCTCACATTCCACCTCTCAGTTCGCTAACTCCCTCCCTCCCTCTCTCTCCCCCCTCCCACTCTCCCTCATCCCTGTCTCTCTCCGTCGGGCAGTGAGATGAAGCAGGAGCTGGCGGAGGAAGGCAGCAGATGCTCCATCCTCTCCAAGCAGCACCGCTTCAACGAGCACTGCTGTATCCGCTGCTGCTCTCCCTTCACCTTCCTGATCAACCCCAAGCGCCCGTGTCTGGACTGCCAGTACAACGTCTGCAAGACCTGCCGCACCTACAGCAAGCGGGAGAAAGCCTGGCTCTGCACCGCCTGCCAGAAGACCAGGTCAGTTTACTACGGTCGGAATCTGTCTATCTCACTGGATGAATGAATGGATGGAGAGAGAGAGAGGGGCAAAGACCGGAGGCGTGAGAGAGGGAGAGCAGAGGGAGGTAGAGGGGGAGAGAGAGGCGGATAGATGGGTTGGAGACTGGGGAGAGAGGGATGGAGGGAGAGAGAGAGAGCAGGGAGGGAAGAGTGAATGAGGAGGATACTATACTACCGTTGCTGTTACTACTGTCTGTCAACGCTGACCAGAGTTAGTTAGGATGGAGGGAGAGGGAGGGAGGGAGAAAGGGAAGACGGGGGAGTGAACAGCATGTCATGCCGGTGTCGGAGAGGGCTCTCAGGAATGAGGGGAAGGACAGAGGGGAGGAGAGGGAGGGTGTAGGTTGTGAGGAAAGGAGAGTTGAGAGAGAGAAGAAAGAAGAAGAAAGGTGTTTTTTGGATGCTGCAGGTGTTGTCAGTGTATTCCATGTTGTATACGTCCGGAGGAGTGACTTCCTGTGTCTATGCTTGCGTGACACCTGCATGAAGCTAGACTAACAAGGCTTCACCGTATTGAGCTGCGTTACATGGGAGGATGATGAATTGAGCTGAGTGCTCTGTTGCGTTATATGGGCTATACTCTATGCTATGGGCTTGATGAAAACCTGAACACTGCTTTTCATGGGTGTGTGGAAAGCTGTTTGTGTGTGTTTTCCCCTAAGGGTGGGTAGACTTCATATGACGGGATGTGTTATGTCATGTGTGTGTGTGAAAGGGGATATCTAGTCAGTTGCACAACTAAAAGCATTCAATTGAAATTTCTCTCCCGCATTTAACCCAACCCTTCTGAATCAGAAGGTGCGGGGGGCTGCCTTAATCGACGTCCACGTCATCGGCGCCAGGGGAGCAGTTGTTGTTGGGGGTTAACTGCCTTGCTCAAGGGCAGAACGGCAGATTTTTCCACCTTGCCGGCTCGGGGATTCGAACGAGCAACTTTTCGGTTACTGGCCCAGCGCGCTAACCACTAGGCTAACTGCCGCCCCAGCATCACACTGTGTGTTGAGTGTGTCAGCCTTCTGAGTGGTTTTAGATGTATAGAAATGTCTGAAGGAGGGTGCAGTCAGTTTTATCTCTACCACCTGAGTCTCTGACATGGAAAACGAATGTGCTCCACATCGTACCATCTATGACAGTGATATGACACTGTGTGTGTTTGTGTGTATGATGATGGTGAGTGATTGCTGAACATGCCAATGCGAGGGGGAAAACGTGATGTGTTTTCTCTCTCTCTCTCTATCTTCCGCTGTGTTTGTGTGACTTATTTTTGCTGCATTGTATCGAATTAGACACGCAGCCCCAAACTGGGTTTACGAGATGAAAGGGTTTTATCGATCAGAATGGAAGTTGGTTGTTCTCTCTTTCTCTCTCTCTCTCTCGCTCTCTCTTCCTCTATTCAACCCCCTGTTTTCTTTCCCTCCCTCACCCCCCCCTCTCTCCACCCCCCTTCTCTCTCTCCCTCATCTTTCCTCTCCCTGATACTACCCTAAGGCAAAGGGCTGTAACTCTCTCCAACTTAATGTTAGTGAGATGAGTAGAGGCTTTGATGCCCCCAGCTCTTTAATACGCACGCTCATTACCGTTCAGCCTGAGTCACTGATGTAAATTATACTAAATGCTATCATAATATCAACAACCATCATGATGGGATGTACAGATGAAGTCGGAAGTTTACATACACCTTAGCCAAATACATTTAAACTCAGTTTTTCACAATTCCTGACATTTAATCCTAGTAAAAATTCCCTGTCTTAGGTCAGTTAGGATCACCACTTTTATTTTAAGAATGTGAAATGTCAGAATAATAGTAGAGATAATTATTTCTTTCAGCTTTTTATTTCTTTCATCACATTCCCAGTGGGTCAGAAGTTTACATACACTCAATTAGTATTTGGTAGCATTGCCTTTAAATTGTTTAACTTGGGTAGCCTTCCACAAGCTTCCCACAATAAGTTGGGTACATTTTGGCCCATTCCTCCTGACAGAGCTGTTGTAACTGAGTCAGGTTTGTTGGCCTCCTTGCTCGCACATGCTTTTTCAGTTCTGCCCACAAACTTTCTATAAGATTGAGGTCAGGGCTTTGTGATGGCCACTCCAATACCTCGACTTTGTTGTCCTTAAGCCATTTTGCCACAACTTTGGAAGTATGCTTGGGGTCATTGTCCATTTGGAAGACCCATTTGCAAACAAGCTTTAACTTCCTGACTGATGTGTTGAGATGTTGTGTCAATATATCCACTTAATTTTCATGATGCCATCTATTTTGTGAAGTGCACCAGTCCCTCCTGCAGCAAAGCACACCCACAGCATGATGCTGCCACCCTCGTGCTTCAAGGTTGGGATGTTGTTCTTCGACTTGCAAGCCACACCCTTTTTCCTCCAAACATAACGATGGTCATTATGACCAAACAGTTTTGTTTCATCAGACCAGAGGACATTTCTCCAAAAAGTACGATCTTTGTCCCCATGTGCAGTTGCAAACCGTAGTCTGGCTTTTTTATGGCGGTTTTGGAGCGGCCTTTCAGGTTATGTCGATATAGGACTCGTTTTACTGTGGATATAGATACTTTTGTACCTGTTTCCTCCAGCATCTTCACAAGGTCCTTTGCTGTTGTTCTGGGATTGATTTGCACTTTTCGCACCAAAGTACGTTCATATCTAGGAGACAGAACGTGTCTCCTTCTTGAGCGGTATGACGGCTGTGTGGTCCCATGGTGTTTATACTTGCGTACTATTGTTTGTACAGATGACGTGGTACCTTCAGGCGTTTGGAAATTGCTCTCAAGGATGAACCAGACTTGTGGAGGTCTACAATATTTTTTCTGAGGTCTTTGCTGATTTCTTTTGATTTTCCCATGATGTCAAGCAAAGAGGCACTGAGTTTGAAGGTAGGCCTTGAAATACATCCACGGGTACACCTCCAATTGACTCAAATGATGTCAATTAGTCTATGACATCATTTTCTGGAATTTTCCAAGCTGTTTAAAGGCACAGTCAACGTGTATATAAACTTCTGATCCACTAGAATTGTGATACAGTGAATTCTAAGTGAAATAATCTGTCTGTAAACAATTGTTGGAAAAATTACTTGTGTCATTCACAAAATAGATGGTCTAACCGACTTGCCAAAACTATAGTTTATTAACAAGACATTTGTGGAGTGGTTGAAAAACTAGTTTTAACTGTATATCAAGACAGCACTTTTCATTACCGCATAAGACGGTCTCCATCCCAAATGGCACCCTATTCCCTATATAGTGCACTACTTTTGACCATGGCCCATATGTGTGTTCTTAAACTAAACACTCACGAGAATCACAACATCGATCCGATTACATTCAATCCAATTGCTTTGTGTAGCTTAAATGATTTTGCCGCCATGCAATTTAAAAGATCAAAGCCGCAATGTGCTTTCTTTCTTCAGTCATAGTACTTACTATTAGCCTGTATATTTCTCACACACCAGCAGTAGATGTAGCTATCATTCGGTATATCACCTAATTTCAACAAGGACAGAGCGTCCATCGTTTCCCCACTGTCTCATGAATTATCCCACTGAAATACTACAGTCAACTGTAACAAACTACTACCATAAAAATCCACTACCATTTCATCACCTTGCCTGATATCAGGCCATCAGATCTGGGTGTGGCGGTTGGCATGTGACTGCCGCATATTTCTCCTGGCGCGGTACTGTAGTATACTGCTGTAGGTGTTGATGGACAGACTGTATGTGTGAAACAGCCTGTCCGTGTGGCTGGCTTTCTTCTGGACGTCAGCCTCTACCACAGCCTCACAGAAAGAAGAAGGGTGTATGAAATGGAGCTCCGCAAACTGTTTTAGGGCTTCAAAATAATAATAATATAATAATAATAATAATATGCCATTTAGCAGATGCTTTTATCCAAAGCGACTTACAGTCAAGCGTGCATAAATTTTTTTTTTTAGGTATGGGTGGTCCCGGGGATCGAACCCACTACCCTGGCGTTACAAGCACCATGCTCTACCAATTGAGCTACAGAGGACCACATCTATGTCTATCAAAATGTTATGGCTTTTTAATTTGAAAACCCACATTGCAGTATTTATACCGTAGCTATTTCTCACCTGATTACATCAATTCATAATAGGCCTATGGTTTGGGTTATAAAAACGTACTGGTTGATTTACACCAAACTATGATTTTGCTTTTTATGCTCTTCCTATGTGCACCAGAATGATACACAGACTTCATTTTGGCTGCAATTGTCTTCACCAGGGTTGTATTCCTTAGTGCACACCGTAGCAAAACGTTTTTCAACGGAAAACGGAAACAAGTGTTTCTTATTGGACAAGTTCAGATAGTTCCTCCCTGTTTCAGTCTGTTTTCTTCCATTTGGTGCCGAATAAATACGACCCAGGTAGAGATGTACTGTAACTGAGACATAGATTGTGTCAGGCAGGTATGTCTGCTAAGAGGGTGGAAAGGTAATCAGATTGATGCTAGCTTCTTCTCCTGTGGGTCTTCACTGTAGTGACAGGCCCGTCACACTATCTGCCTGTAAGTCCCTGAACTCACACACACTAGTATTCACACACATGTACGCAGGCACACGTATACACACACTCACCCCCTACCAGTCCTGAATGAGCAGGTGCATTGAGCGTCTCAAGCGTGACCGTGTCTAGTCTGGTCATATTAACCGTGCGGTCCATCCCTCGGTTCATACGCACACACGAACACACAGACACAGACACGATGGTTGACTGGCCAGATAAGTTTCTGTCTTTCTAATGAGAAATACAGACACATGTCCTCACTGTCTGGAAAGCCTTTTCCTCCTTAGAGTCACAGACATTTACTACCTCTCTTAGGGAGGGAGAGAGGGAGAGCGAGAGCTGAGGAAATAGAGAAAGCTGAGGAAATAGAGAGAGCGAGAAAGCTTTTTTTGATAGAGAGAGAAAGCTGAGGAGAGAGAGAAAGCTGAGGAGAGAGAGAGCTGAGGAAATAGAGAGAGAGAGAGAGAGCTAGAGAGAGAGAGAGAGAGAGAGAGAGAGAGAGAGAGAGAGAGAGAGAGAGAGAGAGAGAGAGAGAGAGAGAGAGAGAGAGATGTAATGACAGAGAGTGATGCAAAGCCATAAACTGCCTCCCTGTTCTCCAGCAGAGCAGACACTCTAGCGAATTAATATGAAATCCTCTTTTTATTTTTCTCTGAAGTTGCCGCGTGCTGCTCTCCCCACATCCATCTGTGAGATGAAGTCACCATTCTATCCAAATATACATTTCAACTGCATTCCCCACTCTCAATCTGACTAGATGGACCCACTCTGCGTCACTCTATAGATTAGACTGCACTGAATGGAGTGTGTGGGGCTGACGTTTCTGAGTATTGTCATTAAGATATGGATTGTGTAATCTCATCCTAAAGTCTTCATGTAAATGTATCTGCATGGAAGAGATTATGCACTATATGAACTACCATAGCATGCAAATATATGCACACACATTAACAAAATAGCAGCCAATGTGATTGATTTAATCTAATGGAAAAGAACATCCTCTGAGACTAATGGAAGTTGACAGACCGACTACTTCCTAAATTGCACCCTATTCCATAAATAGTGCACTACTTGTCAAAAGTAGTGCACTAAATAGAGAATAGGGTGCAGTTTGGGACGCAACCAGACAGTCTAGCTAGGTGAGAGCAGACTCTCTCCGCTCAAATGTAATCATGTTCTTCTCCGCAGCCCCAGTATCCCCAGTATCATCCCCATTACCCATCTTAAAGGCCACGGAGTAGCAGTTTAGCTGTGTTAAATGCTGTGTTGGGGGGGGAGTAGTTCACAGACTGTTAATAACCTGTGTGTGTATGCGTGCATGTTTGTGTGGGTGTATTCAAGTGTGTGTGTTGCACTGGCCTGAGCAGTTGCAGTATTTCTATCTCTTGAGATCGAAGGGAGAGAGGCTTAGGGAGATGTGGCATTGTGCTGTGAGCTGGGGGTAGGTTCAGAGACTCACTCTATGTTCTTCCCAGGAAGCTTTTAGTCAATTGAAACGGTTTGGGCCAAATGCAGAGTGGAGCTGAACACTATACCTGCAGCCCCAGTCCACTTGACTTAGAGCAGTAATGATCTCCTTCTTTCTCTCTCTCTCTCTCTCTCTCTCTCTCTCTCTCGCTCTCTCTCTCTCTCTCTCTATTTCCTCAGCTTTCTCTCGCTCTCTCTCTCTCTATTTCCTCAGCTTGCTCTAGCTCTCTATTTCCTCAGCTTTTTCCTCAGCTTTCTCTTGCTCTCTCTCTCTCTCGCTATCTCTCACTTTCCTCATCTCTTTCTCTTGATATCGTCCTCTCTCTTTATCACTGTCTCTCCCCCGCTCCTGTCCTTTACAGACTCTCCCTGTGTCCCTCCCATCTGACATGGTAGCCATCGGCTGCTCGTAACTCCTGGGTGTTGAGTTGGTTACAAACAGCCAGATAATCATACACACTCACACACTCACACTCACATACACACACACACAGGCTGGTCTGTAGTATTCTGTAGAGGTGGTGATTTAGGAGTTTGTTTAGGTTCCCTGTGGACCAGAGAAGACAGTGGAATTGTTTGTGCTTGATTAAGATACATTTAACAACCCGGCATTCAGAAATTTAAACAGACTAATTCACAGACCTGGTTAATTTTTACCAATGGAATTCGTGCAGGAGCTTCCACGAAACTAATTACAGTTGAACGCTCTAGCCTAGAGGCAATCTTCCCATGTGTGTGTGTGTGTGCGCGCGTGCATGCGTGTGTGTCTGTGTGAGTCAGGCACGTACGTGTGCATGCTCTCTGTTCTCCCTGTAGTTCTCTTGACTGCTGCTCTGTTGGCCCTATGTGTTCTATCAGAGTCTCTCTGTAGGGGCTCAGGTGTGCATCTGGAGCTGGTGATAATCCACTGCTGCTGCCAGCCAAACAGGCATCCATCCGCTCTGGCAGGTGCCATGCCAGTGTGTGTGTCTGTCTGTGCTGTGTGTGGTTGTGTCACCCTGCAGAGATGCCTGATTCATTGTTGTGGGTTAATATAGTGGTGCCATGGTTTCTCTGTCAATCTGCAGGCCTCCCCTGGTGTCTGTGTGTGTGACAAAGTGAGACCCAGAGTGTCAAGCCTCTGCCACTCACAGCTGTGGCCCCAACTCCATTGTGGCTCCTGTTGTGCCTCCGGTTTCACCAATTCAGCATTTTGATTCAGGAAACTGGCTGCCATACTGGAGCTCTCCACGTGAAAGGGCTCTTTCAGATGATTCAGTCTGTGCTGCGGCTGGGCCTCCCTGTTCACACACAGGCGATTGGGAATCTCATGATTCTTAAATCAGTTTATGGGATGCCAGGTCTAGTGCTAAGCCCTTGCTGTTTTATGGGTTAATGGGAAAGGATTTGAACTTGTTTTGCCTCACAGTAAAACAAGTTAGACCTACAATTTCTACATTCCAAAGCAACTGTGTAGAGTATTCCGAGGTTGTTGATTCTGCTCGTCACAAGTCCTTAGTTGAAACACAATTTTACCAGAATAACACTAGTGCTTACACCCCTCAAAAAGACTGGAATGGGACCCAGTCCTTTTGGAAAAACTGCATAAATGTGCTCCCAGCCCACGTATAGTATTGGCTATGCAGTTAGCTTTATATGTGATCTGTAGTAATATTGGCATCAGAGTCTTTCGGTCTCTCTCCAACCCCAGAGTGCCGTATCTCATATCCTGCTGGCCTGCTGAGCGGCCGGCTGAAGTGTGTCTCCAGGTGATGCATCCGGGCTGTGATTGGCAGACCAATGGCTCCGATCTCCATCTCCTGCTGTTCTTGTTTTTACACTGGGAGATATTTGATAAAAGACTCAAGTGCAATTACTCCTCTCTCTCATGTAATCTCATTGCTCTCTCTCTCTCTCTCTCTCTCTCTCTTTAATTTGTGTTCTCTCTACTCTCTCTCTTTCTCTCTTATACCTCTCAGAAAAAACAAGCAGGGAGGGAATCCTGAGGTGCTGCTGGGTTAGAAATATCTCTCTCTCTCACTCTCTCTCTCACTCGTTTTTTCGCACTCCCTTGTATTTTTCCTCTCTCCCGCCCTGGCTCGTGCACCACTCTTCCTGAGGGCAAGGCGGTTCCATCTGATCCTGTGCCACGGTGTGCTCTCCAGCGCCCAACCCAAAATGAGATATTGACACCTCAGCGTTCATATTCACCACACATTCCCTCCCTCCCTCCCTCTCTCCCTTCCTCCCGCCCCGAGAGACCCCTTTGAAGAAGGAGAGAGCTAGGGAGAGAAAGCGAGAGCTGGAGGGAGAGAGGGGGTAGGGAGAGAGATGTAACGATAAGAAGGAAAGCGAGAGAGGGTTGGAGAGAAGGAGAGGGAGTGAGGGAGACAGAGGAGGGTAAGGCAGGATTTGATCTCCTTCCAATGCAAACATTTCCATAATTGCACAAATCCCTTCCCTCGTCACCACAATGCAGCAGTTATATTAGAATAGGAGAATTAGTATTCACACTCCCTGCTGCACTTGTGCATGCTGATAGGTCAATTTCAATAAAACGTCACAATAAGGTGCAGTGCGTTAGATTTGCCTGCTGGGGGGCAAGGAGAACCCCAGTTCCGCTAAAACCATTGACAACTGCGTTGTGTTTTCAAGGGATTGTTAAATAAATGTTATAGCTATTTGGTTGTAATATCATCACCTCTTGAAGAGCTTAGTCAGAACTACACATTACCGATTATTCCATGCAAAACAATTGTGCACATTTAGCTCCATCATCACAGCAAGTAGCTGCATGCTTTTCATGATCAGTAGACTAAACATCAATTGATCATGTAATTTCAGATACGTAGGGCAGCCTCACGATGTCTCTCAATATTAGCCACCATTAATTGGATATTTGAGTGATATAAAATAAAAGTGAACTATACCTGACAAGTATGGGTGTGTCACGTCCTGACTCAGGGGACATGTATTTGTTGAGTCAGGGTGTGTATATTCTATGTTGTATATTTCTATGGTGATATGTTCTAGTATGTCTATTTCTATGTTGGCCGGTGTGGTTCCCAATCAGAGGCAGCTGTCGCTCGTTGTCTCTGATTGGGGACCATACTTAGGCAGCCTATTGGCACTAGTGGGTTGTGGGATCTTAGGTTCCGTGTTAAGGTATGTTGTATTGCACTGCCTTGGACTTCACGTATCGTTTGTTTATTGTTTTGTCGTTGTGTTTATTCGTTAATAAACATGTATGCATATCACGCTGCGCCTTGGTCCGTCCCGTCTATAAACGATCGTGACAGAAGATCCCACCAAACGAGGACCAAGCAACGTGTTCAGGAGCAAACGCCGGGAATTCAACAGGAGGTTACATTAGTAGATGTCCTCCTCGGTTGGGGGAGAATCATGGAGGAGGAGGCCGTCCGTTACCGGAAGGCGATGAAGGAGGATGCCCAGGTAGGAGAGGAGAAACGGCGCCAACAGTGCAGACGACGGAGACCCGAGAGGAGAGAGGGGGGGGGGGCACACGGTGTGGACGACGAGGCAGCAGGAGGCCGCGACAGGGCGGATCTGCAGGTTAGGAGAGGAGGCCACCATGTTACGGGGGCTATTGGTTCAGAGGTAACAGGAGTTATTCGGTCAGAGGGAGGCGCTACAGGAGGCTATAAGGGAGAAGGAAAGTGTAGAGGAACGACGAGAGGAGCTGGTTAGGCAGCAGAAGCCAGTGGTGCGTGTTCCCAGTACGGGCCGACCCGTTCCTGCCCCTCGCACCAAGCCAGTGGTGCGCGTCGCCAGTCCGGCCCGTCCTGTCCTGTTCCTGCTCCTCGCACCAAGACAGTGGTGCGCGTCGCCAGCCCGGTCCGGCCTGTTCCTGTCCCTCGCACCAAGCCAGTGGTGTGCGTCGCCAGCCCGGCCCGGCCTGTTCCTGCCCCTCGCACCAAGTCAGTGGTGCGCGTCGCCAGCCCGGTCCGGCCTGTTCCTGCTCCTCGCACCAAGCCAGTGGTGCGTGTGTCCAGTCCGGCATGGCCCGTGCCTGTCCCACCGGTGCCTGGTCCGGCACCGGTCAGCTGCTCCACTCCGGAGCCAGAGCAGTCCGCTCCACCTGTGCCTGATCCAGCTCCGGTTAGCTGCTCCACTCCGGAGCCAGAGCAATCCGCTCCACCGGGGTCCAGTCCAGCTCCGGTTAGCTGCTCCACTCCGGAGCCAGAGCAATCCGCTCCACCGGGGTCCAGTCCAGCTCCGGTCAGCGGATCCACTCCGGAGCCAGATGTCAGCCCCTCTCCAGGTTCGGGGTCTCCCACACCAGGGTCCAGACAGGGCTTGGTACTTCGTGGGAGGAAGGAGAGGGGAAGCAGCGTGCCGAGGTCCAGACCAGACCAGGGGCGCAACAGGGAGGTGGAGAGTAAGTGGTGGTCACGCCCGGAGCCGGATCCGCCTCCGAGGTGGAATGCCCACCCGGCCCCTACCCTGTTATGTTTATGTGGCGCGGTCGGAGTCCGCACCTTTGGGGTGGGGTACTGTCACGCCCTGACTCAGGGGACGTGTATATGTTGAGTCAGGGTGTGTATATTCTATGTTGTATATTTCTATGGTGATATTCTAGTATGTCTATTTCTATGTTGGCCGGTGTGGTTCCCAGTCAGATGCAGCTGTCGCTCGTTGTCTCTGATTGGGGACCATACTTAGGCAGCCTATTGGCACTAGTGGGTTGTGGGATCTTGTTCCGTGTTAAGGTGTTGCGCTGCCTTGGACTTCACGTATCGTTTGTTTATTGTTTTGCCGTTGTGTTTATTCGTTAATAAACATGTATGCATATCACGCTGCGCCTTGGTCCGTCCCGTCTATAAACGATCGTGACAGGGTGGTTTAGGTTAATTTCCCATCCTTTGTGGGCTCTGCCTGTCAAGCAGCAGAAGGGTGCATTTGCCGTGGTACTGTTAGCTGATAATGTTTACTTTGCAAGCTACCAGTAGAAACTTTGTACAGTTGGTTAAACATAGTGGTAAGTAGACCTAATGTACATTTTTCTCCAACTAACGTAGGCCTACCTAGCGAAGTTAGCTAACATTGTCCCCTTTTCAACATCGTTTTAAGTGTTTAATCATGGTTGCTGCTGACAGACATGATAGGCTACATTGATTGATGGACCACATCAAATTGGCTAGCTAACGTTAGCTAATAACAGATCACGTCAATGTAGCTAGTTAACAATCTAACTTTTTCAGGGAATAAATTAGATGCCCATATCCAAAAATTGTTTGATTTGCTTGCCATCTATAGTGGTGATGACAGTAGTCCGACTGACAGCTTTACCAGGACGAGGACTTGGCAATGTCAAGCTCTTTCCAAAAGCAACATCTCTGATGAAGCAAGCTAAATGATGTTGTTTGCTTAGCTAGCTAGCTACATCCCAAATGGATATAAGGTGCCTTCACGTATCTGAAAATACATGATCAATTTATGTTTACTGATCATGAAAAGCATGCAGTTACTTGCTGTATAACTCTGATGATAGAGTGAAATGTGCGCAATTGTTTTGCATGGAATAATTTGACATGTGTAGTTCTGACTATGCTCAATAGGGCATGATATTAAAACCAAGTCATTATAACATTTGTTTAACAATCCCTTGAAAACGGGACATAGCTGTCAAAGGTTTTAGCGGAGCTGGCGGTCTCCTTGCCCCCCAGGAGCCAAATTGAACATATTGTGACGTTTTATTGAAAATGACCTATAGCGTACAGAGAGATCTTGTGCCCGTTTTTGTCATCTTGCAATTTGACCTTTTTCAGTTGACTGAATTGGGCTAAACACCTAGAAATTCTAGTTCTGTGGCAAACAGTGGGTTTCCACACTCGAGATACACCTCTATCTCACACAAATACAGTATGCATGCATATTAGGACAGACACACAGACACACAGAGAGAGAGAGTCAGAGAAATGCAGCACACACTCATGGATTTTTTTCTTCTTCTTCCTGTAAAGCATGCATAACAATTAGCTCTATATGTTAATATCCCTGTGTCCCTGTTGTGTGTGTGTGTGAGTTCTGAGACACTTTAATTTATGTTTATTTATTCTCTCCATCTCTTTTTATCTCCCCTCTCTTTCACTCTCATCTCTCCTCTTCTCTCTCTCACCCTGATGCATATCAATGATTCTGCACCGCTCCAGGTCTGCGTCTCATCTTGACTCATTTCTCACCGCTTTAAACTAGAGCGGAGGCTCTGAGACAGCGCAGTGCTCTAAAGCCCTCTTCTCTTCTCTTCTCTTCTCTTCTCTTCTCTTCTCTTCTCTTCTCTTCTCTTCTCTTCTCTTCTCTTCTCTTCTCTTCTCTTCTCTTCTCTTCTCTTCTCTTCTCTTCTCTTCTCTTCTCTTCTCTTCTCTTCTCTTCTCTTCTCTTCTCTTCTCTTCTCTTCTCTTCTCTTCTCTTCTCTTCTCTTCTCTTCTCTTCTCTTCTCTTCTCTTCTCTTCTCTTCTCTTCTCTTCTCTTCTCTTCTCTTCTCTTCTCTTCTCTTCTCTTCTCTTCTCTTCTCTTCTCTTCTCTTCTCTTCTCTTCTCACCTTGTTTGATTATGATATAGCACCTCAGCGGGAGGTGTGTGTATGTGTGAGAGATCATATGTTTAAGGTTATCTGATGTCATTACACCAGTTAGATGATGAAATCAGAGGCACTTTGCTGGAGGTGATCAGTGTATGATCGGTGTTTTGGTATTGTACTGTGTAGTGGAATCTGTGTGTTTGCTCTCGGGCATCCTGAAAGCTGATGCTTTGTTAGGAGGAAACTGAAAGCTGTGGAATGATGACTGGTAGGAGGTGTTTGATGTGGTGCTCTCATCAGCAGTGTAGCAAGACCCAACCAAGATTCCTGTCCACAGCCCTGACCGCCCACCCTCCACCCCACCATCACCACCTGACTGAATGCTTCAGAAAGCAATGCATAGATCAACCAGCTCCTCCCTAAGCAATGGCCAGACCTTGTTCTACTTGGTGTGTGTGTGTGTGTGTGTGTGTGTGTGTGTGTGTGTGTGTGTGTGTGTGTGTGTGTGTGTGTGTTATTATGTGGGCATGTGTGTCTAACCTATGGCTGCTGTTGCAAATGAGGCTGCAGTCCCTGTGGCTGTATCTGATGGATAGTGTTCAAAGCTGATGGAGAATGTTCAAAGCTGTGTGTGTGTGTTAGCCTTTAGAGGTGAGCTGTAGGAGCCCTGTGGCAGCTGGAGTGAGTCCCTTGCTGTGGAACCATGCATTTTGAATTAAGGTTATTTTTCCTCTTGTCCTCACAGGCTATGGATTTGTGGTACTCAACCCAAGTTTGGGGTGTTTTAATTCACAGCATAAAATCATCAAGGGAATTTCCAATTTTGTTTACTCCAACTACCTAAAACGTCAACTTATCCGAAAGCACTATATTTCGTTCTTTTTGGTCACAGAGAAATGGCACTGGCACAAAACGGAAATGGAAGTGAGCAATATATCTGTCAAATAGCATGGCTGCACCTGTATATTAGTCTGGGGAGATATGACCACACATTCACCTGTTCTTAGGCTACTTACTGGCCATCTTGGCTGCAGTTTCACAACAACTACTACTGTACAATGTTCAGTTCTCTGCTGCTAGCTGTATCCTAGTTCTCAGTGCTGGCACCCAGTCAGTGTTGAAGCTCTGTTGGTAAACAGAGTTGTCCCCGGAGACTGCCTGACTGCAAAGGGACTCAAAAACACAGCAGTGTTGTTGTTTCCACCTCAGCCCTGTGTAAAGACCCTCCCAGGCTAACGCTAGTTTAGCGCGAGCTAACACTCAGCACACACATGCTCCCCTCCAGTTTTGTCCCGCTGTTGTTTGCGGTGTTGTTTTCTAATGGTATGCAGGCAGCAGAAGTTTTCCGGGCGTCCTCTTTTGCAAGTGAAATTGATTTAATCATTTTTCACACCCAGCTGCACATGTTTATTCATCGTAATCCACAGGGTCAGTTAGTGGTTAGCGACTTGAGGCTTCCCCTTGCATCCCTATTAAAGCACCCACCTCGCTCTATTTCAATCCCCTCTGCCCCACAGATAGGCATTACTACTGTTGATCTTTGACCGCAAGCAATCCGCTAGAGTGGGTTTTCACATTAGGCTACTGTATATGAGGTTTCTAATCTTTCAATGGAGGGAATGTATCCCAACCCAAACCCATGCACAAGTAATGTTTGTCTCATTGCAATCTACTACTATGATCTGAATAAAGAAATTATAAAAATAAAATAAATCGCAACTAGTAATGTCAAATCGCTATAAAATCGGACAATATTCAATTGGATTGCTAGCTCAGTTGGTAGAGCATGGCACTTGCAACGCCAGGGTTGTGGGTTCGTTTCCCACGGGGGGCCAGTATGAAAATGTATGCACTCACTAACTGTAAGTCGCTCTGGATAAGAGCGTCTGCTAAATGACTAAAATGTAAATGTAAATGTCTAACAGAAGGCTTGACGCCTACAAGTGCGTTCTAGCATGTAATTTCCACCTGCAGTGCAGTTACTATTCATTGTGTTGTTTATGCGCTCTCCAGTCCCATCTAATCACATTTCGGATGTATCTCAAATTGCACCCTATTCCCTATATAGTGCACTACTTTTGACCAGGGCCCATAGAGGGGCTATTGTCAAAAGTAGTGCACTACATAGGGAATAGGGTGCCATTTGGTACAGCACATTAACATTCCTGGAGATGGAGGGAATCACCATGGGTGCCTACTGCACATGCTCAGAAGGTCACCAATAGCGACCAGAACATAATCTTACAGCTCTTCCCCCTATGGCCACTATTACTCAATATTACCACATTTACATGAATAATCCAGAAGTTTCTATTCATCTGCCCTTTTGGATTGTAACTTTGGTGATACAGTGAGGGGAAAAAAGTATTTGATCCCCTGCTGATTTTGTACGTTTGCCCACTGACAAAGAAATGATCAGTCTATAATTTTAATGGTAGGTTTATTTGAACAGTGAGAGACAGAATAACAACAAAAATCGATCCCGCTCCAGAGTACAGGCCTCGGTGTAACGCTCATTCCTTCCACGATAAACGCAAATCCGACCATCACCCCTGGTGAGACAAAACCGCGACTCGTCAGTGAAGAGCACTTTTTGCCAGTCCTGTCTGGTCCAGCGACGGTGAGCCCTCTGTTGCCAGGAAATAGTGGGGTCATGAGTGGCTAACCAGGGAAGTCCCAACACCACAGGATACGCAGGATAATCAATCAGATAGAGACTAATCCTCTCCTCATGACCCCCCTGCGTCCTCATAAAGAGTGGTGCGGTAACCTCCCTGATTAGGCCTGACCCTAGCGGCCGACTATCTAATGCGTGGACAGAGAAGGGCACATCAACACGGACAGTAGGAATCCCTAAACTATGTGAATATTGACGATCAATAAAATTCCCAGCTGCGCCTGAATCTACTAGCGCCTTATGCTGGGAATGAGGAGAAAACTCAGGAAAAACAACCTCTATACACAACTGACCAACAGGGAGCTCTGGGTGAGTCGGGTGCTTACTCACCTGAGATGGTCGACCAGTGCTCTGCTTACTGCCTCGACTCCCTGGGTACCCTCCCCAGCACCGACCCGCAGTGTGTCCTCTGCGGCCACAGTTTGTGCAGGGGACATCCCCTCTCCTGGTCTCCCTAAGCGCAGCACCTCCGAGCTCCATGGGGGTAGAGTCGGAGGTGCTGGGGGATGGAATGAATGGGCCCTGATCAGAACGTCTGCGGGTCTCCAACAGGTTATCCAGCCTGATGGACATCTCCACCAGTTGGTCCAGGTTGAGATTGGTATCCCTGCAGGCCAGTTCCCTCCGAACGTCCTCCCTTAGGCTGCAACGATAGTGGTCGATCAGTGCCCTCTCATTCCATCCTGCACTGGCTGCCAAAGTCCTGAACTCCAGCGCAAAATCCTGGGTGCTCCTCCTCTCCTGTCTTAGGTGGAACAGACGCTCGCCCGCCGCTCTCCCCTCCGGTGGATGATCGAATACCGCCCGGAAGCGGCGGGTGAAATCCTCGTAGCGGACCGATGTAGCGTCAATTCCTCCCCACTCAGCGTTGGCCCACTCGAGCGCCTTCCCCGACAGACAGGAGATGAGGGCGGACACGCTCTCGTATCCCGAGGGTGCCGGGTGAATGGTTGCCAGGTAGAGCTCTACCTGGAGAAGGAAACCCTGACACCCGGCTGGTGTACCGTCATATGCCCTCGGGAGCGAGAGCCGAATCCCACTGGGCCCAGGTGGCGAAGGGGTGGACTGTGGTATGGGTGGTAGAGTGGTTGGAGGAGGTGTAGGAAGGCCACCTCTCTCCCAACGGTCCATAGTATTCATCACCCTCTCCATGGCGGTGCCGAGAGCCTGGATGATACTCTCCTGTCGTTGAAATCGTTCCTCCATCGATTCGGACTGACTGGCTGTACCTGCTGACTGCATAAATGGTGCGTGGTTCTGTCACGAGTGTCAGTGTAATGCGGTGGATCGAAGTCAGGCGCAGGACACAGAGCTCTCAGAAACGTACTTTACTGAAATAAGTAAAGATAACAATACAGAATACTTCCACACAGGGAGGAACTAACCCGCTCACCAAACGACACACGAAACGAAAAACAACCATGCACAAAACACATTGGGAGCCACTGGGTTAAATAGGGAAGGAGTGATCACATAATGGGCAACAGGTGTGTAACAATAGACAACGGGTGCAACATAGAAACATAGAAGATAGATCGGCAGCAGCTAGTATTCCGGTGACGACGAACGCCGAAGCCTGCCCGAGCAAGGAGGAGGGGCAGCCTCGGCAGAATCCGTGACACCAGCCAATCTTCCTATCCTATTATAGAGATCATTTGAGTGGGCGAATTCTCTGTTTGTGTGCATGGATGCTGTCTCTCCTGTGGCCCTCTATGAGATGGGACAGAATGCACAGCCAGCCACATGGACTCAAGTGAGGGAGAAAGCGGGAGAGAGAGGGAGCGATAGAGAGAGACTGGGAGAGAGAGAGAGAGAGCTCATCCTTTGTCGTCAGTGACGAGAGGGAGTGTACGAAACATCTACATACACGTACATGCATGGGATGTCTATTGAGACATGAATTCTCTCTCAGAAGGCCTGTGTGTTTGCAGAGAGAGGAAGTGGAGGATGCATGTGTAATGTCAACCGGGACTTCCTATTGTACTACTGGTGATTCAACCATGTATGGAACACTGCGAGAGAGAGTGGATATCTACAGCTTGTCTCGTGCAGTCATTGATCCCTCCTCGTCTCTCTCCCAGTCTGTTTATTGACTGAGCTGAGTGAGGAGTGAATGAACCAGGCTTGGCTATGGACTGGCAGATAGGCTTGCACCCCCTACATAGTACACTATGGGTTCTGGTCAAATGTAGTGGACTATATAGGGAATAGGGTGCTATTTGGGATGCAAACACGGAGATGTGTCTCTGAGCATACAGGCCATGCCAGAACAGACTCAACCCCTGCGGGCATAGATGGGCAATCACACACACATGCGCGCGCACACACACACACACACACACACACACACACTTGCGGCGTGCTTGCCATTTGCTGCATGTCTAGCTTGTCAGGACAGCTCAGGACATGGGCCAAGCAGACAGACTGATGAGTTAGGTCTCTGTGACTGACTGCTGTCTTATTGACGCGTTAGATGCAGACAGGAAATAGAGTCCACTGTATTTCTATCTGACACAGACTGCGTCCCAAATGACACCCTATTCCCTATTTAGTGCACTACTTTTGACCAGGGCCCGTAGCGAATAAGGTGCCATTTGGGACATACCCATAGAGAACATCGGAGCCGGAATTCACTGTCCATGTTGTATAAATTAATATACTTTCCTCATTCATATACTGCAGATAATTCCCTATTCATATACTGCAGCTATATTATACAGAACTCCGGAGACCTCAATTTTGTGGTCAGTTGCCAGTGCCTTTTTATTGCTATTCTATTTTCCAAAGAATATGGAGTTAATAATCACCCAGATTTGTTCCACTGCCAAGGGAGATAGTTTGGAATCATGCAGAGGGAGGAGGACAGAGTTACAGAGAGAGAGAGAGAGAGAGAGAGAGTTACAGAGAGAGAGAGAGAGAGAGAGAGAGAGAGAGTTACAGAGAGAGAGAGAGAGAGTTACAGAGAGAGAGTGAGAGAGTTACAGAGAGAGAGAGTTACAGAGAGAGAGAGAGAGAGTTACGAGAGAGAGAGAGAGAGAGAGAGAGAGAGAGAGAGAGAGAGAGAGTGAGTTACAGAGAGAGAGAGAGAGAGAGAGAGAGAGAGAGTTACGAGAGAGAGAGAGAGAGTTACAGAGAGAGAGAGTTACAGAGAGAGAGAGAGAGAGAGTTACAGAGAGAGAGAGTACAGAGAGAGAGAGAGAGAGAGAGAGAGAGAGAGAGTTACAGAGAGAGAGAGAGAGACAGAGAGAGAGAGAGAGTTACAGAGAGAGAGAGAGAGAGTTACAGAGAGAGAGAGAGAGAGTTACAGAGAGAGAGAGAGTTACAGAGAGAGAGAGAGTTACAGAGAGAGAGAGAGTTACAGAGAGAGAGAGAGAGAGAGTTACAGAGAGAGAGTGAGTGGAAAGAGAGGCAAGGAACCACAGAGAGGGAGAAATTGTCCCCGTAGTGTTTTTGGCTTGCGTTGTGTGTATAACTTGAAGGAAACTGAACCCTAGGGGCTCGGGAGGCTAGGGGCTTGTTTGGGAGAAGTGGCCATTCGTTGGTTTCTTAATTGGCCGGGCTGCAGTGAAATGCCTGTGTTTATGGACCTGTTATTCCACTGCCAAGGGAGATAGTTTGGAATCATGCAGAGGGAGGAGGACAGAGTTACAGAGAGAGAGAGAGAGTTACAGAGAGAGAGTTACAGAGAGAGAGAGAGAGAGTTACAGAGAGAGAGTGAGAGAGTTACAGAGAGAGAGAGTTACAGAGAGAGAGAGAGAGAGTTACAGAGAGAGAGAGAGAGAGAGAGAGAGAGAGAGAGAGAGAGAGAGAGAGAGAGAGAGAGAGTTACAGAGAGAGAGAGAGAGAGAGAGAGAGTTAGAGAGAGAGAGAGAGTTACAGAGAGAGTTACAGAGAGAGAGAGTTACAGAGAGAGAGAGTTACAGAGAGAGAGAGAGAGAGAGTTACAGAGAGAGAGAGAGAGAGTTACAGAGAGAGAGAGAGAGTTACGAGAGAGAGAGAGAGAGAGAGTTACAGAGAGAGAGAGAGAGAGAGAGTTACAGAGAGAGAGAGAGAGAGTTACAGAGAGAGAGAGAGAGAGAGTTACAGAGAGAGAGAGAGTTACAGAGAGAGAGAGAGTTACAGAGAGAGAGAGAGAGTTACAGAGAGAGAGTGAGTGGAAAGAGAGGCAAGGAACCACAGAGAGGGAGAAATTGTCCCCGTAGTGTTTTTGGCTTGCGTTGTGTGTATAACTTGAAGGAAACTGAACCCTAGGGGCTCGGGAGGCTAGGGGCTTGTTTGGGAGAAGTGGCCATTCGTTGGTTTCTTAATTGGCCGGGCTGCAGTGAAATGCCTGTGTTTATGGACCTGTTTTTGGCAATGCTGCCTCATGTAAAATGCACTCAAATGATTGGAGAATGTTGGCTTAGGGTGACAAGCGTCGAGGAATTATTCTGATGGGAAAAGACAAACACATCCATTACATCTCTATTCATTCCTATTATAGAAATGCTTTTATGAGTAATCCACGCTCACACACACACACACTGGTGCCTGTGAGCTAGTCCATTGAGGGAGTATTAAAGTTTTCTAAGCCTGGACACTCGTCTCTGCAGGGCAAGGCCGTTCAATGTGTGTTGGTGGAGCAGCTCAATACGACTGAAGCTGGAAAATGCTGCTTTGTTAAGAAGGATTGTTTAAAGCACAGCTGAGTGCTTTTCTGTGTGTGTGTGTGTGTGTGTGTGTGTGTGTGTGTGTGTGTGTGTGTGTGTGTGTGTGTGTGGACATGAACCACATTACAATATCTTAGATTTACACTGTTATATATCCTACACTGACCATGTAACATGAACACAATGATAATCCTTTTTGTTGAGAGATTACAGTGGGGAAAAAAAGTATTTAGTCTGCCACCAATTGCGCAAGTTCTCCCACTTAAAAAGATGAGAGAGGCCTGTAATTTTCATCATAGGTACACGTCAACTATGACAGACAGAATGAGAAAAAAAAATCCAGAAAATCACATTGTAGGATTTTTAATGAATTTATTTGCAAATTATGGTGGAAAATAAGTATTTGGTCAATAACAAAAGTTTCTCAATACTTTGTTATATACCCTTTGTTGGCAATGACACAGGTCAAACGTTTTCTGTAAGTCTTCACAAGGTTTTCACACACTGTTGCTGGTATTTTGGCCCATTCCTCCATGCATATCTCCTCTAGAGCAGTGATGTTTGGGGCTGTCACTGGGCAACACAGACTTTCAACTCCCTCCAAAGATTTTCTATGGGGTTGAGATCTGGAGACTGGCTAGGCCACTCCAGGACCTTGAAATGCTTCTTACGAAGCCACTCCTTCGTTGCCCGGGCGGTGTGTTTGGGATCATTGTCATGCTGAAAGACCCAGCCACGTTTCATCTTCAATGCCCTTGCTGATGGAAGGAGGGTTTCACTCAAAATCTCACGATACATGGCCCCATTCATTCTTTCCTTTACACGGATCAGTCAGTCCTGGTCCCTTTGCAGAAAAAACAGCCCCAAAGCATGATGTTTCCAACCCCATGCTTCACAGTAGGTATGGTGTTCTTTGGATGCAACTCAGCATTCTTTGTCCTCCAAACATGACGAGTTGAGTTTTTACCAAAAAGTTATATTTTGGTTTCATCTGACCATATGACATTCTCCCAATCCTCTTCTGGATCATCCAAATGCACTTCAGACGGGCCTGGACATGTACTGGCTTAAGCAGGGGGACACGTCTCGCACTGCAGGATTTGAGTCCCTGGCGGCGTAGTGTGTTACTGATGGTTGGCTTTGTTACTTTGGTCCCAGCTCTCTGCAGGTCATTCACTAGGTCCCCCCGTGTGGTTCTGGGATTTTTGCTCACCGTTCTTGTGATCATTTTTATTCCCACGGGGTGAGATCTTGCGTGGAGCCCCAGATTGAGGGAGATTATCAGTGGTCTTGTATGTCTTCCATTTCCTAATAATTGCTCCCACAGTTGATTTCTTCAAACCAAGCTGCTTACCTATTGCAGATTCAGTCTTCCCAGCCTGGTGCAGGTCTACAATTTTGTTTTTGGTGTCCTTTGACAGCTCTTTGGTCTTGGCCATTGTGAAGTTTGGAGTGTGACTGTTTGAGGTTGTGGACAGGTGTATTTTATACTGATAACAAGTTCAAACAGGTGCCATTAATACAGGTAACGAGTGGAGGACAGAGGAGCCTCTGAAAGAAGAAGTTACAGGTCTGTGAGAGCCAGAAATCTTGCTTGTTTGTAGGTGACCAAATACTTATTTTCCACCATAATTTGCAAATAAATTCATTAAAAATCCTACAATGTGATTATCTGGATTTTTTTCCCTCAATTTGTCTTTCATAGTTGACGTGTACCTATGATGAAAATTACAGGCCTCTCTCATCTTTTTAAGTGGGAGAACTTGCACAATTGGTGGCTGACTAAATACTTTTTTCCCCCACTGTACATAGATACACTGTGCATGGAACATATGAAACATCTGGAAATAAAGTATTTTCCATTTGATACATTACACTACCAGCAGTATCTTTTCTGACTTTCTCTCCTCCTGGCCTGTCTTATCCATCTGTTTCTACATTGTCTATCTAAATCTTGAGAAAATACGTTAGGATGGTGGAATTCCACTGTCCTTTACAAAAACAGTATAGGAATCTAAAATCAGTGGTGTGTACTCTAACTGGGACAGATAGCATCCCTGACACCCCACAGCTGTTTAGAAGGACATTTCCACTCTGCAACACAGGAAGCCACACAGGAAGTTCGCTGACAGCTACCCATCATACCCTTGGGCTTCAGGAGGCAGCGCTCCACTTCCTAAATCTCTGTTTGATTTGACCACCCCTGCTCTCTCTTTAAGGTAATCTAAACGGTGATGTGGTGCTGCCAATTGATCCAGCCATATCTCAGAGTTTGAAAGAGTTTAGCCTTGGATGCTCTGATGGTGGCTGATTCACTTGATTCATTTCTGAGGCTGCCTCACATCCAGGATGCGCATAATCCCCTAGATGTTCCCTTTCTGGTAAGAAACCACTTTTGGCACGACAGGCCGGCCGTCCGGCTGGCTGGCTTGTCAGGCAAAGGCTTGCCTTCAAAGGGAGAATAGAAATGGTTTGTTACCCGCAGAGTGAGCGAGGGCAGAGGAAGATCACTTGAAGGAACTGTAGCCCGGAGATGAAAGATAGCTAAAACTCTTTTATCTGTCTCTGTCTCTCGATTTGCACATCGGTCCGCATGGATTACACACACTGGGAATTATGGCAGTGGTGAAAAGAGGCTTCTATGAATATGAGACCAAGGAGAAACAGAGGAACAAATGCCCCATGCATCTGGGGTGTGTGATATTGTCCCCATGACCTCTCTCTGTAGAATAGATAGACAATCTCTGGAATGGAGGCCATTCTTCTCTCTCTCTCTCTCTCTCTCTATCTCTCTCTCTCTCTCTCTCTCTCTCTCTCTCTCTCTCTCTCCTCTCTCTCTAAGCTAGTGACGATGGTGCCAGTATGTTTAGGGCATGGCTGTCATGTTAGCTCCGTGTGTTCACCAGGCTATTACAATTGGAGCTAAAATGTCACCTTCAGTATCTACAGTTTCTATGTGTAGATTGTTTTACCCTTTCTGAAGGTGACATTACGTGTCTACACGGTAGGTACCAGTATATACTATCCCCCACTGTATGTCCTACAGAAGGTGCATCAAAGCATTGGGCTTGTGGTTGGGTTGTCCTTATGAGATTTCCCAGAGACCGTATATAACATAAATAATTTAACATATATCATTTCCACATGGCACGGTTCTCTCTCCTGAGGATCCTGAATCTTGCCTTTTCAGCCTGGCAGTTGATGTAATCTCAGATCCGTTTATTTCCAGCCAGTATTACATTTTCCGGCTAAGGTGTTTTAGTTTCAGTAAGAGGATAGCCATTTTATAACACAACAACACTGCCCTACCAAGCAAAAGAGCAGAGACTGCTCATAGAGTGAAACTGAGAAAAATAACTGAAACGTTTTTTTTATTGTCCAGCCAAATGAATTGTAGGCAGATCATTGGAGATGTGGTTATCTGTTGTCTTACTATGAGATGACCTTTGACCCTAGACGACAATTACTGCCTTCTTGCTTGGGACACCCACTGGAATACGTTTCCATGACGATTCGTTTTTTTACACAAACTTGTGTTAATATATGGCTGTCGGTGTTATATAGTCTAATACTTGTATCAGCGAAGAACAATAAATAATACCAAGGTAAACAGTAGACACTGCAGCCCAAAGCTCAGTGAAACCAAGGTAAAAGGCAGTAACCGACGTGAGTGATGCCAGTTACTGCCTTTTTCCTTGGTTTCACTGTAGCTTTTTGCAGTTACTGCAAACATGACCCCTCCATTTTCTCCATAACACAACACAATGGAGGCAGGACATTTGTCCACATGATAAAGCATGTATTTAATGTATAAAGAATGTCAACTCATTTTTGACCAAATGTGCAGGTACTGCTCTGTTGCTTGGTAGGGCAGAATATATTTCTTCCTCTGAGTGACATTGCACTACAGGTACAATGCAAGGTTGGAGACAGTTATGTAGGGGTCTTCAACCTTTTCTTGCCCAGGGACCAGGACCAAGTCAAACCAGCGACCCAGGGACCTCCCCACATGATTGGAATAGGACAAGGCTGTTGTATTATTAGCGTGGTCGTTGCTAGTACTTCTATAAGGTGTTAGGAGTGGCCATTCATTTGTTTACACCCTCACCCCCCTGTCTCTTCAGCTTCTGCTGTGCTCGTCTCATTAGATGGCATAGCTCTAAACAAGGCTAGCATAGCTCGCGGCTAGCATTAGCCACACACTACGGTTGGCCACATACTGAAGGAATGAGAAGAGGCAACTGAAAATATTACTGCCATATATCTTCTTTTCACAATTTTGTCTCTGGTCTGCGCCGCTTGCTTCGTCGGATGCTAGCTACGCACGCACACACACAGGCATGTAAGTGTATACACACACCCTAAATACAGACACCGCTCTCACAATCTCATACAGTGTCCAGCCTCTCCCAGACCAACTGTGATTGATACTTTGTCTTCCGTCATCCCATTCCTATTTCCCTCTTCTCGTCTCTCTCTCATTTCATTTTACCTGCCTCCATCTAAAGTTCAGACTGGGCCCAATATGAACAGTCTGTCCCGGGATGCATTCCAAATAGCACCCTATTCCCTACATACTGCACTCCTTTTGACCAGAGCCCTGTGGACCCAGGTGAAAAGTAGTGCACTATATAGGGAACAGGGTGCCATTTGGGATGCCACCCCTGGGCTCTCTCAGTGGCTGCCATGGCCATTTGCAGTGCTAGGGGGTCTAGGGAGAGGGAGAGGGGGAGGAGAGAGGGAAGGAAGGAGGGAGAGAAGATGAGAGTTTTGGTGAGAGAATTGCCTAGCGGTGCCTGAGCAGAAGTGAGAATGTGCTGCTCCTATATTTAGACTTTTTAAGACACGAGTGAGTTAAATGAGGAAGACAGAACACCCTGTACCCTCTAAACTGGCCGGGGGGGGGGGGGGTTGTGTTCGCGCGCATGCGTGCCCATGTATACAGACACACATACACTCACACACATACATACACACACACATAGGTCACATGCTAGAGGGGCTCAGTGCTGTTCCAGTCTGACTGCTCTCATCCACCTCTTCACCATGCTTTATTTGAGTTAGATTGGATCTAAGGTTGCCCTAAATGTGATGGCCCTTAAAATAGGCCATGCCACTGCTTGTGATGGCTTCGCATGCATTCCTTTCTTAGGGATGAGGTTGAGCTACCGATCGTCTGTCAGCGTCTATGTGGTTTCCATTCAGACACGGAGTGGCTCATACTGCTTCATAACCAGTGGTTAGTGATGGACTCACCCCTTGTCTGTGTCTCTTAATACAGATGTACGGACGCACGCATACACACACACACACACACACACACACACACACACACACACACACACACAAACACTATAAATAGTCTGATGGTGACCGTTTGACCTTTTCTGTTGTGCCGTGCTTATAACTGTCTGGTTATGATTAAAATATAGTAAAAATATGTCTGTTCAATTGTATGTTCTTGTGGTTGTAAATCGAATTGGTTTTATTGAATTCCATTTCCACCCAAACGTTTGGCTGTCTGTGTAACATTTCTTGTGACGTTTTCTGTAAAAATAGAGAGAACTTCAGAAATTCCTCTTTTTTAAACTTTTTTTTTTCTTGCTTTTCCGCAGACAGGGAAAAAAAAATTATTTGACACATAACTTGAACCTTCCGTGACGCTTTACACATTCTTACAGTGAAGTCTCCATGGAATGAAATGGTCAGATCCCACGAACACTTCAAACATTTCACAGCAGACTCATTAAGATGTAAAAAACATGAGATGATCTCCTCCTCAAACTTTAAAACCCCTACACTAATCATAAAACACAGAACTGCTTCATTTCACCACCACATCTTATTTTGTTTCATTAAATAGAGAGATCTTCTGTTAGAGCAGAGATTTGATCTTTGATGTTAAAGAAGCGCAGCTTTTACCCACCCACGCCCCTCGCCTCCCCTCTCCCTGCTCCACACCCTCGACAGAAACCACGCCAATTCATTACAAGTCTCAGAAAGTCAATTATGGTAATAGTTCCCTTTGCCAGGGGACGCTTGGCAGAGCAACACGGAGGCTTTTTTTCTACACTTTTTTCTTTCACATCCATATTTTATATAGATCGCATTTAGATGTGCAAATTGATCGGAGGGGAGAGAGCGAGGAAGGGGGAGGAAAGCTTGTTCCCTCCCTAGCTCCAAGGCTGGGGGTTGCACGAAGAGACACTCCTGAGGAATCCCGCTCCCTTATTCATGTGAGCCTGGAACGTCGGGATTCTCCTAACCTCATTACGGAATATGGATGCGCACAGAGTAACTGTGCTGCAGCAGTGGGGCTGCCGACCGAAACCTCCTTCCCTTATCCACTCCACTCTCTGAAATTCTAACTTATGACTCTTCCTCATATCGGATAAACCCACGAGACAGGATGTCATGTTTCATAAATCACTCTCCTAAAATACATGAAAACAGTAGAGCCGACTTCATGTGGGAGGTTTAGTGTACTGACTTCATTTGAAGAGGTTAGTGTACTGACTTCATTTGGGAAGGTTTAGTGTACTGACTTCATTTGGGAAGGTTTAGTGTACTGACTTCATTTGGGAAGGTTTAGTGTACTGGCTTCATTTGGCAAGGTTTGTGTACTGACTTCATTTGAAGAGGTTAGTGTACTGACATGATATAACTTAATTTGAGAGGGTTAGTTTAGTGTATAGTCTTAACATTTGAATAGCCTGTAGGGGAGGAGGAGAACCTGAACTGTACACTCTCCCCATCTGTTTCACTACTCGTCTAAAGGCGCAGGGAGAGGAGGGCTGCTCTGCTGCTAGTTGAGCCCACTGATGCAGAACTGAAATATGCATGCACCTGGATCTGATAGCATTGGCCGTCTAGTCCAGTGTCACCACATACAGTGACGTGACAAATGAGGTCTCAAACTCCTGTTTAAGCAACAATTACTGATTCACATATATTTCACTAACGAGGTGAAATGTCCTTACGTTGTAGCCGCCTGGAGATTTGGGATTTGGCTTGGCAAACTCTACACTGAGTATACCAAACATTAGGAACACCTTCCTGATATTCAGTTGCACTCCGCACCCCATTTTGCTGTTAGAACAGCCTCTATTCGTCGGGGCATGGACTCTAAAAGGTGTCGAAAGCGTTCCACATGGATGCTGGCCCATGTTGACTCCAATGCTTCACACAGTTGTGTCAAGTTGGCTGGATTTCCTTTGGGTGGTGGACCATTCTTGATACACACTGGAAACTGTTGAGCGTGAAAAACCCAGCAGCATTGCATTTCTTGACACAAACCGGTGCACCTGGCACCTACTACCATACCCCATTCAAAGGCAATTAAATATTTTGTCTTGCCCATTCACTCTCTGAATGGCACACATACAAAATCTACACTATTTACAGTGCATTCGGAAAGTATTCAGACCCCTTGAATTTTTCCACATTTCGTTACATTACAGCCTTATTCTAAAATGGATTCAATCGTTTTTTCCCATCATCAATCTACATGCAATATCCCATAATGACAAAGTGAAAACAGGTTTTTATAAATTTTTGCAAATGTATTAAAAATAAAGAACTGAAATATCACATTTACATAAGTATTCAGACCCTTTACTCAGTACTTTGTTGAAGCACCTTTGGCAGCGATTACAGCCTCTAGTCTTCTTGGGTATGAAGCTACAAGCTTGGCACACCTGTATTTGGGGAGTTTCTCCCATTCTTCTCTGCATATCCTCTCAAGCTCTAGCAGTTTGGATGGGGAGTGTCGCTGCACAGCTATTTTCAGGTCTCTCCAGAGATGTTCGATTGTGTTCAAGTCCGGGCTCTGGCTGGGCCACTCAAGGACATTCAGAGACTTGTCCCGAAGCAACTCCTGCATTGTCTTGGCTGTGTGCTTAGGGTCGTTGTCCTGTTGGAAGGTGAACTTTCGCCCCAGTCTGAGGTCCTGAGTGCTCTGGAGCAGGTTTTCATCAAGGATCTCTCTGTACTTTGCTCCGTTCATCTTTCCCTTGATCCTGACTAGTCTCCCAGTCCCTGCAGCTGAAAAACATCACCACAGCATGATGCTGCCACCACCATGCTTCACTGTAGATATGGTGCCAGGTTTCCTCCAGATGTGACACTTGGCATTCAGGCCAAAGAGTTCAATCTTGGTTTCATCAAACCAGAGAATCTTGTTTCTCATGGTCTGAGAGTCCTTTAGGTGCCTTTTGGAAAACTCCAAGCGGGCTGTCATGTGCCTTTTACTGAGGAGTGGCTTCCGTCAGGCCACTCTACCATAAAGGCCTGATTGGTGGAGTGCTGCAGACATGGTTGTCCTTCTGGAAGGTTCTCCCATTCTCCACAGAGGAACTCTGGAGCTCTGTCAGAGTGACCATCGGGTTTTTGGTCACCTCACCTCCCTGACTAAGGCCCTTCTCCCCCGATTGCTCAGTTTGGTCAGGCGGCCAGCTCTAGGAAAAACCTTGGTGGTTCCAAACATCTTCCATTTAAGAATGATGGAGGCCACTGTGTTCCTGGGGACCTTTAATGCTGCAGACATGTTTTGGTACCCTTCCCCAGATCTGTGCCTCGACACAATCCTGTCTCGGAGCTCTACGGACAATTCCTTTGACCTCGGCTTGGTTTTTGCTCTGACATGCACTGTCAACTGTTGAACCTTATATAGACAAGTGTGTGCCTTTCCAAATCATGTCCAATCAATTTACCACAGGTGGACTCCAATCAAGTTGTAGAAACATCTCAGGGATGAGCAATGGAAACAGGATGCACCTGAGCTCAATTTCGAGTCTCATAGCAAAGGGTCTGAATACTTACAGTATGTAAATAAGGTATTTCTGTTTTTTTATTTGTAATACATTTGCAAACATTTCTAAAATTCATGTTTTCGCTTTGTCATTATGGGGTATTGTGTGTCGATTGATGAGGAAAACATTTGATTTAATCCATTTTAGAATAAGGCTTTAACATAGCAAGACGTGGAAAAAGTCAAGGGGTCTGAATACTTTCCAAATAATTGGATACAAAACTATGTGGACATCCCTTCAAATTAGTGGATTTGGGTATTTCAGCCACACCCGTTGCTGACAGGTGTATAAAATCGAGCACACAGCCATGCAATCTCCATAGACAAACATTGGCAGTAGAATGGCCTTACTGAAGAGCTCAGTGACTTTCAACGTGGCACCGTCATAGGATGCCCCCTTTCCAACAAGTCTGTTTGTCAAATGTTTGCCCTGCTAGAGCTGCCCCGGTCAACTGTAAGTGCTGTTATTGTGAAGTGGAAACGTCACGGCTCAGCCGCGAAGTGGTGGGCCACACAAGCTCACAGAACGGGGCCGCCAAGTGCTGAAGCACGTAGCACTTAAAAATCGTCTGTCCTCGGTTGCAACACTCACCGAGTTCCAAACTGCCTCTGGAAGCAACGCTTGTCGGGTGCTTCATGAAATGGATTTCCATGGACGAGCAGCTGCACACAAGCCTTATATCACCATGCGCAATGCCAAGCGTCGGCTGGAGTGGTGTAAAGCTCGCCGCCATTAGACTCTGGAGCAGTGGAAACCCGTTCTCTGGAGTGATGAATCACGCTTCACCATCTGGCATTATGACGGATGAATCTGGGTTTGGCGGATGCCAGGAGAACACTACCTGCCCCAATACATAGTGCCAACTGTAAAGTTTGGTGGAGGGGGAATAATGGTCTGGGGCTGTTTTTCAAGGTTCGGGCTAGGCTTCTTAGTTCCAGTGAAGGGAAATCTTAACGCTACTGCATACAATGACATTCTAGACGATTCTGTGCTTGTTTGTTTTTTTTATTTTTATTTTTTTTTACCTTTATTTAACAAGGCAAGTCAGTTAAGAACAAATTCTTATTTACAATGACGGCCTACACCGGCCAAACCCGGATGACGCTGGGCCAATTGTGCGCTGCCCTATGGGACTCCCAATCACGGCCGGTTGTGATACAGCCTGGAATCGAACCAGGGGGTCTGTAGTGACGCCTCAAGCACTGAGATGCAGTGCCTTAGACCGCTGCGCCACTCGGGAGCCCAGACAATGCCCCCATGCACAAAGTGAGGTCCATACAGAAATTGTTTGTCAAGATCGGTGTGGAAGAACTTGACTGGCCTGCAAAGATGCCCTGACCTCAACCCCATCGAACACCTTTGGGATGAATTGGAACGCCAACTGCTAGCCAGGCCTAATCTCCCAACATCAGTACCCAACATCAGTGCCCAACCTCATTAATGCTCTTGTGGCTGAATGGAAGCAAGTGCCTGCAGCAATGTTCCAACATCTAGTGGAAAGCCTTCCCAGAAGAGTGGAGGCTGTTATAGCAGCAAATGGGGACCAACTCCATATTAATGCCCATGATTTTGGAATGAGATGTTCGACAATCAGATGTCCACATACTTTTGGTCATGTAGTGTATGTCTCAATTGTCTCAAGGCTTAAAAATCCTTCTTCAACCCGTCTCCTCCCCTTCATCTACACTAATTGAAGTGGATTTAACAGGTGACCTCAATAAGGGATCTTAGCTTTCACATGGTCAGTCTATGTCATGGAAAAAGCAGATGTCCTTCATGTGTTGTGTACTCAAGTGTTTCGTACACTCAGTGTATACCTCTGGGTCCCAGTTCACCCTCTGTGTCACGTTAAGCCTTATCACACAGAAACCATTTGTATTTCTCCCCTGTTTCTCTTCAGTTGCTATTCTGAGTTCATTTATTTCCTGTTTGGCTGTGCGGCGGCAGTGAGAAGCAAGTAGCCAGAGATAAAAACCAGCCGGGCCTTTTCAGTTGGGCGCTCTGCTCTTTCCCGGCAGCCATTATTGTAACCTGGATGACCCCAGGCGTGAATTAAGGAGGCCCGCGCGTTAGGCAGGCCAGCAGATAAAGGGAGAGGAGGGTAATAAAACCACAGAGAACAGAGGGATGGAGGGAGGGATGAAAGTCTACAAAACAAAGGACCTTCAGAGGCACTCAGGATCCTCTATTAGCAGTGTCTATATACTGTATGTATCTGGTTTGTCTCATGCTGGCATAGAGAGACACACATACTGCTACCTGTCACACACACACACACACACTCTGACTTCCATCAGGGCAGTGAGGGATATATATATATATATATATATATATATATATATATATATATATATATATATATATATATATATATATATACAGTGGGGAAAAAAAAGTATTTAGTCAGCCACCAATTGTGCAAGTTCTCCCACTTAAAAAGATGAGAGAGGCCTGTAATTTTCATCATAGGTACACGTCAACTATTACAGACAAATTGAGATTTTTTTTCTCCAGAAAATCACATTGTAGGATTTTTTATGAATTTATTTGCAAATTATGGTGGAAAATAAGTATTTGGTCACCTACAAACAAGCAAGATTTCTGGCTCTCACAGACCTGTAACTTCTTCTTTAAGAGGCTCCTCTGTCCTCCACTCGTTACCTGTATTAATGGCACCTGTTTGAACTTGTTATCAGTATAAAAGACACCTGTCCACAACCTCAAACAGTCACACTCCAAACTCCACTATGGCCAAGACCAAAGAGCTGTCAAAGGACACCAGAAACAAAATTGTAGACCTGCACCAGGCTGGGAAGACTGAATCTGCAATAGGTAAGCAGCTTGGTTTGAAGAAATCAACTGTGGGAGCAATTATTAGGAAATGGAAGACATACAAGACCACTGATAATCTCCCACGATCTGGGGCTCCACGCAAGATCTCACCCCGTGGGGTCAAAATGATCACAAGAACGGTGAGCAAAAATCCCAGAACCACACGGGGGACCTAGTGAATGACCTGCAGAGAGCTGGGACCAAAGTAACAAAGCCTACCATCAGTAACACACTACGCCGCCAGGGACTCAAATGCTGCAGTGCCAGACGTGTCCCCCTGCTTAAGCCAGTACATGTCCAGGCCCGTCTGAAGTTTGCTAGAGTGCATTTGGATGATCCAGAAGAGGATTGGGAGAATGTCATATGGTCAGATGAAACAAAAATATAACTTTTTGGTAAAAACTCAACTCGTCGTGTTTGGAGGACAAAGAATGCTGAGTTGCATTCAAAGAACACCATACCTACTGTGAAGCATGGGGGTGGAAACATCATGCTTTGGGGCTGTTTTTCTGCAAAGGGACCAGGACGACTGATCCGTGTAAAGGAAAGAATGAATGGGGCCATGTATCGTGAGATTTTAAGTGAAAACCTCCTTCCATCAGCAAGGGCATTGAAGATGAAACGTGGCTGGGTCTTTCAGTATGACAATGATCCCAAACACACCGCCTGGGCAACGAAGGAGTGGCTTCGTAAGAAGCATTTCAAGGTCCTGGAGTGGCCTAGCCAGTCTCCAGATCTCAACCCCATAGAAAATCTTTGGAGGGAGTTGAAAGTCTGTGTTGCCCAGCGACAGCCCCAAAACATCACTGCTCTAGAGGATATCTGCATGGAGGAATGGGCCAAAATACCAGCAACAGTATGTGAAAACCTTGTGAAGACTTACAGAAAACGTTTGACCTGTGTCATTGCCAACAAAGGGTATATAACAAAGTATTGAGAAACTTTTGTTATTGACCAAATACTTATTTTCCACCATAATTTGCAAATAAATTCATTAAAAATCCTACAATGTGATTTTCTGGATTATTTTTTCTCATTTTGTCTGTCATAGTTGACGTGTACCTATGATGAAAATTACAGGCCTCTCTCATCTTTTTTAAGTGGGAGAACTTGCACAATTGGTGGCTGACTAAATACTTTTTTTCCCCACTGTATATATATAACCTATATACAGTTTTTTTTCTGGATCAAAATGGTGCTTAGGTGGTGGGTGTGGCTAGGGCATGGCCATGGGCGACACGAAAAAACACATAGGTAGCCCACCCAATACTTTTCTATGCAGAAAAAAACCTGATATAGAATGAAAAAACAGATTAGGCACTCAGTGTATGTAGTGTGTGTGTGTGCGCACACGTGTGAGTACGTTTTGTCCATCATTACGTGAACAGTATGTGACAAGGGTTTTTCTGTGGTGTGAAAGAAATAGGGCGGGCGGCGGTTTGGGAGAGATTAAACACGGAAGTTGGCAGAGATTCACGCAATCCGATGCAACATTGGCGCAAGGCGAGCGCTTTTCTCATGTTTCGTAAACCAGAACACACTCCAGCGTAAATGACTGGTTACATAACACACAGACCACAGCAGTCTGGTCTGGTATGAGCAGCTAGCACCCTTCAGATCCACACCAAGCCATAGGGAAAAGGATGGGCCATCCAATCAAACATACAAACACACAATACACACACACACAATACACACACACACAATACACACACACACAATACACATTCACGCACAGTCAATACAGAACACATATAGTGCATTCGGAAAGTATTCAGACCCCTTTACTTTTTCCACATTTTGTTACGTTACAGCCTTATTCTAAAATGGATTAAATAGTTTTTCCCCCCCTCATCAATCTACACACAATACCCCATAATGACAAAACAAAAACAGGTTTTTCGAATTTTTGAAAAAACTATTTAATCCATTTTAGAATAAAGCTGTAACGTAACAAAATGTGGAAAAAGTCAAGGGGTCTGAATACTTTCTGAATTAACTGTACACACACACACAATACTCTCCAATGGCATTGGATCATCGGATTAACAAGGCAAGTATTCGCATAAAAGTGCTGGAGAGGGGCTGTGAATGGGACTGTTGACTGCTTGACTACTTACACGGCTCAGTGATTACAATGCCAGTCGTGGTGGCATAACACCATGGGCTGCATCTCAAATGGCATCCTATACCCTATATAATGCGCTACTTTTGACCAGAGCCCTATGGGTTTCAGAGGAGGCTGGTGGGAGGAGCTATAGGAGGAGGGGCTCATTGTAATGGCTGGAATGGAATAAATGGAACGAAGTCAAACATGCGGTTTCCATATGTTTGATGTGATTGATACCGTTCCATTTATTTACTGTAATTCCAGCCATTACAATGAGCACGTCCTCCTATAGCTCCTCCCACCAGCCCACTCTGATGGGTTTCCTTATTGCACTAAGTTGGAAAAAAGGGTGCCATTTGTGATGCAGCCCATAGATGGGGAACAGGACAGAAGCCAGCTCTCTCTCACTGACCTCTGTTCACAAGGGAAAGAGTTTGTTTCCCAGAGCGTTGTCTGAAAGAGATAAGCGGTAGTTCTCGCTCTGCCACAGTAATACAGAGACATAAAATTAAACAGAGTTTTTACATGGATTTCTTGACGCTGTGCCAAAGTTAGACTCTGCCGTGATTAGAAGTTTTCCTCGGTTCCTTTGTTTTTTTCTCCATCCTCTTTACTCTGTGCCATGTTTAATTTCACCTCTGACTCTCTCTCTCTCTCTCTCTCTCTCTCTCTCCCTTCGCTCTCTCTCTCTCTCTCTCCCTTCGCTCTCTCTCTCCCTCTCTCCCTTCGCTCTCTCTCTCCCTCTCTCCCTTCGCTCTCTCTCTCTCTCTCTCCCTTCGCTCTCTCTCTCCCTCTCTCCCTTCGCTCTCTCTCTCCCTTCGCTCTCTCTCTCTCTCCCTTCGCTCTCTCTCTCTCCCTTCGCTCTCTCTCTCTCTCTCTCTCTCCCTTCACTCTCTCTCTCTCTCCCTTCGCTCTCTCTCTCTCCCTTCGCTCTCTTCTCTCTCTCTCTCTCGCTCTCTCCTTCGCTCTCTCGCTCTCTCCCTTCGCTCTCTCGCTCCCTTCGCTCTCTCGCTCTCTCCCTTCGCTCTCTCTCTCTCTCTCTCTTCGCTCTCTCTCTCTCTTCTCTCTCTCTCTCTCTCTCTCTCTCTCTCTCTCTCTCTTTTTCTTCTCCAGGATATTGAGGACCCAGTCTCTAGAATGGTACTATAACAACGTGAAGAGCCGCTTCAAGAGGTTCGGCAGTGCCAAGGTTCTGAAGACGCTCTACAGGAATCACATAGTGGAGAGAGGAGGCATCTCTGATCTACCAGGTACATGTAAAAGTCTCCTCGTGGCCTTTCATGACTGCATCAGTCCAAAGCAAACTCTCTCCCTCTCTCTGTCTTCTTGTACAGAACAGTGTCATATCTCTGGAGTTTAAAATATCTATGGAACATTCCACCATAAAAAAAGCATTTTAATTATATGAAGAGTACCTTGGTCCAGCTTAATTTAATGACCAAGTAACCAAAGCGCACCTTCATTCTACATTTTGCAGTGCTTCCTGGTCCTTCTTTTTGCCATGTATCAAAAAATATATATACTTTTTTTATTTATCTCTCTGGACTTCTATATGGCCCCTCTCTAACCTACTGCCTGGCCCATTTTGTGTGCTATGTTGGTTAATGCGTATTAATGGCTCTCAGTCAGTAAGTCAGCTACAGGGGGCAAAAGGTCTCAGGTCACATTTCCACTCTCATACATACAGTAGAGATAACCACACTCAGTCACATGGTGAAAAACAGAAACAATGGCCATTAGATATACACACCCACGCTTTTGCTCTAACACACACTGTCACACACACATACACACACATTATCTCTCGTTCGTACGCACACACACATTATCTATTTTTCGTACCCCCCAACCCCCCACACACACACACTCACTCCCCCACCCCCCTTCCCCCACACACGTCATCTCTCTTTCATACACAAACACACTCATCATCCAACACTGGGCAGCCTCCTGGATACAGTAGACGGTCCTAATCCCTGAGGTTTGAGAGGGGTAATCCTTGTGTAATATTAGCAGACAGCTAGCGTTAAGGCTGCTGCTCAGTAAGCCTAATGGGAGAGAGCAGAGTGGCCATGCTGCTAGGCCTGGGTGGGGTGGTGGTGATGGGGCGGCAGCTGCTCTGCTGGCTGGGTCGTAATCCCCTCAGTGGCCCGGGCCACTTTGGTCTCTGAATGATTAGTTCCTGCTGTGGGAACAGTGGAGACACGTTTTATCTGCCCTCATCCTCTCAGCATCCAGAGACCGTTGTCTCCCTCTCCCTCCATCAGCCTGACCGCTTGGATTGTATAGAGTTAGGGAATATTACCGTGGGTTAAAGGGGTAATCTGGAATTCAAACATCAACAGCGGTGGGATGGGGCTTTTAAAAGTGATATTCTTCGATAATTAATAGCTCTCTATATCATCAATTTAAAAGTAAAAAAAATCCCAGATTGCCCCTTTAAAGGGATGTGTTGATTGAACAGAAGGGTACACCCCCCTGACTTCCAATGCTGATGTGGAACAGGCTGGTATTGTCAAAAGTGTCCAACATGGCCATAAGGTCTACTTATAGCAGTTATAGGGCCACTGTATTTCCTTAGCCAGCCTACTGAAACAGCTGCTAGTCATAGCAGTTATATCACTATTTGAAGCATTAGGAGTGTCAAAGCTCCAGTACTGGTGACTGTTTGTCTACCTGACTGGTGGCTGTTGGTCCAATCAGCTCCACTGTCTGCCAATCTGCTTTCCAGCTGTCCCCCTCTGATCCCATCCCCTCCCCTCCCCTTCCACCTCTCCCCCTCTCCTCTACTCTCCCCGTCTCCTCTACTGTCCTCCTCTCCACTCACTGCCACTCTTACATCACACAGGCAGAAAATAGGATTAGCTGCTAGCTGCCGCTGGGCTCCCATTTCAGATGAGCTGAACAGATTATACTGCCTGAGAGTCTGCATCCCACCGTACTGACGCGTGCGTGCTGACACGTGTGTGCGTGCGTGTTTGTGCAGCCATGTGTGTTGTCCCTGAGAATGTCCTCCTCACCATTCTGAGTGCGCTCCCCTCCCCCTCCTCCACCTCCTCCTCCTCTTCCTCGTATATTAGATTGAAAGGGTAGAGATTGTAAAGATGTACCCATAATGGGTCAAGGCCATGGCGCTGTAGAAATACTGGATGATGACATTTTGTATTCATCTGAGCCCACATTGTGTGAAGCCACATTGTGAAGGCACATGTTATTGACATAACGAACTATACCTCGAATCATCAGAAAAAAAAAATATTTGAGTTGAGGAGCCTTTGACAAAGGAAAAGTCAAACGCTTCGAAAAAGAGCAGATAGGATTTGAAAGTAATAGATCACTTTCCGTCCAATTGAAAATCACAGGTGAATGAAGGTTAGGTTTTAACTCCATTGCCATTTTAAAGGGATAGTTCACCCAAATTACAAAATGACATATTGGTGTCCGTACCCTGTAAGCAGAACAAGACTTCGATTACTGGTTTTTGGATAAAAATGCGAAAAAGTGAGCATTTGGAAACAGTGGCCAGGTAAACTAAACCTAAGCATCGATTGCCGTCTTACCTTATCCATAAACTGCTTACAGGAAACGAAACCAATATGTTGTTTTGTAATTTTGGTGAACTATCACTTTAACTGCATCACTTCCCCTTGAGAATGATGTGTGACCTTCACTCCAACATGTCTGGAACTTAAATGTGAGGTATTTGTACCTTTCAAGTCTGTCGTATGCAGTGAAGGTGAGATCTGTACCTGTGTGACCTACAAGCAGACTACTGCTGGACTTCTTTGATGGATGTGGCCTCAATGACCTGTGTGTGTTTGTGTGTGTGTGCATGCGTGCGTGCACATGTGTGTGTGTGTGCGCGCTTCTGTTTCTGCTTGCCTGTGTGAGTGTGTGCGTCCGTTCGTGCATACGTGTGTGCTTGTTTTAAACATCGATAAAGGATTGGAGGAGTAGCCACACAATGGGCCATGTATAACCCAAAGCATTGGAGAGGAGGTGAAGGGAGTCACATGCAATATGTCAGGGACTCCCTCCAACCACATACCCTACTATTCTACACACTCAACCCTAGACCTGTCACCCTAGACTTACACACTCATCTTAGACCTGCCCATCTATGGAGAATAGGCTATATTTGAAAATATCTATGTTTACCAATTCTCACCAAGGTATATTTTTTCATTATTTATCAAAAGATGTGAAAACGTTTGAGCCGTGTTTGTACATACTATGTGACAGCTACGGAATTGCTTTCTCGGAAATTGAACACATTTGACTCAAGCAATACGTTCACTAAGCAATCAACACACTGTCAAAGAGAGCACATCATGTTATCCTGCTCGAGTCCCAAATGGCTATTCCGTATGGGGCTTTGTTCTATAGTGCACTACAGTATATAGGAAATATGGTGACATTTGGGATGCATCCCAGCTCTGACTTTGGCTGTGTATCTTTTCGCATCCGATCTTCTTCAAAGCTTATCTGATTAGTCAAAAGACCAATTAGTGAAAAAATGATCAGAATTGGACTGCCTGTCTAAACACAGCCTAAGAAACAGCCAGCTCTTGTCACCTCTAAAAATCCCACTTTCTGATTTAGAGAATGAGAGAAAACGTGTGTCCTAGAGGTCTTTGCTCTCTAGCCTCAGTGTGGCCTGAGAATTGTCAAACAGAGCCAGCACCACACATTGAAAATAACAAACTCTACTTAATGCTATCTAGCTTTAATTCACCCACACTCGCAAACTACTATAAGGTTCCAACAACAGCAAGATAACAGTGCCGCATGCATGATAGCGTTTTACAGCACAAGCAAGATAGCATTCCTGGGGTAGTGGCGCACAGTAAATGTTTATGTAGAACAACGTGATAATATTCACAGAACCACAAGATAACGTTCCCCAATCATTACAACTCAAATCACATTTTATTTGTCACATGCGCCGAATACAACTGGTGCGGCAACTGGTGTGGCTGGAGTCTATGGTTTGGGTGGCTGGAGTCTTTGGCAATTTTTCGGGCCTTCCTCTGACACAGCCTAATATAGCGGTCCTGGATGGCAGGGAGATCGGCCCCAGTGATGTACTGGGCTGTCCGAACCACCTTCTGTAGGGCTTTGCAGTCAAGGGCGGTGCATTTTCCATAACAAGTGGTGATGCAGCCAGTTAATATGCTCTCAATGGTGCAGCTGTATAACTTTTTTGAAGATCCGAGGGCCCATGCCAAATCTTTTCAGCCTCCTGAGGGAGAAGAGGCGCTGCCGTGCCCTCTTCACGACTGTGCGGGTGTGTGTGGACCATGTTAATTCCTTAGTGATGTGGACGCCAAGGAACTTAAAGCTCTCGACCCGCTCCACTACCGCCCCATCATTGATGTGGATGGGGTTTTTCTCTCGGACCTCCTCCCTGTAAGCTGACTCATCGCCATCGGTGATCAGGCCTACCACCGTCGTGGCAAACTTGATGATGGCGTTGGAGTCGTGCGTGGCCACGCAGTCGTGGGTGAACAGGGAGTACAGGAGGGGACTAAGCACACAATCCTAAGGGGACCCCGTCTTGAGGGTCAGCGTGGCAGAGGTGTTGTTGCCTACCCTTACCACCTGGGGCTGGCCCCTCAGGAAGTCCAGGATCCAGTTGCAGAGTGAGGGGTTCAGTCCCAGGGTCCCCAGCTTGGTGATGAGCTTGGAGGGGACTATGGTGTTGATCGCTGAGCTGTAGTCTATGAACATCATTTTCACATTGTTGTTTCCCCTCTTGTCCAGGTGGGAGAGGGCAGTGTGAAGTGCAATTGCGATTGCGTCATCGGTGGATCTGTTGGGGCGGTATGCGAATTGGAGTGGGTCTAGGGTGTCTGGGATGGTGTTGATGTGTGTCATGACCAGGCTTTCAAAGCACTTCATAATTACAGATAGTAATTTAGGCAGGTTACCTTGAAGCTCTTGGGAACAGGGACAGTGGTGGTCAGCTTCAAACGTGTTGGGATTACAGACTGGGACAAGGAGAGATTGAAAATGTCTGTGATACGCTTGCCAGCTGATCTCTGCATGCTTTGAGAATGTGCCCTGGTATTCCGTCGGCGGCCTTGTGATTGTTAACCTGTTTAAAAGTTTGGCTCACATCGGCCACGGAGAGCGAGATCACACAGTCATCCGGAAAAACAGGGGCGTTCATGCAAGGCACAGTGTTATATTCCTCGAAGCGAGCATTTAGCTCATTTGGGATTTCTGCATTGCTGGGAAACTCACGGCTGGGTTTCCCTTTGTAATCCGTTATTGCCTGCAAGTCCTGCCACTGGTACTTCCTGTTTGAGCTTTAGTCTGTAGACAGGAAGCAGGAGAATGGAGTCATGGTCAGATTTTCTGAAGGGAGGACGAGGGAGGGCCTTGTATGCGTTTCTGGTGGTAGAATAAATGTGCTCTAGAATTTTTGCGCCCCTAGTGGCGCAGGAGACGTGTTGGTAGAAGTGAGGTAGGAGGGTTTTAATTCTCCCCTCGTTAATGTCTCCGCCCACCAGAAACACTGCCTCTGGGTGAGCGGTTTCTTGTTTGTTTATGGCCCCATACAGTTCCTTGAGTCCCAGAGTGGTGTTGGCTTATGGAGGGATGTAGACAGCCGTGATAATTAACGGATGAGAACTCTCTTGGTAGATAAAAGGGTCTGCAGCTTACCATGAGGTGTTCTATATCAGTTGGGCAAAAGCTCGAGATTTCCTTCACACCTGAAGCAGCACACCAGTTGTTATTTATGAAAAAACACATTCCACCTCCATTCGACTTCCCCGAAGCCGCCATCCGATCCTGTCGCTGCATGGAGAATCCACTGAGTACTAAGTGTATAGTGTCATCATCCAGCGACGTTTCAGTAAGACACAGTATTGTAGCTTTTCAAGTCTCTCTGATAGGAGACTCGAACGAAGCTCATCCATCTTATTCTCGAGTGACTGGACCTTTGCCAATAGAACGGAGGGGAGCGCCATTCGGTGTTCTCTCCACCTCAATTTCACCAGGACTCCACCTCGTCTCCCGCGTCTATACCTGCAGTGTTTTGGCCCTTGGATCAAAGGAATAGGGTATGAACAGTGGAACAGCTGAGTCGGAGTTGAAGTCGTATTTAAAGTCGAAATCGAGGTTAGTAACTGTCGATCTGATGTTCAGAAGTGCTTGGCGGTCATATGTGATAATAGTATGAACTTTCTGTACAAAAAAAGTAAAGATAAACACGATTAAAGTAACTAAATAGCAAAGTTGGGTTGGAAATCGTAAGATGTCACCCTTCTCCGTCAGCGCCATCTTAGGGACTCCAACATCCAGGACTGATTCCCACACTGATGGAACATGATCGTTTCGATAAGGTACGGTGAAATGATCTAGAAACAATGTTGACTCAACTAATTGTGGTCCGGTGGGATGTGAGGTCAAACAAACAGAATGGCCGCATTCCATGCTGACTACATTGCGGATGCCTGCCAGATCTCACTACACCTGGATAGGCATTTAACATATGAGCTAACCCGACAATATGACGTAGCAATCTGATGCCCGACTGCGCAGTCAACAGCGTGGCACACAACCATTACTGTATGTATAGCCCTAGCCAACCCATTGAGTCAGTGACTGGTGACCTTTGTTGTCTCTTTCCTGCTTCCTGCTTCCAGCTGGAACATTAGTGACTCACACACAGCCCTGTCCTGAAATCCGTGTGTGTCTGTCTGTCTGTGGCGAACCACGCAATGCCAAACGCTGTCACATCGGTGACATGCGGAGCCAGGAGTGTATCGCGATATGTCTGTTTATGGCAACTCTCAGGACTCAAGTAGTTGTCTGTGTGTTTTTGTGAATGGATTGTGTGTGCATGTTTGAATGGATTGTCTCTGCATGTTTGTGTGTGTGTGGCCCATGCGTCTTTGTCTCTGTGTGTCTGTACGTTGTGCATATGTACGTGCGTGTTTGTGTGTATTTGTCTGTGTGTGTGTGTGTGTGTTTGTTTACGGGATGGCATAGAGTACGGTCCCACAGAAGCCGGAGGTGATGTCATGATGTGACCTTAAGTGGCCCTGACTCTGTGATGTCAAAGACATATTGATCTGTCACTAACTATCCGTCAGATGTTTTAAGTGGTTTAAAGACACACACAAACCAACGCACACGCACACACTCTCTCTTTTTCTCTCTCTCTCTCTCTCTCTCTCTCTCTCTCTCTCTCTCTCTCTCTCTCTCTCTCTCTCTCTCTCTCTCTCTCTCTCTCTCTCTCTCTCTCTCTCTCTCTCTCTCTCTCTCTCTCTCTCTCTCTCACACACACACCTACACACACACCTGCACACACACACACAGTGCCACCCACACAACTTATTGCAGAGGCGTTGTCAGTGTCAGAAGAGATTTAATAGGTGGAGAACAGAACAGAAGTCCACCATGCCCCTCTCATCTCAACCCCTAATGGCTGCTGCTGTACTGTATCATGATCTGCAGTGCCCCTGGTGGCCAGTATATTTCACTACAACATGCAGCAGATGGAGCAATCAGGTGTACTCCCAGTCTGTGAATTTCTCATTCAGAAACTCTCTCTCTTCGTCTGTCTTTCTCTCTCATTCTCTTACTGTTGGTGTGTGAGCTGTGGTAGTGTAAATAAAGGTCCAGTCGTTGTGTGGGTACGGTGGCAGATGCTCTAATAACATTGAAAGCTAGCTGTCTGGACTGCCCTTCCTCCTACTGCTTGAGAAACTTCACCTTTAAGCGGAGCTTTACTGACAGGAGTGTCTCACACACACACAGAGACACACACACAGCCCGGTGCTGCCGTCGGCAGGGTAGTCATGGTGATATCGAGTGATTCCTCTCCCGAGCCGTGAGTGGGGAAAAGGTGAGACCGTGGTCAATGAGAAGAAATTAAACAGGAACAGTGAGGAACACAGAGGATATAGTTATCTCTATAATAAACTGACTTGAGATGACATAAGCTTCCTGGTTTGAGGAGGACACGCCCAGTGGAGGTGTGGGGGGGGAGCGTCGAAATGATTCAGGAGAGGGTCATGACAATGCATGTAGAGAGAATGAGACATGGAAATAGAGAGAGGAAAAAGAGAGGGAAGGTGAGGGAAAGTGAGCATGGAGACAAAGTGAGAAAACAAAAGAAAGAAACAGAAAAGCGTTACTGTGTCAGTAAACAAAATACCACACGGCCTCCATCTTGTGATCATGTTCGTTTACAGGGCATTGTTGTTGCTTCATTTCCCTTTTTAGGACTCGGTTATCGTCGGCAGTGCCAGTGTCTCTCACCGTCCTACTGCATACATGATTTCAGGCTTTATTTGTGCTGGGTAATATACTGTATGTTGTTGTTGGCTCTCTCTCTCCTTTAAGTCAAAATGGGCAGGCACACACACACACACACACACACCCTGCATCTAAAACAGAGCACAGGAGAGAGAGAGGCCTTGGAGTGGCATTTAATGAAGCTGACCTGAAGCATTCGAGACGTGGTCTGGAAGCTGACTTAAACCATACGCTGTGGTGGAGTTGTGGGGCCACGATTCTCACTTATTATCAGAGGGGGAAAAACAAGCCATCAAATGGAAAAACAAACTCCAGAGATGGTGGGATGGTAGAAAGATGACAGAAAAGGGAGGAGGAACAGGAGAGGAAGAGGAAGGTAGGGAGGACACAGGACAGTGATTTGAATGAAGATGACATTGGTGGGAGTTCTTGTCAGATCAAAGAAGAACTGAAAGACTGACCACTCCCTCTAAGCCGGGATGGGACCAAAACTGTTAAAACACAAGACAACCTGTCCTATGCCTGACCAAGCAGAGTCCCACTACAGACAGACAGGCCAACACAAGCAAGTCTGTCTGCTCGCCTAGCCCCAAATGTCACTGCAGTTTCAGCCTCACAGCATACAGACACTCAGAGGATTCCTAGTGGCCTGCCGCGATTCCCACTGCTAGGTTCGAATGCTTCGTGTCACCGCTAAAGCCGTCACAGCTCCAGCATCTACACACACACACACACACACACACACACACACACACACACACACACACACACACACACACACACACACACACACACAGTTCAGACCAGTACTTCAGGGGCACAGGCTGTGGCAGGGAGATAATTTCAGCTGTAACACCGATGTTAGTCCCAGAGCTGTGGATCTTAGCTGCTAATTGAAGGAAGTCGATTGTTCCCTTGAGAGGAACTAAAGAGTCGATGAAAGACCTCCTGGAGAAAACAGATGGCCCTATGGGTTACATATCTGCCAACAAATGGCCCTCTGCAATGGGGTGTGGTTAATGAAGAGACAACGCTACACAGGCAAACACACCCACAGTTCATAAACACACACATACACACGGCTGAAAGAAAATGGGTTCAGGGATGTGTTCAAATGAATTGGAGCAGTGCCATAGGTGCCACATTGCTCTCCTCTGCTGATGAGGCTGAGGTGAGGTTTTCTCAGTGTGAACCAAGGTTCCTCCCAGCACAACCGTAGCTGACCTCTGACCTTTAAACTCTCCTCTGTGTCTCTATGTGTCTGTCTCCCCCGGAGAAAGCAGTGAGTTGCTGTTCTCTCTCTCTCTCTCTTTTCTTCTTTTCTCTGTGTCTCTGTCTATCTCTCTCACTCTGTCTCTGTCTATCTCTCTCACTCTGTGTCTGTCTATCTCTCTCACTCTGTGTCTCTGTCTATCTCTCTCACTCTGTGTCTCTGTCTATCTCTCTCACTCTGTGTCTCTGTCTATCTCTCTCACTCTGTGTCTCTGTCTATCTCTCTCACTCTGTGTCTCTGTCTATCTCTCTCACTCTGTGTCTGTCTATCTCTCTCACTCTGTGTCTCTGTCTACCTCTCTCACTCTGTGTCTCTGTCTACCTCTCTCACTCTGTGTCTCTGTCTACCTCTCTCACTCTGTGTCTCTGTCTCTCTCTCACTCTGTGTCTCTGTCTATCTCTCTCACTCTGTGTCTCTGTCTATCTCTCTCACTCTGTGTCTCTGTCTATCTCTCTCACTCTGTGTCTCTGTCTATCTCTCTCACTCTGTGTCTCTGTCTATCTCTCTCACTCTGTGTCTCTGTCTCCCCTGTAGAAAGCAGTGTTCACGACGGAAGCAATGACAACGATGGCAGCGTCTGTGGCAGTGACTCCACCTTCTACAGGCAGAGTGAAGGTACACAACCTCATGTAGAACCCAACCAATGAATAATGGTCATACTAGCTATATCTGTTTCATCAGACTAACTTATTGCGTATAGCCACAGCATGACACAGCATTATAGCAGTACACACATACACACTGCTGCGTGGTCCTCTTGTTCCAGAGGTCTGTGATCCTCCCAGTCGGCCTCTTGTGTTTGGGAATCACAGTAATCACAGTAGCACTCCACCACAGCCCTGACCTGAGTCATCACAGCAGCACTCCACCACAGCCCTGGCCTGAGTCATCACAGCAGCACTCCACCACAGCCCTGACCTGAGTCATCACAGCAGCACTCCACCACAGCCCTGACCTGAGTCATCACAGCAGCACTCCACCACAGCCCTGACATGAGTCATCACAGCAGCACTCCACCACAGCCCTGACCTGAGTCATCACAGCAAATAGACAAGACCACTGTGTATTTATCTGCCCATCTAAAACAGACCCCCAAACACACACGCTCTCACATATATACACACGCATGTACGCACACACACACACACACACAGTCAGACAGCACTAATTGCATTTGCTCTGCAATGGTAATGTTTTGTCTAGTATACTGTATCTCTAATTAAATCTGCCATTTATGTAATGACAGCTCCTGAGAGGGCTGTAAGTAAACGTGTGTGTGTGTGTGTATATGTGTGTGTGTTTGCAGGACACAGCATGGCAGAGACCCTCACTGTTGCCCTGCGCGTTGCTGAGGAGGCCATAGAGGAAGCCATCGCCAAGGCAGAGGAGTTTAGTGACAGCTTGGTGAGACAACACTCCTTCCTTCTCTCTTTATCTCGATCTCTCTCTCTCTTTCTCCTCTCTCTCCCTCTCTCCCTGTCTGTCTGTCTGTCTGTCTCTGTCTGTCTCTGTCTCTGTCTCTGTCTCTGTCTCTGTCTCTGTCTCTGTCTCTGTCTCTGTCTCTGTCTCTGTCTCTGTCTCTGTCTCTGTCTCTCTCTCTCTCTGTCTCTGTCTCTGTCTCTGTCTGTCTCTCTCTGTCTCTGTCTCTGTCTCTGTCTCTGTCTCTCTCTCTCTCTCTCTCTCTCTCTCTCTCTCTCTCTCTCTCTCTCTCTCTCTCTCTCTCTCTCTCTCTCTCTCTCTCTCTCTCTCTCTCTTTTGGTTTGGAGCTATTGGGATGAGGGTTTGGTTTAGGGATGAGGTTTTGGTGCTTGTAGAAAAGCTTGTTTTACAGTAGTTCTGAGCAGGCTTTGATGTATCTGTGTTGCAGGAGAAGCAGAATGAGGCTCGCTACCTACGGGACCACAAAGAAGAGCTTATAGAGGAACTCGCCACAACCATCGTACAAAAAGTATGTTTTATGTTTGGAGTTTGGTGTGACGTTTTTGGTGACATCACATTAACATTGCCCTCTCTCGCTCTTTCTCTTTCTCTCCCCCCTCTCCTTCTCTGTCCCAGATCATCCAGAGGAGGAAGCATTCCGAGATGCAGACGGAGTATGACTTTGTGTGGCCACAGAGCCAGGGCCAGCCCCAGGGCAGTGAGCTGTCCTCCCCCAGCCTGCCCCCTCACAGCACCCTGGCCCAGGCCAACCGGACCCACCTCAAGAGCTCCTACTCCCTCTGGGTCAGTCTGGGTGGAAGCCCTCACTACACTAGGCTATGCTGCGCTATGCTACGCTACATTCCGTAACGCTACACTACACTAGGCTATGCTACGTTACATTCCGTAACGCTACACTACACTACACTACGCTACCGTGCACCACACTACACTACATTACACACTTTTCTACGTTACATTACACTTCACAACGTTACGTTACACTACACTACGCTACCCAGCACTACATTACACTACATTTACATTTTACATTTTAGTCATTTAGCAGACGCTCTTATCCAGAGCGACTTACAGTTAGTGTATACATATTTTATTTTATTTTTTATACTGGCCCCCCGTGGGAATCGAACCCACAACCCTGGCATTGCAAATGCCATACTCTATCAACTGAGCTACATCCCTGCCGGCCATTCCCTCCCCTACCCTGGGCCAATTGTGCGCCGCCCATGAGTCTCCCGGTCGCGGCCGGCTGCGACAGAGCCTGGATTCGAACCAGGATCTCTAGTGGCACAGTTAGCACTGCGATGCAGTGCCTTAGACCACTGCGCCACTGCACCACTGCACTACACTACAATACAGTACACTAAGCTATGTTACACTGTACTACACTGAACCGCACTACACTACACTACTGTATTCTACAGTACACTATACTACGCTGCACTACATAAGCTACACTACCCTACACTACACAACGCAACCCTACACTACACTACCCTACACTACACAACGCTACCCTACACTACACTACACTACCCTACACTACACTACCCTACACTACACTATGGAACGCTACCCTGCACTACACTACACCACACTACACTGCGGTACGTTACACTACACTACCGAACGCTACCCTGCACTACACTACCCTACACTACCCTACACTACACTACACTACACTACGGAACGCTACCCTGCACTACCCTGCACTACACTACACTATGGAACACTACCCTACACTACACTACCCTACACTAAACTACACTACGGAACGCTACCCTGCACTACACTACACTACACTACACTACCCTACACAACGCAACCCTACACTACACTACCCTACCCTACACTACACTACACTATGGAACGCTACCCTGCACTACACTACACTACACTACACTACACTACACTGCGGTACGTTACACTACACTACCGAACGCTACCCTGCACTACACTACCCTACACTACGGAATGCTACCCTACCCTACACTACACTACGGAATGCTACCCTACCCTACACTACACTACGGAACGCTGCACTACACTACACTATGGAACGCTACCCTGCACTACACTACACTATGGAACGCTACCCTGCACTACACTACCCTACGCTAAACTACACTACCGAACGCTAACCTGCACTACACTACCCTACACTACCCTACACTACACTACACTACGGAACGCTGCACTACACTACACTATGGAACGCTACCCTGCACTACACTACGTTACACTACCCTACACTACACTGCACCACAATGCACTACCCTACACTACACTGCGCTACATTACACTACACTACCAAACGCTACCCTGGACTACACTACACTACACTACACTATGGAACGCTACCCTGCACTACACTACGTTACACTACTCTATGTTACACTACACTACCGAACGCTACCCTGCACTACACTACCCTACACTGCACTACACTACCCTACACTACACTACGGAACACTACCCTACACTACACTATGGAACGCTACCCTACACTACACTACACTACGGAACGCTACCCTACACTACACTACACTACACTACACTATGGAACGCTACCCTACACTACACTACACTACACTATGGAACGCTACCCTACACTACCCTACACTACCCTACCCTACACTACACTACACTACACTACACTACACTATGGAACGCTACCCTACCCTACACTACACTACCCTACACTACACTACACTACACTATGGAACGCTACCCTGCACTACACTACCCTACACTACCCTACACTACACTACACTACCCTACACTACACTACACTATGGAACGCTACCCTACACTACACTACACTACACTATGGAACACTACCCTACACTACACTACACTACCCTACACTACACTACACTACACTACACTATGGAACGCTACCCTGCACTACACTACCCTACACTACACTACACTACACTACACTACGGAACGCTACCCTGCACTACCCTACACTACCCTACACTACACTACACTACACTACGGAACGCTACCCTGCACTACACTACACTACACTACACTATGGAACGCTACCCTGCACTACACTACACTACACTACACTACACTACACTACACTACACCATGGAACGCTACCCTACACTACGTTACACTACCCTACACTACACTGCACCGCAATGCACTACCCTACACTACACTGCGCTACATTACACTACACTACACTATGGAACGCTACCCTGCACTACACTACGTTACACTACACTATGTTACACTACACTACCAAATGCTACCCTGCACTACACTATCCTACCCTACCCTACACTACCCTACACTACACTACACTACACTATGGAACGCTACCCTGCACTACACTACGTTACACTACACTATGTTACACTACACTACCGAATGCTACCCTGCACTACACTACCCTACACTACCCTACACTACACTACACTACCCTACACTACACTATGGAACGCTACCCTGCACTAGACTACCCTGCACTAGACTACCCTGCACTACACTACCCTACACTACACTACGTTACACTACCCTACACTACACTACACTGCACCGCAATGCACTACCCTACACTACACTGCGCTACATTACACTACACTACCAAACGCTACCCTGAACTACACTACCCTACCCTACACTGCACTACACTACACTACACTATGGAACGCTACCTCGCACTACACTACCCTACACTACACTACACTATGGAACGCTACCCTGCACTACACTACACTACACCATGGAACGCTACCCTACACTACACTACACTACACTATGGAACGCTACCCTACACTACCCTACACTACACTACCCTACCCTACCCTACACTACACTACACTACACTATGGAACGCTACCCTACCCTACACTACACTACACTACCCTACACTACACTACACTACACTACGGAACGCTACCCTGCACTACCCTACACTACCCTACACTACACTACACTACACTACGCTACCCTGCACTACACTACACTACACTACACTACACTATGGAACGCTACCCTGCACTACACTACACTACACTACACTACACTACACTACACTACACTACACTACACTACACCATGGAACGCTACCCTACACTATGTTACACTACCCTACACTACACTGCACCACAATGCACTACCCTACACTACACTGCGCTACATTACACTACACTACCAAACGCTACCCTGAACTACACTACACTACACTACACTATGGAACGCTACCCTGCACTACACTACGTTACACTACACTATGTTACACTACACTACCGAATGCTACCCTGCACTACACTATCCTACCCTACACTACCCTACACTACACTACACTACACTACGGAACGCTACCCTGCACTAGACTACCCTGCACTACACTACCCTGCACTACACTACCCTACACTACACTACGTTACACTACCCTACACTACACTGCACCGCAATGCACTACCCTACACTACACTGCGCTACATTACACTACACTACCAAACGCTACCCTGAACTACACTACCCTACCCTACACTGCACTACACTACACTACACTATGGAACGCTACCCTGCACTACACTACCCTACACTACCCTACACTACACTGCACTACACTACACTATGCTATACTACTCCACAATAAGCTCCACTATAATATACTATACTACACTAAAGTAAGCTCCACTATACTACACTACAATACACTACACTTTTTCCTGACCATTTGACCTGACCCAGGAAATACTGGGCCCTAAATATAGTCTCTAGCTAGAGCCTGGTCAGGAAAAACTGCTGTCCCTAGTGATGAGATATGAGGACAGACAGGGTTGAGGTCTGGCTGCCAAAATAAGGGAACCGCCAATATAAAGTGGTGTTGGGCCACCACGAGCCAGAACAGCTTCAATGCGCCTTGGCATAGATTCTACAAGTGTCTGGAACTCTATTGGAGAGATGTGATACCATTCTTCCATGAGAAATTCCATCATTTGGTGTTTTATTGATTGTGTTGGAAAACGCTGTCTCAGGCGCCGCTCCAGAATCTCCCATAAGTTCAATTGTGTTGCGATCTGGTTGAGATCTGGTGACTGAGACGGCCATGGCATATGGTTTACGTCATTTTCATGCTCATCAAACCATTCAGTGACCACTCGTGCCCTGTGGATGGGGGCATTGTCATCCTATGGGGGCATAGCCATGGTAGCCAAAATAATTTTTAGACATGACCCTAAGAATGATGGGATGTTAATTGCTTAATTAACTCAGGAACCACACCTGTGTGGAAGCGCATGCTTTTAATATACTTTGCATCCCTCATTTACTCAAGTGTTTCCATTATTTTGGCTGGTTTTCGCATGATTGCTGTTTGTACCTGTGAGCTGTATAGTAATTTACCAGGGAAACCTCTACACACACTCCCTGGGCCACAGAGGGATGGGCTCCCTTTATCAACGCTCTGCACACACACACACACAAAAGTGTGCGCAGACACACACACAGGTGCGCACACATATACACATACGGTCACGCGCACACACACACACACACACACATACGCTATGAATGAGCTCAAAGTGAGTGTGTGTCTGTAAACAGAGATTTTTTATTCATATTAGTTCCTCCTCCGCTGTTCTTGTCCGTATTTGTAGTTCTCTGATGCCCCCTGCTGACTCTTTATATGAATCACATCCATGTGACTGGCTGTTCGTCCCAAATGGAACCCCAAAGGGCTCTGGTCAAAAGTAGTGCACTATGTAAAATAGGGTACCATTTAGGACGCATCCTGAAAGTCAGTCATACAATGTACCAGGATACCGGAAGAACACAAACTTGAGTTGCCATTTCGTTTCAATACCTTCTGACATTTTAACCAAACAACCAGTTCACGTTCAGTTGGATCGGTGAATAACAGCACGTAGTCACTGTTATCCACATAGCCACCCAAACAAGCTAATCTTTTCTACCTAATCCTCAAGTTTTGTTTGGCTGGAACTGAAGCATGGGAAAATTGCTGCCCTGAACAAAATTCTGCCACTGTGAGAGTTAGCATTTGAAGCTGGCCTTGGCTGGTAGACCCAACATTCTGCATTCTGTATAATTCTGTGTTACCTTTTCAGCACTTGTAGTTTTTAAAGTGTGTAGCCTATCATTAACATGTTTTTGTATTTGTTGTTGGTGCGTGTGTGTACAGAGGTCGCAGTCGGCATTCTCCCTGACCAGTGATGACTCTCCAGCGAAGGTCACTGAGGCACTAGTGGTGGCGGGGGCAGGGGAAGGGGGCGGGGTACAGGACTACACCTCTCTGAAGAAGGACACTGCCAGGGCCTCCTCACTGCCCAGCTGGAAGAGTGTGGACCGCCTGGACAACTCCAGTACGACACACACTGAAACATGGATCCCTCATACAGTCACACACACATTAGAGACAGAGACACGTCCATAGCAGTCATCCTTTTAGTCAGATGCATAACACTCTACACTCAACCCAGAGACATGTCCATTCTGTCACACATGACATGCAAAGATGTCAGTAATTTCACGTCTCTTATTTGTACAGTCAAAAACAGTATGTTACATGCAACAGGACAATTCCATACCATTACGCTCACAGGAAGAATGCTGTTTTTGTCACTTATGTAAAGCTTTGTATATGTTTGTCTGTGCTTGTATGTATGTATGTATGTATGTACAGGCGCGTCCTCGGTTTTGCAGAGCCCTGACGGTAACTGGATCGCTCTGCAGAGCTCTCAGCACTCCCGTCCCAGCCTACTGACCAAGAGAAAGTCGCTGGTGTTCAGCGTCCTGGAGAAAGAGTCTGGCGTGGTCTCAGCCTATGACGAGATGGGCTCTGAATCCGATCAGGAGAATGACGAGGGGGGCTGGGGGACCGCGCTCCGCCAGTTTCGACGGAAACTCTCAGACGAGACGTACTACACGGACTCCCAACACGACCCGGAGTGGACGTACACCCCGGTCCAGCTCTCGGTCACCTCGCCCTCCTCGGGCCAGTACACCAACACTGAGACCCTCAACTCGGACTCAGAGTCCACCTCGGTACCTTCCGCCCGCCCCCGCAAACCCCTCCAGAACTTGATGGGAAAAAAAGGCCCTAACTCGGACCCGCATCTTCATCCCCAGCAAGCTCAGTACCACCATCATCAACACCAGAACCTCCCTTCGTACCCGCTCCACCCGGAGGCGCTGGATGTGAACTTTAACCCCAAGTTGACGGGGGATAGTAGCGAGGCGGAGGACAGCAGGCAGAGCGACCAGGTCAGGAGGTCGCGGAGACGCAGGAAGAGCAAGAGGGAACCGGCGGGGAACCAGGCCCACACACAGCCCCTCTACGCACAATCTGTACAGGTGGGAGGACGACAGGAAGTTTAACTTGCCATGACTGTGATATGCGGTTGTCTTGCCTACCTTAGTTGAACGCTTTGACAGTAAGTCACTCTGGCTGACAGTCTCTGCTAAATCCCCCCATGGGTTCACATTTATTTTTTTTGCGCTAGCACTACACAGCTGATTCAAATAATCAAAGCTTGATGATGAGTTGGTTATTTGAATCAGCTGTGTAGTGCTAGGGCAAAAACCAAAACGTGCACCCAGGGGGGGAAACCCTGTGCTAAATTACTAAAATGTAAAGATAAGGAGCGTGTAGCAGCTACACCAATCTCGTTCTCATTTCTCATTTACAGTAGTAAATTGAGCTATACAGAGATTTTGGATTTATAATAATTTTTACTCCACCTCATTTTTGTTGTTACAAATGTCTGAAAAAGGTTTAAAGTCATTGGTCAACCCTCATAAGACTGAGAAACATTACCTCACCACTATGTGGCAGAAAAGGACCAATATTTTTCATAAAGAAAGAAATTAATTAATTAATTAATACATTAGGGTCTCTCTCCCTATTGCTCTCTCTTTCTTTCTCTCGCTCTTTCTCTTTTCTCTCTCTCCTCTCTCTCTCACTCTCTCTCTCTCTCTCTCTCTCTCTCTCTCTCTCTCTCTCTTTCCTCTCTCTCTCTCCTCTCTCTCTTCTCTCGCTCTCTCTCGCTCTCTCTTTCTCTCTCGCTCTCTCTTTCTCTCTCCATCCTTAGGAGAACAGTTTCCTGCTGAATGCCCTGTTGAAGAGGGGCATGAGTGAGGAGATGGCCGCCCCTGATGTGGTGCCCATCCCTAAAGCCTCCTCTGAGGTCATGACCCCCGAGCCCAAGGACCAGGACACTATGGCCCCTAACTCTGCGGCCCCCAACCCCCTTAACCCCATGGCCCCTGGCCCACTGTCCCCCAGCAGCACTGGGCCCGGCTCTGGAGACACACTGGAGCAGGAGCTCCGCTCCAAACTGAGCCAGCTGGTTGGACGAGCCGACAGCAAAGAAGTAGTGAGCTCGTCCGAGGACGAGCCAATCCAAAGTCCTGGAGGGAGAGACAGAGAAAGTGACAGACTGAAAGAGAAGTTGAGGCAGAATGAGAGAGAACGAGATCGGCAGAGACAGAGTGAGAGACCGAGAGACAGACCGAGCAGTAAAAGTCAGGATAGGACGAAGAGAGAGACAATCGAGTCAGTGAAAGGGCTGGAACTGAAAAAGAGAGAGCGACTAACGGAAAGGCCGACGTTAAGAGAGGAGGAGAGAGTGAAGGAGAGGAGGTTGGAGAGAGGAGGAAATAGTTTGGAAGAGAAAGTAGATGACAGAGAAGAGAAGACAGTGGAGAAGAACAGGCAAAGTAAGAGACCACAGAGAAAAGAGGTGGACAGAAAGACCGAGAAAAAGGGGGAACAAGTGGAAGACCAAAAAGAAAAGATCAGATCCACGCCCACCTCACCTTCTATTTCCCCATCTGTCCAGGAGGGGGTGCTGTGTGACGGACAGGTGAGCAAAGAGAGGCGGAACAGGAACTCATTGTTTCATATTTCGCTTTAGCCATAGAGTTGGCTAGAGGGCCAAATCTAGGGATATGGATACCAGGATAGGGTTACTTGGCCCAGAGCCTGTTTTAGCATGGGTAAAGATAGGAGACGAGCTCTCGAGTACATCTATGGCTCTATGGCTTTAGCCTACCATCAATGTCCTGTTTGTCCTCACCTAAACACGGCAGGGGGCTACCCTTAGTTATCTTTCAATCTGTTGTTAAACTGTCTCTGTATCGTACTCCTCATTTCACTCCTTTATTTCCCCTCCCATCTCTTCTGCCTGTACCTTCTACTCATCCCTAACGTCTTTCTCCCTGCTCGCTTACCTCTTCTTACCTCTTCTCTCATCCATATTTTGCTGTGCCATCCATGTCCCACCTCTCTCCTTTTCTCCCTTTCTCCTGTCTGTCTCTCTGTCCGTCCGTCTGTCCGTCCATGCGTGTCTGTCTTGTCTGTCAGGAGGGACAGAATGGGTTGGAACTACAGCGGAGGCTATAGTTGCTCTCCTCTCTCTTACAGCAGGTGAAATCTACTGTCTCTATAACAGCCCCGGTCAGGACATCACACACACGGGCACACGTATGGGCCACACACACACACACACACACACACACACACACACACACACACACACACACACACACACACACATAGACCTTCTATGCAACATGAGTCATGACTAAGTCCCAACCTTAACATTCACTTGATACACCAAAACTATGAAATTACTGTGATTGACGTACAGTCATGGTCAAAAGTTTTGAGAATGAGACAAATACTAATTTTCACAAAGTCTGCTGCCTCAGTTTTTATGATGCCAATTTGCATATACTCCAGAATGTTATGAAGAGTGATCAGATCAATTGCAATTAATTGCAAAGTCCCTCTTTGCCATGAAAATGAACTTAATCCCCAAAAAACATTTCCACTGCATCTCAGCCCTGCCACAAAAGGACCAGCTGACATCATGTCAGTGATTATCTCGTTAACATAGGTGAGAGTGTTGACAAGCACAAGGCTGGAGATCACTCTGTCATGCTGATTGAGTTAGAATAACAGACTGGAAGCTTTAAAAGGAGGGTGGTGCTTGAAATCATTGTTCTTCCTCTGTTAACCATGGTTACCTGCAAGGAAACACGTGCCGTCATCATTGCTTTGCACAAAAAGGGCTTCACGGGCAAGGATATTGCTGCTAGTAAGATTGCACCTAAATCAACCATTTATCGGATCATCAAGAACTTCAAGGAGAGAGGTTCAATTGTTGTGAAGAAGGCTTCAAGGCGCCCAAGAAAGTCCAGCAAGCACCAGGACCGTCTCCTAAAGTTGATTCAGCTGCGGAATCAGGGCACCACCAGTGCAGAGGAATGGCAGCAGGCAGGTGTGATTGCATCTGCACGCACAGTGAGGCGAAGACTTTTGGAGGATGGCCTGGTGTCAAGAAGGGCAGCGAGGAAGCCACTTCTCTCCAGGAAAAACATCAGGGACAGACTGATATTCTGCAAAAGGTACAGGGATTGTCTGCTGAGGACTGGGGTAAAGTAATTTTCTCTGATGAATCCCCTTTCCGATTGTTTGGGGCATCCGGAAAAAAGCTTGTCCGGAGAAGAGAAGGTGAGCGCTACCATTAGTCCTGTGTCATGCCAACAGTAAAGTATCCTGAGAACATTCATGTGTGGGGTTGCTTCTCAGCCAAGGGAGTGGGCTCACTCACAATTTTGCCTAAGAACACAGCCATGAATAAAGAATGGTACCAACACATCCTTCAAGAGCAACTTCTCCCAACCATCCAAGAACAGTTTGGTGACGAACAAGGCCTTTTCCAGCATGATGGAGCACCTTGCCATAAGGCAAAATGATAACTTTGTGGCTCGGGGAACAAAACATCGACATTTTGGGTCAAAGGCCAGGAAACTCCCCAGACCTTAATCCCATTGAGAACTTGTGGTCAATCCTCAAGAGGCGGGTGGACAAACAAAACCCCACAAATTCTGACAAACTCCAAGCATTGATTATCCAAGAATGGGCTGCCATCAGTCAGGATGTGGCCCAGAAGTTAATTGACAGCATGCCAGGGCGGATTGCAGAGGTCTTGAAAAAGAAGGGTCAACACTGCAAATATTGACTCTTTGCATAAACTTAATGTAATTGTCAATAAAAGCCTTTGACACTTATGGAATGCTTGTAATTATACTTCAGTATACCATAGTAACATCTGACAAAAATATCTAAAAACACTGAAGCAGCAAACTTTGTGAAGACCAATACTTGTGTCATTCTCAAAACTTTTGACCATGACTGTAGACCGCACACACTAACACACACTCAGGCACACATGCATCTATCTGATGATTCCTCCTTTTACAATGCTTTCTCAGACACTCTGTCACAAGTAAGGCATGATCAAGTGAGACATGCTTGTTTTGTCAAGGACCATAATGGTATTAGTCACTCTCTCTCTCTCTCTGCTCTACTTCAGTTGTTTGTGTCCCAAATAGCGCCCTATTCCTTCTATAGTACACTACTTTTGACCAGTGCATGTAGTGTGTAGGATACCATTTGTGATGCCGATTTGTTCTTATCGAGATGTGTCCTATTTTAGGAATAGATAGGGAGTGAAAGAGGGAGTGAAAAGCTGATGGTGCTGAATTCAATTCAGACATATGAAGCCGATTGCATTAGCTAATATACTTGTTTCATTTATAGTGCTTTTCTCTTTTATTCTTTTTCAATACATTTTAGACATTTGGAAAGGGCAGAGGCTGGGGTATGAATGGCAGACTTACATAAAAGGTGTGAAACTAGTAGAAATACTTGAAAGGACTAATAAGTAGTTATTTTGGTATCTGTACTTTACTATTTATATTTTTGACAAGTTTTACTTTTACTCCACTACATTTCTAAAGAAAATACTTTACCTGACACCCAAAAGTACTCGTTACATTTCGAATGCTCAGGCAGGACAGCAATATGGTCCAATTCATGCACCTACCAATATCACGCGTTGTCATCCCTACTGTCTCTGATCTGGCGGACTCACTAAACACAAATACTGCGTTTGTAATGTCTTGTAAAGTCTTGGAGTGTGCCCCTGTCTGTCCGTAAAGGTACAAAAACAAGAAAATCGTGCCGTCTGGTTTGCTTAATATAAGGAATTTGATGTATAACATTTACTTTCATTTGTTACTTTTACTCAAGTATAAATATGGATGGATTGATATACCATGATATCCCACACACCCACACACTACTAAAAGGCTTCTCTGGAATGGGGTGCTAATCTGGGTAAAGTCCCTTTTTATTCCAAAAGAGGAAAAGTGACAACATCTTCTCCCACAAAATAATGACCACAACAACAACGTTTTCAATTCATGGTGCTCTTGTTTCTATTTTTTAAAAGGTGATGTATTAATTTTTTTATAAATAAGAGCACCATGAATTGAAAACGTTGCTGTTGCGGCCATTTGTGGAAGATGCTGTCGCCGTCCCTCTTTTGGAATATTAAAGACACTGTAAAGTAAATTTGCATAGCTCTCCACTTGTTTGAGATATGACTAAGTATCAAAAGAAAAGATCTGCAGCATGTTCATATCACCCAAGTGTAGCACATGGTGATATGTGAAACGTACTCCTCAGCCGTAAGTGTCCCGCTTGCGTCGCCTCATTATCTAGCTTTTGAGGTGGCTCAATCGGCTAAGACGCTTGAGGGAGGGCGGTCACTTGTGTTTGTGAGGCAGAGATCCCGAGTTCGAGCCAGGTATGGGCCGAATCGGAAGGAAGTGGTACTCGCAAAGCAAGCAGCGTTGATGTCCTTTACACAAGCACACACTGCATGGTATCTCAGGAATACTAGTGTGGATGCGCTTTCTAAACACAAATGTCACAGTAGGAAATTAGGCATGTGTTGGGAGTGATAATGATGTCTCTTTGTAAAGGAGGTGATGGCCAAAACTCTCAATCCGGCTCCCATTCTCCATCGACCTACTTAGTCAGTACCGGAACTCTTTGCTCTCTATGTCACCGCTGAGTGTTGAAAAGGAGCCGTCTCTCATCTCGTCTCATCTCAGACTCGAGTGCCACCCACTAACACCCCCTAACACCCACACTGTACACTTCCTTTCAGAGCCCACGCAGGTCACTAGCTAACTAACATGTCTTAGAGAGAGAGAGAGAGAGAGAGAGAGAGAGAGAGAGCAAAAGCGGGTGGATCAATGCACTCATTAGTCCCACAGATCAAAGCTTCAAGCCAATGATTAACTCAATATTGAATTACATCTATCTCTCTCCTTCTCCCTCTCCCCTCTCTCCTTCTCATCTGTTCAGATGTACTGTTCTTGTTTGTACTTTACAGTTGGAGTGTGGTTTGTTATGTCGTATAGGTTCCAGCCGGGACTGCACTTTCATTTACCATACAGTGCATTCGGAAAGTATTTAAACCCCTTGACTTTTTTACACATTTTGTTATGTTACAGCCTTATTCTAAAATTGATTAAATACTTTTTTTCCTTCATCAATCTACACACAATATCCCATAATGACAAAGAAAAAACAGGTTTTTAGAAATTAAAATTAAAATAAAAAATGGAAAATACACATTTACATAAGTATTCAGACCCTTTACTCAGTACTCTGTTGAAGCACCTTTGGCAGCGATTACAGCCTCAAGTCTTCTTGGGTATGACGCTACAAGCTTGGCACACCTGTATTTGGGGAGTTTCTCCCATTCTTCTCTGCAGATCCTCTCAAGCTCTGTCAGGTTGGATGTGGGGCGTCGCTGCACAGCTATTTTCAGGTCTCTCCAGAGATGTTCAATCGGGTTCAAGTCTGGGCTCTGGCTGGGCCACTCAAGGACGAAGCCACTCCTGCGTTGTCTTGGCTGTGTGCTTAGGTTCGTTGTCCTGTTGGAAGGTGAACTTTCGCCCCAGTCTGAGGTCCTGAGCGCTCTGGAGCAGGTTTTCATCTCTCTGTACTTTTCTCCATTCATCTTTCCCTCAATCCTGACTAGTCTCCCAGTCCCTGCCGCTGAAAAACATCCCCACAGCATGATGCTACCACCACCACACTTCACCGTAGGGATGGTGCCAGGTTTCCTCCAGACGTGACGCTTGGCATTCAGGCCAAAGAGTTCAATCTTGGTTTCATCAGACCAGAGAATCTTGTTTCTCATGGTCTCAGTCTTTAGATGCCTTTTGGCAAACTCCAAGTGGGCTGTCATGTGCCTTTTACTGAGGAGTGGCTTCTGTCTGGACACACCTACCATAAAGGCCTGATTGGTGGTGCAGAGATGGTTGTCTTTCTGGAAGGTTCTCCCATCTCTACAGAGGAACTCTGGAGCTCTGTCAGAGTGACCATCGGGTTCTTGAATTTACCACAGGTGGACTCCAATCAAGTTGTAGAAACATCTCAAGGATGATCAATGGGAACAGGATGCACCTGAGCTTAATTTCAAGTCTCATAGCAAAGGGTCTGAATACTTATGTAAATAAGGTATTTCTGTTTTTTATTTTGAATACATTTGCAAAAATGTCTAAAAACCTGTTTTCGCTTTGTCATTATGGGGTACTGTGTGTAGATTGAGGAACATTTGTTGTTTAATCCATTTTAGAATAAGTCAAGGGCTCTGAATACCTTCCGAATGCACTGTATGTTAGGTCCACTGTCACCCTTACATGACCTCTATAACTTAAACCTATTCAATAATGGAATCTACTAATAGAAAAGGTCAACAGCTCTCCTCCTCTTCTACCTGAAGCCTCACACTGTTTTCCTCCACCTGATCGCTCCTTGCAGGTCGAGCGTGAGTCGTGATGATGTGTGTGTGTTGATTGGAGGTGTATAAGCGCTGTGTGTCATTGACTGACTCCGTCTGTCATTGAGGACCATGCTGTAAACACCTCACTCGGACCCTTCTACGACTCTTCTCTTCACTGTTCCATGTTTTTACTCACTAATCATCTTTGTGCCTATGTGTGCCTGACTTGTATCTCTGTGTGTGTTTGTATGTGGTGTCTCTCTCTCTGTGTGTGTGTGTGTGTGTCTTGACGTGTGTGTGTGTGTTGAACAGAAGTACTCGGCTGCATCTCTGTGCAGTATCACCACAGAGGTCCTGAAGGTGCTCAACGCCACCGAGGAGCTGATTGGTGAGGCGGGGGGCGATAGCGTCACCCCCTCAGAGTGCATGAGCGCGTCTGAATCCTTCTCCAGCTGCTTAGAGACCAGGAAGCTGGAGCAGAAACTCACCAAGATGGAGGAAAACGTGAGACCCACAGCCTACATACATCTGAATGTTGGCGGTTGTCACTATCTGGTCATGCTAGAAAGGACCAAAGTGCAGCGCTTTCTAAACCCTAAACTGAATCCTTACCATAACCTCAACCATAACCCTAGATCAAGAGAATAAATAACCAATGTGTACTTGCGCATCTGAAGTCACTATCTGAGCCACTTTTGTCCATCCTAGCATGACCATATAGTGACTAACACCTGTATTATTTCATTTAATGTGATGGGCACATTGAGCTCTCCTGTAACATGTGACTTATCCCTGCAGGTGTACCTGGCTGCGGGGGTGGTGTACGGCCTAGAGGGGGCACTGGGGGACCTGGAGGAGGTGGCCCGGGGCATCAGCAGTGGCACCTCAGACAGAGAGCTGGCCTTCCTGGAGGACCAGCTGGCCACTGCCGCGACCCAGGTGCAGCAGTCTGAGCTCCAGGTAGGGGGTCCATTCATATCCAAACGCCCAGTTGTTTCAATGGCTGTGTTCCATGCTGATTACATTTCAGATGCATGTCAGATTTCACAACGCCTGTATAGGTGTTTGACATATGAGCCAACCACATCTTCTTTTGTTATATATATGTTTAAGGTATTTTCGGACTTTATTGAGCAAAGAGAGAGGATGACTGTGGGGAAAGATCGTTTGTGTCAAAGGGAAGTAGGTTGGCATGTGTCCCGGAGGCTGCGCCTTAGACCGCTAGACCACCCTAGGCTACCAACCACATGTTATGATATAGCAATTTGATGCCCAACTGCAATGTGGTCGGCCTGGAACGCGACCAATGTCTGATGGTCCTGTTAGAATGCAGGCTTAAATGGGGAGACTGGAGAGAATGTGTAGGATATGTAATTGTATTCCACTGGTGTTTTCTAAATTGTCCTTCAGGAGCAAAGTTAATTAAAATGATCTGTTAACCTGAGCTTTGCTCTACATGTACAGCAAATATAGTTTTACTTCAGGTCTGATATCCTTTTTCTGAATCGTTTTTCATCATCCCCCTCCAGATATCAGACATCGAGGTGAGGATATTATCTTTAAAAACAGCTGGACTGAACGTCACCGCCTGCAATCGTTTCTCCAAATTCCCCACGCCAAAACCTAAGGTAGTATTCTTCACCGTACTATAATTACACACAAACACAGCCTAATGGCCACTGTATTCACCGCACTCATCTGCTGTTTCTCTGTAGCCTCAAACCCTCGACACATCACGCCAACAGAGGAGAAAGCTACCTGCCCCTCCAGTCAAAGGTAACGGACTTGTTGAAATGATCAGAAAGAAAACCTGGTTTGAAAACTTTTTTTGTTGTTGTTCTATTTAATCTATTGACACCTCCATTTCCCTTTTCTACTTTTGTTTAATTAAGTTTATAGGGTTGACTCCCCTTGTTGATTGAAAAAGTACCAGGGCGAAAAATGATCCAAACGTTGTCACTTCATAAAATCTCAAATCTTTCAGACTGTGAAATGTCACACTGTCTCAAGGAGCAAGTTTTGCCTTTCAGCAGTCGTAAAACACACACACACCCTCTTAATGCGCTGATGTGCGTTTTACATCGATCGTGGCTCACATCGCTGTGGCAACACAATGTTGTCTGCTCCACATAATAACACACCCTTTTTCATGTGTGGACGTTGGATTGGAGAAGAAAAAAAAACATGTATTCACACTTAGAAGGCTAACATCACACATTTGGATCTAAAGGAAGAGATTTAATGGATGGGAGACTAAAGGCACCAGCTAGAGAGGGAAGACATAGAAAGGAAGAAAGAGAAAGGTTCCATTAGGAAAGAGAGAAGGAGCACAGAGAATAAGAGACGAATCGGACGGCTGCGTCATCAACCGATGGGGACACACTCCTTTTCATGTTAATTAATTATTAATGGGGGTTTTCTTTATGTTTGGCACCATCACCGTATCAGTGATTCACTCTGTTTTTAGTTTTAGTCTCAAAGAAAAGCACAACACATCAGAGGCAAAATCAAAGAAGAACTCTCATATTGTCATACAGCATTGATTTCAGAAAGGGATCGTCATTAGATTAGCATTTTGTAATTATTATTTCAGTAAAGGAATCATGTTTTACTGTTACTTGCTCTGTCTGGGGAACTTCTGAATTGTATGGCCAATTCTGATTAAATATGACCAAATACACTGAGTGTACAAAACATTAAGGACACCTGCTCTTTCCATGACATAGACTGACCAGGTGAATCCAGGTGAAAGCTATGATCCCTTATTGATGTCACTTGTTAAATCCACTTCAATCAGTGTAGATGAAGGGGAGGAGACAGGTTTTCAAGGATTTTCAAGCCTTGAGTCAATTGAGACATGGATTGTGTATGTGTGACATTCAGAGGGTGAATGGGCAAGAAAAAATATTTAAATGCCTTTGAATGGGGTATGGTAGTAGGTGCCAGGCGCACTGGTTTGTGTCAAGAACTGCAACGCTGCTGTGTTTTTCACACTCAACAGTTTCCTGTGTTTATCAAGAATGTTCCACCACCCAAAGGACATCCAGCCAACTTGACACAACTGTGGGAAGCATTGGAGTCAACATGGGCCAGCATCCCTGTGGATCGCTTTCGACACCTTGTAGAGTCCAGGTGCCGACGGATTGAGGCTGTTCTGAGGGCAAAAGGGGGGGGAGTGCAACGCAATATCGGAAAGGTGTTCTTATTGTTTTGTCATTCAGTGTATATGCAATGTAAACTACAGTTACCGTTATACTGTGTAATAGCTTCATTTCTCATTTTGACAACTCTCCTTAGCTACCCCAATAGCTTAATTATATGTTTATATGTATATCCTGGTCTTCTTCCAGATAAGGAGTCTGAGCAGCAGGTGAGAGCACTTCAGCCGTAGTGACAGACAGACAGCACAAAAAGTCCCTCAAGGGCCCCGCAGGACCCGTGGACCCACGTGGGGCCTCTCAACTCCAGTGCCTTGATCCAGCGTCCGCCTCGGGCTACGCAGGGGCTAACACCTGCCCTGTGCACCCCACCCAGCACTCTCCTCAGCCAGGCACGGCCCCATCCTGTCACCCCCCTAAAAACGACCCCTTACCCTGCCTCCCCAGCCCAGGATTGACCCAACTCCTGTCCCATCCTACTCCATCCGCCCCCCTGGGCCTCACTCATTGTAACCACGACGCCACATCCTGGTGGGTTGATAGACGGCCTGTCTCTGCCTTAAAATCAGCATACGAACACTCCTCACCGAGACAACTCACTGTCCTACTGTCAAAAGAAAACGTAACTTCAAAGTCGTTGTAGTACAGAAAAGAAAAAACCACTGTCAGTCTTTTTTCTAACTGTTTGCAAGAGTATTGTAGGTGTTTGAACTAACGTACAATGAAGATGTGAAAACTTATGTGGTACATGTCCCTAAAGAGGCTCAACTACTACTGTTTTCATTTTGCTCATCGATGAAATGTCATGAATTGCAGAGCACCTGCAGAACCTGTTCAATGTTGTCATTTTATTATTATTTCTGTGTAAAGACTCAGAAGTAATAATTTCCTTGAAACTAGAAAATAACAATCCTCATTCACTAAGATATGGTCTGATGTTTTTCAGATTTTAGAGAAGAGGGTTACTTGAAAAAACATCTGGTGTCCTCTCCTGTTCCTTAAGAATTGACATTAAGATAACAAGTGAACACACCTCAACCTTTTGAAGGAGGTGATTTTGTGATTACCTAATTACTCTTGTGCTAAGTTACCATATTTTGAGAAAGTTTTGCTATATTGCTAGTAATGTAATGCAACATTTACATTGAATTGCATTTACAAATAATGAAGCATTTATCACACAAATAGGCTACCTATCTGTAAAACATTTATGAACCCAAAGAATCCATGAATTGACGAAATGAACACGTGTTTCTTACCAAACAAAAGCACCTGTCTATGAAATTGTCACCATTCTAAGTCATTAGTTGTTGTTATTTTTATGTTTCATTTGTTTCAGCTTTGTGGCCTTTATTTGGCATAGATCCTGATTTCTCTCCTGTGCTGTATGGCTCCAGTAATGAGTTGTACATTTGTGTTAAATATCTTGTAAAGATTTATGCATAATGAAGTCTACTGGGCTGTATGACAAAATGCCATGAAGACCATGATGTTATTACAAGCAATTCAATTTTTGACTTTTCAAGGTTGTTATTATTTTCCCTAGAACAAAGTGGGCGGAAAATGGTGTAGGTTGTATTCTCCCCCTCTGAAAGATGTTCTCATCAGTTATGTCTGAAAGCGTGTCATGTTTCCTCCTTCAAAGTGCTTTACATGTATGGCTGCATTAATTGTCTAGAAATGTGTGATTTTAAAGGTGATAATGGTATTCATATTCATGATAAAATGGGAGATGCTTTAAATAGCAGTTGATGCAGTGTGTGGCATTACTCCAAAGACCAGGGTGAGAGTCTTGAGGGCTAGGCCTGTTTTTATCAAGCATCTCATTGAAGGATCAGGTCTTCCCTGTCCATGTAACTGTATTCATTGTGATCTACAACGAAAAACTGATCAGAGATCAGCACTTCTATTCTGAGGTGCTTATAAATACAGGCCCTGCTCTTTATAATGAGTAAGTCAGATAGTATTAATATAGAGGATATGAAATACAAGGCTTAGTAGGATTCTGTTCCTATCTACTGCTCGGTAATTACAGGTAAAATAGCATGACGTTTGCTCTGGTCCGTGGTGTTATGTACGGCCTGAGCCTTTTTCAAGCCGCACATAACGCCCTGGACCAGAACTAGTATAAAGTGTCATCTAGTTGTTCTTTGATAACATGGGTTATTCCCATACATATGGACTGCTGGCACTTGTATTGGATTCAATTAGATTCTATTGGATTCAATTAGATTCTATTGGATTCAATTAGATTCTATTTGATTCAATTAGATTCAATTAGATTCTGTTGGATTCAATTAGATTCTATTTGAACACTGTCCACTGGTGAGTCCATCTATTCATCCCATGATCACATTTTGCAGGTTTTGCAGATCGTTCCTGTATGTTGTCGTTGTTCCTGGAAGTGTGTTGTTGTGTGTGTCTAAACGCATGTTAAATAGATGTACAAAATTCTCATGAGAAGCACAGCCACGGGGTTCATTATTATCAATGTCCTGTATTTTTCTATTGTAAAAAAAAATATTTGATCTCACCTCAGAATTTGTTTATGTATATATGTAAAAAATGGATATGACTTATAAGATATAATTGCCCAATCATAAACTTGATCCTTCTGTGTTGTCTGTGAGAGACTGTGCAACCTAGCTGCCATCACGACTGAATGACTGTAGTGGAGTTCACTACGCACAGCTCTGATGGACTATTCACTCATATGTGCAATCGTTTGTTGCAATCCATATCGTGTGTTGGGGAAAAATATTAAGAAGCAAAAAATAGATTCTCTGTGCCAAATTGCTCTGAATGAGAAAAAGTGTAATACTAAATGAATAAAAGTTTGCATACCTGAATAACCTCTGGAGTTTCCTGTCATTCCTAACTTAATAACGTATTATCTTATGTTACAAAGAAAATCCCTTTATCAGCAATATAAATACCTCATGGTAAAAAAAAAGAAACCCCCGCTAATTCACAGAAAGATTCATATCGGAATTTGAGCATCTTTATATTTCTCTTGATATACTTCCTGCTTTTCATTAAACAATAACTGGTAACATCACCAATCTACCAAAAACATAGTTAGAGACATCTTCATTTATTCATCAATATAGATTGCATTTCTCTGTATGTACAGAATACAACAGATTTTTTTGGTCAGCCAGTTTAGAGGTCCCTTCGAGTAAGACAGGCTTGAGAGCAAACCTTGAGAAGAAGAAAGACACAGGAAGGAAGGAAGAAAGAAAAGGAGACAGAGACAGAGAAAGGGACAATCCTTGACTAAATAAAAAAAGACACGTTCACAGACACAGACGGTGGGTGGCGAGCGGCCAGGTGGGCATGTTGTCACGGTAACCAGTCGGCGTCCTCCCCTCCCAGCGTCTTCCCGAGGCTCTCCTGGTTCCTGATGGTGTTGAGGAGAAGCTCCAGAGTGTTTGCCACAGACCCAGGGTGTCTGAGCCCACCGCTGCCCCCTCCTCTGCTCTGCCTCTTCCCAAAGCGCCCGATGGGCCTCACCCCACGCCCCACGTACCACAATGGATCTATCTCTGGACCTGACAAAGACGCGGGATGAGTGGAAGCATCAAGTTAAGGTTTGAATATATATATATATATATATATATATATATACACACATATAAGCATGTGCTCGCAATCACAGACAGACACACAGACACACACACTCAAATGCTCTTACAAGCACACACAAATGCCTGTCCACAAAGTAGCCTACACAGTTGTACCGTTATGCATAAACAGTATGTAACATTTGATAGTCACACCTAATAACCCCTCATATTGCTGTTCCAGAACTAGTAATAATGTTCTAAAGGACACAATGTTTTGGTATGAACAATAACGTGGTATTAATTATATAATATGATATGCCATTTAGCAGACACTTTTATCCAAAGCGACTTACAGTCATGTGTGCATACATTTTTACGTATGGGTGGTCCCGGGGATCAAACCCACTACCCTGGCATTACAAGCGCCATGCTCTACCAATTCAGCTACAGAGGACCAACTATAACATGGTGTGAACAATAACATGTATAAACAATAAGGTGGTATGATCAATAACCAGGTACGGACAATACCATTTCTTGGTAGGGTAATAACCTGGTTTGAACAATAACCTGGTATGAACAATACCATTTTCTTGTTAGGCTATTGGTATGAACAATAACCTGGTATGAACAATACCATTTTCTTGTTAGGCTATTGGTATGAACAATAACCTGCTATGAACAATACCATTTTCTTGTTAGGCTATTGGTATGAACAATAACCTGCTATGAACAATACCATTTAGGTTATGAACAATAATCTGAAAGTGGATGTCCATTTACTGGATTTTTCTGAGCAGTTTTTAGGCAACACTTTACATTAAATTATTCTATGAAGGCTTTAAGGTTTATAAAACAGTTACATTGTGGTTATTTCATTTATAAATACCATATCAATAATTAAATCCATAAGTCTGTTAAAAACCTTATAGATAATATTATGATATTACATGTATTTTTTTAGAATCATTGTAAATCAAATCACATTATCAGTAGTGTGTTACCCATTCAAAATGATTTGTTTATTATGATTGTATTAGTTTATTAACACATTTTACCAAACCCTTTATAAACCATTTGTAATAGGTTTGAAATCTGAAATATTATTTATATTAATGAACATAAAATTATATTTTTGTATGAAAGAAAATGTGCAATCCATGTGTAATATCCATGCTGTCACCAAAGTCACATTTCAAGATCAAAAGCCTATAGGAGACAAATCATTCACTTTATTCGATAATAAAACAAGTGTCAACTTACTTCTGTTGTCGACATTGTGGACGATGTGAAAGTCGTGCTCCACTGTGGTACTGTGTACGCAGGTGACCGTCGTGGACAGCAGCAGCAGCACCGTGAGCGCAGCCGTCAGCCAGCGCTTCCCCAGGACGCACTCTCTCACGGTCACCGGGCACACCACTCTAGTCTCAGGAATCATTGTAGATGGACAGCAAGGCACTGCACGTAGACCGTTTTGTTTTAAAATGACATAAAGGTAAAGATAAATGGTTGAACCCGACTTTAGACTTGTATCAATGTAGTCTGGTCCTATCTTTCAATTAGCGTATTTTGCGCGTAATTGCGCACGATTGCGTAATCTTAGAAAAGACAGATAGGCCTACCAATGAATGATCTACTCTGAAACAAGGTTACCTAATAACTAAATAAATAAGTTCTAATCCTAAATATATGGTCACCTTTTATATATAAAAGTCTAGCGGTTTGTGAACGGCACACAACTAGCTTCAACTTACCGTAAACTTTTGTAGCTTGTAGAGGTGGGTCGGTGGAAGGTTTCCTTCTGCCAGGTTCTTCATTGGCGGGAAGGGTGTGAGCGCGAGTTTATATATTCCGGACTGCCCATGTTAGATGATGAATCAAGAACGTCACATAGGATACTCCGGTGGATAAAGTCAGCCCACCACTTCCACCCCATCCACTCCTTCTTGTCTCTTCTTTCCTTTAAGAATACACATTTAATTTAATGGGGCTTTTGGGTTGGAATTTTCTTCACCCATGGCACGCCGCGGTGCACTCCATCAGGTAGTCAATGACATGTGGACAACATTAACTTAGTAGACTGCCCGCGTTGGAGACCTTCACTTCAAGTACAAGACAGTGGCCCAGAGCTGTGGAGGTGGGTATGCCTCAATCATCTTGATTAGTATTGACAAGTCCTACTGTTGTCATAGCACCAACCAGATAGTGGAAAACTGATCAATGAGTATCATTTTCAGTGAATGAACTTGTGTATGTCTAATAATATTCCCTCATATTGTAATTAATTATAGGTAACTGAAATCTGGAGCACTGGACAGTTACTTCAATGCAACATGGTAAATGGTTATAGCCTATCATAGGCCTACATTCTTTGGTGATGTGCATGATTCACATACTGCACATTAACAAATTGATGAATGCAAAACGTGAGTGGTCAATAAAGTGAGATTCTCTTGAGTGTGGTGTCAATGAGTTTGCAAAGGTCCAAACATAGTGTGACATGATGACACAATGTGGTGACAAAGGCACAGCTAGGTGAGAGAGATGAGTCACGGGTGGCAGTCCGGTTGAGGAGATGTTCACAGTAAAACTGAAATGTCAAAAAGGTGATGGTAGTTTTGGCCTCAGGCCCATGACTAGGTCCAGTGAGAGGATATGTCTAAATACAGATTATATTTAAAAAAAAGAGACACACCTGGTCACTCCTTGATTAAATATTATTGGTGCAGTTTGTAAGAATAAATCAGTCCCCCAAAAAAACTGTAAAAAAAACTGTCAGAATTCATAAGCACATAATTGAGACAGTGGCATTATCTATAATTCTAAGCTCTTAATTCAAAGCTCTTGTTAGATATTGTAGTACTTCATTGGCCTGTTTAGTATGGGTGATGCACTGTTCACTTGGGGGGAAAGCAGTTTGGTTCTCCTCCATAGATTAGGACAGCCATTATTGCCCTGTTGAAGGGGATCAGATGCTATGATGTAAGTAAGAGCTCACCCAACAAGAGAGGATGGCTGTGATAATGACCAATTTGCTACCCGAGGATGTGTAATCGTGGCTCGGATTTGGCGCCGGAGACAAGATAGAGGCTTAATGCTTGAAGATGCATATTGCATGTTATTGATTTCTGACGAGGAGCTCTCATTTGCAACAGGACAAATATGAGACGCTTCCAGCAGATGCTCAACCACTATCAGATTTTGCCCAAGGTTCGAGCAACTGTGCAGTCATGTCCAAAATGTATTTGAACTGCTACTAATAATTCATATTTTTTTGCTCCCAAAATATGAGGCCATCAATTTTACAAACAAATGTCAGATAATAAGAGCAGCGGAATATTTTTTTCTATGTCCAAAAACAACAACCACACAAACAACTCAAAAGAACATATGCACATAATATGATAACACATGTTGTGCCCCATAGATTATGTTGTGTCCCTTAAAATGTGTGTGCTTGGCATTAAAACATTAGATCAGATGGATGTTGAGGTTGATCCCTGATCATCCAACGCCACTGGCCTCCTCCTCTTCCAATCTGGGCTAAAGACGTCATAGGCCTTTCTCAACGTTTGGTGAAATCCTCAAAATCTTGCGTCGGCGAGTTCTACCACACACTCATTGCACATGAATGAAGTCAGAACGTCACATAGCAGTCTCGTTAACCTATGCTGTGTGTCTGACAACGCTATAAGAGAGGCTACAGCTGTGGAAGGAGAGTGAAAATGATACGCTATTCCCTTTATAGTGCACTACTTTTGACCAGAGCCCATGGGGGACTCTTTGCCCATTAGTGTGATCTCAACAAGTATGAGGTGAACATGAACATGCTATTGGCTCCCTCCATCTACATGTCTGTATGTGCAGTGAGACAGAGAAGGAGAGACATACAAATCCAGGTTAACACTCATCTTGTCCACGCCAAGAAATCATCTAAGGAATCTAAAGCTGTTGTTGAATTCCACTATTACGGTGTGAGACAGGCTGTCCTAATATGGACACCGTACAATTCAGGAATTTCTTCATTGACTGAGGAAACCTTGCTTGCAGGATGATTAACAGTGTTGACCGTTGGTGTTTTTGTTAATGAGACTGGTCATAAATCGCGGCCTACACAGAGAGTGGGCAGAGGTCCACCATTGATCTTCTCTGGTTTCCCCAGTCTAGAATGGCAGCTTTCCTGCAGTCAGTTCAATTACCAATGATCTGCTGCTAACTGAAGTAGGTGTTGTTTGTTAAGTGGGGGTGCTGGTGGGTGAGATTGAACAGGATATTAAAAGGTATGGAAACAGCACTAGAGTGTATGGTCTGGTGTGATTGAAAACATAAAGAAACTGCTCCTTGCTTGAAAGTCATGCTGCTAAGGCCGGGATTCAATCCGATCAGCCGTAGATCTGCGTAATAGCACACTTGACATTTAAAGGTAATTTCGGTTTGAGCTGACATTTGCACCATTTACCGTGAATATGGTCTACAAAATGCAAGAAAATCGCATTTAAAATGTTAATAACCTAAAAGGGCCGATTGGATCGAATCCGGGCCTAAGTCCTCCTGGGATGGTGGCTGGGATAGTGCATGCAGGGTGTGAATTAAGGATATGGCTGCATATGTTGGCTCAATCAGAACTTACCTTTAAATTGTGTGTTTTCGACAATGCGCGATCGAATTGAATCCCGGACTAAATACACAAAAATAGCTGAGAGATTACAGTTGTGCACATTTGTGTGTCATATCTGTAGGTTAAATCAGGAAAATGGCAAACATACAGTTTATTGACATATTAAAACTATTACAAATATAAAGATGGCTCGAACACCATAGCACCATGTAGTATTATTAATATCCTTTAGAAATAAATATAAATACCTGCATAGATAAACTGCAGCATCAGTGTGCAGGTATCAATCTTTATTTCGTGAGTTTATTATTTGTACCCAGTACCTGCAAGTTATTGGATGTGCGAACACTACGTTTGAGACTAGCTTTAATAATCAGGGCCTGTTCTAGGATGATATGTATTTTTCATTGTTTCAAAGCTTGCTTACTGCAATTTTAATCGTTTAACATGACTCAGACATAATCAATTGTTGGGGCAACATTATATTGTGGGGTGAGCAACCCTGCACCCTCCTAGAGCTGGCGTTGGTATTATTTTCCGTCTGAGTTTGACCAGGAACCTTATGTTTCATGGGCACAATGTAATAACTGTAGGGGTCAACTAGTCTAGAACTACTAAAAAAAAGATAAATAAAAGATTGTTTTTTTAAATGACAAAAAAGTGGGTAGTGTAATTAGCTTGCTTGATGGATGAAAATAATGTTGGAAATGAGATCAGTCTGAACAGGTACTGAGAGTGTACCTGCTTTTACAAGGATTATGCATTGATGTACCACTTGATATTCGTTGCAGGGCCGAGGCAGAGAACAGAGTAGCAGTGGGTGCCCCTTCCCTTTGAAAACAACAATATCTATGGATATTTTTCTCTAGTGCATCAGTGGCCCAGTGGCCTAATGGATAAGGCATCAGCCTCCGGAGCTGGGGATTGTGGGTTCAAGTCCCACCTGGGTCTATTGGAATCAGCTTGTTTTTCATTAAGTAGCACAGAACACCACTGTGCATCAGGGCAATGGACATACATGAGTTCACTACTGTGTTACAGAGTGGTTCTCACTAAGATCCCCATCCCTTGCCTGCTCACATTAATTTAAATGCATGTTGGTAGCTTTAATCACTATCAGTACTAAATTCCCAATTGCCTGAGGCATTTGTAAATAGTGAATTCCAAATGAATGAGGCATTCGTGAATAGTAGGAGAAAACGGTGCTAGAAAAGTGACATTTGGAACCCCTTTCCCAGATCATGACTAGACTGCCAGCCCTGTACTTCACAAAACAATCCACATTTTATTGTCTAAGTAAATGAAGAGCACGTCAAACTGTGGTAAATCAACGCTTTATTAGCATACATTCTTAAAAAAACATGTTCATAGTATTCCAATGACTAGTAGATCTAGACAATCAGTGCTGTGTGCGAGTCAGGACTCCTTTTGTTGTAAAATGTATTGAGACAAAGTGAAACTACACTTTTTAATAAATGTTGATTTGAATGTTGATTCATATTTGTGTGATGATAACAGTAGAATAGGTTTTGTATTTGTATTTATTGTGGATCCCCATTAGCTGCTTCCAAGGCAGCAGCTACTCTTCCTGAGGTCCAGCAAAATGAAGGTAGTTATACAATTTTAAAAACATTACAATACATTCACAGATTTCACAACACACTGTCTGCCCTCAGGCCCCTACTCCACCACTACCACATATCTACAATACAAAATCCATGTGTACGTGTGTGTATAGTGCGCATGTTATCGTGTGTGTGTATGCATGTGTCTGTGCCTATGTTTGTGTTTCTTCACAGTCCCTGCTGTTTCATAAGGTGTATTTTTCTTTACTATTCTTAGGTAGCGGAACGACTTTTTCTTCCCTCCAGGCCTGAGGGCACACACTTTCTAGTAGGCTTAAATTGAAGATATGGCAAATAGGAGTGGCAATATCGTCCGCTATTATCCTCAGTAATTTTCCATCCAAGTTGTCAGACCCCGGTGGCTTGTCATTGTTGATAGACAACAATAATTGTTTCACCTCTTCCACACTCACTTTACGGAATTCAAAATTACAAAGCTTGTCTTTCATAATTTGGTCAGATATACTTGGATGTGTAGTGTCAGTGTTTGCTAATCTTGCCCAATGAAAAAATTATTAAAGTAGTTGGCAATATCAGTCGATTTTGTGAAGATGAGTTTGCCTTTTTTCCCAAAATGTCATTTAAGGTGCTCCAAAGCTATTTACTATCATTCTTTTATGTAATTTAACTTTGTTTTATAGTCCCCTGTAGCTCAGTTGGTAGAGCATGGCACTTGCAATGCCAGGGTTGTGGGTTCGATTCCCATGGGGGCCAGTATGAAAATGTATGCACTCACTAACTGTAAGTTGCTCTGGATAAGAGTGTCTGCTCAAAATAAAATAATAAACAATCTCTAAAACTAAGAGCATTGTATTTGGTACAAATCATTCCCTAAATTCTAGACCTCAGCTGAATCCGGTAATGAATGGTGTGGCTGTTGAACAAGTTGAGGAGACTCAATTACTTGGTATTACCTTAGATTGTAAACTATCATGGTCAAAACATATAGATTCAATGGTTGTAAAGATGGGGAGAGGTCTGTCCATAATAAATAGATGCTCTGCTTTTTTGACACCACACTCCAAAAAGCAAGTTCTGCAGGCTCTAGTTTTGTCTAATCTTGATTATTGTCTAGTCGTGTGGTCCAGTGCTGCAAGGAAAGACTTAGTTAAGCTGCAGCTTACAGGCCGGGCCGGGCTGGCTCTTCATTATAATCATTGGGCTGATATAAATACTATGCATGCCAGTCTCTCTTGGCTAAGAGTTGAGGAGAGACTGACTGCATCACTTCTTATTTTTATAAGAAACATTCATGTGTTGAAAATCCCAAATTGTTTGCATAGTCAACTTACACACAGCTCTGACGCACACACTTACCCCACCAGACATCCCACCAGGGGTCTTTTCACAGTCCCCAAATCCAGAACAAATTCAAGAAAGCGTACAGTATTATATAGAGCCATTATTGCATGGAACTCCGTTCCATCTCATATTGCTCAAATAAACAGCAAACCTGTTTTCAAAAAACAGATAAAGCAACACCTCACGGCACAACGTCTCTCCCCTATTTGACTTAGATAGTTTGTGTGTATGTATTGATATGTAGGCTACGTGTGCCTTTAAAACAATTTTTTATGTTGTTCTGTCCTTGAGCTGTTCTTATCTATTAATGTTCTGTATTATGTCATGTTTCATGTTTTGTGTGGACCCCAGGAAGAGTAGCTGCTGCTTTTGCAACAGCTAATGGGGATCCTAATAAAATACTAAATACCAATAGGTTGCCATTTTGGACACAGAGTTTCTTACTTACCACAGGACAAGCATGCAGATCTCGATTTCTGTGTTCAAGGCTTGAAGGAAAGTTTTAAAAGATATGTCTAGTCAATCATATTCACACCCAGGAACAAGAGTTGATGAAGGTATCTTCTTCACGGGGAACTTTTGTTAAGAGGTCCAACACTTGTTCTAAAAGTTAACACACATCGCTTGCGGTACGGTTTTGGAAACACAAGGAACATATCTTTCATATCAGAGAGAAATCATTTTTTTTAAATTGAAAGGTTAAATTACTATACACCTTTATAGGGTTAGTGTTCCCACACTGCCATATCTCCATTTTACAGCGCTTGTTTACCGGAAGATAGACAGCACCACCTGTGCTAATTAGCTATCTAGAACATCTGTGTGTAAGCGTAACTGGGGAGGAAGTGTAGTTCCTCAACTGGAGGCACACACGGTGTATGGATCTGTGCAAATCTGCTATATTAAGCATATCTCTTTTATTTGAAAGATTATTTCTCGCTGATATGAAAGATAAGGGCCATATGTTAAAAAAAATAACTTTAAAAAGTGATGATTACTGACGTTAAAACACAGCATCGGAATTGTAGTTCACACGGCCAGCCATGGGCGAAGCTAACTACCGAAAACCCTACAGAGAGAAGGGTTTTCGAGCGCTAGAGTTTAGGTAAACACATATACACAAGTTAGATCCTGTCCCTCGCGCCAAGCCAGCGGTGCGCGTCGCCAGCCCGGCCCGGCCTGTTCCTGACCCTCGCGCCAAGCCAGTAGTGCGCGTCGCCAGCCCGGCCCGGCCTGTTCCTGCCCCTCGCGCCAAGCCAGTGGTGCGCGTCGCCAGCCCGGCCCGGCCTGTTCCTGCCCCTCGCGCCAAGCCAGTGGTGCGCGTCGCCAGCCCGGCCCGGCCTGTTCCTGCTTCTCGCACCAAGCCAGTGGTGCGCGTCGCCAGCCCGGCCCGGCCTGTTCCTGCCACTCGCACCAAGCCAGTGGTGCGCGTCGCCAACCCGGTCCGGCCTGTTCCTGACCCTCGCACCAAGCCAGTGGTGCGCGTCGCCAGCCCGGCCCGGCCTGTTCCTGCCCCTCGCACCAAGCCAGTGGTGCGCGTCGCCAGCCCGGCCCGGCCTGTTCCTGCCCCTCGCACCAAAGCCAGTGGTGCGCGTCGCCAGCCCGGCCCGGCCTGTTCCTGCCCGCGGCCCTCGCACCAAGCCAGTGGTGCGCGTCGCCAGCCCGGTCCGGCCTGTTCCTGCCCCTCGCACCAAGCTAGTGGTGCGCGTCGCCAGCCCGGCCCGGCCTGTTCCTGACCCTCGCACCAAGCCAGTGGTGCGCGTCGCCAGCCCGGTCCGGCCTGTTCCTGCCCCTCGCACCAAGCCAGTGGTGCGCGTCGCCAGCCCGGCCCGACCTGTTCCTGCCCCTCGCACCAAGCCAGTGGTGCGCGTCGCACCAAGCCAGTGGTGCGCGTCGCCAGTCCAGCTCCGGTCAGCGGCTCCACTCCGGAGCCAGAGCAGTCCGCTCCACCGGTGCCTGATCCAGTTCCGGTCAGCTGCTCCACTCCGGAGCCATAGCAGTCCGCTCCACCGGGGTCCAGTCCAGATCCGGTCAGCGGCTCCACTCCGGAGCCAGAGCAGTCCGCTCCACCGGTGCCCGGTCCAGCTCCGGTCAGCGGCTCCAGTCCAGACCCAGACGTCAGCCCCTCTCCAGGTTCGGGGTCTCCCACACCAGGGTCCAGACAGGGCTTGGAGTATAGTGGGAGGAAGGAGAGGGGAAGCAACGCGCCGAGGTCTAGACCAGACCAGGGGCGCAACAGGGAGGCGAAGAGTGAGAGGTCGTCCCGCCCTGAGCCGGAATGCCCACCCGGCCCCTGTTATGTGTATGTTGTGCGGTCGGAGTTCGCACCTTTGGGGGGGGGTACTGTCACGCCCTGACTCAGGGGACGCTTATATGTTGAGTCAGGGTGTGTATATTCCTTGTTGTGATGTTCTATGTTGTATTTCTATGTTTAGATCTAGTATGTCTAGATCTATGTTGGCCGGTGTGGTTCCCAATCAGAGGCAGCTGTCGCTCGTTGTCTCTGATTGGGGATCATACTTAGGCAGCCTATTGGCACTAGTGGGTTGTGGGATCATGTTCCGTGTTAGGTATGTTGTTTGTGTATAAAAATATGAACGCAACATGTAACTATTTCTATATATTTCATGACTGGGCAGGGACGCAGCCATGGGTTGGCCTGGGAGGGCATAGTCCCACCCACTGGGGAGCCAGGCCCAGCCAATCAGAATGAGTTTTTCCCCACAAAAGGGCTTTATTACAGACAGAAATACTCCTCAGTTTCATCAGCTGTCTGGTTGACTGGTCTCAGACAATCCTGCAGGTGAAAAAGCTGGATGTGGAGGTCCTGGGATGGCGTGGTTACACAGAGTCTGGACATGCTGCCAAATTCTCTAAAATGACGTTGGAGGTGGCTTATAGTAGAGAAATTAACATTCAATTCTCTGGCAACAGCTCTTGTGGACATTCCTGCAGTCAGCATGCCAATTGCACGCTCCCTCAAAACTTGAGACATCTGTGGCTTTGTGTTGTGTGACAAAACAAGGTGCACCTGTGTAATGATCATGCTGTTTAATCAGCTTCTTGACATGCCACACCTGTCAGGTGGATGGATTATCTTGGCAAAGGAGAAATGCTCACTAACAGGGATGTAAACACATTTGAGGGAATTAAGCTTTTTGTGCGTATGGAACATTTCGGGGATCTTTTATTTCAGCTCATGAAACATGGGACCAACACTTTACATGTTGCGTTTATATTTTTGTTCAGTATAGTTAGCTAGCATTAGCATAGCCATATATCTCGCTAACCAGTTAGAAAGCTGTTAAACAAACGGTACAAATACATTAACAAAACATTTAACGTTAAGCAACATAATTAATTATTTCGATCACATAAAACATTGAAGAAAACCAGTCTGATTGCAGGACTTTATGTTACTATGATTTTTCTGATGTCAACATCAACTTTGACCCTGCAACTTAAGCACATGACTGACTATAATTCAATCTTAGTCCATGGTCCAGGATACATTGTAACAGCTAGTAATGATACATCTATGAGTACATTGTAAATAAACCTACATTATAGGTGAATTATTCCACTGTAAATGTTATTGTTTTCCAAATGATCATTGTGTTGATTATGTTGACATGCAGTGATTAGATAATTGATTGTAATTATTTCCTAAAGCCTATCCATTATTGTCAACCTTTGCTCATAGGGACCTATTTATTAATAATTATACAAAATTAAATTCTTTCATAATAGCTAGGCCATTGTGCCATTATAAAAGTGTATTGTTATTTTCCACTGTCAGCCACTGGTGTCACATTTCAGGAAGTGTCACTCAGCTGTGTGGGTTTCCACTAGCTTCTATAGCCACAAAGTCCAATTCCACAGCCACAAAGTCAAAATCTGCTACAACATTATTATTTTTGGGGTCTTAATTTAGGGTTAGGGTTAGGCATAAGGTTAGCACTGTGGTTAAGGTTAGGTTTAAATTGAATTGAAGGAAGCTGTTGAACTTGAATTGCTACATACACCTGCTGCCACATTTTCCCTAGAAGTTGACCTAGCGAGTGTCATTTGAAAAGTTACTTTAACTGGATACAAAAAGCTACAAAATGAGGAACATTTCCAAGATGTTTGTGTATCTGCCTTCCAGAGGAAGCGGGCACTTGGTATAGTTGGTATAGAGAAAGCATTGTCTGTCAACTGTGGGGGTGCCCATGCAGCTGGGGATCCAAAGATCCCTGGTTGAGATGGCCAGAGTTCGAATGGGGCAGAACGTTTCCTATGCTGAGGCAGTGAAGAGAGTAGAGGATAGCCCAAGGGTGAGTGAGTTGACTGGGAGGGCCGAAGTGCGTAGACCTGAAGAGAGAGAGCCAGGGAGGATGACTTTTAGTATGGTTGGATTTCTTGCATTTATAGCCATGGTGATCAACTGCACTGCACTGATGGAGCAGAAATAATAGAAGATGAAGATAGATGTGGTAGTTGCAGCAGCAGAAACATTTTTGGGTTTGAGAGATTGTAGTGCAGAAGTTCCATCCTCGCAGGCCGATGGCCTGGGGTAGGATCGTTTAGTGGGATGGGGTGATGGGTTTTGGCTGATAGTGTATAGATGCTGGGTTAGATGGTAGTGGGACAAAACTGTGCAATCCGCACTCCGACCTGCAAAAGGCAGCAATACGCAACACAGCATCTAGTCTTCCGGAAAGCCACACGAAGAAGTTCGGCGCTGCCTGTCAAACAAGGAGGCAATCCTTCTTCGGTGGATTACATTTTAGAATAACTAAACAGCGACATGGAATCGGAGAAAGTAGTGCAATCAACAGGTGGGTATCCTAAAAAGACAAATGGTGTCTCAATTTAGTCAATCGATACAACTCATCGAACAAAACGTATTAAGAGCAGGTTATCGATAGTTCACAAAAGGTTAACAGTAACAACATCGCTAACGTAAGCTAACTAGCTACATTAGCTAGGCAGTTTAGCTAACTCTGAACCGAATGTGACACGTTTCACTTGCCAGTTTCACTTATAGCTAGTTTACTGTTTCAGACCGAGTCGTTATGCACTGAGTCAAATGTTAGAATAACTTGGGTGATACAGAGCCACACAGTCAGCTTAGCTGGCTGGATTTGAATGTTGACACAAACGAACGAATCTGAAAGTGATACAGTAACTAGCTACTCATTGATCTCAATGCAGTAGGTCATGCAGGCAATGACTCGTTTCTAAACTGGCTGGATTAATTTTTTCTATAAGGGATTTGAACTTAATAAAAATGAATATGCACCACCAACTGAAGAGTCTGTAGCTCACCTGCGTGGTTCACTTCTGGTGTAGTTGTAAAGTTTCTAGCCTAGAATTATGTTGTCAATCATAATGTGACCTTAATTGGCATGTCAGTGTAACTAGTCTATCTATTTAGTTAGCAACAAATATAGTTGCCAATATTGTCTATACAGAGGGACTGCTTTGATATTTGTTTGCTGATAAACATGTTAAAGTGGAGGTATGCCTTGTTGCGTCAAGCTTCCTTTATTATCACCACCTCATTGCAGAGACAGGGACTAAAACAATATTAGCCAAAAAGTCCTTGCTAATGAGTTTTGATGTTTGTACTCCCAGGAGAGGATGTCCCTGACCCAGAGGAGGAAGAGAAGAGGCTGGCGGCAGCAGCCCGGGAAGCCAACCATCTATCTGAGCTGAGGCTGGTGCTGTTGGGCTGGAGGTGGCCTGGGAAGAGCCTGACAGGCAACACCATACTGGGCCGCGAGGAGTTCCGCCAGGAGCGGGCGGCAGAATTCTGCGTCAAGCGTCAGACAGAGGTGGAGGGGCGCCAGGTGACGGTAATAGACACGCCGGGCTGGTACTCCACCCAGGCCACACCGCCGGTCTACCAACAGGAGATGGTGCGGGGCGCCTCCATGTGTGGGCCCCCAGGCCCCCATGCTTTCCTGCTGGTCATCCCCGTAGACATGTTTACCGAGGTGGACCGGGCCCGCATCGAGGAGCACCTGGCCCTGTTCGGGCAGCGTGTGTGGAAGCATACCATCGTGGTGTTCACCTGGGCGGAGGTGCTGAGGAACATGTCCATCGAGAGGCACATCAAGCGAGAGGGGAAGGATCTGCAGTGGGTGCTGGAAAAGTGCAAGAGGAGGTACATTGTCATCAGTAACTACATATTTGGGGAGCACCCCCAGCTACGGCAGCTCATGGAGAAGATAGAGAAGGTGGTGGAGGAGGAGGGCATCTATAACCCAGAGGAGGTAGAGGAGAAGAAACCTCTGGGCCAGAATCAGAACCAAACCCAAAACCGGGAGCTTGGGGCAAGGCCCAAAGTGAACTCTGCCGTAGGATTGGCCAAAATGGACATGGACCCACCCCACAGTGAGTGACAGCTTTACTGACAACTCAGACATAGTCTGGTACCAGGAAACAGCAGTCTCATAGGCTAAACCTCTCACTGGGTGAAATTCATAATCCTTGCTCTTCACTGCAAAACTAATACTTGCATTACTGTTGTATTATTCCACTTAGGGTAACTGTATTTCAATTACTCATATAATAGTTATGTACATTGTACCAAGTAGTGTGGAATTAGTCCCACTACTTGGGACTCATCCTCTCCCCTCAACCCTTCCTTACATTTCTTCCTTCATTTCCTTCCCTTTTCCTCTTCCCTCATGTGTGGGATTAGAGAAGAATCCATGACGATTGGCCCGGACAGGGCAATATTCTTCTGTAGTAATAACAACACTTCAGTTAACTAGTCTTTAACAAGATAGTTTCACATAGACATGAAGACAATGATAGTTATACCAATGATATTACATATACATCTGTACTAATCCTTATCTGTTGTTATGTGTCCTTTTTCAGATTCAGTTGATGGACTGTGACTGACTGAAGGACAGATGGTGAGCCACCACAGGACTGATTTTGAGAGCTCTATGTCCATACATTACCCCAACCTCAGGGCCTGTATTCATAAAGCGTCTGATCTACGATCACTTTGCCTTTTAGATCATAATGAATGAGACGGGGGTCCCAATCCTAGATCAGCACCACTCCTACTCTAAGATGCTTTATGAATACAGGCCCAGATTATTTTAGACCTTTAAGACTTAACTGTTATTTATATTAAGGTGAGAAAGATTATCTGTAACTGGATGTAGGCTAACTTGATCAGGGGTCGCGTTAATGCAGAATTCTGTGTTTTTCACGCAGGAAAATAAAAGATTAAACGCATAAGATGTATATTTTAAATGCAGATCTAAAATGCTTCTTATTGTAATTTATGTTCGGCATCAGACTTATTTTGTGCTTCAGTTGCAATTCTACACTCCGATGATAATTCACGAACGGCATTCTATCAGAAGACAGCACTCTGACTGATGTGTGGCTACATTCTTTCTATGATAAACATTAGAAATATGATGGCCATGCATCGTTTTTGCTAAACGTACCTTGCTTTTTTATTGTAAGCTAATTTACTTGTGGCTGCCAGCCAAATAGCGTTGCACTTCTGTTGTCATATGATGAAAATGAAGCTATTTTCTGCCGAATGTGTTGCACTAATGTATTTTCTGTGAAGGAAAACTATAGTTGCACGCCCCTGATCACTCTATTGAAGCAAAAAAAACAACACTCTTTACTTTTAATATAAAACGCAGGTGATTTCTGAACTCTAACAAGATCACTGATCCTGTTCTGGCTGTCTGAGACTGTTAAGCCTACTTCCTACTTATGACAGTTCTGATGCAATGTATATATTTGGGGATTTTATCTGATTTTATTTGCACATGAAGTAAAAAAAAAAGAAGGAAAAATGACCAAGAACAAAGAAACAAATCACATATATTTATACAGGGTGAGGAAAAAACAAACATGACTTTAGAGGTCAAATGTGTACCGATATAGGCCCTGTATATCTACCCTTTGCTTCATGGAGGGAGGATAATGGGAAAACGACTGTACATGACAAGTCTCTGAGGCTGGGACAGAGACAAGGAAGTCACTTAACCAAATGTGTACAGCACATACTAGATTGCACTACTATATTTTTTACATTTTTAATAATTATTTGTTAACGTTGTTCAGGAAATTGTTTGTGGAAAGCTACCCCAATTGTGACCAAACAATTTTAGACATATATTTGTGATCATTACACTTTAAGTGTATAGTGTTCTATCAATCACTTGAAGTGCAGATACTGTTTTACTCTACTAGTAGAGAATATAAGTATTTTTGTCTGGGTTTTGTTTATGGGTGTGAAATGATAAATGTGCATTTGTATTTGTTATCAGGCTCATGTACAGTTCAAGACGGAAGTTTACATACACCTTAGCCAAATACATTTAAACTCAGTTTTTCACAATTCCTGACATTTAATCCTAGTAAAAATTCCCTGTCTTAGGATCACCACTTTATTTTAAGAATGTGAAATGTCAGAATTATAGTAGAGAGAATGATTTATTTAAGCTTTTATTTCTTTCATCACATTCCCAGTGGGTCAAAAGTTGACACACTCAATTAGTATTTGGTAGCATTGCCTTTAAAAATGGTTTCACTTGGGTCAAACGTTTTGGGTAGCCTTCCACAAGCTTCCCACAATAAGTTGGGTGAATTTTGGTCCATTCCTCCTGACAGAGCTGGTGTAACTGAGTCAGGTTTGTAGGCCTCCTTGTTCGCACACGCTTTTTCAGTTCTGCCCACACATTTTCTATAGGATTGAGGTCAGGGCTTTGTGATGGCCACTCCAATACCTTGACTTTGTTGTCCTTAAGCCATTTTGCCACAACTTTGGAAGAATGCTTGGGGTCATTGTCCATTTGGAAGACCCATTTGCAACCAAGCTTTAACTTCCTGACTGATGTCTTGAGATGTTGTTTCAATATATCCACATCATTTTCCTTCCTCATGATGCCATCTATTTTGTGAAGTGCACCAGTCCCTTCTGAAGCAAAGCACCCCCACAGCATGATGCTGCCACCCCCGTGCTTCACGGTTGGGATGGTGTTCTTCAGCTTGCAAGCAACCCCCTCCAAACATAACCATGGTCATTATGGCCAAACAGTTCTATTTTTGTTTAATCAGACCAGAGGACATTTCTCCAAAAAGTACGATCTTTGTCCCAATGTGCAGTTGCAAATCGTAGTCAGGCTTTTTTATGGCGGTTTTGGAGCAGTGGCTTCTTCCTTGCTGAGTGGCCTTTTCAGGTTATGTCGATATAGGACTTGTTTTGCTGTGGATATAGATACTTTCTATTGAACCTGTTTCCTCTAGCATCTTCACAAGGTCCTTTGCTGTTGTTCTGGGATTGATTTGCATTTTTCGCACAAAAATACGTTAATCTCTAGGAGACAGAACGCGTCTCCTTCCTGAGCGGTATGACGGCTGCGTGGTCCCAAGGTGTTTATACTTGCGTACTATTGTTTGTACAGATGAATATGGTGCCTTCAGGCGTTTGGAAATTGCTTCCAAGGATGAACCAGACTTGTGGAGGCTAAACATTTTTTTCTGAGGGCTTGGCTGATTTCTTTTGATTTTCCCATGATGTCAAGCAAAGAGGCACTGAGTTTGAAGGTAGGCCTTGAAATACATCCACAGGTACACCTCCAATTGACTCAAATGATATCAATTAGCCTATCATAAGCTTCTAAAGCCATGACATCATTTTCTGGAATTTTCCAAGCTGTTTAAAGGCACAGTCAACTTGGTGTATGTAAACTTCTGACCCACTGGAATTGTGATACAGTGAATTATAAGTGAAATAATCTGTCTGTAAACAATTGTTGGAAAAAGTACTTGTGTCATGCACAAAGTAGATGTCCTAACCGACATGCCAAATCTATAGTTTGTTAACAAGACGAGTTTTAATGACTCCAACCTAAGTGTATGTAAACTTCCGACTTCAACTGTATTTGTATGTATCAAACCCTACCTTCTTTGTAAACTGCTGAAAATGTAATTAAAACGCAAATTGGATAATGATAAATCAATAACATATTGCATTTCAATATTATTGTTTTTGGCAGCTATATGCTTCCATAACTCTCTGAGTAAGGTCTCTTAATTATTCAGATTAGTTAGGAATTAAACATGAATTACTAATCTGATGCAGTATTGCAACGTGGCCCATGATGATAGTATTGCAATAGGCTTAAAGAGCAACTGGCCCTAAAAAGCAACTTCTCATTTTGGAAATGGCCTAGGGGCCATCAATATGAGTCAAACATTTTATATAGTGTGAAAATTGACTACAAAGTGTAAATAGGATAATTTTGGTCAGATAGTCAGTCTCGTCCAAAACTGAGATTTGGGAGATGATGGGGAAAGAATCGTATGTCACGGAATGAAAGTTACCGTAATAGTTTTCTGTGGGTTGTGTTTATTTTATTCCTGCCCACATGCCTACAGCTGGCAGCACCCAAATAATAATCAATTCGGAGTGCAGCTGCATGCAACACCATCATAATGCAAATGGTAAATTTGGTTTGACATTCGATATTCCTGTGGGGCTAGTTAGGGACCATCAGTAAATTACACAATGTACATAGGACAATATTTTAAAAGGTAAATAGCTCTACATTTCAATGACTTAACCTCAAACCAACTATGAATTGTAGAAATGCATATACAAATATTGAAAGCATTTGAGACAACTAAAAGATGTGCAACATGAAAATATTGTCCCATTTACATTGTGTAATTTATTGACGGTCCCTAACTATCCCCAGAGGTAGGCTATCCAAAGTCAAACCAACTTTGCCACTGTGGCACACCAGCCGGCTGAAGCTAATTGGTCAAATAATTTGGCTAACTCTTCCCACCTGCGAACACACGAGACACCCACATCAATCCACAACCAACTCACATTTGAATTCAGTCATGGCCACTTGCATTTCTTAATGAACAAAATCTAAATTGAGGCCAAATCAGGAAGTGCAGTCGCCCTTTAATACTGTGAGTACAGGATGTCTTATTATTATCTTACTATTGTCATCATTATATTATTATGATATACTGTTACTCATATAATTGCTTCCTATTCTGAGAATCAATACTAGCTAGTAGTAGCTACATTCACTAACTAGCATCCAATGCTGGGTATAACACTGACCGTTATCTATGTTGATATTGTATACAAACATATTCATATTGTTGATTTGTATTGGGGTTACATAGTATTCTGTGAGTTACAATTTCATGAATGCACATATGCTGTAAGGGTTCTGAGTCAAGAAAATGATCAGCACAGAAATATCGACTTACCGCTGGTTTAATGATTTATTAAGGGGAGATGTGGTAGAAGGTGTCTTCTCTAGTCAGAGTTGTCTTTTGTTTCCATATATAATGAATGCTGTTTTGTTTGTTTGTGTGAACAAACTGATTTCTATATTTTGTCTATTGCTATAGTAGGCAACTCTATCTTTATAATGTATCCAAATAAAGTTAACATTTTGATAACTTTTGACCGCCAGTATTTTTGTCATTGTTAGTATCTGAAGCAAAAATGTAGCAGCATTGGTCATGAACAACAGCCACAGGCTCTTTCTCAATTCATATTTTCTCAATTCCTTGCATGCTCTCTCCTCCTGAAACCTATTGGAAAAGAAGGTCATAGGGAAGGGACCATCGACCTTCTCTTCCAATACGGTTAAGAAGGAGGCAAGGAGATAGGATTCGAGGAATCACAGAAAGACTAACTGGGACAGAGGCACGTGCTGATGATGGCAGATTGCGTGTTTCAAGACTGCCATCTCCTGGTCAATGTGTGGACTACAAGTTTAGGGCCTGCTGGTGATTCAACATTTTCCTCAGGATCATTTTCCAAGTATAGGTTATCCCTTTTCCTTAAGCCTATTGACGCACCGACACGTCAATCTAAGTAACATAATAAAAAAATCCCCATCAAAATCTGTCAGTTTAAGCTGTGATATGCAGAAATTGCTCCACTATTTCCTTTTCTAATAGTCTAATTTCAGTTTGTGACAAAACAAACATGTATAGTGTAGAGCAGGGCTGCACAACCCTCTTCCTGGAGAGCTACCGTCCTGTAGGTTTTCAGTCCAACCCTAATTTAGCATATCTGATTCAGCTAGTTAAGGTCTTGTTGAGCAGCTAATAAGTAGAATCAGGTGTGTTAAATTAGGGTTGGACTGAAAACCTACAGGACGGTAGATCTCCAGGAAGAGGGTTGGGCAGCCCTGGTGTAGAGAGTCATTGTACCATCTAAACCTCTGTGAAATATATTTTCCATAACTAAAAATATAGTTTCAAGCTGGTGTAAAAGACGTAAGAACGGGAAGCATAGAAATAACTTCTTAGACTTGCTGTCAAAGAGAATGACAATTTACATATTGCAGCTTAAAGCTATAGATATCTGTTTTTTTTCCGCATGGGCTGCGTCTCAATCCACCCACGGCCTTCCGCATCTGTGGTGGAAGGTGGTCGAGCTATAGCGGTGTTTGTCAGACCAAGAGACATCCTGAAATTCAGTCTTCTCACGAAATCGTCTGAAGGGTTTGGCCTACAAACTAATATGACCACTCTATGGAAAGAGTGTCACGGGACTCGTCTGAAGGTAACCCATAAAAATTAATGGAAGTATGGAGGTAGTTTTGTGCAAACAAAAATAAGGGGTTAATTATGCATGAAAAAAAAATATATTTCCTGAGCTTTCTTATACAGTGCATTCGGAAAGTATTCAGACCCCTTGACTTTTTCCACATTTTGTTACGTTATATAGCCTTATTCTAAAATGTATTTTTTTTTTATCAATCTAAACACAATACCCAATAATGACAAAGCGAAAACGGGTTTTTAGAAATTAAAAAAATTTAAAAAAATAATAAATATACCTTATTTACATAAGTATTCAGACCTTTTGCTATGAGATTTGAAATTGAGCTCAGGTGCATCCTGTTTACATTGATCATCCTTGAGATGTTTCTACAATTTGATTGGAGTCCAGCTGTGGTAAATTCAATTAATTGGACATGATTTGGAAAGGCACACACCTGTCTATATAAGGTCCCACAGTTGACAGTGCATGTCAGAGCAAAAACCAAGCCATGAGGTCGAAGGAATTGTCCATAGAGCTCAGAGACAGGATTGTGTCGAGGCACAGATCTGGGGAAGGGTACCAAAACGGAGCAAAGTACAAGGAGATCCTTAATGAAAACCTGCTCCAGAGCACTCAGGACGTCAGACTGGGGCGAAGGTTCATGTTCCAACAGGACAACTACCCTAAGCACACAGCCAAGACAACGCAGGAGTGGCTTCGGGACAAGTATCTGAATGTCCTTACATTTACATTTATGTCATTTTTTTTTTTTGGGGGGGGGTTGCGGTAAGGGAGGGGAGGGGTAGAAGGATTACTTTATCCTATCCCAGGTATTCCTTAAAGAGGTGGGGTTTCAAATGTCTCCGGAAGGTGGCGAGTGACTCCGCTGTCCTGGCGTCGTGAGGGAGCTTGTTCCACCATTGGGGTGCCAGAGCAGCGAACAGTTTTGACTGGGCTGAGCGGGAACTATGCTTCCGCAGAGGAAGGGGAGCCAGCAGGCCAGAGGTGGATGAACGCAATGCCCTCGTTTGGGTGTAGGGACTGATCAGAGCCTGAAGGTACGGAGGTGCCGTTCCCCTCACAGCTCCATAGGCAAGCACCATGGTCTTGTAACAGATGCAAGCTTCAACTGGAAGCCAGTGGAGTGTGCGGAGGAGGGGGGTGACGTGAGAGAACTTGGGAAGGTTGAACACCAGATGGGCTGCGGCATTCTGGATGAGTTGTAGGGGTTTAATGGCACAGGCAGGGAGCCCAGCCAACAGCGAGTTGCAGTAATCCAGACGGGAGATGACAAGTGCCTGGATTAGGACCTGTGCCGCTTCCTGTGTAAGGCAGGGTCGTACTCTCCGAATGTTGTAGAGCATGAACCTGCAGGATCGGGTCACCGCCTTGATGTTAGCGGAGAACGACAGGGTGTTGTCCAGGGTCACGCCAAGGCTCTTCGCACTCTGGGAGGAGGACACAACGGAGTTGTCAACCGTGATGGCGAGATCATGGAACAGGCAGTCCTTCCCCGGGAGGAAGAGCAGCTCCGTCTTGCCAAGGTTCAGCTTGAGGTGGTGATCCGTCATCCATACTGATATGTCTGCCAGACATGCAGAGATGCGATTCGCCACCTGGTTATCAGAAGGGGGAAAGGAGAAGATTAGTTGTGTGTCGTCAGGCGTAGCAATGATAGGAGAGGCCATGTGAGGATATGACAGAGCCAAGTGACTTGGTGTATAGCGAGAATAGGAGAGGGCCTAGAACTGAGCCCTGGGGGACACCAGTGGTGAGAGCACGTGGTGCGGAGACAGCTTCTCGCCACGCCACTTGGTAGGAGCGACCGGTCAGGTAGGACGAAATCCAAGAGTGAGCCGCGCCGGAGATGCCCAGCTCGGAGAGGGTGGAGAGGAGGATCTGATGGTTCACAGTATCAAAGGCAGCAGACAGGTCTAGAAGGACAAGAGCAGAGGAGAGAGAGTTAGCTTTAGCAGTGCGGAGAGCCTCCGTGACACAGAGAAGAGCAGTCTCAGTTGAATGACCAGTCTTGAAACCTGACTGGTTTGGATCAAGAAGGTCATTCTGAGAGAGATAGCAAGAGAGTTGGCTAAAGGCGGCACGCTCAATAGTTTTGGAGAGAAAAGAAAGAAGGGATACTGGTCTGTAGTTGTTGACATCAGAGGGATCGAGTGTTGGTTTTTTGAGAAGGGGGTGCAACTCTCGCTCTCTTGAAGACGGAAGGGACATAGCCAGCGGTCAAGGATGAGTTGATCAGCGAGGTGAGGTAGGGGAGAAGGTCACCGGAGATGGTCTGGAGAAGAGAGGAGGGGATAGGGTCAAGCGGGCAGGTTGTTGGGCGGCCTGCAGTCACAAGTCGCAAGATTTTATCTGGAGAGAGAGGGGAGAAAGAAGTCAAAGCATAGGGTAGGGCAGTGTGAGCAGGACCAGCAGTGTCAGGGGGGGGGGGGGATTCAGCAGGGAGGAGAATGTGGCAAAGAGCTTCCTAGGGTTAGAGGCAGATGCTTGGAATTTAGCGTGGTAGAAAGTGGCCTTAGCAGCAGAAACAGATGAAGAAAATGTAGAGAGGAGGGAGTGAAAAGTCTAGTTTTCTTCCATTTCCGCTCAGCTGCCCGGAGCTCTGTTCTGTGAGCTCGCAATGAGTCATCAAGCCACGGAGCTGGAGGGGAGGACCGAGCCGGCCGGGAGGATAGGGGACATAGAGAGTCAAAGGATGCAGAAAGGGATGAGAGGAGGGTTGAGGAGGCAGAATCAGGAGATTGGAGGGAGAAGGATTGAGCAGAGGGAAGAGATGATAGGATGGAAGAGGAGAGAGTAGCGGGAGAGAGAGAGCGACGGTTGCGACGGCGCATTACCATCTGTGTAGGGTCAGAGTGAGTAGTGTTGGAGGAGAGCGAGAGAAAAGGATACAAAGTAGTGGTCGGAGACATGGAGGGGAGTTGCAGTGAGATTAGTAGAAGAACAGCATCTAGTAAAGATGAGGTCAAGCGTATTGCCTGCCTTGTGAGTAGGGGGGGACGGTGAGAGGGTGAGGTCAAAAGAGGAGAGGAGTGGAAAGAAGGAGGCAGAGAGAAATGAGTCAAATGTAGATGTAGGGAGGTTGAAATCCCCCAGAACTGTAAGGGGTGAGCCATCCTCAGGAAAGGAACTTATCAAGGTTTCAAGCTCATTGATGAACTCTCCAAGGGAACCTGGAGGGCGATAGATGACAAGGATATTAAGCTTAAATGGGCTAGTGACTGTGACAGCATGGAATTCAAATGAGGAGATAGACAGATGGGTTAGGGGAAAAATGTAGAATGTCCACTTAGGAGAGATGAGGATTCCTGTGCCACCACCCCGCTGACCAGATGCTCTCGGGGTATGCGAGAACACATGGTCAGACGAGGAGAGAGCAGTAGGAGTAGCAGTGTTTTCAGTGGTAATCCATGTTTCCGTCAGCGCCAAGAAGTCGAGGGACTGGAGGGTAGCATAGGCTGGGATGAAGTCTGCCTTGTTGGCAGCAGAACGGCAGTTCCAGAGGCTGCCTGAGACCTGGAACTCCAGGTGGGTGGTGCGTGCAGGGACCACCAGGTTAGAGAGGCAGCAGCCATGCGGTGTGAGGCGTTTGTGTAGCCTGTGCGGAGAGGAGAGAACAGGGATAGGCAGAGGCATAGTTGACAGGCTGCAGCAAATGGCTACAATAATGCAGAGGAGATCGGAATGAAATGAACTAAACATCTGGGAAAGGAGAGAGCGGGGCCTCCCTCAGCACAACTCCCAAATATAACTCTCCCAACTTAGAAACTATAATTGTTGTAAACTACAGCGGTTCAGTGTTTCTAGGAATAGACTAACTCAGTTTATTCAGCTAGCTAACTAGGTGCAGTATTATTCCGTGAAAATCGTCCGGGCATCAGGTCATATGACGCCACAGCCAGCTAGCATGCCGGACTCCAGCAACACGGTTTAACGCCAATACTCTGCCACAACAAACCACCAGTGTATCAACACGCAAGCAGATCGTTCGTGTCCGTGTCTAACGTTGTGGGTTAGTCCCGACAGCTTGAGCGAGTCCGTCGTCAACTTATTCAGCCAGTTAGTTAGCTAGAATAGTTAGCAAACTAGCTAGCCATTGCTTTCAAACAAAGAAGAACCCCTCCTTTCACGGCACGAACACACAGAGAGAGCCAAACTAACGTTAACTAGTCACCCATGTCCCAAATTCCTTGAACGACTCGGGCTATCAATATGTAAAAAACAAAACAAATGTAGGTTATGACTTACCCCTAGCAGCTACTGTTAGCTAGCCAAGTGCAAAGCTAGCCACTGAATTGACTCAGCCAGTTCGCGTCTGTTCACACGGTCGTTCCAGCTATTGTTTACTAGTAGCTATCCAGGTAGCAACAAGCTAGCTAATATTTCAAGCACAGTAGCCGCTTGCTACCTAACGTTAACGGTTCAGACAATGAGGTTAGGAAACAGCTGAATGGTAGGCAATTATTGTATGTAATTATTGTAGGCAGCCAGCTGGCGTAATTACAGGCACTCTCAGGCGTGAAATAACTATACCGTTGCTAATAGCTACTCGCCAGCTAGTCCCGGTGGTGGGTTAGCTAGCTAGCTTCGTGCTACGCTGGGCACAGCCGAATACAATAATTACATACAACAACCACCTACAATACCTAACTACAATCTAAATACATAGTTTAAGCCTTACTCGACAAAGCCCAAGCTATGTGTAAAGCCAAGCTTACCCAACGACCCGACGACCTTACCCGACGACCCGGATAACAGTTGTATTACATTTACGTCATTTAGCAGACGCTCTTATCCAGAGCGACTTACAGGAGCAATTAGGGTTAAGTGCCTTGCTTAAGGGCACATCGACAGATTTTTCACCTAGTCGGCTCGGGGATTAGAACCAGCGACCTTTCGGTTACTGGCACAACGCTCTTACCCACTAAGCTACCTGCCGCTACCTGGCGTTGTATGTGTCCTTGAGTTGCCCAGCCTGAGCCCGGACTTGACCCCGATCGAACATCCCTGGGGAGACCTGAAAATAACACCCCCCATCCAAACTGACAGAGCTTGAGAGGATCTGCAGAGAAGAATGGGAGAAACTCCCCAAATACTGGTGTGCCAAGGTTGTAGCGTCATACCCAAGAAGACTCAAGGCTGTAATCCCTGCCAAAGGTGCTTCAACAAAGTACTGAATAAAGGGCCTGAATACTTATGTAAATGTAATATTTCTAAAAACCTGTAATGAGGTATTGTGTGATTTGTAAAAAAAAAATTTAATAAATTTTATAATAAGGCTGTAAGGTAACAAAATGTTGAAAAAGTCAAGGGGTCTGAGTACTTTCCGAATGCACTCTATTGTGAGCTTTTGTGGCCTACCACTTTGTGGCTGACCCGTTGTTGCTCCTAGACGTTTACACTTCACAATAACAGCACTTACAGATGATCGGGGCAGCTCTAGCAGGGCAGAAATTTGACTAACTGACTTGTTGGAAAGGTGGCATCCTATGACGGTGCCATGTTGAAAGTCACTGAGCTCTTCAGTAAGGCCATTCTACTGCCAGGGTTTGTCTATGGAGATTGCATGGTTATGTGCTTGATTTTATACAGCTGTCAGCAACGGGTGTGGCTGAAATAGCCAAATCCACTAATTTGGGACGTGTCCACATACTTTTGACCATGTATAGTGTATGCATTTCTGAGCTATTTGTCTCCAAAACACACTGTGAAGTCAATTCCAACACTAAACACGGAGAGAGATTTGTTGAGTCATCCTGTGAAATTGCTGTGACAAAGCATTTCAAAACTTGGCATGACAAATAATTGTATATTTGGAGAACGTGCTTTTAAGCTGAAATGCTGCTGATATAAAAGCTACTGAAAAGCTAATAAAATGGCAACCATTTGGGTAGTTCTATATAGACTATCATGTGAATTCAAATTGCATCCTATTCCAAGACAACGCGGATAGCAAGCGACTACTCCAAATGCACCTGTATTCCATGAGTACCACTCACTACCACTAGATGGCAATAAGACATCATATATGCACTTTCTGATAAAACTCAACACTCAGTGGACCATCCATACCTACTGTTCTGCTCATTTTAGAGGGGTGGTTGCCAGGCTGGTTTTACCAGATTATTATGCTTACAGGCATGTTGTTTAATATACTATAATACTACTATACTATATGTATAATATTATAGTACACTACACTGTTGGACTGGCCACTGACACCACTACAAACCACTGACAGTATAGAGAAATCCTCTTGGCAGTGCACTTCTCCATTCCCACCATTACCTAAACCCCAGTCCCCTCCTTCAGTGGCCCACCTGAGGTGGGATATGGAGAAATGGACACACTGTTATTGTTTGAGTCCCTGAAGCTTTCTTCTGTGTGTCTCTCTGCCTCTTTGTGGAGTGTTACTCCTGTCTAGTGTATTCCTCCAGGGGTAGACTCATGTTTGTGTGAAGCAGGTTCTGGTGACAGGATATATGGTAAGTATTCCCTAAAGGAAGCTTTTTCTGGCTTGTTGTAATTTTCTTTCTTTTGGCTATTCTTACTGTTTTCTATGAGGATGGTTACAAAATGCTTGTAAAACAAGTAAGCTATTGCTGTTATTTATTGTACCACATGATTTATTCGGAAGAATGGGATAACAGTTGTATGTGTGCATGCACATGTGTTCACAGTTGTGTGTGTGTGTGTGCGCACAGAAAGCTCCTGGCCTAATACACTCCACCGGTCCATCGCTTTAGGTGCTGATCCTAAAAACACACAATTGTATTCCTTGAACAAGTCTAGCAGCAGTGAATTCCCCATTCAGACTGACAGAGAGTCAAAGAGACCCTCAAATCTCCCAACATCAGCTCGATGAAACCTGCTTTCAATTTACACCCAAGATCTGTCACGTTCAGAGAAGAAACAGCGAACAAACTCCTGTTTACAAAGTCAATCACAGCCTCAGTGAGACACATCCAGGTAGACACACACATGCTGCTGCGCCGGTGTAACCTAGCTGTCAGACCCTGGGATGCCGAGCTCAACTGAAATCTTTAAATCACATTTTATTTGTCACATGCTTCGTAAACAACAGGTGTAGACCAACAGTGCAATGCTTTCTTACGGGCCCGTCCCAACAATGCAGAGAGAAAGAAAAATACAGAAATAATAAAAATGTAATAACATGTAATAATACACAATGAGTAGCGATAACTTGGCTATATACAAGGGTACCAGTACCGAGTCGATGTGCAGGGGTACGAGGTAATTGAAGTAGATATGTACATATAACTAGGAATAAAGTAACTAGGCAACAGGATAGACAATGAACAGTAACAGCAGCGTATTTGATGAGTCAAAAAAGTTAGTGCAAAAAGGGTCAATGCTATAGTCCGGGTAGCTATTTGGTTAACTATTTAACTAACTATTTAGCAGCCTTATGGTTTGGGGGTACAAGCTTTTCAGGGTCCTGTTGGTTCCAGACTTGGTGCATCGGTAATGCTTGCCATGCGGTAGCAGAGAGAACAGTCTATGACTTGGGTGGCAGGAGTCTTTGACAATTTTTAGGGCCTTCCTCTGACACCACCTGGTATAGAGGTCTTGGATGGCAGGAAGCTTGGCCCCAGTGATGTACTGGGCCATACGCACGACCCTCTGTAGCACCTTGCGGTTGGATGCAAAGCAGTTGCCATACCAAGCAGTGATGCAGTCAGTCAAGATGCTCTAAATGGTGCAGCTGTATAACTTTTTGAGGATCTGACGGCCCATGCCAAATCTTTTCAGCTTCCTGAGGGAAAAGAGGCGTTGTCGTGCCCTCTTCATGACTGTGTTGGTGTGTGTGGACCATGTTAATTCCTTAGTGATGTGGACAACGAGGAACTTGTAACTTTCGACCCACTCCACTACAGCCCTGTCGATGTGAATGGGGGCATGGTCAGCCGTCCGATTCCTGTAGTCCACGATCAGCTCCTTTGTCTTGCTGACGTCGAGGGAGAGGTTGTTGTCCTGGCACCACACTGCCAGGTGTCTGAACTCCCTATAGGCTGTCTCATTGTCGTCGGTGATCAGGCTTACCACGTCATGTCATCACAATGATGTGCTTGGAGGGCACTATGGTGTTGAACGCTGAGCTGTCAATGAATAGCATTCTCACATGTTCCTCTTGTCGAGGTGGGAGAGGGCGGTGTGGAGTGCAGTAAAGATTGCGTCATCTGTGGATCTGATAGGGCGGTATGCGAATTGGAGTGGGTCCAAGGTGTTTGAGTTGTTTTTGGTGTGATATTTCAATTAATCATCTCTGTTATGGGGTCTAGTGGCTTGGGGGTACAGAATACTAACGTTTACTACAAGCATCCTCTATCTGTTTCTGTGTGTGTGTGTGTGTGTGTGCCATTCATTTATTTATCCACAACAGCAGGGAAGTCAACAGTGAATATGGGCTGAATGGGACAGGTTTTGCCGATGCTAGGCGGGTGTTTGCAATTGAATAATTCGGACCAAGCTTGGTGTTTGAATGATAGTACAGACTACCCCCAGAATATTTCCTCTTAACGCCTATCGAAAACTCAATTTCCGGGGAGATTGCAGTCACTGCTTTGGCTGAATTGCTTTGCAAAACACATTGATGTAGAGGCTAAACCCAGCAGACTACCCTACTTTACCCAGACATAGTAATTTCATCCTTTTCCTTTTTTAAAAACATATTTTTACATCAATGCTGCAAGAAGGACCAGAAGGAACGGCAGATAAAAAATATCGGCTACCCTAACACTCCACTGAGTGGTTTGTTTGTTTACTAGAGACATTGCCATCGACGGGGAACGGCCCAGTAAAATACTGTCCCTGCTGATTCCTCCTTAGAGATGGAGAGTTGTCAGCACTCACACAGCAGGAAGAACCAACAGAGTTCAAAGGGGGAAGAGGAGAGACTCTGCTGGAGGGAAGGAAAATGCACGTTAGGAAGAGGAGAATAAGAGACAGACCGAGAGGGGCAGCACAGCCACCAGGGCAGTCTCTTTTGTGTTGCTATTTAGGTATAAATGATTCATTATTTACATTTACATTTTAGTCATTTAGCAGACGCTCTTATCCAGAGCGATTTGCAGTTAGTGAGTGCATACATTATAAAAAAATTAAAATAATCATACTGGCCCCCCGTGGGAATCGAACCCACAACCCTGGCGTTGCAAACGCCATGCTCTACCAACTGAGCTACATCCCTGCCGGCCATTCCCTCCCCATACCCTGGACGACGCTGGGCCAATTATGCGCCGCCCCATGGGTCTTTATACTTGTACTGTACAATTCCCCAATATCACAACAGTAACTAAGGTCAGATATTAGATGTGAACAAAAGAGTGGAAAACATGATTTAAACAACATTCTTTATTATTTAAAATGTAATCAAAATGACACTAGTTACAGAAATTACAGACAGCTAGGGTTTTGTGTGATTTTGAGGCTCTAGTGTCGAGTTGTCGTTTCCTAAAGAGTTTTGCAATGAGATCGGAACACAACAGGGTCACAGTTTAGAAGAAATTTGAATCCTCTGTCCTCCATTTTGAGTTCAGGCAATCACTATTGAGTTACATTGTTCGTTTCACCTCATTTGTATGGGAAAAAAGTAACAGCACTCTGCAGTAGAGTGCACCCTATCTCAACAACAGCACAATGTTGCTTTTCTCAATCTAAAAAAGCATGTTAAGAGCAAGTTGGGTGAAAGCAATCAGTGTAAAATTAGTGATGCAAGTAATTACTGGAGAAACACGAATAGCTTTCTTATCACAGACCAGCTAGTTTGAAACTGTTGCAATCACTGTGTAACACAGACTTAACGCTCAGGCCTACTGAATGACAACCTATTTCCTATATAGTGCACTGCTTTTGACCAGAGCCCTATGGGTCCTGGTCTTACTAGCGCACTAAATAAGGAATAGAGTGCCATTTGTGACACAGACTTCGAGTGGCTATAAAAAAAAACATTAGCAGTTTCCGGTGGCAGGGTTTAACAAGCAGATGTCCCAGAGAGCCCAAACAACACAGCATTTCTCCACAGGGGAAAACAGAGCCAATCTCAAAGCAAAGTCTGCGTCCCAAATGGCACCCTATTCCCTTTATAGTGCACTATATAGGGAATATGGTAAAAAAATAATGTCTGTAGGCATGGAAAAGCCATTGGGATCATCACGTCCACTCCCTCCATCCCATCCACTCTTTAACACTGTTTTGGAAAATAATCCAATTTTTATAGGGCGTCATGAAAGGGCTGCTCTCGTGCAGGAGGCTTGAAAGCCCTTGGGTCTTACAGTAATGTTCAGTAGAGTGTAGTGGGTTGCTGTGCTCAGTCACTCAACCGCTGTAGATGGACTAGTTATGAATAAAGCAGGGGTTGAGTTCTGGAGCAGCTGATGAATCATTCATTGTGTGTGTGTGTGCATGCTTCTCTGCGTGTGTCTACGTGTGTCTCTACATGTGTTTGTCTGAGTGAATATAGGTCTGTGGTGGTGTGTTCAAAGTGGTGAGTGCTGTAGGAGATGCAGTGGTTTGATTCAACGTTAAGTGGTGAGATATCATTTGGACTCTGGCTGGTGGGGAATGAAGTGAGAGATTGTGAACATTGGGACACAGAGAAGCTCTCACGGTACATGGTAGAGAACATTTTAGTATGCTGACAAAATGAACATTGTGATCGGTCTTTGGTCTCAGTGCAATGGGGAATTCATTCATAATCAATTATGTAACCCTAAATAATTCCATCTATGATATCACTAAACCTTTGAAAATTAAAAATGCGTAATGAAACTAGATGAATGTTATATTGCACATTGAGATTATTTTCTGTAGAACACTTCTTTGTAATTGTAAATAGTACAGTGTGTCCTATTGTAGCCCAAGGCATATTTCTCAGATCAATCTACAATTGATGTTGAAATACATTTCATTTTGTTTGTCCAGTCAGTCTTGGTACAGTATACAAATCATAAGTATGAAGCAACAAAGAAAACATCATTTTGTTTGATTTGATCAATGCGTGAAAGCCTTGTCCTGTATATCGATCAGCAACAGCAGATATGCAATGACTGATACATTATTTCACATTTGAATAAAAAAAGAGAAAGGCCACTCAAAAAGAAAGACAAAGTAGTAATAATCTAATATATGTATGCTTTATCATTAATAACCTGAATCTGCAAATGTTTTGAGGCAATCTACAAAGGTTTAAGCCCCTGAAATACATTCAGAAAGTATTCATACCCCTTGACTTATTCCGCATTTTGTTGTTACAGCCTGAATTCAAAATTGATTAAATAGATTTTTCTGGTCACGCATCTACACGCATACTCCATATTGACAAAGTGATAACATCTTTTAGAAATTTTAGCAAAGTTATTGAAAATGAATTCCATGTTAGAATCACCTTTGGCAGCGATTACAGCTGTGAGTCTTTATGGGTAAGTCTCTTAAAAGCTTTGCACACCTGGATTGTACAATTTTTGTGCATTACTCTTTTTAAAGTTGGCAGTTTATCATTGCTAGACAGACATTTTCAAGTCTTGCCATAGGTTTTCAATCCGATTTAAGACAAAACTTTAACTAGGCCACTCCGGAACATTCAATTACGTCTCGGTAAGCAACTCCAGTGTATATTTGACCTTGTGTTATAGGTTATTGTTCTGCTGAAAGGTGAATTTGTCTCCCAGTATCTGTTGGAAAGCAGACAAACCCGGTTTTCCTCTAGGATTTTGCCTGTGTTATCCTAAAAAACTCCCTAGTCCTTGCCGATGACAAGCATACCCATAACATGATGCAGCCACCACCATGCTTGAAAATATGAAGAGTGGTACTCAGTGATGTGTTGGATTTGCCCCAAATGTAACGCTTTGCATTCAGGACAGACATAATGTTCATTTCTTTGCTGTTTTACTTTAGTACCTTATTTTAATCAGGATGCATATTTTGGAATATTTGTATTATGTACAGGCTTTTTTATTTTCACTCGGTCATTTAGGTTAGTATTCTGGAGTAACTATAATGTTGTTGATCCATCCTCAGTTTTCTCCTATCACAGCCATTAAACTCTTAACTGTTTTAAAGTCACCATTGGCCTCATGGTGAAATACCTGAGCGGTTTCCTTCCTCTCCGGCAACTGAGTTAGGAAGGATGCCTGTATCTTTGTAGTGACTGGGTGTATTGATACACCATCCGAAGTGTAATTAATAACTTCAAAGGGATATATATATTTTTTTCATCTAACAATAGGTGACTTTTTTTGTGAGGCATTGGAAAACCTCTCTGATCTTTGTGGTTGAATCTGTGTTTGAAATTCACTGCTTGACTGAGGGACCTTACAGATAATTGTATGTGTGGGGTACAGAGATGAGGTAGTCATTAAACACTATTATTGCACAAAGTGTGAGTCCATACAATTTATTAAGTGACTTGTTAAGCACATATTTACTCCTGAACTTATTTAAGCTTGCCATAACAAAGGGGTTGAATACTTATTGACTCAAGACATTTCAGCTTTTAATTTTTAATTAATTTGTAAACATTTCTAAAAACATATTTCCACATTGGCATTATGGGGTATTGTGTGTAGGCCAGTGACACAAAATCTAAATTTAATCCATTTTAAATTCAGGCTGTAACACAACAAAATGTGGAAAATGTCAAGGGGTGTGAATACTTTCTGAAGGCACTATGCTATGCTAGGGTTAAATGACATGGACTAGCCATCCATTAATATAGAACAAGAGCTGGAACAGTATGGAGTTAGATATCTGCCAAATATCGACCCAAACTTATTTACGATTCTAATGTTACATTCGTTTAATATTTTGGCAGATTTCTCACTCCATAGAATAGTAACACATATCCTCCAGTCCTGTACAAGATCAGATTCTTCTTCAGGTTGAAACAGCAGCAGGTCAAACCAGGGGCATAATTTCAGCCAAACCTAGGGTAGCTGCTGTAGCTTCATTCACCTCAAACACATGGCATACAGCAATTACCTGCTACACCCTATCTCAGAACCGGGATGAAAAACTCTAGTTTAGTTTCATTTCAAGTCAAACGGCAGTTACCTAGCATCCTAGCCATCTACAGCAATCTTCTACCTCTACACTGTTTTAAAATAAAAGTTGCGCTGTTCACCATCCCGCTCCGAGGCGTCCGCATGGTTCCAAAACATGCTCTCTACCACTGCTAAACAGCCTGCCCGTCCACACGGTCCTAAAGCCACCCCGCTAATACTGCTAAACTGCATTTGCTGCATTTGCATTGGAATTATTTTAAATTGTTAGTATTGAGCTAGGGTATGGGGACTGCCATACTCTGCCATACCCAATTGACGCCCCTGGGTGAAACTGCTATTGGAAACCACATTGTCAGGTATGTCCCAAACTTATCATAAAATCATGTAAAAGTACCTCAGGTCAACCAGTAAGCATCAATTACACAGAACCAGCTCAAACTGACCAACCTACAAGCACTTTGAGATCCAATCACACAAAAACCACACAAACATGCGCGAACAAGCATACATACATACACACACACACACACACAGAGAGAGACACACGCTCACTCACATATAGACCATGCATACACACAACCACACACACGCGCGCCTGTCTCACAATTTTGCATTTGTACCACAAGTGAAATGAAATAAAGATGTATGTGCATGAAAAACGTTGTGCAAAAAAATGTTGAGCAAACTCCAGTCAGGGAAATAATGGCAGTACTGAAATCACTGTAAACCCCCCCCCCAAAAAATCCTGCTACTCTTGGGTGGGATGAGTGGCCGTAGCAGGAGCATATCACACTATTGAACCACACTATGGAGTAAAAGCTATGGTAAAGAAGCCTTATTATGGTAGTGGAAAGCAAGACAAAATCCCCTCACTGATTAAGAACAATAAAACCCCAGTTTAAAAAAGTAACAGATGAAAAGTAAATTAGCAAAACCCCAAAGGATATATAAAGGCCTATATAATCTCACCAACATTTAAAGTCAAGATCTCTGTTCACATACTCTGTATTGATTCTGAAAAATATACTGTATAATTCTTCCTACTACTCCCCCCTCACATCACACACCACCAGTGTAGGGCAGTCACACTCAATTACACCGTCACTTTCCCTCTGTCCCCAAAAAGTCAGTCACTTTCACCACCGTGAGTGTGAAGTGTTCACAGACTTTGAGGCTTTGGATGAAGAGCTGACTTGAGATCAGTTTAAGGTTTTCCCACAGCACAGTCCCTCTGGCAGTGACCCTCCCTCAGCAGCTCTCAGATCAGCTCTCTGTTGGACAAGCCAGGTTTGAAGGTTCACCATGGTAGTCCACCAAACACAAGGCCCACACTCAGACCACCAGAAAAAAGCATGGGATTTAAAAGTTACACCACCACGATTTTCTCATCTCATTTCACAATATTGACAGTGAGTGTTTGAATCAACAAAACAAGAGACCAGCGTCAATCAGTCGCAATGGGGGGGAGCGGTGGATGCCCCTTAGCACTGCTCAGACTCGATGAAGCCCTCCTTCTCCTGGCCCACGGGCTCCACCTCCGCGTAGGCCGGGTGACCGGACCCTCGGCGGAACTTCATGGCCGGCCACCTCCTGGGACGCCTCTGGAGAAGGGGAGAGGGGTTAGAGGTCATTGAGGTGACAGACTAGGGTCAAAGGCCAAAGATCTGCAATGCCACTGACCTGTGCCCAGGGTTAGGTCACTGTGCTACCCTCTCTGTCAGCTGAGCTCTATCTGTAGCTATCACGTTCTTCTTGTTGCCCCTAAACGCTGATCCTGGGTCAGTTTAGCATTTCCCCCACTAATGGTTACGATTAGGGGAGGGGGAAGCTGATCCTAGATCTGTACCTAGGGAAAACTTCACAGAGGAGCTACATATGGAAGGATAGCAGTAGAAATAAGCGAGCACATTGTATCACAGACAGTGAGATATAATATATGACATTTCCGGAGTTAATAACCTCTTAGGTATGCGTGATTGAAACAGATGTATTGGGAGCATAAATGTTATGACATTAATTGACACGCTCTCGCCGTTTGATATATGCCATGTACTAAACCACTCAGTGAGTGATGAGAGCTCCGAGAGAGAAGCATTTGAATTCTCTCCGAGAAAATTGTTCCTTGATGAGGGATTGGCTCATTGTGTGATATTGACCTTGAAGATTATGCATTTGTCATTTATTTTCTTGATGTTTATACATCAATCAGTCTCATTACGTTCTCCAAACGGTACAAATGAAACCAAAACCAATTCATTGCCAAAGCGTTTGTAGGCATTTATCATCAAAGAACCATGTGGAGCCCTGTTTCACTGCCTGCGCCCTGTGAAAGTAATCATGCATATTTATGAGTTGGAGAAACAAGGATAAAGTGTAATAAACGCTGCCCAGATTATGACTATACTTTTTTTTTGGGAGGGCCTGACAGAGCTTGGGTCCCAAATGGCACCCTATTCCATATATAGTGCACTATTTATGACCAGAGCCCTATCGACTTTGGTCAAAGTAGTGCACTAAATAGGGAATAGGGTGCAATTTGGGACCCATACAGAGAATCACAGTGGGAGTAGTTTGTTATTCCACCCTGACATACTGGCGTCTAGTGGTTGGAGACATATTGCCTGACCTTGGAATGAAGTATCTGCTGGGGTAGGTTAGGAAAGCACACATCATAATCAAACTTGACAGGCAGAGAGAGACGGAGAGACTCCCTCACAAGTTGTTGTAGTACTGTACTACCCTTAGACTAGCATGGGTCTCTGCCTGCTGTTCTAAAGTACTTCAGGTGACATGACTGACCAACCGGTAAAGACAGTCCAGAGCAAAGGGACTTCTAAATCCAGTGGATACTTATGGACTGTTGACAAGTCAAAGCAATACCTGTCTTTGTACACTGCTCAAAAAAATAAAGGGAACACTTGAACAACACATCCTAGATCTGAATGAATGAAATAATCTTATTAAATACTTCTTTCTTTACATAGTTGAATGTGCTGACAACAAAATCACACAAACATTATCAATGGAAATCAAATGTATCAACCCATGGAGGTCTGGATTTGGAGTCACCCTCAAAATTAAAGTGGAAAACCACACCTACAGGCTGATCCAACTTTGATGTAATGTCCTTAAAACAAGTCAAAATGAGGCTCAGTAGTGTGTGTGGCCTCCACGTGCCTGTATGACCGCCCTACAACGCCTGGGCATGCTCCTGATGAGGTGGCGGATGGTCTCCTGAGGGATCTCCTCCCAGACCTGGACTAAAGCATCTGCCAACTCCTGGACAGTCTGTGGTGCAATGTGGCGTTGGTGGATGGAGCGAGACATGATGTCCCAGATGTGCTCAATTGGATTCAGGTCTGGGGAACGGGCGGGCCAGTCCATAGCATCAATGCCTTCCTCTTGCAGGAACTGCTGACACACTCCAGCCACATGAGGTCTAGCATTGTCTTGCATTAGGAGGAACCCAGGGCCAACCGCACCAGTATATGGTCTCACAAGGGGTCTGAGGATCTCATCTCGGTACCTAATGGCAGTCAGGCTACCTCTGGCGAGCACATGGAGGGCTGTGCGGCCCCCCAAAGAAATGCCACCCCACACCATGACTGACCCACCGCCAAACCGGTCATGCTGGAGGATGTTGCAGGCAGCAGAACGTTCTCCACGGCGTCTCCAGACTCTGTCACGTCTGTCACATGTGCTCAGTGTGAACCTGCTTTCATCTGTGAAGAGCACAGGGCGCCAGTGGCGAATTTGCAAATTTTGGTGTTCTCTGGAAAATGCAAACGTCCTGCACGGTGTTGGGCTGTAAGCACAACCCCCACCTGTGGATGTCGGGCCCTCATACCACCCTCATGGAGTCTGTTTCTGACCGTTTGAGCAGACACATGCACATTTGTGGCCTGCTGGAGGTCATTTTGCAGGGCTCTGGCAGTGCTCCTCCTGCTCCTCCTTGCACAAAGGCGGTAGCGGTCCTGCTGCTGGGTTGTTGCCCTCTACGGCCTCCTCCACGTCTCCTGATGTACTGGCCTGTCTCCTGGTAGCGCCTCCATGCTCTGGACACTACGCTGACAGACACAGCAAACCTTCTTGCCACAGCTCGCATTGATGTGCCATCCTGGAAGAGCTGCACTACCTGAGCCACTTGTGGGGGTTGTAGACTCCGTCTCATGCTACCACTAGAGTGAAAGCACCGCCAGCATTCAAAATTGACCAAAATATCAGCCAGGAAGCATAGGAACTGAGAAGTGGTCTGTGGTCACCACCTGCAGAACCACTTCTTTATTGGGGGTGTCTTGCTAATTGCCTATAATTTCCACCTGTTGTCTATTCCATTTGCACAACAGCATGTGACATTTATTGTCAATCAGTGTTGCTTCCTAAGTGGACAGTTTGATTTCACAGAAGTGTGATTGACTTGGAGTTACATTGTGTTGTTTAAGTGTTCCCTTAATTTTTTTGAGCAGTGTATATAAGCTTGATTGTCATTTTTGGGGGGAGAGTGGATGACTCTTCTTTCATATTTTGTATGCTGTATGGACAGACGAGACACCATTAGAGACAGGTGAAGAGGAGATACAGTGAGAAGGGAGCACACAGGGATTGAACTGCACACAGTTTGAATGTTGAGATAGCCACATAGAGTGGTATTATAGACTCACCTGGATGAAGAAAAGGCTTGCGGCTGATGTGGGGTGGTGGTAGATGTAAACGGTGACCAGGACTGCGGCTGCCATGATGAGCATGACCATGAGGATGCCCAGGATCAGGCCAGTGTGCAGTGGGTGTGTGCCCTTCCTCTCTGCAGCACTCTCCTTTGGCATCGCTGGAGTAACACAGCAAAACACACTTTAGAATCTCTCTCTTGAACACAGACCCAAACACTCAGACACATGCATGTAAACACGCACACACAAATGTGTTGGGCACAATCCGTCTACCAGGTACTCAAATTGAACAGACTTTCACTGCATTTCTCCTATTGAACAGTAGGGGACACTCATTATTCATGAGTGCTGCTGGTCTCTCTTTCTGCTGTTGTCACTAGGACTTCTGTCTTAGTAAACACGCCTGAAGCTTGTGATAAAAAATTAAGTTGACCAAATGTCATGATGCACGGCCTTGTTCAGCCTCACAGTCTAATCATAATTACTCTAGTGGCAATTACCGTTCAACCATTTAACCATGCAAGAAACGAAAAGTGCCAGGTTCAACCCCCAGAAAAGTTAATTGTGTTTTGCTATTGTTCCAAAAACAAAACAACCCTGAATATTATTCTTCAAGCCTTACAGTCAACTAAAATTAGATTTTCTTTCTTTCTGAAAAAGATGGAACATTCCGGATCCAGCTCAGCCGTTAGCAGACAGTGTGTGTGTGTGTGTCTGGAAGGAGGAGGTTAGCATCGTTGTGGCATAGCCTGTTTAGCTATTCATGAGCAGCGTGCTACAGCAGAGGCATGAGATAATCCCAAACCAAGGTTAGCACATGGTGTTGTTGAATAGGAGGAGAGACGCATCTATGGATGGAGATATCGAAAGTTATTAGGCACTCTTCAGTAATGACAGTCCAGTTTGATAAGATGGGTGTTTGGAGAGGAGACTCCATAATGATTGGCTGTCCTACAGAGAGCCTTAAGGAATGTGCACTGTCATCTTGAAGGCTGTGGGACAAGACAGAGTCAAACCAGGCCTAATTGGCTACCAGTGAATTCATGTGTTCTTAATCACTAAAGCCTTGTTCACATTGGCAGTTTGAAGTGACTCAAATCAAAAAATGTTGCATATCTGATTCGAATCTGTTATTTTTCCTGCAGACTGAACTGACAAAAAGCACATGGAATCGGATATTTCAAGCCACATTTCAAACCACCTTATTAGGTGGTTTGAAGTTGGATACAAATCTGATTCCTGGCCATGCGACTTATTTCTGAACGGTCAAATCTGGTTTATTTGCCCTCAAGTGGTTTTTAGACTGTTATTTGGCATATATTGTTTCTTGCTAGCTATTCTGTTGACAGTTTGACAAGAACATGTGGTAGATAACTAGCTTGTTAATTGTTTAGTAACAAATTATTGAATTTAATAAACAAATATACAGTACCAGTCAAAAGTTTGGAAACACCTACTCATTCAAGGGTTTTTCTTTATTTTTACTATTTTCTACATTGTAGAATAATAGTGAAGACATCAAAACTATGAAATAATACATATGGAATCATGTAGTAACCAAAAAAGTGTTAAACAAATCAAAATATATTTTATATTTGAGATTCTTCAAATAGCCACACTTTGCCTTGATGACAGCTTTTCACACACTTGGCATTCTCTCAACCAGCTTCACCTGGAATGCTTTTCCAACAGTCTTGAAGGAGTTACCATATATGCTGAGGACTTGTTGGCTGCTTTTACTTCACTTTGCCGTCCCACTCATCCCAAACCATCTGAACTGGTTTGAGGTCGGGGGATTGTGGAGGCCAGGTCATCTCATGCAGCACTCCATCACTCTCCTTGGTAAAATAGCCCTTACACAGCCTGGAGGTGTGTTGGGTCATTGTCCTGTTAAAAAACAGATGATAGTCCCACTAAGCCCAAACCAGATGGGATGGCGTATCGCTGCAGAACACTGTGGTAGCCATGCTGGTTAAGTGTGACTTGAATTCTAAATAAATCACAGACAGTGTCACCAGCAAAGCACCCCCACACCATAACACCTCTTCCTTCATGCTTTACGGTGGGAACTACACATGCGGTGATCATCCATTCACCCACACCGCGTCTCACAAAGACACGGCGGGTTGGAACCAAAAATCTCAAATTTGGACTCCAGACCAAAGGACACATTTCCACCGGTCTAATGTCCATTGCTCGTGTTTCTTGGCCCAAGCAGGTCTCTTCTTCTTATTGGTGTCCTTTAGAAGTGGTTTCTTTGCAGGAATTCGACCCATGAAGGCCTGATTCACACAGTCCCCTCTGAACAGTTGATGTTGAGATGTGTCTGTGGCTTGAACTCTGTAAAGCATTTGTTTGGGCTGCAATGTCTGAGGCTGGTAACTCTAATGAACTTATCCTCTGCAGCAGAGGTAACTCTGGGTCTTCCATTCCTGTGGCGGTCCTCATGAGAGCTAGTTTCATCATAGTGCTTGATGGTTTTTGCGACTGCACTTGAAGAAACTTTCAAAGTTCTTAAAATGTTCCGTATTGACTGACCTTCATGTCTTAAAGAAATGATGGACTGTCGTTTCTCTTTGCTTATTTGAGCTGTTTTTGCCATAATATGGACTTGGTCTTTTCCCAAATAGGGCTATCTTCTGTATACTCCCCCTACCTTGTCATAACACAACTGATTGGCTCAAACGCATTAAGAAGGAAATACATTTCACAAATTAACTTTTAAGAAGGCACACCTATTAATTGAAATGCATTTCAGGTGACTACCTCATGAAGCTGGTTGAGAGAATGCCAAGAGTGTGCAAAGCTGTTATCAAGGCAAAGGGTGGCTATTTGATTACTACATGATTCCATATGTGTTATTTTACAGTTTTGTATTATTCTACAATGTAAAAAATAGTAAAAATAAAGACAAACCCTTGAATGAGTAGGTGTGTCCAAACTTTTGACTGGTAGTGGAAAAAAATTGATATATTGTATTTATTTTTTATTTTACATTTTACATTTTAGTCATTTAGCAGACGCTCTTATCCAGAGCGACTTACAGTTAGTGAGTGCATACATTTTTCATATTGGCCCCCCGTGGGAATCGAACCCACAACCCTGGCGTTGCAAGCGCCATGCTCTACCAACTGAGCTACAAATACAAAAACAGAAATATACAAACAAGAGTACATAAACCTAACAGACAGGGGTATTACATATCGAGATACATTTTCAAATTTGTAAAAAAGTTTTATGGTACTTATTGCTTTTTTGTTTTTACGCTTACTGATATACAATATTTGCCAGACAACAACAATACTTTGTTCCAGTTCACTTGTCCTAGGGCTGCATTCCAGTATATTGTAGCAGAGGGAATAGTAACATCTTGACATAGTTTTCTTATATACATGTTATTACATTTATAGTTTAAAATGTCCCTTCCTTCTAGCTGTTTTGAGGCTACAAAATCCTCAACAGTTGCACTTGGAGTACTGTTATATTCTCCTAAAAGAAGAATAGCACCTTTAGAAACAGCTCTAACAACAAAATTATTTGAAAGTCCTCAGGAGTGAATGTAACATTGTGGTGTTCTCATGAATTCTGGATAGTCATATAGTTGTTCATCATTATTCAATAATTGTTTAACCCAGATAATGCTGTTGTCAAACCAGTTCTGGAAAAACAAACACTTATTTTTGTATTTTATGTCTTTATTATTCCAGATTGCAAATCTATGTGGGGGAAAATGTTTGTAGATGAGGTTCCAAGTTAGAAGTACTTGTTTATGGAAGTTAGCAAGCTTAATAGGGATCTTAACCACATCAAAGTTGCATTTGAGTTAGAATTCTAGACCACCAATCTGTTGGAATATTAAATTAGGGATTAAATTCCAAATGCAATCCTTATTTCTTAAATGGTTTTGTATCCATTTGCTCTTAAATATTATATTAGACGTTTTACAATCCAGAGCATTCAATCCTCCCTCCCCTTGGGTGCTACATATTACCGCTTTTCTTAAATAATTAGGTTTATTCCTCCATATGAAGTTAAATAATTTATTATCAACCATTTTAGTTACTGAGAGAGGAACATCCAAAGCAAGGGAGGTATAAACTAATCTGGACAGACCTTCAGATTTTGACAAAAGTACACGTCCAGATAAAGAAAGATCTCTTAATAACCAGGAGTTAAATCTCTTTCCAATGTTCTCTACAATAGGAGAGTGTAAATTCTTTACAATAAAAGGCTTCTTTTCACCTGGCAATTAGGCAGTGTTTAGGCCTACCTGTTCTGTCCGAGTTAGACTCTGGCTCTCTCTCAAATGTTCTGATTTGGCCACATTACTTTCCCATCGATAATCACTCTTGCAATGACAAAAAATGCAGTTTTCTCTGCCTTTCAAGCTGCAGCCACCGTTGGCCACAGTTTCTCCCATGTCACTTTGTCCGCTGAGGTCAGAAACTCTGTGAACCTCCATATTTGCTTGATGAGGAACTCACAGTTCTTCGCTCGCCTCCAGAGAAGATCCCGTGTAGATCTGTTGGTGAACCGGATGATGGTTGTCCTCGGTCTTGATCCTTGAGTCTTCCCAAACGATGAACGATGTCCACAGTTTCCTGAAATGTGCCTTTTGATTCGGGAATGACAGCTCCACAGATGTCAACAACTCTGTATTTGATGTCCTCACCCGCCTGCTCTGGAATTCCATGGAGCATCAGGTTCCACCTGCACTGGTATCTCTCCGCCTCATTCACCTTTTGCTCGAATTCAGCCACCTTCTTTTCATTTTCCTGGCAGATAACTTCTACCTTGAGAGCTTCAAGTTACTTGGTGTCCACATCACCAACAAACTAACATGGTCCAAGCACACCAAGACAGTCATGAAGCGGGCACAACAAAACGTATTCCCCCAAGGAGAATGAAAAGATTTGGCATGGGTCCTCAGATCCTCAAAAGGTTCTACAGCTGCACCATCGAGAGCATCCTGACTGGTTGCATCACTGCCTGGTTTGGCAACTGCTTGGCCGCCGACCGCAAGGCACTACAGAGGGTAGTGCGTACGGCCCAGTACATCAATGGGGCCAAGCTTCCTGCCATCCAGGACCTCTATACCAGGCGGTGTCAGAGGAAGGCCCTCAAAATTGTCAAAGACTCCAGCCACCCTAGTCATAGACTGTTCTCTCTGCTACTGCACGGCAAGCGGTACCGGACCGCCAAGTCTAGGTCCAAGAGACTTCTAAACATCTTCTACCCCCAAGCCATAAGACTCCTGAGCATCTAATCAAATGGCTACCCAGACTATTTGCATTGCCCCCCCACCCCTCTTTTACGCTGCTGCTACTCTCTGTTTATTATCTATGCATAGTCACTTTAACTCTACCTACATGTACATATTTCCTCAATTACCTCGACTAACCAGTGCCCCCGCACATTGACTCGGTACCGGTACCCCCTGTATATAGCCTCGCTATTGTTATGTTTACTGCTGCTCTTTAATTATTTGTTACTTTTATTTTGAATTATTTTATATTCTATTCTTTTTTTTTGTATTCTTTCTTAAAACTGCATTGTTGGTTAAGGGCTTGTAAGTAAGCATTTTACTGTAAGGTCTACACCTGTTGTATTCGGCGCATATGACACATACAATTTGATTTGATTCTTCATGTCACTTTTGAGGGTTTTCACTTGTCCAGAGATAAAGTCAACATATTTTTTTATGGCCTCAATTTTCATCGTATTCCCCCTAAACATTTCCTCCAAGCCATCTGCCCTTTAATCTATTTTTGCTGTCAAAAGCATCACAATAATGTTTTGCATCTCAAGAAGTGACATACCCTCTTGCCCTCTCATATTTTTCCTCTGGGGCTTGACTGGAGTGTCGGGGTTGTAAGGTAACAGCCTGAGCTGGGGACTGGATGGGCGCAGGTTGTCAGCATTGTTGTGCGTGCTCACCAAATTTTTATCACCCACAGCAGTATTTCCACCCATAGTTACATTCTGAAGAGGAGTACCCAAAACCATACCATCTTTTAATGCTAATTGTCCAACTGATGATTTCTCCATTTCTTTTCTTTTGGTTTTGGTCGTGGAAGTTTCCATGTAGACAAGCTAGTTTTTGAGTTAGCTAGCTGATCTGGCTATCTAGTGTTGTTGCTAACTTAATAGTTTTAGAGGTGAATAACTTGCAGAAAGTAATACATTATTTTGATAAACAAACTAAACCATATTCATACGGGGTTTTATGACCTTAGAAATGACCAAATGGTCATATTTGGGTGAGGAAATCCAATAATTCCTTCAACTACCAAAAAACCGCATCTGCCCTGACCGCCATCTTGCTCGCGCCCCTCACAACAAATTACTGAATGACTGTGCTAGAAATCTAAACTGCTAACTAGCTGGCTAGTTGACTGCTGTGGCTAGCGGAAAATGACTCGTTTTGAGAGTTAGATAATCTTATCCTTTGAGGCTTTAAAAGTGTTCTTACACTATGATTTTGAACATTCAAAGCAACTGGGAAACGTCCATTGCAGGCATTGTTGTCACCTTAACTTGCTACATAACTTCTGAGTGATAGGAAGCACCACCAATCACCTGTCGTTACTGGCGTAGCTACAGTGAGGGAAAAAAGTATTTGATCCCCTGCTGATTTTGTACGTTTGCCCACTGACAAAGACATGATCAGTCTATAATTTTAATGGTAGGTTTATTTGAACAGTGAGAGACAGAATAACAACAACAAAATCCAGAAAAACGCATGTCAAAAATGTTATAAATTGATTTGCATTTTAATGAGGGAAATAAGTATTTGAACCCCTCTCAATCAGAAAGATTTCTGGCTTCCCAGGTGTCTTTTATAGGTAACGAGCTGAGATTAGGAGCACACTCTTAAAGGGAGTGCTCCTAATCTCAGCTTGTTACCTGTATAAAAGACACCTGTCCACAGAAGCAATCAATCAATCAATCAATCAGATTCCAAACTCTCCACCATGACCAAGACCAAAGAGCTCTCCAAGGATGTCAGGGACAAGATTGTAGACCTACACAAGGCTGGAATGGGCTACAAGACTATCGCCAAGCAGCTTGGTGAGAAGGTGACAACAGTTGGTGCGATTATTCGCAAATGGAAGAAACACAAAAGAACTGTCAATCTCCCTCGGCCTGGGGCTCCATGCAAGATCTCACCTTGTGTAGTTGCAATGATCATGAGAACGGTGAGGAATCAGCCCAGAACTACACGGGAGGATCTTGTCAATGATCTCAAGGCAGCTGGGACCATAGTCACCAAGAAAACAATTGGTAACACACTACGCCGTGAAGGACTGAAATCCTGCAGCGCCCGCAAGTTCCCCCTGCTCAAGAAATCACATATACAGGGCCGTCTGAAGTTTGCCAATGAACATCTGAATGATTCAGAAGAGAACTGGGTGAAAGTGTTGTGGCATCAACTCAACTCGCCGTGGTTGGAGGAGGAGGAATGCTGCCTATGACCCCAAGAACACCATCCCCACCGTCAAACATGGAGGTGGAAACATTATGCTTTGGGGGGTGTTTTTCTGCAAAGGGGACAGGACAACTTCACCGCATCAAAGGGACGATGGACAGGGCCATGTACCGTCAAATCTTGGGTGAGAACCTCCTTCCCTCAGCCAAGGCATTGAAAATGGGTCGTGGATGGGTATTCCAGCATGACAATGACCCAAAACACTCGGCCAAGGCAACAAAGGAGTGGCTCAAGAAGAAGCACATTAAGGTCCTGGAGTGGCCTAGCCAGTCTCCAGACCTTAATCCCATAGAAAATCTGTGGAGGGAGCTGAAGGTTTGAGTTGCCAAACGTCAGCCTCGAAACCTTAATGACTTGGAGAAGATCTGCAAAGAGTAGTGGAACAAAATCCCTCCTGAGATGTGTGCAAACCTGGTGGCCAACTACAAGAACGTCTGACCTCTGTGATTGCCAACAAGGGTTTTGCCACCAAGTACTAAGTCATGTTTTGCAGAGGGGTCAAATACTTATTTCCCTCATTAAAATGCAAATCAATTAATAACATTTTTGACATTACATTTACATTTACATTTTAGTCATTTAGCAGACGCTCTTATCCAGAGCGACTTACAGTTAGTGAGTGCATACATTATTTTTTAATACTGGCCCCCCGTGGGAATCAAACCCACAACCCTGGCGTTGCAAACGCCATGCTCTACCAACTGAGCTACACCCCTGCCGGCCATTCCCTCCCCTACCCTGGACGACGCTGGGCCAATTGTGCGCCGCCCCATGGGTCTCCCGGTCGCGGCCGGTTACGACAGAGCCTGGATTCGAACCAGGATCTCTAGTGGCACAGCTAGCACTGCGCTGCAGTGCCTTAGACCACTGCGTTTTTCTGGATTTTTTTGTTGTTATTCTGTCTCTCACTGTTCAAATAAACCTACCATTAAAATTATAGACTGATCATGTCTTCGTCAGTGGGCAAACGTACAAAATCAGCAGGGGATCAAATACCTTTTTCCCTCACTCTATGTCAGCAAATGACTGTTGTCTGAACACACACAAATCCGATTTGTTCACTTGTAACTTGCTGTTTGGACAGTCAGTATTCCAAAACGGATTTGAAAAACAAAACTGATTTGAGCATTAAGGCCTGCAGTGTGAACAAGGCTTAACACACACCTCCAACTCTGTCCCTTTCCAGCTAGCAAGTTGGAAGTTGTGGGAATGTACTGTATCTTTTTGGTTTCACATTGGTTGTGGGAACGAAGCCATACGTTTCCTGACCGGTAAAACTAAACGTTTTTTAAACGTTCTGATAACAGAAGTGAACATTTTGCCTGTGCTCGGAATATTTCTTATTTGGTTGCAGGGAGGTTCTGAGAAAGTTTTACTCTCGTTCCTTAAGTTTTACTGTGAGGTTTTATTAACGCTCTGAGAATGGAAATTATAGGTTATTTGGAAGTATTCGAATAACTTAACTTTCACTGACTTTTTCAATAAGAAATGAACTTTCTATAACTCCAAGCACAGATGGGACACATGGAAATAGATTTCCTTAGGCATTAATCATGCAAACACATGTCTTGTTTAGTGAGACACGGCATCAATGACCTATGATCAATTCCAACCTCTGATCTTCGGTTCTCTATCCATGGAATTAGTCCACTGTGCCACCAGGATGGAGCTAGCTGTTTATTTTAGTCTATTCAAACAGACCCCATTTTCAAAGGAAACAAGCACTCATTAAGATCAGTTGTGGCCAATTAGTGGGTGCGGCCAACACACCTGAACACTTAACAAGATAGAGGATAGTGAGAGTTTTGGTGACGCTGAGAACGGAATGTACAGTGGGGAAAAAAAGTATTTAGTCAGCCACCAATTGTGCAAGTTCTCCCACTTAAAAAGATGAGAGAGGCCTGTAATTTTCCTCATAGGTACACGTCAACTATGACAGACAAAATGAGAAAAAAAATTCCAGAAAATCACATTGAAGGATTTTTAATGAATTTATTTGCAAATGATGGTGGAAAATAAGTATTTGGTCAATAACAAAAGTTTCACAATACTTTGTTATATACCCTTTGTTGGCAATGACACAGGTCAAACGTTTTCTGTAAGTCTTCACAAGGTTTTCACACACTGTTGCTGGTATTTTGGCCCATTCCTCCATGCAGATCTCCTCTAGAGCAGTGATGTTTTGGGGCTGTCGCTGGGAAACACAGACTTTCAACTCCCGCCAAAGATTTTCTATGGGGTTGAGATCTGGAGACTGGCTAGGCCACTCCAGGACCTTGAAATGCTTCTTACGAATCCACTCCTTTGTTGCCCGGGCGGTGTGTTTGGGATCATTGTCATGCTGAAAAACCCAGCCACGTTTCATCTTCAATGCCCTTACTGATGGAAGGAGGTTTTCACTCGAAATCTCACGACACATGGCCCCATTCATTCTTTCCTTTACACGGATCAGTCGTCCTGGTCCCTTTGCAGAAAAACAGCCCCAAAGCATGATGCTTCCACCCCCATGCTTCATAGTAGGTATGGTGTTCTTTGGATGCAACTCAGCATTCTTTGTCCTCCAAACACGACGAGTTGAGGTTTTACCAAAAAGTTATATTTTGGTTTCATCTGACCATATGACATTCTCCCAATCCTCTTCATCCAAATGCACTCTAGCAAACTTCAGACGGGCCTGGACATGTACTGGCTTAAGCAGGGGGACACGTCTAGCACTGCAGGATTTGAGTCCCTGGCGGCGTAGTGTGTTACTGATGGTAGGCTTTGTTACTTTGGTCCCAGCTCTCTGCAGGTCATTCACTAGGTCCCCCGTGTGGTTCTGGGATTTTTGCTCACCATTCTTGTGATCATTTTGACCCCACGGGGTGAGATCTTGCGTGGAGCCCCAGATCGAGGGAGATTATCAGTGGTCTTGTATGTCTTCCATTTCCTACTAATTGCTCCCACAGTTGATTTCTTCAAACCAAGATGCTTACCTATTGCAGATTCAGTCTTCCCAGCCTGGTGCAGGTCTACAATTTTGTTTCTGGTGTCCTTTGACAGCTCTTTGGTCTTGGCCATAGTGGAGTTTGGAGTGTGACTGTTTGAGGTTGTGGACAGGTGTCTTTTATACTGATAACAAGTTCAAACAGGTGCCATTAATAAAGGTAACCAGTGGAGGACAGAGGAGCCTCTTAAAGAAGAAGTTACAGGTCTGTGAGAGCTAGAAATCTTGCTTGTTTGTAGGTGACCAAATACTTATTTTCCACCATAATTTGCTAATAAATTAATTAAAAATCCTACAATGTGATTTTCTGGATTATTTTTCCTCAATTTGTCTGTCATAGTTGACGTGCACCTATGATGAAAATGACAGGCCTCTCTCATCTTTTTAAGTGGGAGAACTTGCACAATTGGTGGCTGACTAAATACTTTTTTTCCCCACTGTATATGTTTTTAAGTAACATTCCTAGAACATTCTCTGAATGTTTAGTTTTCTTGTGGTTTTTATGGAAAGTTTTCTTCATGATGTTAATGTGTACAAATAAATGTTTTAGAACATTTCCAGAATATTGCCAATAACTTATATACAGTGCCTATACAAAGTCTACACAGCCTTGAACCTTTTTCACATTTTGTTGTGTCAGTGCCTCAGTTGCATGCATTTAAATAAGGATGTTCCACTTATCTACACACCATACTCCACTTGTAATTATTTTTTATTGTGAAAAATTATATAAAAAGAAATATCATAATTGGATAAGTGTCCACCCCCCTGAGTTAATACTTGGTGGAAGCGCCTTTGGCAGAATTACAGCTGTGAGTCTGTTGGGATAGGTCTCTACCAACTTTGCACACCTAGATTTGGCAATATTTGACATTATTTACAAAACTGTTCAAGCTCTGTCAAGTTCGTTGGGGAGCGTAGATGGACACCAATCTTCAAGTTATGCCACACATTTTCGATTTGATTTAGGTCGGAGCTCTGACTGGGCCACTCAAGGAAATTTTCCTTTTTATTCCTTAGCCACTCCACTGTAGATTTGGTTGTGTGCTTCAGGTCATTGTCATGCTGAAAGGTGAACTTCCGTCCCAGTTTCAGCTTTCTTGCAGAGGGCAGCAGGTTTTCCTCATGGACTTTTCTGTACATTGCTCCATTAATTTCCCCTTCTATCCTGATAACATGATGCCGCCACAGCAGGGATGGTGTTCTTAGGGTGATGTGCCAAACGTAACGCTTTGCATTTAGGCCAAAAAGTTCAATTTTAGTTTCGTCAGACCACAAAACCTTTTGCTACATGATAACAGATTCTCCAGAGTGTTTTTTGCATACAGTGCCTTGCAAAAGTATTCATCCCCCTTGGCGTTTTTCCTATTTTGTTGCATTACAACCTGTAATTTAAATTGATTTTTATTTGGATTTCATGTAATGGGCATACACAAAATTGTCCAAATTGGTGAAGTGAAATGAAAATATAACTTGTTTCAAAAACGTCAAAAAAATTAATAACGGAAAAGTGGTGCGTGCACATGTATTCACCCCCTTTGCTATGAAGCCCCTAAATAAGATCTGGTGCATCCAATTACCTTCAGAAGTCACATAATTAGTTAAATAAAGTCCACCTGTGTGCAATCTAAGTGTCACATGATCTGTCACATGGTCTCAGTATATATACACCTGTTCTGAAAGGCCCCAGAGTCTGCAACACTACTAAGCACGGGGCACCACCAAGCAAGCGGCACCATGAAAACCAAGGAGCACTCCAAAGAGGTCAGGGACAAAGTTGTGGAGAAGTACAGATCAGGATTGGGTTATAAAAAAATTATCAGAAACTTTGAACATCCCACGGAGCACCATTAAATCCATTATAAAAAAATGGAAAGAATATGGCACCACAACAAACCTGTCAAGAGAGGGCCGCCCACCAAAACTCATGGACCAGGCAAGGAGAGCATTAATAAGAAAGGCAACAAAGAGACCAAAGATAACCCTGAAGGAGCTGCAAAGCTCCACAGCGGAGATTGGAGTATCTGTCCATAGGACCACTTTAAGCTGTACACTCCACAGAGCTGGGCTTTATGGAAGAATGGCCAGAAAAAAGCCATTGCTTAAAGAAAAAAATAAGCAAATACGTTTGGTGTTCGCCAAAAGGCATGTGGGAGACTCCCCAAACATATGGAAGAAGGTACTCTGGTCAGATAAGACTAAAACTGAGCTTTTTGGCCATCAAGGAAAATGCTATGTCTGGCGCAAACCCAACACCTCTCATCACCCCGAGAACACCATCCCCACAGTGATGCATGGAGGTGGAAGCATCTTGCTGTGGGAATGTTTTTCATCGGCATGGACTGGGAAACTGGTCAGAATTGAAGGAATGATGGATGGCGCTAAATACAGGGAAATTCTTGAGGGAAACCTGTTTCAGTCTTCCAGAGATTTGAGACTGGGACAGAGGTTCACCTTCCAGCAGGACAATGACCCTAAGCATACTGCTAAAGCAACACTCAAGTGGTTTAAGGGGAAACATTTAAATGTCTTAGAATGGCCTAGTCAAAGCCCAGACCTCAATCCAATTGAGAATCTGTGGTATGACAAAGATTTCTGTACACCAGCGGAACCCATCCAACTTGAAGGAGCTGGAGCAGTTTTGCTTTGAAGAATGGGCAAAAGTCCCAGTGGCTAGATGTGCCAAGCTTATAAAGACATACCCCAAGAGACTTGCAGCTGTAATTGCCTCTTCAAAGTGGTAGGCATGTTGTGTAGATCAAATGATACAAACCCCCCAAAAATCAATTTTAATTCCAGGTTGTAAGGCAACAAAATAGGAAAAATGCCAAGGGGGGTGAATACTTTCGCAAGCCACTGTATTCCCATCCACTGGGGAGCAAGGCCCACCCACTGGGGAGCAAGGCCCACCCACTGGGATCCAGGCCCACCCACTGGGAAGCCAGGCCCAGCCAATCAGAATGAGTTTTCCCCACAAAAGGGCTTTGTTACAGACAGAAATACTCCTCAGTTTCATCAGCTGTCCGGGTGGCTGGTCTTAGATGATCCCGTAGGTGAAGAAGCCGGATGTGGAGGTCCTGGGCTGGCGTGGATACACGTGGTTTGCGGTTGTGAGGCCGGTTGGAAGCACTGCCAAATTCTTTAAAACGATGTTGGAGGCGGCTTATGGTACATAAATGAACATTATCTCCCTCAAAACTTGAGACATCTGTGGCATTGTGTTCTGTGCAAAACTGCACATTTTAGAGTGGCCTTTTATTGTTGGCACCTATGTAATGATCATGCTGTTTAATCAGCTTCTTGATATGCCACACCTGTCAGGTGGATGGATTATCTTGGCAAAGGAGAAATGCTCACTAACAGGGATGTAAACAAATTTGTGCACAACATTTGAGAGAAATAAGCTTTTTGTGCGTATGGACATTTTCTGGGATCTTTTATTTCAGCTCATAAAAAAATGGGACCAACACTTCACATGTTGCGTTTGTATTTTTTTGTATATATGACATTAAATAGAACCACATGGGAACTTGTGTGGAATGTTCTGTGGAAGTTCTGAAATTCCCACTGAAGAACATTGTTTCTTAACATTCTCTGAACTATTTGAGAACATTCCCAATGTCAAACCAGTTGGAGAACGTTCGTAAAACACTTTCAAAATTGAAATGAAATGTAACCATGTTTGAACTTTTAGGAAACATTCTGTTAAGGTAGTGAAATACCAAGAAAACAATTGTTGTTAAGTTCCTTAAATGTGTTGAGAACGTTTCAAAGCCAAGCAACTATCCTGCACCATTCCCAGAAAGTTGTGGGAAGGTTGTATGCAAAATAACCATAGGAGAACCACGCTCTCACCAAGCTCTAAGAAACATATGGTTCTCAGAACGTTATGCGCTAGCTGGGTTATATCTGTGGTTATTTTTTTAAGTTTTATACAATGGGTGGGTCTAATGCTGGATTCTGATTGGTTAAAACCGCATTCCTTAGTCTATTCCACAAATTAAAACTGTCTGAATCTATGATGTTAAAATGCCTATTTACTCTGTTCCATCTGACTGCTCAATCCACTGTCTCATCAGCTCAGCCAGGCAATTTATGTACTACATCTACACTGTAAAAAGCATCTAAACATGATCTCCCTTTTCTTTTAGACTAGTTTTCAACAGCAGAGATTTGTTATAACCTTGCTTTCTGTCTCCTACATTTGCAACATTGTTTCAATATTGAAGTTCGATCTCCAGCTGTTTTATGGTAATTAACATTTCGGGATTCGGGATGAGACAGACAGGCTGGCAGCTTTTCTCAGCCAGTCGAAATCATGAATTGGCTTCATACATACAAAGAAATGTGAATAGAAAAACACGAAATGCAGCTACTTTGCTGTCAATCCAGCTTCAGTTTGAAGTATTTGTGTTAGGTGTGTAACGTCAGTTGGCTATCTTTTCTGAACAGTGGCCTGGCGAGAGAGCGAATGTTCTATGCCAAGCGAAATCGCGGAACAGCTTAAAGAAACGCAAATGCAGCTACTTTGCTTTTATTCTGACTGCACTGTTTGACGTGACTGTGTTAGCCAAAGTTGGCTAGCTAGCAAGCAAGGGATAAGAACGTTGTCAGCCATCATGGCAACGGAACATTTAGAACGAACGACTGGGTCGTGTTCATAGATTTGGAACAAAAAGTCTTAACGACCGGGTTGTGTCTCTGGCAACCGAACCGATAGAACGAACGCCCGACCAGCCAGTTTAGGTAGCAACCCTAGATTTGTGTCGGGACTATATCTCGTGGAAGGATGAAATTGTATGAATAAATTCATCAAAATAAAAAAATTTATGAAAATATGTAAATCATTATTTGAATATGTTGGTAACCCGTTGTATAAAAGTGATAATGCTCTCGAAGCTGGTGTTTGGAGGATATATTGGCACGGTTTGACTTCGTCTCGGGCCTAAGAACACCCGTGCTAATATATCCTCCAAACACCGGCTTCTCAGGCATTATCACTTAATTAACAACTACTACTACTACTACTACTAGTAGTAGTAGTAGTCATTTGAAACCAGCACTCCAACAATCAAAGCTGAAAACCTGATAATAAGATAGCATTGGCATGCAGTGCACTCAGTCACAGCATCACATGGCAATGGAACAAGTACATTGGAACACCCCGTTCTATAGTCTTATGTCTGATTCCCGTGTGTGTATGTGTGTGAGAGAGTCACGGCGGCTGGCCCATTGATCATAGCAGGAGTGAGCTAATGAAATTATTACAAAACAAACGGCCACAGCTTTGATCTCTCATCTCCCACAGATTTATGGCAACATTCCTTCCTGGATCTTTTTATTTATTGCGCTCATATATTTATACATTTACGGTATTTTTCTTATTTTCTTTTCTGTTCTCTTTCTTGGTTTAATTAGTGACTAGCCACCCACAAGTGCCCCAGCCAGCTCCTCTCCTGGCTCTCTGCTTTATTGATCTCTATAATTGCACAGGAAAACAGGGAGGTCCAGAGTGCTAATCAAACCTGTTTGCTAATGTCTGGCCAATAATTGTGGATTAACATGCACTGTAAAAAAAAAAAGAAATCAACTAATGAACTAGTTTCAACTAATTATTATTCAGTAAATGGTTCCACAGCATTTTTTAGTTTACTCAACTTTCGGTCAAAGTGTTCCCCTGAATGTAACATTTTTAGTTGGCCCAAACTTAGCTCCAACATGAGAAAACATTTGTGTGTGTAACCAGTTCCACAGCCTTTTTTTTTTTAGGTAAGATACCAAAATAATAATTTATAGTTGACACATAATTTGAAATTGACTGAATTTTTGCATACGTTTTCTCATGTTTGAGCTATGTTTGGGCCAACAAAAAAGTTCAGGTATTGACCGAAAAGAAAAAGGCTGTGGAACCAGTTACTTCATAATATTTAGTTGAAACAACTATATATTTTTTTTTACAGTGATAGATCACGTCTTGATGTATTTACCTCATAATGTACATTTTCTGTGAACGATATTACTAATCTAATGTTAACCTGTAATCACATTCAACCATGCAAGGAACAATAAAGTGGCAGGTTTAGGGTTGAGAGCAAAGGGAAAGCAAAGTACTACAGGTATCTACCGACCAAATTTGCATTCTGAATGATCTGATATTACATCTTCTACAGTGTTGCTGTATTTGTGGGGGTTTTCGTATAGTCAAAGCAGCTGGTAGCAAATATAATTTCCATTCAGGGATATGGAGTGGGAGTAAGTCTTGGAAAAAGGTATATTTTGAAATAGAGCTGATCTCTTCAATTTTGAGAGTTATTTGTCAATGGTAAGTGTTTTGGAAACCTCGGAATATGCTCTTCCTGATAAGACACCAAACAAAAATATAAAAAGTTCATATAAGGAAATTAGTCAATTTAAATAAATGTATTAGGCCCTAATCTATGGATTTCACATGATTGGGAATCCATATATGCATCTGTTTGTCACAGATACCTTTAAAAAAAAGTTGTGGCGTGGATCAGAAAACCAGTCAGTATGTGGTGTGATATCAGCAAACGGCTTGCCCACATGACGCTTTTCACAGGATTCATCCGTGAAGAGCACACTTCTACAGTGTGCCAGTGACCATCGAAGGTGAGCATTTGCCAACTGAAGTCAGTTACGATGCCGAACTGCAGTCAGGTCAAGACCCTGGTGAGGACGACGAGCACGCAGATGAGCTTCCCTGAGACGGTTTCTGACAGTTTGTACAGAAATTCTTCGGTTGTGCAAACCCACAGTTTCATCAGTTGTCTGGGTGGCTGGTCTCAGACGATCCCACAGGTGAAGAAGCTAGATCTGAAGGTCCTGGGCTCTCATGGATACATGTGGTCTGCGGTTGTGAGGCCGGTTGGACGTACTGCCAAATTCTCTAAAACGACGGAGGCGGCATGCCAATTGCACGCTCCCTCAAAATTTGAGACATCTGTGGCTTTGTGTTGTGTGACAAAACTGCACATTTTGGAGTGGCCTTTTATTATCCCCAGCACAAGGTGCACCTGTGTAATGATCATGCTGTTTAATCAGCTTCTTGATATGCCACACCTGTCAGGTAGATGGATTATCTTGGCAAAGCAGAAATGCTCACTAACAGGTATGTAAACAAATTAATGTACAACATTTGAGAGAAATAAGCTTGTTGTGCTTATGGAACATTTCTGGGATCTTTTATTTCAGCTTATGAAACATGGGACCAACACTTTAGATGTTGCGTTGATAGTTTTTGGTCAGTGTGTATATATATATATATATATATATTTTTGTTCAGTATGTATGGAAATTAAAATGTCTTACCTGTATGTGACTCCGTAGGAGGATTACAACAAGTCACTTTTTGCTTATAACACAAATTATGTTTGTGATATCAAAATTCTAACAACTAATGTGTTAAAATACTTATTTAGGCAAAGTCAAGGATGGAGGGGGGCATGACTTAAGAAATGGAAGAGATATTTCAATGTTAAATTCATGTTGGGTCAAATTGACTCACTCTGCCTTTCTACACTCTTAGAACAAAAGGTGCTATCTAAAACCTAAACGGGTTCTTCAGCTGTCCCCATAGGAGAACCCTTTGAAGAACCCTTTTTGGTTCCAGGTAGAACCCTTTTGGTTCCAGGTAGAACCCTTTTGAGATCCATGTAGAACCATTTACACAGAGGGTTCTACTTGGAGCCCAAACACATGACTGTAAGTCGCTTTGGATAAATGCGTCTGCTAAATGGCATAATATATTATATTATTATTAAAAGAGTTCTACCTGGAACCAAAAAGGGTTATCCTATGGGGACAGCCGAATAACCGTTTTGGAACCCTTTTTTTCTAAGAGTGTAGTGTTAAATGGGTCTATTGTGATTGAACAGGGATTTTATGGGGCTGTTCAGTGCTAACACCGCTGTCCCGACCATCCAAATACACTATTTATTTAGGAACTATGCTAGCCTTATAGAACAGCAGGTAGCCTACATTAACAGAAACTGTACTCAAGGGCAGTGTATATGTGCAATGTATATGTGCCTGGGATTGGGACTTTTATCGTGTGTGGATGAATAACTGTGTGTGTGTGTGTGTGCATGCATGAAAGAGAGCTTGAGTCTCAGTGTTCGTGTGAGCCCTTTGTCTCAGAGCATAAAGATTTCACCCCCACCACAGCACTACTCAAAAGCTCTCTGTACAACATGTCTTAGCCACTGTGTTAGAATGAATCAAATCCTTCATCAGTCCCTCCTTGACTAATTTCTAATTCATCCCCTTCTCATTAGCAGAGGTATATGACCCGTTTGGCTCAAGCACAAATCCCCTTTCAACTACATCATAAAACCAAAACTGTCTAGAAATATTAACAGACGTCCCAAAAACACCACCACCACCAACAGTGAAACTAGAGCTGGAAACTGGAAGGCAATTTGTCTGTGTTTGGGAGAAAAGTACAGAGTCCATCTGCCAAGCCTCACACAGTTAGAGGCAGCTGCTCCACAGTAGTGGCTAGGCTAGGCTGTTGGTCTGAAGTGTTTGCAGGGGTCACCCGCCCAGTGCTCAGAGCGAGAGGGGAATAGAAATGAAAAGCCTAGTGTGGCTAACCAACAACACCATAACAACCTCACAGACCAGTCTACTGCTGTGGAAAACACTGCTGCGCTGTGTCCCAAATGGCACCCTATATAGGGCACTACGTTTGACCAAGGCCCATAGGGGCATTCCACAGGGCTGTGGTCAAAAGTAGTGCACTATATAGGTAGTAGGGTGCCATATGGGACGCATACCCTAGTTTCATCTGACTGACAGTTTCATCTCATCTGTAGGAGGGGTGGAGTGGGGTGGAGGGAGATTTACTTGGGCTGCAGAGACAGGGGTGTGGATGAATCCACATGTTATTCAAATTGGGTCCCACAGCTGAAAGCTGGCAAAAACAATAGCCAGAAAAACATAGTCACAGTGTCTCAATCCTGAAAGTGGATGACTATGCCTTTAACACTGCATGCATGGCTTTGAAAGGTATAGGCTGCATACCAAGTGGCACTTTATTACCTTAATATCCCATAGGCTCTGATCAAAAGTAGTGCACTATATAGGGAATGGGGTGCTATTTGCAAAGCAGCCATTGGAATTAAGGTTACGTTTGTTTCTGCAGTATAATGAAGCAAAGTCACATCAGCTACATGAATGGGACTGTGGGGGGTCATGGCTGATATGGCTGGAGGCCAACATTGAACCATCTCACTATAATCAACCAATCAGCATTCTCCTCATAAACGTTCTCACCACATAAATCTGCTGTACTTACTGAGCCTTCAGAGAGCAAAACACAGAGCTTGGGGAGAGAAGATGAATTGAATGACCTTGTGGACCCAGACCACGCTACTCTTTTAGCGCCACATTACTGACAGTACAGTGTCACAGGGCCACAGCCATCCTCTCACCTGGCTAATGTGCCTAGCGAAGCTAATCAACACATAGACAGGTTGTGTCCCAAATGGCAACGTATTCGCTATATAGCCCTACTTTTGACCAGGGCCAATAGTGCATGATACAGTGAATAGGGTGCCTTTGGAGACGCAACCTAATTCATTCTGCTAGATTTAAAGGGAGAGAGACTATTTCTCAACTTGCTTGGAGGATAAGGAGTGTCCTGTCCTCTTCGAGTAGCCTCTGCAGTGAGACAGTACGGTACATCCTGATTGTCCCTTATCTTATCACTTAGCCAAGGCTAATCGCGTTAGCGTTTTCTGCCGTGCTCCGTGTTTCCCAAGGTTAAAGGACACGCACACTGCTGGATCTGATAGAAATTACACTAAAATGTGAATCTGTGTCCAAGTCCAAAGCTAGGCGACGATGCAGGTAGACTATGGGTACTAAGTGGAGTGGATGAGATGCACCAGATATCAAATACTAAATACACAGCTAACGTTGAAATAAACTGTATACATTTTGTGTAGTATTTTCAAATTTGATTGAACAGATGGTGAGAGTGGATGACAGTGGGAAAAGATAGAGGTTGTGTCAAAGGGCAGTAGACAACCTATACCGACAACGTAGACGTGTTTTGGAGTCTGTGGCATTACCGCTAGACCAGCCAGGCCACAGCCCTTTTAGACAGCCTCTCCATATAGTCACATGGCTGGTTTGTGGTTGTAATCTGTCCCATGCTCAGTGTGCACCTAAAGACATGGTGTGGTTTGGGCTGTAGCAGCCTTTGGCTCTGTGGTTTCAGTATGATCTCAAGATGATCACATTGGCTCATTCCCTCCATCCCTTTTGGCTTTCACCTTAGGCCCAAATCCCTTCCCAGCACGCTTCCCACACAGTGATTGCATCCCAAATGGCACCATATTCCCTGCATAGTGCACTATATTTGACCAGAGCCCATGAGCCCTGGTCAAAAGTAGTGCACTCTACAGGGAATAAGGTGTGATTTGGGACGCATCCTGTGAAACAGGGCTGGTTTCTCCAAAATGAAAATGGGCACGCAGAGATTTAGTCTTGTCCGACATCTGGGAAGAGGCTGTGCCACGAACCAGCAAGTGAGATAGGCAATGTTTGGGTAAGGACGATAAGAGACACAGATTTCCAATGCCTCTCCGGCAGGAAATACAATATTTGTATGGTTCACTCTGGAAGTGATGGAGTTGAGACTCATTTTGGAATTCAAATGTCAGTCTAACACACTCGCTCTCTCTCTCTCTCTCACGCACACACACACACAAACTAAACACAGTGTGGGTGTAGCTAATCAGCAGAAAATGTTATTCAACCATTTATTTTTGTTAAATAGATACCCTTCTGTGTTGAGGTGTGTGGGTAGCAGAGTCGACCATATACCGGTAGTACCTACATCCTGTTGAAATGGAAATGTGTGGGAGATTGTTGACCACACCTGCCTCTTCTGAAATACCCCTCATACTGGAATCCCCCTCAAATTCCTACTGACATTGAGTTAATTTGTCAAGGGTCCGCACTTAAAGTGCTATTTATTTCATTTGGAGGCAACGAGGGCAAATTAATGATGTTTTAATTTTGGTAAACGCACCAGTTCTGAGAGCAGTGGTTTCAAGAACTTGCTGACATTCACACTGAGCTTCAGTCTGCTGTTATGTTACACCAACACACTGAGATAGCGTTCCTTCAACTATGAAGCTCTAGTGTCCCTAAGGCAACCATGACGCTATCTCCCACGTATCCACGCTCTTGACCCCCTCCCCCTCATCCTCCCTCCCTTACACCCACAATGTCTGCATCCCAAATGGCACCCTATTCCCTATGTAGTGGACTACTATGGGCCCTGGTCAAAAGTAGTGCACTATATAGGGAATAGGGTGCCATTTGGGACACACACATAGACACCATGATTGATCAGTCCAATCCAGAAACTTGGTACAGTTAGCCATTTCAATCAGCCTCTGGATGAGGTGCTTCAACACTGCTTCAATGAGCCGCTCCTTCCCTTGGCCTGTCCTCCCCAGAAAGCAGATCAATCTGTCAGCAGTAAATACACAGACAGCAGCCTTGGAAGTTAACAGCGCCTCAGATATAAAGACAACATGCATCCGCACAGAAAAACACAACAACTGAACAGTCAAAGGAACAGGGAATATATAAAATGGAAAACAGAGGCTTACCTCCATTGTCTTTAAGATGCAGAGCAATCTTGGTGTCATCTAGAGAGAGAGAGAGAGAATTCCACATTATGACCTCAATTTTGTCTGTGGTTCGTGAATATCCCCACAGCCATAGAATTACATACAGAATCCCTATGTCTATTATATGAATTATAGGATCTCTATGCCCACAGCTCAGAGCTGCCTGACAACAACAACCACTATTAACCTCAATACGGGTAAAGAATGTCAATCAGATATTCAGAAATAATCATTAGCGATTATTACACAGGTTTACTGACAAATTAACCGTTTATATTTCATTACTGGATCATTTACTGAATTTACTCAATGTCTGAAAAAAATATTTTTTTTCCGATATAGTGCTCTTTCATGCATAATGCAAGAGCGAGAAGCAGTCTGGGGTTAAGCAACTATGAAACATTTAAATTCACTGTGAGAGTTGTGATATGAATTTACACACCCCATAGGATCCACATTATGCAAATTTTCCACATACTGTACACAAGCCGGTAAAATGCTATGGGTGCCATCTCAAAACAAGAAAGAGCCTTGAAACGGGTCTCAACAGAGTAAATGTATTTCAAAGGATTTTTACATTTCAATTTCCAAGATCAAAGATCATTTAATGCATGCAACCATTTCCTAGAATAATTTCCTAGTCTAAGAAATGCCACGGTCTATGAGATAAGGTGTATGACAGCGAGGCAGGAAATCAAACTCGATGACCAATCTTGTGCCAGCGTGAGTGTCATGAATATGAACAATTATCATAGGCTGACATTAAACTGTGACAGTGAAGATTCCTCAATGCCTCATCACACAGTATCTGAACTCATACAGGACACAGTGTTACAGTAGTAAAGAAGGAACAGTGTTAGGAAGTGGGGGGGGGGGGAACAGGAGAGGGAAGAGAGAGAGACAGATATTTCCATTTTGGGTTCTCTCTCTCTCTCTCTCTCTCTCTCTCTCCCCCCTCACTTTTTGCCAATAGCATGGGCCTCTGAGCTGCCCACACCCCACCATTGCCTCCCAGTATCCAGTCTGACTTGACCCTGACCTCTACAGCTGAGGAGACTGGGGTGGTGTCAGGAAGTGTGAGGCTCTGTGTGTACATACCACAGACAAACAGATCTCCTTTTAGCATGAAAGGCTTTTCATGCTAACACACACACACACGGCATCTGTTCACAGCTCACACCCCTGCTCCTCAGCATGTCTGACCTCCAGGATCGTTGGGGTTTGTTTCGTCTCTCAGCTGGACCTCTCTCACACTCCTCTCCACCTCTCTCCAACATTCAAGGCATCTGTGTTCATATCACCACCTCACTGATGGAAGGTCTTTAAAGGGGCAATGATGTATAGCGATTGATTTTTGAAGAATATAACTTATAGATGCCTCATGAGCTTTGTTGTTTTTTGAATCCCAGATTGCCTCTTTAACATTGGCTGAGAGAAGTTATACCTACCAAGAAGAGCATAAGAGGGAAAAGGTCAAGGACTGAAACACTAAATATAAGACAGAGATTAGGAGAATGAAATGAAACCCTGCCCTCACATCCATGAAATGAAACCCTGCCCTCACATCCATGAAATGAAGCCCTGCCCTCACATCCATGAAATGAAACCCTGCCCTCACAGCCATGAAATGAAACCCTGCCCTCACATCCATGTAATGAAACCCGCCCTCACATCCATGAAATGAAACCCTGCCCTCACATCCATGAAATGAAACCCTGCCCTCACAGTAGCTCAGCTGGTAGAGCACGGCGCTTGTAACGCCAAGGTAGTGGGTTCGATCCCCGGGACCACCCATACACAAAAAATGTATGCACGCATGACTGTAAGTCGCTTTGGATAAAAGCGTCTGCTAAATGGCATATTATTATATTACAGTGGAAAGCCATACAGAATCCTAGGAGAAAATCCTAAAATGATTACTTTAGAACAGTGAAAAGTAGAGCTGGACGTCATTGGAGTTTGTGTAGTGTGAGGTACTGAGAGCCAAAACCTTGGGCATCTGCTTTAGAGATCATCACCGACTGGAGCTGGATCTAGAACCATCTAACCCACAACCCACAGGCAGAACCCCTACTGTAACTCACCACTCCAACCACCTTTAAACACCACTGCAATTACAAAAAATTTAGTCTGTCTACAGGTTTAGCCTTCATTTCTTCATCAATTCCACAAGTCTGGGAAACCAAAGAGCACCTTACCATATGAACTATTATTAATGTCAGAGAGCGCACTGAATTCTTCTGCTTTACCACTCTGCATTACACTGCTACACTCTTAGAAAAAAGGGTTCCAAAAGGGTTCTTTGGCTGTCCCCATAGGAGAACCCTTTTTGGCTCCAGGTAGAACCCTTTTTGGTTCCAAGTAGAACCCTTTTGAGTTCCATGTAGAATCCTCTGTAGAAAGGGTTCTACATGGAACCCAAAAGGGTTCTACCTGGAACCAAAAAGGGTTCTACCTGCAACCAAAAATAGTTATTCAAAGGGTTCTCCTATAGGGACAGTCTAAGAACCGTTTAAGGTTCTAGACATAACCTTTTTTTCTGAGAGTGTATAAATGTTTGTATAGGGTGCCATATGTATGTATAGGGTGCCATATGCATGTATAGGGTGCCATATGTATGTATAGGGTGCCATATGCATGTATAGGGTGCCATATGTATGTATAGGGTGCCATATGCATGCATAGGGTGCCATATGCATGTATAGGGTGCCATATGTATGTATAGGGTGCCATATGCATGTATAGGGTGCCATTATGAATGTATGGGGTGTCATTTGGGACACAGCCTACGTCAATCTAACCTTCCTCCTTGTGGTTGCATATTCCTACAATGTTGCATTTCTATAATAGTCATCCGAACGCATAAACCATGCAAGCTGTTACATATTATAATGAATTAGACAGAACTAGCTGTCAACACCTCTTTCTCTTGGGTGTTAACAAGAGTGGATACTTGAGATCATGAATAGTCCATTAGCACAGTATAGGCTTTGTGTATCTCCCAGGCATCCCAACCCATAACACATTAGTCAATTATCAACCTCGGGATGTACCAGTTTCCGGGCAGAAAATACACCCTGCATAGGCTTTTAGTCATGATTAAAGTGCATAATGTGATTGTACACATAGTGACAGGGACATTAAGTTGAACATATTACTTTTCATCGGGAAGATGAATGGTACAGTTGAAGTGAATTACAGACATCTAATATATTTGAGTCAGTACCGTGTGTGGGTAATATGTTAAGCTGATGAAGATGAATTAGCGGTTTGTTTCAATACATACATGGCTTGATGTCTTAATTTCCCTTGACGTCAGGGAAATTAAGTATAAATAGCTGTAATCAATTCAGGTTGCGCCCCAAATAGCACCCTAGTCCCGATGGGGCTTGGTCGATAGTAGTGCACTATATAGGGAATATGGTGCCATTTGGGATGCATTTTCAGCTCTAAGTAGCTCCAGTTTCTCTGGGGGAGGACAACTTCAACGTTTCCCCTGACATCAGCAGAAGGACCCAGCTCTTTTTTTCTCCAGTAGGCCTTATACCTAGCGCTGCCACTGGTTGCAAGCAGCACATGCCTGATAACTGAACACGTGTATCAGCAACTAATCAATCATTAAAAAGTCTGTAAAAAAAAAAAGACTTGTCATACCCAAGAAAGCAAAGGTAACTGAACTAAATGACTATCGCCCTGTAGCACTCACCTCTGTCATCATGAAGTGCTTTGAGAGACTAGTCAAGGATCATATCACCTCTACCTTACCTGTCACCCTAGACTCACTTCAATTTGCTTACCGCCCCAATAGATCCACAGATGATGCAATCGCCATCACACTGCACACTGCCCTATCCCATCTGGAGAAGAGGAATACCTATGTAAGAATGCTGTTCATTGACTATAGCTCAGCATTCAACACCATAGTACCCTCCAAGCTCATCATTAAGCTCGAGGCCCTGGGTCTGACCCCCACCCTGTGCAACTAACTGGATCCTGGACTTCCTGACGGGCCACCCCCAGGTGGTGAAGGTAGGAAACAACACCTCCACTTCGCTGATCCTCAACACTGGGGCCCCACAAGGGTGCGTGCTCAGCCCCCTCCTGTACTCCCTGTTCACCCATGACTGTGTGGCCAAGCATGCCTCCAACTCAATCATCAACTTTGCAGACGACACAACAGTAGTAGGCTTGATAACCAACAATGACGAGACATCCTACAGGGAGGAGGTGAGGGCTCTGGGAGTGTGTTGCCAGGAAAATAACCTCTCACTCAACGTCAACAAAACAAAGGAGATGATCGTGGACTTCAGGAAACAGCAGAGGGTGCACCCCCCTATCCACATCGACGGGACCGCAGTGGAGAAGGTGGAAAGCTTCAAGTTCCTTGGCGTACACATCACTGACAAACTGAGATGGTCCACCCACTCAGACGGTGTGGTGAAGAAGGCGCAACAGAGCCTCTTCAACCCCAGGAGGCTGAAGAAATTTGGCTTGGCACCTAAAACCCTCACAAACCTTTACAGATGCACAATTGAGAGCATGCTGTCGGGCTGTATCACCGCCTGGTACGGCAACTGCACCGCCCGCAACCGCATGGCTCTCCAGAGGGTGGTGTGGTCTGCCGAACGCATTACCAGGGGCAAACTACCCACCCTCCAGGACACCTACAGCACCCGATGTCACAGGAAGGCCAAAAAGATCATCAAGGACATCAACCACCCGAGCCATTGCCTGTTCACCCCGCTATCATCCAGAAGGCGAGGTCAGTACAGGTGCATCAAAGCTGGGACCGAGAGACTGAAAAACTGCTTCTATCTCAAGGCCATCAGACTGTTAAATATCCATCACTAGCACATTAGAGGCTGCTGCTGTCTATAGAAATCACTGGCCACTTTAAGAAATGGAACACTAGTCACTTTAATAATGTTTACATATCTTGCATTACTCATCTCATATGTAAATACTGTATTCTATAATATTCTGCTGTATCTTAGTGCTGCTCTATCATTGTTTGTACATATATGTATATATTCTTATTCCATTCCTTACTTAGATTTGTGTGTATTGGGTATATGTTGTGAAATTGTTAGATATTACTTGTTAGATATTACTGCACTATCGGAGCTAGAAGCACAAGCATTTCGCTACACCCGCAATAACATCTGCTAAACACGTGTATGTGACAAATACAATTTGATTTGATTTGATAAAAGATGGATAACCAGCCAAAAGGACTGAACACGATTATGGTTCTGTGTGGATGCATCTCTTTAAGATTTGAGAGATTTTGTCCTAATTCAATCTGCATTGTTTAGTTTGGTAAAACACTTGCATCATTTGTTGACATCTAGAGTGCATTTGGTGCTCAAGGAAAACAATCTGGATAGTTTTATTACCGAAGAAATAGCGAAAGAGGCAGAGAAGATATACATGATTTGTAATGAAGCACCTGAACTTTTACAGGAAATGTACTGGGTACTTTGTTTTCCTTAACGTCACAACAACACATCCGTCAAGACTTCTTAGCAAATCCTTCTGTTCGAAGATAGTGTCAGGGTTGTGTTCATTAGGAATCACTGTAGCAAAACATTTTGCAGCGGAAAAATGAAAACAAGCATTTCTCATTGGACAATTTCAGTTAGTGTGACTCCATTGATGTTCGTTTTATACAACGGGTGGTTTCGAATTCCCATTGTTAGAGTCTATCCTGCCCAGGATATAGTAGACAACATACACATGGCCAGCACATTCATAAAAAGTGCCATTGTTTATGTTGTTACCTAGCAACGCACTACTACTACTACTACTACTACTACTACTACTACTACTACTACTACTACTACTACTACTACTACCACTACCACTACCACTACCACTACCACTACCACTACTACTACTACTACTTTTACAGGTCCACTGTCTCATCTGCCCTGCCATGCAACTTATAAACCTGATCTCCACTGTAAAAAGCATCTAGACATTATCTCAGACATTTGCAACATTGTTGCAATATTGAAATTCGATCGACACTGTGTCCCATAGTAATGAACGTGTCGGGAGTCGGGATGAGACAGACAGGCAGCTTTTCTCAGCCAGTCTAAATCATGAATCAGCATAATTTATATGGATATACACCATACATACAGTGCATTCGGAAAGTATTCAGACCCCTTGACTTTTTCCACATTTTGTTACGTTACAGCCTTATTCTAAATTGGATTATATAAATACAAATCCTCATCAATCTACACACAATACTCCATAATGACAAAGCGCAAACAGGTTTGACATTTTGCAAATGTATTAAATATAGAAATACCATATTGCCATTAGTATTCAGACTATCACTGTATGTACAAAAGTATGTGGACACCATTTCAAATTAGTGGATTCGGCTATTTCAGCCACACTCGTTGCTGACGGGTGTATAACATCGAGTGCACAGCCATGCAATCTCCATAGACAAACATTGGCAGTAGAATGGCCTTACTGAAGTGCTCAGTGACTTTCAACGTGGCACTGTCATAGAATGCCACCTTTCCAACAAGTCAGTTCGTCAAATTTCTGCCCTGCTAGAGCTGCCCCGGTCAACTGGAAGTGCTGTTATTGTGAAGTGGAACTCAACCCCATCGGACACCTTTGGGATGAATTGGACTGCCGACTGCGGGCCTAATCACCCAACATCAGTGCCTGACCTCACTAATGCTCTTGTGGCTGAATGGAAGCAAGTCCCTGCAGCAATGTTCCAACATCTAGTGGAAAGCCTTCCCAGAATAGTGGAGGCTGTTATAGCAGCAAATGGGGGACCAACTCCATATTAATGGAATGAGATGTTCGACAAGCATGTGTCCACATACTTTTGGTCATGTGTTGAACAAAAATATGAACGCAACATGTAAAGTTTTGGTCCCATGTTTCATGAGCTGAAATAAAAGATCTCTGAAATGTTCCATACGCACAAAAAGCTTATTTCTCTCGAATGTTGTGCACAAATTTGTTTACATCCCTGTTAGTGAGACAATAGAGACAATGTTCATTTCTCTACCAAAAGCTGGCTCCAATGTCATTTTAGAGAATTTGGCAGTACGTCCAACTGGCCTCACAACTGCAGACCACGTGTAAGCACAGCCCGGGACCTCCACATTCGGCTTCTTTACCTGCGGGATGGCCTGAGACAAGCCACCCGGACAGCTGATGAAACTGTGGGTTTGCACAAACAAATAATTTCTGCACAAACTGTCAGAAACCATCTCAGGGAAGCTCATCTGTGTGCTCGTCATCCTCACCAGAGTCTTGACCTGACTGCAGTTTGGCGTGGTAACCAACTTCAGTGGTCAAATGCTCACCTTCGATGGCCACTGGCATGCTGGAGAAGTGTGCTCTTCACGGATGAATCCCGGTTTCAACTGTACCGTGCAGACGGCGTGTATGGCGTTGTGTGAGCGAGCGGTTTGAAGATGTCAACGTTGTGAACAGAGTGCCCCATGGTGGCGGTGGGGTTATGGTATGGGCAGGCATAGGTTACAGACAATGAACACAATTCCATTTATTGATGGCAATTTGAATGCACAGAGATACCTTGACGAGATCCTGAGGCCCATTGTTGTGCCATTCATCCGCCACCATTGCCTCATGTTTCAGCATGATAATGCACAGCCCAAAGTCGCAAGGATCTGTACACAATTCCTGGAAGCTGAACATTTCCCAGTTCTTCCATGGCCTGCATACTCACCAGACATGATGCTCTGGGTCGACGTGTACGACAGCATGTTCCAGTTCCCGCCAATATCCAGCAACTTTGAACAGCTATTGAACAGGAGTGGGAAAACATTCCACAGGCCACAATCAACAGCCTGATCAACTCTATGCTGAGGAGATGTGTCGTGCAGAATTAGGCAAATGGTGGTCACACCAGATACTGACTGGTTTTCTGATCCACGCCCTTACCTTTTTTTTAAGGTGTCTGTGACCAACAGATGCATATCTGTATTCCCAGTCATGTGAAATCCATAGATTAAGGCCTAATGCATTTATTTCAATTGACTTATTTCCTTATATGAACTGTAACTCAATAAAATCTTAGAAATTGTTGCATGTTGCGTTTATATTTTTGTTCAGTGTACAAAGAAATAGAAAATTGGTAAAACAAAACGAAATGCATCTAGTTACTAATTGTAATTCGCTCTGGATAAGAGCGTCTGCTAAATGACTGAAACGAAATGTAGTTTGCTGTCTTTCCAGCTTCAGTCTGAAGTGATTGTGTTAGCTGTGTAGTCGGCTAGCTAGCAAGGGGGGAAGAGCCTCCATTGCAACATTCTTTTTTTGCCATAGCAATCTGCAAAGTTTTGGAACTATCAACCAGTGCTTGGGTAGTGTTGCATTACATGGCACTCAATACGAAAAGAACGAACGACCAGAGAACGCCTAAAATTGCACTTGACAACCAGTGCACTTGACAACCAGTGCTGGTAAACTGTTGTATAAAAACAATAATACACTTGACTCCATGTGTTATGACAGTTTTATCATGGCTGTGGTGTTCTTCGCCACTCGGCTTTACCTCGTGGCTATAACCACGTCACAGCAATGATATAAATGTCATAACATATGGCCTTATGTAGGACTAGGCGTTATAGCCAAAATATCATATAACAATATTTGTCAAATTTCTGATGGTATTTGATGGTAGTTTATGGTTTTGAATAATACAAGTTCTAAATATGCTTCATGAGTAGTTCATGACCCTAGGGTGGCAACACATACATTATAAGTGATTTCAATGGGTCTTTCTCCATTCTGATTGTTTTATACGGTTTCAATCCAATCATGGAAATATAATTATTATTCTAATTCTATAGTTGGAATATCGTGGGCAGCCCCTTGAATACATTGTTGTTTGACATGACAATGAATTAGTAAGCCAGGGAGGAATTCTTGACAGGGTAGGAACCAAAGTGTTTGTCAGTGTTTTAAGGTGACCCTAATTAGATCTTACATTACATGTTTTCATACCTCATGTAGCTAGCTAGCTAACATATTTATGCTTCACCTATTCCTCTCTGATTTAGAAGATACTGTTGCACAAACAACATGCTTATCTAGGCTTACACCAGCACAGGTACCAGGCTGTATTAGCTAGCTAGCTATGTTTGCTCTGACTCTTAGTACATTTAGCAAGCTAGTTAGCCAGCTAACTAGCGATTGATTAGCATCAGCGGCTAACACAATTTATTTTAGCATCAACTTGCTAAGAAAATACAAACTCGCAGACTGTAAGATATACAAACTAATAGTGTAATTGCAGAATGCTTGTGGAAAGAAGCATGTCACCAACATCTTGTTGCATCCATCTGACCATGCAGACTGCAGAGTGAACGGCAAGAAAGTGCTCTTGACTCTGTGGTCGAGCAGCTTCTCTCTGCTTGAGTGACGGGGCGGGGCTTGGTGTAGTTAGCGGCATACAGCAAGAGGAGAGGGAGAAAGATGAGTCAAGTAGCAAACAGCGTAAACTATAAAAACAGACATTACACGCGCCGGAGTTGCATATCACATTTAACAAACCAAACTACCGTTATAGAAGGTTGAGTAGAAACCCAAACCTGTCTGTGCATCAATACAGTATACCGCCCAGCCCTAGCCTCATGTACGTATTATTGTTTAATTCTTTGTTTTGTGCCAACTGAGCAACACCCAGTTCTTCCTGAACATGTTACCTGTCCAGGACTCTGGGTGCTACCAGTACTCAAGACACTGGTTGGAGTTTGCTTTGGGGCATATGTTAGTTGTCTTACCTTCAGTGGGGACGCTGGTTGGGGGTTGGGATGTGGACGAGGAGGCTCCGGCTGTGGTGGTCTCTCCTCTGCTTCTGCTCTGGCCTGTTGTCTTGGCAACTAACGTGGTGGTGAATGGATAGAGTTGTGTGGTGTTGATGATATCACAGCTTTTGTCCTTGGTCTGCAAAACAGAATACAAGAGTCATTTTTGTCAAGCAACGTATGAATACTGGTACTTTTCATATAAGAATGTGTGTGTTTGTGTGTGTGTGTGTGTGAGAGAGAGAGCAGAAGATGCGATAGGAGTAACTGAGGCATCCCTCTCCCCCTGCATGTAGCAGACCAGAGCATCCGTCATCCTGGCAGCCACATAGAAAAACAGTACAGCCGATATACACGCATGCACACATGCACGCACACACACATGCCACGATATCCCCAATCACTCGCTATTCATATTAGATAGCTAGTCATTTCCATCAGCCAGGATGATATTCACCTCATCAGGACAGCTGTTATCCACCCAGTCCTGCCGATGGCGGTCGAACCCACTGGAACACCTGAAACCAGAGGAGCGGATATTCAGAAAGAGCTTAGGAACATGAACACTAGACATGCATCACTAAAAGGATCAACCACAATCAAAAATGGATTGGATAAATCTCTAAAACATCAATTATGCTAACAGATACATCTAGCTCTGTAGATCTGCAGATGTTCCATGAAACCAAAATAATCCACTCAGACCCCCCACATCTCTCAGTCTGGGAGTCCAAAATACAGTAAGTTCAAAGGGGGAACGGCCCATGATTATTAGAATATGGGGGGGATTTGTGAAGAGGAAGTTCACTGGCTCAAACTGCTCAGAGTACAGGGGTTGGTGGAGGGGGTGAAAAGAAATGGGGAGAGAGGGGTGAGGGGAAATGGGTAATGACTGTGTCATGCCACCCAACCCGAGGCAACTAATAAACTCTGTGGGCTAGCCTTTGATCAGGAGCAACTGCTCATTCTTCCTCTTGTTCACAGATCATAATGACTCATATCTCCTCCTTCCTTATCTCGGTTTTCTTCCCTGTCACTCTCTCTTTTCTTCTCCTCTCTATTCTGTAAGCCCTCTCCGACATTATTTAGATGTTCATTCACTGGATTTTGAGGGACATATTTTCTGCTTTGACACAGAGGGAATGTTGTTCTCTCTCTCTCTCTCTCTCTCTCTCTCTCTCTCTCTCTCTCTCTCTCTCTCTCTCTCTCTCTCTCTCTCTCTCGTCGCAGTATGTTTTCTCCATCTGCCTGATACTCTGAAGTCAGAGAAAGACGTCTGCTCGCTCATATCACCAATGGCGGAGGTGTTAAACAAATGCTAAACCAATCTCATGCACCTCACAAAAAACCTGCCCCTCTATGACCCACTAACAATGAAGCAAGACTACAAACACAATAGCATAAACCCACCAAATCTCTAATCGACATGGAGCAGTGATGGCTGGTTGGCGGAGATATCAGATTACGGGCTCATAATGGCTGGAATGGAATGGATGGAAAGGTACTTAAACACACCAAACATGGTTTCCATATGTTTGATACCATTTAATTTATTACATATCTCCGCCCACAAGCTACCACTGCCATACAGGCTGGCAGACAGGCCGAGTTATCCTCCATCCTTATTCTCATCAGGTCCTATAACTACCATTAGCCCTGCATGGTGGATATTATTATGGTAATGCTCTCCGTGTGGAGGAAGAAGAGGAGTCCATTTCCATCTCTCTCTGCTCTCTAATCAGCCCACGCTCCACAGATTTCACTATTTTTGCTGGTAAAACTCTGTCTCATCTGTCCAATCAGTCGAGACAGATTCCTCCAGTTAATCAACCTCTTTTTTCCTCTGTTTTCCCAAGAGACGCGGAAGAAGAGAGGGAGAGTCGGAGACAGGATATCACAAAAACACAGATCCGACCAGTCCCTCCTGAACCTTTCCCATTTAGGTTTTACCTCAATGCCATCCAGCCTCGGAGACCAACTGCGTCCCAAATGGCAACCCTTTCCCCTATGGGTCCTGGTCAAAAGTAGGGCACTATATAGGGTGCCATTTGGAACGCATTCCAGACCTTCCTTCCAACATCCACTCAGCCACCGCACTGCTAATAATAAATGGGTTGAGCTGCCTCATTTGAATAGAAATGTAAACATCTGGGGAAGATTTTTGTTTGCTCTTCTCATTTCCCCTGCCTCTTTCACGGTAGGGAGGATGTATTTCTTTATTGGGTTTAAAAGACTCAATGGTTTCTCTTCAACCCTAAAAAATGACTCTTTGGATCAACCCCAGAAAATTACCTCAACTGGTTACAAGTAAATGAGTTAGGTTTTCTCAATTGAAAAAAACGACATTTGTTGAAACCTAATACACTAAGAGTACAAAACATGAGGAACACCTCCCCTTTTGCCCTCAGAACAGCCTCAATTCGTTGGGGCATGGACTCTAGAAGGTGTCAAAGCTTTGCACAGGGATATTGGCCCATGTTGACTCCAATGCTTCCCACAGTTGTGTCAAGTTGGCTGGATGTCCTTTGGGTGGTGGACCATTGTTGATACACATGGGAAACTGTTGAGCTGCGTTGCAGTTCTTGACACAAACCGGAGCGCCTGGCACCTACTACCATACCCCGTTCAAAGGCACAAATCCTTTGTCTTGCCCATTCACCCTCTGAATGGCACACATACACAATCCATGTCTCAATTGTCTCAAGGCATAAAAATCCTGTCTCCTCCCCTTCATCTATACAGATTGAAGTGGATTCAACAAGTGACATCAATAAGGGATCATAGATTTCACCTGGATTCACCTGGTCAGTTGTTCATGGAAAGAGCACATGTTCCTAATGTTTTGTACACTCAGTGTATACGATTCAATGCCAAATGTTTTATTTGATTATTACCAAACCTCTATTTAAAACTGCAACCTATTTCTTTCAACACTCAACTTACTTTTCCCCTTTGGTTAAACCTAATAAAGAATAAATACAAACTAGTATTTAATGTCAATACAACCAATTATTTATTTTTTCCTGTTCAGATTACCTACCCAAATTCATGAAATTGGGTTACAAACAATTAAATAAATTCCCTGTAGATCAAGAAATGAAGTTGGTTACTTAAACCCGAACTGGTTCTCCAGTAGATTAGTCAGAATGGCTCACCCCTTGTTAAAAAATGGCCCTTTCAGTTAATTGAAAATGGAACCTTTTTCAAAATATCACCCTTTCTAAAATGAGCCATACAAAGGTGGTTGCAATTCCAGTTTCCTCCTCCAGAAAAGAGAGAACAAATATTACAACAAATAATATGGTTAAATTCAAATACACTAATTGATTTTAAAAAAAACATTTTTTATGGAACTATCATTGTCAATGATATTGTGAATAGGAAAGGTGGAGTTATGTGATATGTGCAGATAAAAAACATACATATGGAAATGTTTGCTCTTTCCAAAATTTCAACCAACTGATTGCAGCATTACTGCAAAAATGGAGGAGGCAAGTGGAAGGGGGAGAAGGTAGGGTACTAGTTTGTCTGCCCTTTATTAAAGACCAAAATTGGCCAATAAAATAAAATAATAATAATAACATATCGTGAGGGAAAAAAGTATTTGATCCCCTGCTGATTTTGTACGTTTGCCCACTGACAAAGACAAAATCCAGAAAAACGCATGTCAAAAATGTTCTAAATTTATTTGCATTTTAATGAGGGAAATAAGTATTTGACCCCTCTGCAGAACATAACTTAGTACTTGGTGGCAAAACCCTTGTTGGCAATCACAGAGGTCAGCCGTTTCTTGTAGTTGGCCATCAGGTTTGCACACATCTCAGGAGGGATTTTGTTCCACTCCTCTTTGCAGATCTTCTCCAAGTCATTAAGGTTTCGAGGCTGACGTTTGGCAACTCGAACCTTCAGCTCCCTCCACAGATTTTCTATGGGATTAAGATCTGGAGACAGGCTAGGCCACTCCAGGACCTTAATGTGCTTCTTCTTGAGCCACTCCTTTGTTGCCTTGGTCGTGTGTTTTGGGTCATTGTCATGCTGGAATACCCATCCACGACCCATTTTCAATGCCCTGGCTGAGGGAAGGAGGTTCTCACCCAAGATTTGATGGTACATGGCCCCGTCCATCGTCCCTTTGATGCGGTGAAGTTGTCTTGTCCCCTTAGCAGAAAAACACCCCCAAAGCATAATGTTTCCACCTCCATGTTTGATGGTGGGGATGGTGTTCTTGGGGTCATAGGCAGAATTCCTCCTCCTCCAAACATGGCGAGTTGAGTTGATGCCAAAGAGCTCAATTTTGGTCTCATCTGACCACAACACTTTCACCCAGTTCTCCTCTGAATCATTCAGATGTTAATTGGCAAACTTCAGACGGCCCTGTATATGTGCTTTCTTGAGCAGGGGGACCTTGCGGGCGCTGCAGGATTTCAGTCCTTCACGGCGTAGTGTGTTACCAATTGTTTTCTTGGTGACTATGGTCCCAGCTGCCTTGAGATCATTGACAAGATCATCCCGTGTAGTTCTGGGCTGATTCCTCACCATTCTCATGATCATTGCAACTCCACAAGGTGAGATATTTCATGGAGCCCCAGGCCGAGGGAGATTGACAGGACTTTTGTGTTTCTTCCATTTGCGAATAATCGCACCAACTGTTGTCACCTTCTCACCAAGCTGCTTGGCGATGGTCTTGTAGCCCATTCCAGCCTTGTGTAGGTCTACAATCTTGTCCCTGACATCCTTGGAGAGCTTTTTGGTCTTGGCCATGGTGGAGAGTTTGGAATCTGATTGATTGATTGCTTCTGTGGACAGGTGTCTTTTATACAGGTAACAAAATGAAATTAGGAGCACTCCCTTTAAGAGTGTGCTCTAATCTCAGCCCTGTATAAAAGACACCTGGGAGCCAGAAATCTTTCTGATTGAGAGGGGGTCAAATACTTATTTCCCTCATTAAAATGCAAATCAATTTATAACATTTTTTACATGACTTTTTCTGGATTTTTTTGTTGTTATTCTGTCTCTCACTGTTCAAATAAACATACCATTAAAATTATAGACTGATCATTTCTTTGTCAGTGGGCAAACGTACAAAATCAGCAGGGGATCAAATACTTTTTTCCCTCACTGTAAGTTTTACTTGAGGTCCAAACTGCTGACCGTGGCGCCGTACAGGTTGCAAAATAGTTGGGAAGAGACTTTCGATGTGCAGATTCCGTGACACTTGGTGTTATGAACTGATACGCAAAACAATGCGTGATTCAAAACTTTTTTGAAATAAATAATATTAATAATTTAAATTATTATACAAAATTCTTGCCACAAACAGAATGTTATGTATATGGGGCATACAACCATCTCAGCTCAGCAGATTTTGCTATGAAGAAACAGAATCACGAGATCACTTCTTTTGGTATTGCCCTTATGTACAGTTGAAGTCAGAAGTTTACATACACTTAGGTTGGAGTCATTAAAACTCGTTTTTCAACCACTCCACAAATGTTTTGTTAACAAACTATAGTTTTGGCAAGTTGGTTAGGACATCTACTTTGTGCATGACACAAGTACTTTTTCCAACAATTGTTTACAGACAAATTATTTCACTTATAATTCACTGTATCACAATTGCAGTGGGTCAGAAGTTTACATACACTAAGTTGACTGTGCCTTTAAACAGCTTGGGAAATTCCAGAAAATGATGTAATGGCTTTAAATGCTTCTGATAGGCTAATTGACATAATTTGAGTCAATTGGAGGTGTACCTATGGATGTATTTCAAGGCCTACCTTCAAACTCAGTGCCTCTTTGCTTGACATCATGGGAAAATCAAAAGAAATCAGCCAAGACCTCAGAAAAACAATTGTAGACCTCCACAAGTCTGGTTCATCCTTGGGAGCAATTTCCAAATGCCTGAAGGTACCACGTTCATCTGTACAAACAATAGTACGCAAGTATAAACACCATGGGACCACGCAGCCATCATACTGCTCAGGAAGGAGTTCTGTCTCCTAGAGATTAATGTACTTTGGTGCGAAAAGTGCAAATCAATCCCAGAACAACAGCAAAGGACCTTGTGAAGATGCTGTAGGAAACAGGTACAAAAGTATCTATATCCACAGTAAAACGAGTCCTATATCGACATAACCTGAAAGGCCGCTCAGCAAGGAAGAAGCCACTGCTCCGAAACTGCCATAAAAAAGCCAGACTACGGTTTGCAACTGCACATGGGGACAAAGATCGTACTTTTTGGAGAAATATCCTCTGGTCTGATGAAACAAAAATAGAACTGTTTGGCCATAATGACCATCGTTATGTTTGGAGGAAAAAGGGTGTGGCTTGCAAGCCGAAGAACAACATCCCATGATGCTGCACGGGGGTGGCAGCATCATGCTGTGGGGGTGCTTTGCTGCAGAAGGGACTGGTGCACTTCACAAAATAGATGGCATCATGAGGAAAGAAAATTATGTGGATATATTGAAGCAACATCTCAACACATCAGTCAGGAAGTTAAAGCTTGGTCGCAAATGGGTCTTCCAAATGGACAATGACCCCAAGCATACTTCCAAAGTTGTGGCAAAATGGCTTAAGGACAACAAAGTCAAGGTATTGGAGTGGCCATCACAAAGCCCTGACCTCAATCTTATAGAAAGTTTGTGGGCAGAACTGAAAAAGCATGTGCGAGCAAGGAGGCCAACAAACCTGACTCAGTTACAACAGCTCTGTCAGGAGTAATGGGCCAAAATTCACCCAACTTATTGCGGGAAGCTTGTGGAAGGCTACCCGAATCAGTCAGGAAGTTAAAGGTTGGTCGCAAATGGGTCTTCCAAATGGCCAATGACCCCAAGCATACTTCCTAAGTTGTGGCAAAAAGGCTGTGTTTGGAAATATTATTTCAAGTTATTGAACCAACTTAAAATCTATTTTTGTCATTATAAAAATGACAAATAAGTTGAAATAATTTTCCAAACATATTCTTTACACTTTGTATACTTATACTTTGGTTATGATATCTTAACATTATCAGGTAATTTAATATGATATACACTTACAAAAGTTTGAATAATGAAATACAATAGACCACATTAACTGGAATGACATTATTATTATTATTATTATTATTATTATTATTCACACTCCTGGGTGGGGCAAAAATAACAAATTGAAAGCCACGCTCCCAATATGCCACGCCTCCAACTCTTCTGACAGGCTGCCGCCGCTACATTGCCCCCAAGGCTATTCAATGGGTATGCGCATGAAGTGTTGAAAGCAAGCTTTCATTCAATTTAAAAAATCACATCGATCTGTCAAATGTGTTATTTGATTTCAGACAAATTGAAGAGGTTGAACAATTTTCAATCATTCCAATCAGTAAAAGCACTTCAGATTAACAAAACCGTTATCCCACTTTCTACAGCGTAGTGGTGGTGAATTCATAGATATTTGGTCCATGGGCCATTGGCTATATTTGTTGACAATACGAGGATTCCCTACTAGAGGTTTGAGACTTAATATGACTATTTTTAAAATTAGGATCCCCATTAGCCGACGCCAATGGTGACAGCTAGTCTTACTGGGGTCCGACACATAATGAAAAAGACATTACAGACAAAATACTTTACAATTTACATACATTTAAAAACATTAACATGTAGTGTGTGTTTGCATCTATCAGTTACACATACAGTACATGTTAGTACATACACACAAAAATTAGGTCACATGGGGAAGAGACGTTGTGCCGTGAGGTTTTGCTTTATTTGTTTTTTTTAAACCAGGTTTGCTGTTGACTTGTGCTATATGAGATGGAAGGGAGTTCCATGCAATCATGGCTCTGTATAATACTGTACGTATCCTTGAATTTGTTCTGGACCTGGGGACTGTGAAAAGACCCCTGGTGGTATGTCTGGTGGGGTAAGTGTGTGTGTGTCAGTTCTATGTCTAAGTTGACTATGCAAACAATTTGGAATTTCCAACAAACAAGAAGCGATCCAGTCAGTCTTCCCTCAACTCTTAGCCAAGAGAGACTGGCATGCAAATTATCTGATTACAATGAAGAGCAAAACGTGCCACTCTGTTTTGGGCCAGTTGCAGCTTAACTAGGTCTTTCTTTGCAGCGCTACCATATGACTGGACAATAATCAAGATAAGATCAAACTGCAGGACTTGCTTTGTGGAGTGTGGTGTCAAAAACGCATAGCATCTCTTTATCACGGACAGACCTCTCCCCATATTTACAACTATTGAATCAATATGTTTTGACCATGACAGTTTACAATCTAAGGTAACACCAAGTATTTTAATCTCCTCAACTAATGAATTTATTCCAATTGACTGATTTCCTCATGTGAACTGTAACTCAGTAAAATCTTTGAAATTGTTGCATGTTGCATTTATATTTTTGTTCAGTTTAATTTGTTTACAGAGAAATAGCATTTTTATTTGGTCAAACACAATTTCTTTCCAACAGTTTGCTAAGAGATGGCAGCAAGCTGCCACTTTACCATTCTTGGGTAGCGGAATGACTTTGGCTTACCTCCAGGGCTGAGGACTAACACTTTCCTCTAGGCTCAGATTAAAGATATGACATATAAGAGTGACTATAGAGTCAGCTACCATCCTCAGTAGCTTTCCATCTTTCCATCTAAGTTGTCAATGCCAGGAGGTTTGTTATTATTGATCGATAACAATAATTTCTCCAGCTCTCGCACACTAACTTTACAAAATTCAAATGTACAATGCTTTTCTTTCATCATTAGTTTTTTTAATGCATAAATACGATGGCTCACTGTTTGTTGTTGGCATTTCCTACGTAAGTTTGCCCACTTTGCCAATGAAGTAATCATTAAAATAATTGGCAACATCAAATGGTTTTGTGACCAATAAGCCATCTGATTCGTTGAAAGATGGAGCTGAATTTGTATTTCTGCCCATAATTTCATTTAAAGTACTCCAAGTTTTTTTTCCATCATTCTTTATATTATTGATCTTGGCTTCAAAATACAGTTTCTTCTTCATTTTGTTGTGTTTAGTCACATAATTTCTAAATTTGCAGTGAGTCAGCCAGTCAGATGTTCAGCCAGACTTATTAGCCACTTCTTTTCTCCCATCTCCTTCAACCATTCAGTTTTTCAATTCCTATGCAAGCTGGGCGAGCTAGATCAAGCTAGAGCTCACAGGGTCAACATAGCTACTTATCAGAGTGTGTAGGAATGGTGAGACCATGATTACACTCTTGGCACAGAGAGAGATAGAGAGAGAGAGAACATTACAGCCGTTCTCTACAATCATAGGTGTCTTTCTTTCATTAACCCATGGCCCAACAATGCTGCAATGCATTTAAATTAGCTTCTTTAAAATGTGCATTCATTTGCCTTTTCAATGGAAGTTTGTTGTTGAAGGATATAAAGGATGGAGCGAGCCCCAACCGTGTGATGCAGCACGCGCACGTTTATATCTCATTAAAATGCAGCATATTTAGATCATTATAATTCAGGTGTATACTTTCTCCGCAGCTCTGTGGGATACAGAATACAAATAGATGACCCATTGTGGTCCTGTATGACTCAGTTGGTAGAGCATTGCGCTCACAGCGCCAGGATCACGGGTCGATTCCCAGGCCGATTCCCAGGCCGATTCCCAGGCCGATTCCCAGGCCCAGCCACCAGTAAGTAAAATGTATGCACACATGACTGTATTATTATTATTATTAGTAGTAGTAGTATATTTGGATGGAGAGAGGAAACAGAGGAGAGGAAAAGGCTCAACCCTGACATTTTGGCACCTCACAAATCCCAGAAGCCCTGGTGCGTGTACGGCACATATCATATATACACTTAATTTAGGAGAAGTCTAAAATAACTGTGGGGTCATTCAATAATGGATGCATTAGCCACTTAAAGGCTTCATCCCAAATGGCACACTTTTTCCAAAAGTAGTGCACTATGTAGGGAATAGGGTGCCATTTAGGAAGTGGCCAAAGTGTAGAGACATACGAGGAGGGGAGTAATAGTAGTCAAACTGAGCAAATCATTTCAGCAGACATTTTCCAAGAACTGAGGCCCAAACTTTTCAGTGCACTTGATAACTAATGGCTTGTAACTTGGGTCCAACGCTTAAACAACACCCCAACAACACTCCCACAACGTTGTCCAAACGTACATCCTTCACATCTCACACAAGGCAGGAAATACCCCATCTGTGCAATAACATTCTACACTGTTTCCAATATTAAACTTTTTGTGCGAGGGTGTGAAAGAGAAGAGGGAGAGAGAGAGAGAGGAGAAAGACAGAGTAGGTGTAAGAGAGTGGATGTCTAGGTCGCGAAAACAAGAGTAATGGGTGGAATATCATGCTTTTCGCTCTCTCTGCTGATCATGCTATTCCTCCCTTTCCTTTGCACACCATCAAGAAGGGAAAACAACAGAGCATCACCAGGACTCACTGGTTTCGTCCCAACTGGCACCTAATTCCCTTTATAGTGCACTATCATTTTGACCAGGAATTATTGTCAAAAGTAGCGCAGGGAATAGGTTGCCATTCCGGATGCAGTAACAGGGCTCAGAGGGAATAGTCCACTGGGAAGGGAAGGGTCAGACTCCATTTGATAGCCAGATGCGATACATACACCTCACACTCAGTAGCTAGCTAACATGTCAGAGGTACTGAGTGACTGGAGGTAATTGCAACATTGGAAGGAGGGAGAGGGGGTACAGAGGGACTGAGCGAGCGGTGGAGATCGAGGGGAAGATAAACAGAAAGGTATAGTGTTGGATGGAAGAGTGAAAAAGACATGGGCTGCGTCCCAAATGGCACCATATTCCATGCACGCATTACTTTGGACCAGGGCCCAGGGCTCACTATATAGGTAGTAGGTTGCCATTTGAGACGGAGACAAAGACAAGAGGGATATAGATGTAGGTCAGGTGTCTGACCTGCGAAGGAGGTGGCACCAGCTGCAGTTGAAGTTGATCTGGGAGGAGATGCAGCTGCTACAGCTGGTGAACTGGAGACACGCTAAGGAGGGAACACGATACACACACGTTACAACACACACACACGCGCGTCACAACACACACGTCACAACACACACATCACAAAACACACTTCACAACACACACATGTTACAACACACACATCACAACACACCCATGTCTACTGACTCACAACACTGGTCCAGAGCTCTCAACAAGTAAAAATTCAACTTAGAATGTTGTAGTTGATAATGCAAAACAAGGGCCATATGTATCAAGCATTTCAGAATAGAAGTGCTGATCTAGGATCAGGTTTCCCCTGTCCATGTTATCTTATTCATTGTGATCTAAAAGGCTAAGCAACTGATGCTAAATTAGCAAACCAACTCTGAGACGCATATGGGCCCAGAGCTCTGAACAAGTTTAAACACCAACATAGAAATCCATATGTGGATAGCTAGAATGTTGTAGTTTGCTAATGCAAACAGATCCTTCTAAAAGAGAGCAGTTTTGACACACAGATGTCCCTGAAATGATGGGATACAGTCTGAGCAAAAGTCTATTAGGCAGACATTGAACAGACCCCTCTATATTTCACCTATGACTAGGTCTAGAATCTAGACTAGTTCACGGGGCCTACTTGTGTTGTCATTATCACATATCATATCATGAGCCAAGTCTATTTAGAGGAATCCATCTTACTTGGTAGAGGTGTCATCTCCACTGCTGTGGAGTTGGTGATTTTGGTCTTTGTCAGCTCCACACGATGGTACTCATAGATCGTTCTCCGACGAACATCTGGATGTGGTGAGGGAGAGAGAAAACACCTGTCACAAATCTTCCTCAGAGAGCTGAAACTAGGACAAATGGTCCCCAAAGAAAGGAGCGAGAGAGAGAAATAAGGAGAGAACGGAGAGGCAGAATCAGGCCATAAGGGACGAGAGCTACCACAGCATTAATTAATTTGTATTTATTTCTCTCTGTTTGTGTCCAACAGAAAGCCTGCCACTTGGCAATGGGGTGGGCAGCAATGTCCCACTAGAGCTGATATCAATCAGAGTCCCTGTTGAAAGCACCTAGTTCCTCCAGGATACGTCCCAAATGGCACCATATTCCCTATATAGTGCATTACAAAAGTAGTGCATTATGTAGAGAATAGGGTGTCGTTTGGGACGCAGCCCAGTGACTAGAGTCATCTGCTGCAGCAGTCACCAGGCAAGGTAAGATGGAGAGATTGATTAGATCCATCATTGACTCTCAGAAGTCCCTCCCTGGACCCTATAACTCAAATGCTTTTTCAATCCCACTGTAAAATGGCCCACTTGGTTTTGCAGTCCATGCATCTCCCCCTGGCATTGCACTACACTATGCACTGGGAGAAAGGATCAAAATATTATATACAGTGCATTCGGAAAATATTCAGACCCCTTGACTTTTTCCACATTTTGTTACGTTACAGCCTTATTCTAAAATTGATTAAATTGTTTTTTTTTCACCCATCAATCGACACACAATACCCCATAATGACAAAGCAAAAACAGGTTTTTAGACATTTTTGCAAATAAACAACTGAAATATTACATTTACATAAGTATTCAGACCCTTTACTCAGTATTTTGTTGAAGCACCTTTGGCAGCGATTACAGCCTTGAGTCTTCTTGGGTATGACGCTACAAGCTTGGCACACCTGTATTTGGGGAGTTTATCCCATTCTTCTCTGTAGATCCTCTCAAGCTCTATGAGGTTGGATGGATGGTGTCGCTGCAAAGCTATTTTCAGGTCTCCAGAATTGTTCGATCGGGTTCAAGTCCGCGCTTTGGCTGGGCCTCTCAAGGACATTCAGAGACTTGTCCCGAAGCCACTCCTGCATTGTCTTGGCTGCTTCACCGTAGGGATGGTATCAGGTTTCCTCCAGATGTGACACTTGGCATTCAGGCCAAAGAGTTCAATCATGGTTTCATCAGACTAGATAATCTTGTTTCTCATGGTCTGAGAGTCCTTTAGGTGCCTTTTGGCAAACTTCAAGCGGGCTGTCATATGCCTTTTACTGAGGAGTGGCTACCGTCTGGTCACTCTACCATAAAGGCCTGATTGGTGGAGTGCTGCAGAGATGGTTGTCCTTCTGGAAGGTTCTCCCATCTCCACAGAGGAACTCTAGAGCTCTGTCAGAGTGACCATCATGTTCTTGGTCACCTCCCTGACCAAGGCCCTTCTCCCCCGCTTGTTCAGTTTGGCCGGGCAGCCAGCTCTAGGAAGAGTCTTGGTGGTTCCAAACTTCTTCCATTTAAGTATGATGGAGGCCACTGTGTTCTTGGGGACCTTCAATGCTGTAGAACGTTTTTGGTAATCTTCCCCAGATCTGTGCCTCGACACAATCCTGTCTCAACCCTCTACGGACAATTTCTTCGACCTCATGGCTTGGTTTTTGCTCTGACATGCACTGTCAACTGTGGGACCTTATATAGACAGGTGTTTGCCTTTCCAAATCATGTCCAATCAATTTAATTTACCACAGGTGGACTCCAATCAAGTTGTAGAAACATCTGGAGGATGATCAATGGAAACAGGATGCACCTGAGCTCAATTTCGAGTCTCATAGCAAAGGGTCTGAATACTTATGTAAATAAAGTATTTCTGTTTTTATTTATAATACATTTGCAAACAATTCTAAAAACCAGTTTTTGCTTTGTCATTCTAGGTTATTGTGTGTAGATTGATGAGAAAAATAAAATATTTAATCCATTTTAGAATACTGCTGTTACATTTATGAGATTACAATGGTAGAGCTATGCCTTTATATAAATACAGTGCATTCAGAAAGTATTCAGACCCCTTGACAGTTTATTCCTTAATTCTAGTAATTTACCTGGTGTGGTTAAATCAATGTTAAGTGACTGAAATTCCTGGAATACAATGGGACGTTTATACAGTAAATGTACGTACATCAGTGAGAATAATTATTGAATAAAGCCATATGACATTGTTCGATATATTACATTTTCTATAGTACATGCATTTGCTTTAGAAATAAGCTAGAAAATATCAATTCAATACACAGCGCCGTGTATTGAATACACAGCCATTTATCCTTTTGTGTGCATTCAGATACTGCCAATGTAATGTTAAAACCACTAAATCCCCTGTTCTATTCTCTGTCTTACGATGTTATCCATCTGCAGATGCAGAGAAACCTGTAGGAAACCTTATGCTGATATACTTGTTTCTTAAAGTTCTCTGAACAATTCGAGAACATTCCCAATGTCAAACCATTTGGAGAACATTCCTAGAACATTACCTAAAATGTAATTGAATGTAACCATGTTTGAACTTTTAGGAAACGTTCTGTTAAAGTAATGAAATACCAAGAAAACAATGTTTTTTTGTTAAGTTTCTTAAATGTGCTCAGAATGTTACAAAATCAAGTAACAATCCTGCACCATTCCCAGAATGTTGTGGAAAGGTTGTATGCAAAATAACCATAGGACAACCACCCTCTCACCAAGATCGTTCTCAGAACGTTATGCGCTAGCTGGGCTACTTTTGACCAGGGCCCTTAAGGCTGTGGTCAAAAGCAGTGCACTATATAGGGAATAAGGTGTCATTTGAGACACAGCCCATGAGTATTCATTATTCTAATACATGTGAGAATACAGAACTATAGAGACATTATGCCCTATTAGAATTTGTGGAAAACAGTCACTGTGTGTGTTTCTTGCTTTGTTTCGGCATCAAAAACATCTGACCAAGGCAAGATACAGTACAGTAAGTTTAGCTAGTTACTGTACCGGCTGGTTTTAGTCTGAAAAACAACCCCCTCCTTGCCTCCCGAATGGCTGGCTTCCTCTAGCCCCAGGCAGTGGGATTATAAAGTATGTAATGATAGCATGGATGGGCCAGAGAAGGGGGGAGGTCTCTCTCTGTCTGCCTGCCTGGGGATGCTCCTCTGTGGACAGGTTGTCCAGACTCTGTGGCCTGGCTCGATTTTCCTCAGACGCTGGGAGGAGTTGGTTAAGTTGCCCCTAGACGCTGATCTTGGATTTTCCCTCAAACAGTTAAGGATTAGGATTGGGGGAGGGATAACAGATCCTAGATCTGCACCTCAGGAAAACTTCACCCCATAGCCTGGGAGGGAGGAAGCTTTAACTCACAGCAATTACAGGCTGTCTCAGCCTGAGCATCAACAAGCTGTAATGAGGATTTAGCTGCCCTGCTCCAATACATCAAACAAAAGGAGCTTTGCAGAAGTGTGACATCAATTATGCACACAAGGGTCAATTAGGCCATAATCTAATTAAAAGCACACTCAGGCGAAATAATGCACTGGCCCAGTCAATATCTCACCAGATAGAAAATACAATGAAAAATAGGCTACTGGTCTGGTACACACTTACACTCTTAGAAAAAAGGGTTTGAAAAGGGTTATTCGGCTGTCCCTATAGGAGAACCCTTTTTGGTTCCAGGTATAACTCTTTGGGGTTCCATGTAGAACCCTCTGTGGAAAGGGTTCTACATGGAACTCAAAAGGGTTCTACCTAGAACCAAAAGGGTTCTAACTGGAACTAAAAAGGGTTCTCCTATGGGGACAGGTTCCAGATAGCACCTTTTTTTCTAAGAGTGTACAGTACATGTGGCTCCTTTATAACAATGATCTATTATAAAAATCTGAATACCAGCCAAGAAAATTATTTCTTATTCATTCACCCTTGCAAGTTGGATGAGAATCAATGGAAATGTGATATGGAGACCTTGTGCAATGAGTTGAAAACCGATGAGGTAATCTAAATTGTGCTTCATTGCCAGTAGCCTGTGTGCCCTGTAGCACAGTGTCCAAATCTGCCGGGAGGAAGAAAAGAATAGATTTTAATTACTCACACTGTTCCAACAGCACTGTGATAATAATAATTACTGGCTAGAACAGAATATCACATAAGACCCTGACAGTGAGGTCAACGCCCTATTCTATTCCTATTCACTTAGCCGATGGGGTATAAAAGCTATAATTCCGTGCCAGTGTATTTCCTGCCATCAAAATAACAATCATGCAGCTTTCATTTCACCATCTCATTAATTCAGAATCCTCACCACCACACGGCGAGATCTCTAGCTTTGAGCAAATTACTTCCAAAATCTCTTCCCTGAAATCTACGCAATCACCCCAAAATACAATACAAATACAGACATTGGACCTGGAAATTCAGCAATATCACAAAATGAATGGATATGATGAAAATGCAAGGACCTCAAGCTGAGCTCTGCCTGTATAGTAATGAGGTGAGCTAATTGTTGGCCTGCTATTGTACCACAGCTACCACGTTGAATTAGCAAAAGAAAACACAGTCTGATAAGACTTAAGAGGGCACGTCAGCAGGCAGAGGGTAATAAAACGACTGAGGCACTTTTAGTTTTAATAACCTCATCAGAATAATGCATGAGGGTGACTGGGAGTCTGGCTGCCCAGCCCGGGGGTGGCTAAATAAAACCCTAGCACCTGACCTGCTAAATATCTCGCCTGTACACACATATCTTCCCCCTACTGCCGCCAGTGCAGCACAGGCCAGACCCAAACGCCATGGCCTGGAGATAGCTAGCTAGCAATGTAAGATATTTAATTTCACAACTTGAGCGTGAGCGTGGCTAAAGGAGAGGGTTAGAGGGATCCTCTCCGGCTGTGCTAGCTGTGTGTGCTCAGGCCAGTACGCGGTAATTGGCAGCAGAAACACTTATTGACTCAAATGAGTTCCCTCCTCAACACTGATTACTCAGCCCTCCAGATTCCTAGGCTCTTCTTAAAGAAGTGCACTCTATAAGGGAATAGGGTGCCATTTGGGACGCAACCTATGTTACGCTCTGAGACCTGGAGCTTAAAGCCACCAAGCAATCACTCAAGTCTAAATACATAACTTTATTAAAATATAAGAGAGGACTTAAAATACAATTTCCATGTACAGTCATTAACACTAAAAGTATCAGCAGTGAAGCTTTTAGACATGCTCAATACTACCTGTGTCTAAAAGAATAAGCATTCCTCAAAAAGTTGATTTACATTTCAAAAGACATAAGACATGTTTTGCCAGAGAATGACACATGAGTTCTATGCAGTGGTGGGGATTGGGATATCACAGCAGGAATTCAGCTCAAAGTAGCCATCTGAACCAGTGCTGCTGCAGATTTAGTGTGCATCCCACATGGCGTCCTATCCCCTATATAGCGCACTACTTTTGCCCAGAGCCCTACGGGCCCAGTCTCAGAGCTGGATGAACCCTGGGTCAGGGCAATCGATACCGCAGAAGGATCTATTCTACCTAATGTCCAGTGGACCAGATCAGTGGCACCTTAATCTCTATATAGTGTACTACTTTTGACCAGAGCCCTGGTCAAAAGTAGTGCACTATAAAGGGAATAGGGTGCCATATAGGAGACATCCTGACAAGAGTTTAGTTTAGTTTATTAATTCGACCATAAAAAAAAAAAAAACACACATAAAACCTGAAAATCATCGAGGATAACACACAATAAAGTCTGGGACTTATTTCCATTGTGGTCCGCTTGAGACATGATGGCTAGGCAAGATCCAACACGGTTGAACACAGTATGACAGCGAGATAATAAAACATAAAAACAAAGAAGAAGAACACCAATCTCATCATAGCAGTTACATCATAGGGTACATTCATATGGGCACAGAAGACATCAAATGGTTTTTTACTTAATTTTTAAAGCTGCCCAGAGAGGATGTCGTTTTTATGGGCAGAGGCAACACATTCCACTCTGAGGCTCCAGTATGCAAGAAAGTACCTTTCCCAGCATTACTCCTGAACCTGTCTAAGGTGATCTGGTGCTGTGATTGTGTGCAACCCAAACATGGGGAAATTAATCAGTTAGATATCTGGGCGCAGAACCATAAATACTCCTGTAAACCAAACCCAGTCTAATCTGGGACACCCTAGCCTCAACAGGCAGCCAGTTGAGTTTCTGAAAGCAGCTCCTGCCGATGTGAGTATGTGGACTCACCTTCAATACTAACCTGATCAGCTTATTCTGGGCTATCTGGAGCTTCCCCTTCTGAACCTTAGATAAGCCCCAAAACCAGGAAGTACTAGTGTAGTCAAAATGGCATTGAATGAGGGCAGTGGCTAGCACTCTCATGGAGTCCTTATCAAGCAGCTTGGACTTTCTAGCCAAAAACTTAATGGCCATGCTCACACCTCGCAAGCTTTTTACCCTGTAGGTACCTGCAGCTTACCACAGGAGAGATAAACTACGCAGTAAAGGCAAAGCATTGCCTCCAACCAAATTAATTAGTATTTTGAATGATGTAGTCCAGGCCATTTTTTTTTCTTTAAAGTGTAAAATCTCAATTTCAGTTTAGATTTTTTGTCTTGGTCCTGTGCAGTTGTAAAGCAAACAAATACACGTGTAAACACGCCACCGCCCTTTTGACCGACAGAGGCCAAAAGATGCTAATCATGACCTTTCTCTCCAGACAGACACAGACATATCACAAATATCACCTTTTCCATGCTCACCCACCGACAGTCAACCTGCTCTCTCCTCTCCTCTCCTCTCCTCTCCTCTCCTCTCCTCTCCTCTCCTCTCCTCTCCTCTCCTCTCCTCTCCTCTCCTCTCCTCTCCTCTCCTCTCCTCTATAGACATATCACATTCGCCACCATTCACTAGGTATATTAAATATATTATAAAAATGTGTTCCACGGGTATATCAAACAACGTTTTTTTCTATGCATGCAGACATGCATCTCAGTCTCCAGTATCTATGCTGCAATAGTCCATGTGCCGGGGGGCTAGGGTCAGTCTGTTATATCTGGTGTAATTCTCCTCTTATCTGGTGTCCTGTGTGAATTTAAGTATGCTCCCTCTAATTCTCTCTCTCTCCCTAGGATCATGGCTCAGGTCTACCTGGCCTGATGACTCCTGGCTGTCCCCAGTCCACCTGGTCGTGCTGCAGCTCCAGTTTCAACTGTTCTGCCTGCGGCTAAGGAACGCTGACCTGTTCACCGGACGCGCTACCTTGTCCCTTGGACCTGCTGTTTACTCTTATAATCTCCACCCGGCACAGCCAGAAGAGGACTAGCCACCCCTCAGAGCCTGGTTCCTCTCTAGGTTTCTTCCTAGGTTTCTGCCTTTCATGGGAGTTTTTCCTAGCCACCGTGCTTCTACATCTGCATTGCTTGCTGTTTGATATTTTAGGCTGGGTTTCTGTATAGCCCTTTGTGACATCTACTGATGTAAAAAGGGCTTTATAAATAAATGTGATTGATTGATTAATTGATTGATGGAAACTGTCAAACAGGGACAGTCACAATCTTCACAACTGACAACCTGTTTCTAGGCCATTTCCTGGTCCTTCATCTTTTCATTAACTAGTATGTTATTATTATATTACAGTATATTATTATCACTTCCAAAGCAGGGGCCTCTCTGGTATCAGCTTAATATTGCAGATAGATTGTATCTTCTATCAATGTAATTGTCTGCATCACTTCCAAGCCCCCATGTTTTTTATATATATAGTCCCCTTTATTACTTTTCAACCCCGCCATCCTTTCCCTACTTGGAGTAAATTAGTGAACAACAATGCCCAGGCCTCTACTTCCGGTCTATACTTACTATCTACACCTTATGGACACAGTTAATTTTACAATAATTCTATTATATATATTTTATTTTTTATTATTTTTTGCTCCTGAACTTGTTATACTCTCAACCTCTCTGATCATTTTCATGATGTCCATCCGGTTTGCTTCTATATGCCATATCTTTCTAACTGTGCTCTTTCCCAAAAGCTCCCAACATACAACCTATATACTTATTATTGACACAGTATGCTTACATTATTAGCTATCTTTGTTATTATTTGTTGTTATTTGTTATTAGTCCCATCCTTTAACTCTATTCAATACCTCCCATCTATCTCTTAACACCATCCATATAGGATTTCTATTTGCCATATATATTTCAACCGTACTGTGATGTTTTACAAAAGTTCTGAACCTTTCTATTCTCAGTGCTTCTACAGATTGTGAATTAAAAATAAACATTTTTGCTAAAAGTATTATTATATTATTGATCGATTGACTATGACTTTTCAGATCACCCAGTAATGCTATCTGCAAGGTTAACTCCAGGTAAATATTGCAATCCTTTAGCCATTCCTGGACCTGTGTCCAAAAACAAGCTACAAATGGACAGAAACCAAAACAAGTGATCTAATGATTCTGTCTCTTCACAGCTAAATCTGCAGAGCTGGGAAGATTGTATCCCCCATATAAATAACATTCTATTGGTAGCATGAATTTTATATAATAATTTAAATTGAAAGATTCTAATTTTTGAATCCGGTGTCGTTTTGCATGTCAGTTCATAAACACTATGCCATGGGATCGGTACGTCAAAAATCTCTTCCCAACTATTTTGCAATCTATATGGGACGGCTGTCAATCCTTTGGTCCTTAAGTGAAACTGATATACTTTTTTATTTATCACAGTTTTCCTTAACCAATTATGTTCTTTAATGCAAGGCCGACAGACAAGTTCCTTACTTTCTCCCCCTTCCACTTTCCTCTTCCACTTTTGCAGTAAGGCTGCAATTATTTGGTTGTAATTTTGGGTAGAGCAGACATTTCCATATGTTTTTGTTAGCTGCATGTGCGACACAACTCCACCAGTCCTACCGATGATATAATTTACGAAGATTATACCTTTTTTAAACATTCTGTCCAAAAATAAAGTTTTTTTTGTCAATTAGTATATTAGAATTTAACCACAATATTTGTTGCATTATTTGTTCTGTCGTTTCTGGAGGATTAAATTGAAATTGCAACCAACTTTCTATGGCTTGTTTTAGAAATAGTGATATTTGGGAGATGATTTCCTTTTCAAATAACTGCAAATGTGTCACACCCTGGTTCTGGGACTCATTATGTTGAGCCAGGGTGTGTTCATTCATTGGGTGTATTTCTATGTTGGTATTTCTGTTGTGTTCATTTCTATGTGTGACTGAGTGACTCCCAATCAGAGGCAACGAGTGTCAGCTGTTTGCTGGTTGTCTCTGATTGGGAGCCATATTTAACTGTCTGTGTTTCACTTTGGGTTTGTGGGTTTTTGTTCCTTTACGGTCATTGTTACTGTGGACTTCACGAGTCGTCTATTGTTTTGGTTTTTGTGCGTTAGTATAATAAAGTCTATCATGTTCGCTCAACACGCTGCGTATTGGTCTACTCCTTACCTCGATCGTGACAAAATGAGTTGTTGTAATCTGAATAAAGGGAAAAAGGCCTTTCTTGAACATTGGGTGAGACAATCTTACTAATTTGCTTGAGAACCAGTTCGGATTTAAGTATAACTTTTGTATGACTGAAGCTTTTAGTGATAGGTCTAATGCTTTAATATTTAATAATTTCTGTCCTCCGAATTCATATTCATTATATAAATATGCCCTTTTAATTTTGTCTGGCTTGCCGTTCCAAATAAAATTTAATATTTTTTTTCTCATATAATTTAAAAAACTGTTCGCTAGCCGTAGGCAAGACCATAAGCAAATAGGTAAAACTGGGATAATACTAAAGAGTTAATCAGGGTGATTTTTCCACAAATGGACAGGTATTTCCCTTTCCATGGTAGTAAGATCTTATCTATTTTTGCTAACTTTCTATTAAAATGTATTGAAGTGGAGGGATTCTAGTTGTGGATTTAAAAGAAAACATGAATCATCAGCGTACAATGACACCTTTGTTTTTAAGCCCTGGATTTCTAATCCTCTGATATTATTATTGGATCTGATTTTAATAGCTAACATCTCGATGGCCACAATAAATAGATATGCCGATAGTGGACAACCTTGTTTCACTCCTTTTGACAGTTTAAAACTTTCTGAGAAATAGCCATTATTTACTATTTTACACCTAGGGTTACTATACATGATTTTGACCCATTTTATAAGAGATTCTCCAAAATTGAAATGCTCCAGGCATTTATATATAAACCCCAGTCGAACTTTATCAAATGCCTTTTTGAAGTCTGCTATGAATAGCAGGCCTGGTTTCCCATATTTTCCATGGTGTTCTATTGTTTCCAATACTTGCCTTATATTATCTCCAATGTATCTTCCATGTAAAAAACCTGTCTGATTAGAATGAATAATATCCGACAATACCTTTTTAATTCTATGCGTTATACATTTTGCTAGAATTTTTGCATCACAACACTGAAGTGTAAGGGGCCTCCAATTTTGTAAATGGACTGGATCTTTATATTTTCCACTTGTATCCTGTTTCAGTAATAATGAGATCAGACCTTCTTCTTGAGTGTCAGATAATCTACCATTTACATAGGAGTGGTTAAAACATGCTAATAACGGTCCTCTTAGTATATCAAAAAAGGTTTGGTATACCTCGACTGGTATGCCATCCAACCCTGGAGTTTTCCCAGACTTAAAGTCTTTAATTGCATCCAGAAGTTCCTCCTCTGTAATTTCACCTTCACATGAGTCTTTCTGTGTGGCTGTTAATTTGACATTGTCAATAGAAAAAAAATCTCTACAATTAGCTTCAGTTAGAAGAGATGGAGGCGACTGAAAGGAAAACATATGCTTAAAGTACTTTGTTTCTTCCTTCAAAATATCATTTGGTGAATTATGGGTGACTCCGTCAATTGTAACCAGTTTCATTAAGTTATTTTTGGTAGCATTCCTATGTTGAAGATTAAAAAATAATTTTGTGCATTTTTCCCCATATTCCATCCAGTTTGCTTCATTTTTATAATATATTACACATGATCTTTCTTGAATAAGTTTCTCCATTTCTTTTTGTTTTTCCTCTAATTTATTCTGAGCCTCTATGTTACAGTTTTTATTGCCATCTATCTGTTCTGTTAGACTTTCTATTTCCTTTGTTAGTATAAACTATTTTGACCTAAATTGCTTTTGTTTTCGAGATGAGTACTGAATTGCATGGCCTCTAAAGGCACATTTAAAGGTGTCCCATACAATAAGGGGATTCGCTGTACCTATGTTATGTTGGAAAAAGTCAGTTATAAATTCCTTTGTTCTAATTATAAATAAATATCATCCAATAAGCTTTGATTAAATTTCCAATATCCTCGCCGACGTGGAAATTCAGTAAGAGTAATGTATATGCCTATTATATGATGGTCCGACCGCATTCTGTCCCCTATCAACACTTTTTTAAACTTTTGGTGCCAACGAGAATGAGATAAGAAAGAAGTCAAGACGACTAGCTTGATTCAATCTCCGCCATGTATATCTCACTAGATCAGTATATTTAAGCCTCCATATATCTACTAGTTCTAATGTATCCATGACATTCACAATTTCCTTAAGAGCATGTGGGTGATTGTTTGTGGTGTGAGCCACTCCTTTGTTGCCTTGGCCGTATGTTTTGGGTCATTGTCATGCTGGAATACCCATCCACGACCCATTTTCAATGCCCTGGCTGAGGGAAGGAGGTTCTCACCCAAGATTTGACGGTACATGGTCCCGTCCATCGTCCCTTTGATCCGGTGAAGTTGTCCTGTCCCCTTAGCAGAAAAACACCCCCAAAGCATAATGTTTCCACCTCCATGTTTGACAGTGTTCTTGGGGTCATAGGCAGCATTCCCCCTCCTCCAAACACGGCGAGTTGAGTTGATGCCAAAGAGCTCAATTTTGGTCTCATCTGACCACAACACTTCTGAATCATTCAGATGTTCATTGGCAAACTTCAGACGGGCCTGTATATGTGCTTTCTTGAGCAGGGGGACCTTGCAGGCGCTGCAGGATTTCAGTCCTTCACGGCGTAGTGTGTTACCAATTGTTTTCTTGGTGGCTATGGTCCCAGCTGCCTTGACACAAGATCCTCCCGTGTAGTTCTGATCATTGCAACACCACGAGGTGAGATCTCTCATGGAGCCCCAGGCCGAGGGAGATTGACAGTTATTTTTTGTTTCTTCCATTTGCGAATAATCACACCAACTGTTGTCACCTTCTCACCAAGCTGCTTGGCGATGGTCTTGCAGCCCATTCCAGCCTTGTGTAGGTCTACAATTACATTACATTTTAGTCATTTAGCAGACGCTCTTATCCAGAACGACTTACAGTTAATGGGAATCAAACCCACAACCCTGGCATTGCAAACGCCATGCACTACCAACTGATCTACATCCCTGCCGGCCATTCCCTCCCCTACTCTGGACGACGCTGGGCCAATTGTGCACCGCCCCATGGGTCTCCCGGTCACGGCCGGCTACGACAGAGCCTAGATTCGAACCAGGATCTCTAGTGGCACAGCTAGCACTGCGATGCAGTGCCTTAGACCACTGCGCCACTCGGGAGTACATCTTCTCCCTGACATCCTTGGAGAGCTCTTTGGTCTTGGCCATGGTGGAGAGTTTAGAATCTGATTGATTGATTGCTTCTGTGGACAGGTGTCTTTTATACAGGTAACAAGCTGAGATTAGGAGCACTCCCTTTAAGAGTGTGCTCCTAATCTCAGCTCGTTACCTGTATAAAAGACACCTGGAAGGCAGAAATCTTTCTGATTGAGAGGGGTCAAATACTTATTTCCCTCATTAAAATGCAAATCAATTTATAACATTTTTGAAATGCGTTTTTCTGGATTTTTTTGTTGTTATTCTGCCTCTCACTGTTAAAATAAACCTACCATTAAAATGATAGACTGATCATTTCTTTGTCAGTGGGCAAACTTACAAAATCAGCAGGGGATCAAATACTTTTTTCCCTCACTGTATGTCCCTTAAGTAAAGAAGTGATCCCAGTAAAAGTTTGTGAGGAAGCTGACTCAACATGTTAGTGTTTCAGGCAGGCAGTCTTTCAGTTTACAACAGTAGGGCTTCCTGAGGGAGTTCTAAACACACACCGTCCTGGGTGTCATCTTTCATGTTTAACACTCATCCCTGCATTCCTCTCTCTCCTCCCTTCCCTCCCCCAGACAGGCCTTTGTGTCTCCCTCCCTACCTGCAGTAGGAGAGCTGAGGCACCCTATTCCCTACACAGTGCACTGGGCTCTGGTCAAAAGTAGTGCACTATATAGGTTATAGGGTGTCATTTGTGATGTAGCCGAGGTGTCTGTTTTCATCCAGCTGAGCTGAATGTTACAGAGGCTGCATCAAAGACGGTAGATAAGTTATTTGGAGGCCTAAGGACCCTCAATAGTGTCAACAAGAGTGTTATGGGAGAGCTACTGTAGCTACTGTAACCAGAGCACCCCTACTCCCACAGTCTTCAGAGAAGTAGAGAGAATCAACAACCACGGAAACTCAACACTCACAGTGCAGCTGAGCAGCAGGTTTGAATTCCCCCTTATAACAACACCTAAACCCTTTCTTCTAGGCTATGTCCCAAATGGCACCCTATTCCCTATGTAGTGCCCATAGGGCTCTGGTAAAATGTAGTGGACTATGTAGGGAATAGGGTGACCTTTATGAAAAACCACACTTGTGAAAATCTAACTCTCACATGTGGAATTGCATTTTTACATGTGGAAAACTTTCAAATGTTGTCATGTGTAGTTTCATGGTATTACATGTTGTCAAATGTATTTAACGAGATCATAGTTTTGCGTGCTCACGTGTTATCACATTAACTTCACATGTGAAATTCATGTGTTTTTTCTTAAAGTCACCCCCAAAAAAAATGAAATTGTTGGATAAATAACTAGCTATAAAACGTTAAGTGGAAAAAATAGATTCTTCAAACGCCAAGTCCTATGAACAAATCATCAACACACGCAATTAAACGAATGAATACATCGTTTTTGATAACTCATTATTTTCGCAGACTTGAATTTAAAGCTCCTGAGGGTGTCTAGCAGTGGAAGAAAATACTCTGAGTTTCTCGTCTTTGCTCTACGTTCTATTGACTTTATTTGGCCTAAATTGGAAGGAACCTCTTGCAAAGAGACAAATCTGAAACTGTGCCCATACTCATACCCTTTCTGTGAGTTAAAAACTTTGTTGGAGAGGCTGCAGCGAAAGCTTGAACTGCTAGACTTGAGAAGAGAAAAATACCAAAAGTTGAACTTGCTTGTGATGGTGTATGAGAGGATGGTGAGGGGAGGACGGCTCATAGTAATCGCTGGAATGGAATTCATGTGTTTGGTACCGTTCCATTTATTCCATTCCAGTCATTACAATGACCCTGTCCTCCAATCCAAAGTGACACCGGCCACTACTGGTGTGTTGTGACGCAGGGAGTCATTGTGTGTGTGTGTGTGTATCTGTGTGCAGTGACGCAGTGCACTCTCTGCATCATCGTGACTTACTGGGAATCTGCTGGATCCTGTGGACCACCACAAAGGCATCGGAGAGGCCCACCTTCACCGGGTGATTGACGGAGCTGATGTGGGCCACCTCGATGGGGATCTGGAAGAGAGAGAGGAGGGAGATAGACAGGTGTGGTGGCTGGTGATGAATGTCCATCTGACTGAGCCTGCTGGGAGTAGGACCCAAACAGACCCAAACAGAGCTAAACCAGACAGAGGGCTGACAGTTCCTGATGCTGATGGAGGGGTAAATCTTTCCCAAATGACAATCTATTCCTGGTCAAAAGTAGTGCACTATATAGGGAATAGGTTGCCATTTGTGAAGCAGCCTACACACAATGGGAATTCATTTACTGGCAAGAACAAAGAGCTTGTTAAAATGGACTAATCTCCTAGGAAATCCATAAAAATGGAGGCGCAAATTAATAACTCGGCAAAACAAGTCTGGCGGGCTCAAACTTGAGAATGTTGAGATCCTTGGAGAGAGACAGTTATAGTGTGGCGAAAGTAAGTGAAATAAATAAGTAAGTAAGTGAAGTAAAAGCCGCAGTGAGGTTTGTCTTTACATCGAGGTGAAGTGGAGTGGAAGAGTGGCGTTAAAGAGAAGTACTCCCTGATTGAAATGGAAGAGAGAAAAAACTCCAAAAATACCTATTTTGAAAGATAACTTTTCTGGGGCTTGTGATTATGATCGATGTATGATAGATGTAATAATTTCATTTAATGGATTCCGTAATTGCGGCCTAACACATTTATAAATGTATCTGACAGAGAAGTCACTCTTGATTCCACTCTTTCTTTCATTCAGTTAATTTTTCTCCCCCTTCACATTTTGACATTTTAATCGGCACCGTCACAGTATCTAGTAAACATAATCTCTCTCACATGCAGAGATGTTGCAGTGATCCAAAACTTGCGACACGAGTTAGACTGTTATTAACCATATTAAACATATGGAAGCAGAATGGGAAGATTAAGTAATATTTTCAGAGGGAGCATCAATAATGACGGTCATTAAATTGTCAGTCACGGTAGCGTCACATCTTGCCCTGAGTGAAAACAGAGGTTGAAGAGCACAGAGCTTAATTGATCAACTCAATCAAGGAGAGAATGAAATAATAATAATCTGTCACCAAGAGGAAGTGAGGGTGAGGGAGAGAGAGAGAGAGAGAGAGAGAGAGAGAGAGAGAGAGAGAGAGAGAGAGAGAGAGAGAGAGAGAGAGAGAGAGCAGGGTGAGTGTGAAGAATTCCCTACTTCTCACGAGCTAGGTGTGACGCCATCTCACTCCTACATCCCTATGGGAGTTAAACAGAGAGATTTGCAGTCAGAGTGAAAAAGAGAGTGAGAGAGGGAAAGAGAGAGAGGAGCAGAAATAGAGAAAGCGAGGGGGAGATATAGCCTAGAGAGGAACAGAGCGAGAGAGACTGACCTCTTTGTAGGCAAATACGATCCTGCCGTCTCTGTGCAGTGTGGCCTGGAAGGTGAAGCTGCCCAGGTTGTAGTTGTCCTGCAGGTGGACATGATCCCACTGGACCACCAGAGCAGTGCCTGAAAGAGAAAGAGAGAGAGAGACAGAGAGAGAGGGACACGGTCACAGCTATAGACAACCACACAGGACCACATAGAACCATGTAGAACCTCCATACTCAACTGGCGGACCGCGGACCGGATCCGCAGGTCCCCCCTCCCCAAAACAATAAAACAACTTGGTCGGGCTTCGACCTCTGGTATCATATAAACACACATAAGACATGGAAGAATGAATAGAATTGCAGGAAATTAGCTTTAAAAGAGAAAAAAAAGTCTCTGCCCCAAGCAAAGTGTGTAGAATTGTGGGAAATTAGCTTTAAAACTGCAAAATTTTATCCCCGCCAACAAGAGGGGTGTGAACAGTTTGGGGTCACATGGGTTGTGAGGTGGGGGTTTGTTACTACGCCGATAAATTACATTATCCATCTGAACCTTGGAAATTTGTGCGCCCGGACCGTCTCAAATAGTACTTGAGTGCTCCTGATGTAGAACCACAGAGGACCATACAGAACTACACAGGGCTACATAGAACCACACTGAACCACATAGAACCACACAGGGCCACACAGAACCACATAAAACCACATAGAACCACACAGCGCCACACAGAACCCCTTAGAAACACACAGGACCACATAGAACCAGACTAAGAACCTTTCCGAACCACATAGAACTACATAGAGATCTGTTAGATAAGAATCAGGGAGACCAAAGGGAGGGAAGGCTCCTTAAGTTTCTAACATTGCCTGAGGCACCCAGGGTAGCCAAAATGAGTTGCGACATGTGTCTTCCCTGTTACCATAGACTCTACAGGGAGATCAGTTAAACCTTTTTTTATTATAAAGATACATGTAGGCCTAGTGTATTCCAATAAACAAAACGATATAACAGGCTGCTTTAAAGTATTTTTGAACAACCAGGACGAAGCTCACATGGAACTCATGGCACTGTACTGTACTAGGTACCCCCGAGTGCAGGCCTCATGTTCATCTCTATGCTGTTTTGATTTAGTGTGGACTTCTGAGAGCCTTTGGACGTGAAAATGATGCCTTCGTTCTCCTGTGCAACCAGCCAGTCATTTGGCAGAGAGCCAGAGCAATAAAGGTTTGTTAACACAAGCAATCAATTTTTCCTTCACACAGCCAGAGCCCCTCTCTCCATCCAAAGTAAAGTGGAGATTTAGTTTCTCTGCTGACAGCTAGGAGTACTGGAGTCTAGTGCTACAGGAAACCCCATAATAATCCACATCTGGCCTCCAGAAGGCTTCTGCATGGGGCTGATGCTGCAGGATTCTCAATGGCCTGACCAGGGCATAGAGCTGTATGCTGGATGTAGAGAGGACAGGGGCAGGATATGTCTGTGACAGTAACTGCATCCCAAATGGCACCCTATTTCCTATATAGTGCACTCCTTTTGACCAAGGCACACCCTGTCTGGTCTGAATGCTCTATCTAATTGAGAAGGGCTCCTGGCTGTGTACAGGGGGCTGGGAATGTAACGCTACTCTCCTTTGACTACGTTTTGGATGGGGAGGCAGAGATGGAGCAATTGAGGGTAAAGTGAAGCGGTATAAAGGTAGAGAGAGGTATAGGAAGATGGGAGGAGGGAAAGTAGAGGAGAGTGAAGTGGCTACTCTTTAGTTGCCAACTGGCTGTGCAAGCGCCACCAGTTAACGTTATAAGGTAAGCCTAGTAGAAGTCCTGAGCTTACTTCAAATGCATTTTGTTCAGAGGGAAACCAGCCAAGCTATCTGGGGCTCCCTTCACTAAATGGCTTACAGTATATGCTGCAGACAGCTAGGTAAAACAAATCTTTTTTCGACACACTGGGAAAAGAGTGTACTAGTCGACAGAGGGACGATGACTGCATGGGTTTGAAAGGTTTGAAAAGTTTGAAAACACATCTATGCAACTGCTTACACTCTTAGAATTAGTGGTGACTCGAGGAACCCTGGAGATCATCAAGGAACCCCTGAAGTTCCTCAAGGAACCATTGCTAGTCACTGGTTCATATTTGCACCTTTGGTTAATTGAGGGGTTCCTGGAGGAACCCTGGAGTGGAGGCGTGGCTTAGTAGGGGTGTGGCTAAGATATATCATGTTTTTGGGCCACCCGGTAGACAAGCTAGCACAATTCGTACTGTGCTAGCTTGTCTTTGAGAGTCATATGGTTTCAGGTTTGCATCTGTCTACACCATATATTTTCTCTATTGGTGTCAGAAGTGGGATTTTGTAGCTGTGGTTGCTACAATATGAAGAAAGACATAGAGAAAATACATTGAATGCCATGTACCATTGTCGAAGTAGATGACGGTTGAGTTCCTGGAGACACTAGGGTCAAAGTTGGCCATGAGGGGGGCGATGTACTGGGTGGCCGTCAGCATCCTGTGGACCACGTCCCCTGTGTAGATGAACCCTGAGAGAGGGAGAAACATACAGCAGATATGACTAATTAAATACAACAGTCACCACAACACAACAATCAGCATGTCAATGTCATGTCATGTCATGTTCCCAGGGGACGCTTCCTTCTCTGCCTGACACTCAAACCAGACGCACACACGCACACACACTAGCAGTTAGTCTAGCGGTTAGACGTTGGCCCAGTAACCAAAAGGTCACCAGTTCGAATTGAGCAAGGCACATAACCCTAATTGCTCCAGGGTTGCCGTTGATAATGGCAGACCCTGGTCGTGACCCCACTCTCCACGGGTGTCTCAGGGAGAGTTGGGATATGGCAAAAACACATTTCCAATTCACACGTGAAATAGGACAAATATAAGCACACTTTTTGAGGTCCCATGCCAAATATTTTCAACCTCCTGAGGGAGACGAGGCACTGTTCCGCCTTCTTCACGACACTGTGCGTGTGTGGGGACAATTATAATTCCTCAGTGATATGGACATTGAGGAACTTGAAGCTCTCGACCCGCTACACTACAGCCCCATTGATGTAGATCCCCTTTTCCCCGTTTTCTGTAGTCCACGATCAGCTCCTTGGTCTTACTGACATTGAGGGAGAGGTTGTTGTTCCGGCACCACACTGCCATGTCACTGTCCTCCTCCCTGTAGGCTGTCTCATCGTCGCCAGTGATCAGGCCTACCACCGTCGTGGTGTCAGCAAACTTGATGATGGAGTCGTGTGTGGCCACGCAGTCGTGGGTGAATAGGGAGTACAGGAAGGGACTAAGCACACACCCCTGTGGGGCCCCGGTGTTGAGGGTCAGCGTGGCGGGGGTGATGTTGTCCTCTGGGTCGGCGGGGGCCCTCATGCACAGCTCTGTATTGTTTTTGTCAAAACATGCATAAAATGCATTGAGTTCGTCTGGTAGAGAGGCATCGTTGGGCGGATCACGGCTGGGTCTTCCTTTGTAATCCGTAATGTAACCCCTGCTACATGCGGCGGGCATCGGAGCCTGTGTAAAAGGATTCCACCTTGTTCCTATATTGTCCTTTTGCTTGTTTGACGGCTCTGCAGTTGTTGTAGCAGGACTTCTTGTACTTGTTCGTGTCCTCGGCTGTAGCCTCAGGGTTGGCTGCGATAGCCCTGTGTACGGTAGCCCTGTCCTTTAGCTTAGCGCCAACCTCTGTGTTAATCCAAGGCTTTTGATTGGGGAAGCAGCGAACCGTCAACGTTGCATTTCCTAATGAAGCCGGTGACGGAGGTTGTTAAGTCGTCGATGCTATTGGCGGAGTCCTGAAACATATTCCAGTCAGCGCTTGCAAAGCAGTCTTTTAGCATTGCCTCCGATTCGGAGGACCATTTGTCTATGGAACACGTCACGGGTACTTCCTGTTTGAGCTTCTGCTTGTTGACAGGTAACAGGAGTATAGTGTCATGATCTGATTTGCCGAAGGGGGGACGATGGAGGTCCTTGTATGCTTGCTTGTGGGTAAACTAACAGTGGTCTTTATTGCCCCTAGTGGCGATGGAGACATGTTGATGGAATTTGGGCATTACGTGTCTTAATGATGCAGAATGAGAAAAGCAGCCTCCGGGTGCATGGTTTCCTGCTTGTTTATAGCCTCGTACAGTTCGTTACGTGCCAGCTTGTTGTTTTTCTTGTCTTGAGGTGGAATATATACAGCAGTCACGATAACAGCTGAAAACTCTCTCGGAAGGTAGAAGGGTCGGCATTTGACCGTCAGGTATTCCAAAACGGGTGAACAATTGGTTGAGACTTCCACTGTGTTAGAGTTAACACACCATTTGCTGCTAATGAAGAGGCATACCTCACCATACTCAATCAATGCAAAGTAGACCTGCATCATTTACTGCTTATCAGCCAGTTGCCATTGTTATTAATGTACCCCTGTGAAACAAAAGGTACTGGCTATTCGTCTTAAGGAAATATTATTTACATAGAGGGGTACATTAACATTGATGATGCCAGAAACAAACAACCTTTATTTATTTTGTGACAGAGAAGTATAGCAAAGCCAGCGGCTGTGAAAATGTATTAAATAAAATCTAAATGGCTGCATGTCCTCATCTTCCCTTTCCTTCTTGCCTTGTATGCCTTCATAGAACACTAATGCCATCAATCACTACAAAATAAGGAAATCAGGGGGGTAAAAATTTGAAAATAGATTTGAGACTGAAAAGTTGACAGTAAAAATCACTGAGAAAAACTGCAAAAAATAGCAAAACAGCATTCTTGAAAGGTCACACGTAGCTGCAGTCAATTTGCCGCCATTTTGTGTCATCATATGTCTTCACCAACAGCAGATGGGCTGTATAAAAAACACATCCCGACAGAGGACAAGAGCACGGCCCCTCCCAGTGAGGAATCAATCCTGTCCTTAAGGACCTGTGTGTGTATGTGTGTGTGCCCCCATCCAGTGCAGTCAGCAGAGCTCAGAGCTGTGGAAATTTGGGAGAACAGGAGGATAGAAGGAGGAGGGGAGGAGGAAGAGGAGTTGATTCTACCTGTCCATGGAAGAAGGGAGGAAGGGGGGATAGAAGGAGAAGGGGAGGAAGGGAAGTTGAGTCTACCTGGCCAGTGTTTGCCTCCAGTTGGCATACCTGTGGGTCTACTATGTAAACATGGGTGAGGGTGGGGTGAGAGAGAGAGCCAGACATTCAAGGAGAGGAGAGAGAGGAGATTGAGAGGGGAGGGGAGGGGGGCTATGGTGGCCTACCTAGCCTTATCCTTTCATCTAACTGCTCTTGAATGATTGCTTTCTCTCTCTCTCTCTCTCTCTTTCTCTTTCTCTTTCTCTTTATCTCTCTCTCTCTCTCTCTCTCTCTCTCTCTCTCTCTCTCTCTCTCTCTCTCTCTCTCTCTCTCTCTCTCTCTCTCTCTCTCTCTCTCTCTCCTCTCTCTCTCTCTCTCTCTCTCACACAACACACTGGGGAGTTTGACACTCAATCATTGCATTCCATCAGCTCTAGTGTTTACCCAACAGCGGCCTAAATATGTACCTTATCTAACTTTCCTTTTCTACGCCACACCTTGTTTCCCCCACCATTCATTTTTATTTATTGTATTTTATTCTATCTTGAAACAGCACAGAGGGGCCCAGACTAAGAAGTAAAGTGCAGGCCTACATCATAGCCACACAAAAACCATCAGGGACACACACAAACACACACACACACGCACGTACACACACGCCTCTATGTTAAATGCAAGCTGTTGGGAGACTTTTGGCTCTGTGCCTGCTTCTCTGGGTAAATGAGAGAGACTTTTCTAACAATCTATTGCAAACACAAAAACAGCCATCTGACAGCCTGGAGGAAATCAGTCAGTCTCTCAATACACTTAAGAACAAACACCCAGAGAGAGAGAGAGCCATTCAATAGGGAAGCGGAATACCTAGTCAGTTGCGCAACTGAATGTATTCAACTGAAATATGTCTTCTGAATTTAACCCAACCTCTCTGAATCAGAGAGGTGCAGGCGGGCTGCTTTGATCGACATCATCGGCGCCCAGGGAGCAGTTGTTGTGGGGATAACTGCCTTGCTCAAGGGCAGAACAGCAGATTTTTCAACCTTGCTGGCTCAGGGACCCAACACTCTAATCACTAGGCTACCTGGCAGTCAAATTCATTACGGCCATCCCTTTAAGGAGGGGGACTGGACAGTAGAAGAGGAATGATTCAGCCAGGACAATTGGTAGCCGAATGAAAAAGAGATAAAGAGGGAGTGTGAGAGATGGAGAGGGGGAAGACAGAGAGAGAGGGGGAGAAAGCGGGATAGAGGGAGAGAGAGAGAAAGAACAAGAGAGAAAGAGAGAGTAAGAGAGAGATGGAGAGCCACAGAGACAATGCCAGATAGAGAGAAGGGGTAAGAGAGGGGGGAGAGGTGAAACAATGAGAGATTGTTCCATTTTCAGACCTATTTATATGTTCTGGTATCAGGGAGTACTGTTCTGTATATACCGGAGGAATATATGAAGCATTACCAGAATCTCTTGACCAGCCACTCTACTTTATTGGACATTCTGTCCAAACAACCCAGTTGTTTCTCCATACTGAGCTTATGTTTAGTTCTGGAGAGATTTCAGAGTTTAAAACAGCTGTCTGGAGTAGCGAGCAGCCAGGATAGAAGGAACACATGCACACACGTACGTACGCACACACACACACATATGTCTGCCTCAAGCATCTGCCGCGTATCTGGCCATTACCTTATCTTATCTCCAAACAGCGGCAGAGAAAACCACCTCTTCAATTAGGAGAGTGGCTGCCCTCATTGTGACTGGGTAACAATAATGACAGGGGCTTATGACACGCATAGAGAAGGCCTCTGGTAGCATAGGCAGACAGGAAGAGAGGAGAAACAACTGGTCTCACTACTGTCTCACCACTGGGCACATACTGGTTGAATCAACGTTGTTTCCACGTCATTTCAATGAAGTTACGCCGAACCAACGTGGAATAGACGTTGAATTGATGTCTGTGCCCAGTGGGTCCATACCGAGTGACCACCTTGTGTCTCTCTGCTTCCTCTGTGTCGCTCTCTCCTTCCTCTGTGTGCCTGTTAGTGTGCAAGTGTGTGTGAGTGGAAGAGGATTTGAGTGTGTGTGTTTACTGTTTGAGAGTGTGTGTGTGTTTACTGGCTGCCTTGTTATTCCACTGCATCCCACACACTCCTCTGGGGGCTTCTGTGGCGAGCTTCTACATCAGCCCTGTGGCATCCCCCTGAAACAAAGTCTTTAACCAAAGTGTGCCTGGAGAAAAACAGATACGACAAACCCGATACGCGTGTACAGAGGAATCCGGCATTGAGGGTGAAATGTGTGTCCATGTGTGCTGGTTTTTCAGGGGTGCTGGCCTAGTAAAGACATCACACAGCTGCATTTCTACCTTGGCTCTCTCTGACAGAGGGATCAGATCACATATCACCACTCTGGCTATGTCTCAAATGACACCCTATTCCCGAAATCAGGGGTGACCAGACTTTAGTTACATAGGATCTACTTTTTCCAACCTGGAGGTCGCTTTGCAGAGTCAAAATTTCACTCTCGACAGCTGATGTCTCCACGTGAAACAATGATGCAATTTTTGTCGCAATTTCGTCAACATCAACTTCCACACCAAACGGAAAGCACACAAATGTTACCACAGGTTCCAGGATCACAAAGTCTTGAAAGCGTCGGTCAAAGTCTGCGATAATGTTGTTCACCTGTTCAACATATCGATCACAGTCACAAAGTGCAGGGGCTTTTCCCTGACTTTTGAGCTCTGACATCATATTTTTGAAATTCCTCAGTTCATGTTGCTGCAATTGTGAGGACAGCAGTTTAGAAGCGGTCACAGAGCTAATCATTTCAACAATATTTTTGTATTTCCCTTGTAGCTCATTTAGCTGGACAGTTACGTCGTCAGTCAAAAAAGCGAAATCTAACAGCCACACTTTGTCTTCCAACTGCTCATATTCGGCATCTTTTGAGGCCAGAAACTAATTGATTTCAAATAACAGATCCCTAAATCTCTGCAGGAATTGACCTCTACTAAGCCACCTTACATCCGTGTGTTGCAAGAGGTCTGTGTGTTCAGCTTCACTTTATTCCAGTTGAGACCTGCAGATTTCTGGCCCGAATCGAATTCACGATTCTGAGCACGATATCCATGACATCTTTCATATTCAGCATCTTACCACACAAGGCCTGTTGATGGATTATGCAGTGATCATTGAAGAAATGACTTTTGCAAAGGGCAATAAACCCATTGATGCGGCCAGTCATGGCTGGTGCTCCATCTGTAGTTATGGACACAAGTTTGTAAATGGGTAACTGAGTGCTATTAATAAAGTCCTTGAATGCCACAAACATGTCCTCCCCTCGAGTTTTTCCTTTCAACGATATGATTTTAAGCAGTTACTCTTTGGCAGTCATATCTTCAAACACCATTCTGATGAAAATGCACAACTGAGATGTGTCGATCATGTCTGTCGACTTGTCAAAATAAAGTGAAAAGAACACGCACTAATTTATTTATTTTATAAGATGCTCCCTCAAATCCTCATCCATCATTTCACAGTGCCTTGTATCAGTATTTTTGGATAACTGAATCAATCAATTTTATTTTATATAGCCCTTCTTACATCAGCTAATATCTCGAAGTGCTGTACAGAAACCCAGCCTAAAACCCCAAACAGCTAGTAATGCAGGTGTAGAAGCACGGTGGCTAGGAAAAACTCCCTAGAAAGGCCAAAACCTAGGAAGAAACCTAGAGAGGAACCAGGCTATGAGGGGTGGCCAGTCCTCTTCTGGCTGTGCCGGGTGGAGATTATAACAGAACCATGCCAAGATGTTCAAAAATGTTCATAAGTGACAAGCATGGTCAAATAATAATCAGGAATAAATCTCAGTTGGCTTTTCATAGCCGATCATTAAGAGTTGAAAACAGCAGGTCTGGGACAGGTAGGGGTTCCATAACCGCAGGCAGAACAGTTGAAACTGGAATAGCAGCAAGGCCAGGCGGACTGGGGACAGCAAGGAGTCACCACGGCCGGTAGTCCCGACGTATGGTCCTAGGGCTCAGGTCTCTCAGTTGGCTTTTCAGCCGATCATTAAGAGTTGAAAACAGCAGGTCTGGGACAGGTAGGGGTTTCGTAACCGCAGGCAGAACAGTTGAAACTGGAATAGCAGCAAGGCCAGGCGGACTGGGGACAGCAAGGTGTCAGCATGCCCGGTAGTCCTGACGTATGGTCCTAGGGCTCAGGTTCTCAGAGAGAAAGAGAGAACGAGAGAATTAGAGAGAGCATACTTAAATTCACACAGGACACTGGATAAGACAGGAGAAGTACTCCAGGTATAACCAACTAACCCCAGCCCCCCGACACATAAACTACTGCAGCATAAATACTGGAGGCTGAGACAGGAGCGGTCCGGAGACACTGTGGCCCCATCCGAAGGAAACCCCGGACAGGGCCAAACAGGAAGGATATAACCCCACCCACTCTGCCAAAGCACAGCCCCCGCACCACCAGAGGGATATCCTCAACCACCAACTTACAATCCTGAGACAAGGCCCGAGTATAGCCCACAGAGGTCTCCACCACAGCACAAACCAAGGGGGGCGCCAACCCAGACAGGAAGATCACGTCAGTAACTCAACCCACTCAAGTGACGCACCCCTCCTAGGGACGGCATGAAAGAGCACCAGCAAGCCAGTGACTCAGCCCCTGTAACAGGGTTAGAGGCAGAGAACCCCAGTGGAGAGAGGGGAACCGGCCTGGCAGAGACAGCAAGGGCTGTTCGTTGCTCCAGAGCCTTTCCGTTCACCTTCACACTCCTGGGCCAGACTACACTCAATCATATGACCTACTGAAGAGATAAGTCTTCAGTAAAGACTTAAAGGTTGAGACCGAGTCTGCGTCTCTCACATGGGTAGGCAAACTGTTCCATAAAAATGGAGATCTATAGGAGAAAGCCCTGCCTCCCGCTGTTTGCTTAGAAATTCTAGGGACAATTAGGAGGCCTGCGTCTTGTGACCGTAGCGTACGTATTGGTATGTACGGCAGGACCAACTCGGAAAGATAGGTAGGAGCAAGCCCATGTAACGCTTTATAGGTTAACAGTAAAACCTTGAAATCAGCCCTTGCCTTAACAGGAAGCCAGTGTAGGGAAGCTAGCACTGGAGTAATATGATCAAATTTCTTGGTTCTAGTCAGGATTCTAGCAGCCGTATTTAGCACTAACTGAAGTTTATTTAGTGCTTTATCCGGGTAGCCGGAAAGTAGAGCATTGCAGTAGTCTAACCTAGAAGTAACAAATGCATGGATTAATTTTTCTGCATCATTTTTGGACAGAAAAGTTCTGATTTTTGCAATGTTACGTAGATGGAAAAAAGCTGTCCTTGAAACAGTCTTGATATGTTCGTCAAAAGAGAGATCAGGGTCAAGAGTAACGCCGAGGTCCTTCACAGTTTTATTTGAGACGACTTTACAACCATCAAGATGAATTGTCAGATTTAACAGAAGATCTCTTTGTTTCTTGGGACCTAGAACAAGCATCTCTGTTTTGTCCGAGTTTAAAAGTAGAACGTTTTCAGCCATCCACTTCCTTATGTCTGAAACACAGGCTTCTAGCGAGGGCAATTTTGGGGCTTCACCATGTTTCATTGAAATGTACAGCTGTGTGTCATCCGCATAGCAGTGAAAGTTAACATTATGTTTTCGAATAACATCCCCAAGAGGTAAAATATATAGTGAAAACAATAGTGGTCCTAAAACGGAACCTTGAGGAACACCGAAATGTACAGTTGATTTGTCGGAGGACAGACCATTCACAGAGACAAACTGATATCTTTCCGACAGGTAAGATCTAAACCAGGCCAGAACTTGTCCGTGTAGACCAATTTGGGTTTCCAGTCTCTCCAAAAGAATGTGGTGATCGATAGTGTCAAAGGCAGCACTAAGGTCTAGTAGCACGAGGACAGATGCAGAGCCTCGGTCTGACGCCATTAAAAGGTCATTTACCACCTTCACAAGTGCAGTCTCAGTGCTATGATGGGGTCTAAAACCAGACTGAAGCATTTCGTATACATTGTTTGTCTTCAGAAAGGCAGTGAGTTGCTGCGCAACAGCTTTTTCTAAAATTTTTGAGAGGAATGGAAGATTCGATATAGGCCAATAGTTTTTTATATTTTCCGGGTCAAGGTTTGGCTTTTTCAAGAGAGGCTTTATCACTGCCACTTTTAGTGAGTTTGGTACACATCCGGTGGATAGAGAGCTGTTTATTATGTTCAACATAGGAGGGCCAAGCACAGGAAGCAGCTCCTTCAGCAGTTTAGTAGGAATAGGATCCAGTATGCAGCTTGAAGGTTTAGAGGCCATGATTATTTTCATCATTGTGTCAAGAGATATAGTACTAAAACACTTAAGTGTCTCTCCCGATCCCAGGCCCTCGCAGTCTGTGCAGATCCAGGACAGCTAAGCCCTGGAGGAATACGCAGATTCAAAGAGGAGTCCGTAATTTGCTTTCTAATGGTCATGATCTTTTCCTCAAAGAAGTTCATGAATTTATTACTGCTGAAGTGAAAGCCATCCTCTCTTGGGGAATGCTGCTTTTTAGTTAGCTTTGCAACAGTATCAAAAATAAATTTTGGATTGTTCTTATTTTCCTCGATTAAGTTGGAAAAGTAGGATGATCGAGCAGCAGTGAGGGCTCTTCGGTACTGCACGGTACTGTCTTTCCAAGCTAGTCGGAAGACTTCCAGTTTGGTGTGGCGCCATTTCCGTTCCAATTTCCTGGAAGCTTGCTTCAAAGCTCGGGTATTTTCTGTATACCAGGGAGCTAGTTTCTTATGACAAATGTTTTTCGTTTTAGGGGTGCAACTGCATCTAGGGTATTGCGCAAGGTTAAATTGAGTTCCTCAGTTAAGTGGTTAACTGATTTTTGTCCTCTGACGTCCTTGGGTAGGCAGAAGGAGTCTGGAAGGGCATCAAGGAATTTTTGTGTTGTCTGAGAATTTATAGCACGACTTTTGATGCTCCTTGGTTGGGGTCTGAGCAGATTATTTGTTGCGATTGCAAACGTAATAAAATGGTGGTCCGATAGTCCAGGATTTTGTGGAAAAACATTAAGATCTACAACATTTATTCCATGGGACAAAACTAGGTCCAGAGTATGACTGTGGCAGTGAGTAGGTCCAGAGACATGTTGGACAAAACCCACTGAGTCGATGATGGCTCCGAAAGACTTTTGGAGTGGGTCTGTGGACTTCTCCATGTGAATATTAAAATCACCAAAAATTAGAATATGATCTGCTATGACTACAAGGTCTGATAGGAATTCAGGAAACTCAGAGAGGAACGCTGTATATGGCCCAGGAGGCCTGTAAACAGTAGCTATAAAAAGTGATTGAGTAGGCTGCATAGATTTCATGACTAGAAGCTCAAAAGACGAAAACGCCATTTTTTTTTTGTAAATTGAAATTTGCTATCGTAAATGTTAGCAACACCTCCGCCTTTGCGGGATGCACGGGAATATGGTCACTAGTGTAACCAGGAGGTGAGGCCTCATTTAACACAGCAAATTCATCAGGCTTAAGCCATGTTTCAGTCAGGCCAATCACATCAAGATTATGATCAGTGATTAGTTCATTGACTATGACTGCCTTTGAAGTGAGGGATCTAACATTAAGTAACCCTATTTTGAGATGTGAGGTATCACGATCTCTTTCAATAATGGCAGGAATGGAGGAGGTCTTTATCCTAATAAGATTGCTAAGGTGAACACCGCCATGTTTAGTTTTGCCCAACCTAGGTCGAGGCACAGACACAGTCTCAATGGGTATGGCTGAGCTGACTACACTGACTGTGCTATTGGCAGACTCCACTAAGCTGGCAGGTTGGCTAACAGCCTGCTGCCTGGCCTGCACCCTATTTCACTGTGGGGCTAGAGGAGTTAGAGCCCTATCTATGTTGGTAGATAAGATGAGAGCACCCCTCCAGCTAGGATGGAGTCCGTCCCTCATCAGCAGGTCAGGCTTGGTCCTGTTTGTGGGTGAGTCCCAGAAAGAGGGCCAATTATCTACAAATTCTATCTTTTGGGAGGGGCAGAAAACAGTTTTCAACCAGCGATTGAGTGCTGAGACTCTGCTGTAGAGCTCGTCACTCCCCCTAACTGGGAGGGGGCCAGAGACAATTACTCGATGCCGACACATCTTTCTAGCTGATTTACACGCTGAAGCTATGTTGCACTTGGTGACCTCTGACTGTTTCATCCTAACATCGTTGGTGCCGGCGTGGATAACAATATCTCTATACTCTCTACACTCGCCAGTTTTAGCTTTAGCCAGCACCATCTTTAGATTAGCCTTAACGTCGGTAGCCCTGCCCCCTGGTAAACAGTGTATGATCGCTGGGTGATTCGTTTTAAGTCTAATACTGCGGGTAATGGAGTCGCCAATGACTAGGGTTTTCAATTTGTCAGAGCTAATGGTGGGAGCCTTCGGCGTCTCAGACCCCGTAACGGGAGGAGTAGAGACAAGAGAAGACTCAGACTCAGACTCCGACTCGCTACATAATGGGGAAAACCGGTTGAAAGTTTCTGTCGGCTGAATGAGCGACACCGGTTGATCATTCCAACAGTATTTCCCTCCAGAAGCCATGAGAAAGTTGTCCGGCTCCGGGGACTGTGCGGGGGGATTTATACTAACGTTACTATCTGTACTTACTGGTGGCACAGACGCTGTTTCTTCCTTTCCTACACTGAAATTACCCTTGCCTAACGATTGCGTCTGAAGCTGGGCTTGTAGCACAGCTATTCTCGCCGTAAGGCGATCGTTCTCCTGTATATTATGAGTACAGCGACTGCAATTAGAAGACATCATGTTAATGTTACTACTTAGCTTCGGCTGTTGAAGATGTTGACGAACCATGTCCAGATAAAGCGTCCGGAGTGAAAAAAGTTGAATGAGGGAAAAAAGTTGCGATGGAAAAAAGGAAAATAAAGTAAAGTTGGCAGCAAAAACGCACAGGAAAATGACTCTTCTGTCTCGGGATAAAACGTCCGGGGTGAAAAAGTTTAACGAAAAAAGATGAGTGAGGACAAAACTAAAAAGTTGGTAAATTTGTTGAACACAGAGATTGATTAAACGTTTATTAAAAGTAAAACGTGAATAGTTTGGCAGGTAGCCAAGTAGCAGCAAACAGCACAGCAGCACGGAGACAATGCGGAAGCCACTTCAACACAACCTATCAGAAAGACAAGCACCAGACTGCTTAATAGCGGAAATTATTTCTGATGTATATTTGAAATCATCAAACAATGATTCTGCTGCCTCTAAAAAGGCCTCTTTTACCATTTCTCCATCCTGGATCGGTTTCTTGAGATTTGCTAGAATGCGACTCATCCGGAATGATGCAATCGTGGCTGCCTTTGATTTTGAGCTGGGCTTTGTAAAGATCGATTGTTGGGCAGCTAGTTGAGACTTCAACTCTTTTACTTTTCTCTTACGTAGTTCACTTTTAGCTGGAAAGTCCCTTTCATATTTCTTGTGAACAGTTTTGAAATGCCTCTTGACATTTCCCTTCTTAGCAAGAGCTACGTTTGAATGGTAGATCAGACACACATTTTGAATTTAGACACACAACTAACTTTAAGCATCAGTTGTCAGAGCACCTTACCGATCACTGCACCTGTACACAGCCCATCTGAAATTAGCCCGCCCAACTACCTCATCCCTATATTGTTATTTATTTTGCTCATTTGTACACCAGTATCTCTATTTGCACATCATCTCTTGCACATCTATCATTCCAGTGTTAATACTAATTGTAATTATTTTGCACTATAGCCTATTTATTGCCTTACCTCCATAACTTGCTACATTTGCACACACTGTATATATATGTATTTCTGTTGTATTTTTGACTTTGTTTTGTTTTACCCCATATGTAAGTCTGTGTTGTTGTTTTTATTGCACTGCTTTGCTTTATCTTGGCCAGGTCGCAGTTGTAAATGAGAACTTGTTCTCAACTGGTTTACCTGGTTAAATAAAGGTGAAAAAATAAAAATAAAAAATAATAATTGGTTGTGGTGAAAAAATTATCTTCCTCACACTCACTCTGAAAGTGGTAGATTTTTGGTTTCTTGCTGCTTGGTCCAGCACTCAACCGCTACTTCATAGAAAAAAACTGTAAAAAAACAACTACCACTGGAACAACAAAGAATATTCTGTTACAGGTCTGTTAGAGGTCTCGCAAGAGTGGAAATATAAACGTACTAACTGCAGACGGTTGCTATGGTAGCGACAGTTTGGAAAACAAATGTAGCAACTATAGTGCCGCGGGTTGGTCCAATTTTATGTCAATTAAGCAGTTTTTTATTTATTTTGGCTGTGCAGTAATATTCGACAAAGAAGCTAACCTGTAAGCAAAGCATACGGTGGTTCAGAACTGTAGACCTCATTATTTTTAAGCAGACTCGATGGTAAAGCTGTGAATTGCCAAAAGATTAATTTTTAGTGCATACATTTTGAAAACCTTTATGCGGCCTACTAGAAAGAAGTTCTGGGCACCAATGCCCTAGATAGTGTGCTACCTTTGACCAGGGCCCATAGAGCTCTGGTCAAAGGTAGTGCATTATATAGGAAAGGGCCATTTGGAACACATTTTCTGACAGACAGTGCCTGTCTTTACCGCTACAACCTCCAACCGCCGGACACTGCTAAATGCTTGGCCCTGACAGCACTAGCAACACTTTATGTCACAACACCACCTCTTTTGTTACTTCTGTTATTAGGTGACTCATATCTAAGTGTTGAAGCAACACATCATGTCACGACACCACTTCTTCTGTCACTTTGGTTTGTATTGTCATGTGATTTGTTTCAATGTGTCAGGTCTCTATCCTCAGTGTGTTTGTCTATTGGATGACTTGGACACAGCTCTACTCTGAAACCCCCTGTACTGACCCACTCCTCTCCACTATCTGGCTGCAGGCAGGACCATACAGTGGCTTGCGAAAGTATTCACCCCCCTTGGCATTTTTCCTATTTTGTTGCCTTACAACCTGGAATTAAAACGAATTTTTGGGGTTTTTGTATCATTTATTTTACACAACAGAAAACATGAGCGTGCATAACTATTCACCCCCCAATTCAATACTTTTGCAGCAATTACAGCTTCAAGTATCTTGGGGTATGTCTCTACAAGCTTGGCACATATAGCCACTGGGATTTTTGGCCATTCTTCAAGGAAAAACTGCTCAAGCTCCTTCAAGTTGAATGGGTTCCGCTGGTGTACAGCAATCTTTAAGGAATACCACAGATTCTCAATTGGATTGAGGTCTGGGCTTTGACTAGGCCATTAAAAGACATTTAAATGTTTCCCCTTAAACCACTCGAGTGTTGCTTCTGCAGTATGCTTAGGGTCATTGTCCTGCTGGAAGGTGAACCTCCATCCCAGTCTCAAATCTCTGGAAGACTGAAACAGGTTTCCTTCAAGAATTTCCCTGTATTAAGCGCCATCCATCATTCCTTCAATTCTGACCAGTTTCCCAGTCCCTGCCGATGAAAAACATCCCCACAGCATGATGCTGCCACCACCATGCTTCACTGTGGGGATGGTGTTCTCGGGGTGATGAGAGGTGTTGGGTTTGTGCCAGACATAGCGTTTTCCTTGATGGCCAAATAGCTCAATTTCAGTCTCATCTGACCAGATTACCTTCTTCCATATGTTTGGGGAGTCTCCCACATGCCTTTTGGCGAACACCAAACGTGTTTGCTTATTTTTGTCTTTAAGCAATGGCTTTTTTCTGGCCACTCTTCCGTAAAGCCCAGCTCTGTGGAGTGTACGGCTTAAAGTGGTCCTATGGACAGATACTCCAATCTCTGCTGTGGAGCTTTGCAGCTCTTTCAGGGTTATCTTTGGTCTGTTTGTTGCCTCTCTGATTAATGCCCTCTTTGCCTGGTCCATGAGTTTTGGTGGGCGGCCCTCTCTTGGCAGGTTTGTTGTGGTGCCATGTTCTTTCAATTTTTTTATAATGGATTTAATGGTGCTCCGTGGGATGTTAAAAGTTTCTGATATTTTTTTATAACACAACCCTGATCTGTACTTCTCCACAACTTTGTCCCTGACATGTTTGGAGAGCTCCTTGGTCTTCATGGTGCCGCTTGCTTGGTGGTGCCCCTTGCTTAGTGGTGTTGCAGACTCTGGGGCCTTTCAGAAGAGGTGTACAGTGGGTATTTGGTCACCTACAAACAAGCAATTTTTCTGGCTCTCACAGACCTGTAACTTCTTCTTTAAGAGGCTCCTCTGTCCTCCACTCGTTACCTGTATTAATGGCACCTGTTTGAACTTGTTATCAGTATAAAAGACACCTGTCCACAACCTCAAACAGTCACACTCCAAACTCCACTATGGCCAAGACCAAAGAGCTGTCAAAGGACACCAGAAACAAAATTGTAGACCTGTACCAGGCTGGGAAGACTGAATCTGCAATAGGTAAGCAGCTTGGTTTGAAGAAATCAACTGTGGGAGCAATTATTAGGAAATGGAAGACATACAAGACCACTGATAATCTCCCTCGATCTGGGGCTCCACGTAAGATCTCACCCTGTGGGGTCAAAATGATCACAAGAACGGTGAGCAAAAATCCCAGAACCACACGGGGGGACCTAGTGAATGACCTGCAGAGAGCTGGGACCAAAGTAACAAAGCCTACCATCAGTAACACACTACGCCGCCAGGGACTCAAATCCTGCAGTGCCAGACGTGTCCCCCTGCTTAAGCCAGTACATGTCCAGGCCCGTCTGAAGTTTGCTAGAGTGCATTTGGATGATCCAGAAGAGGATTGGGAGAATGTCATATGGTCAGATGAAACCAAAATATAACTTTTTGGTAAAAACACAACTCGTCGTGTTTGGAGGACAATAAATGCTGAGTTGCATCCAAAGAACACCATAACTACTGTGAAGCATGGGGGTGGAAACATCATGCTTTGGAGCTGTTTTTCTGCAAAGGGACCAGGACGACTGATCCGTTGAAAGGAAAGAATGAATGGGGCCATGTATCGTGAGATTTTGAGTGAAAACCTCCTTCCATCAGCAAGGGCATTGAAGATGAAACGTGGCTGGGTCTTTCAGCATGACAATGATCCCAAACACACCGCCCGGGCAACGAAGGAGTGGCTTCGTAAGAAGCATTTCAAGGTCCTGGAGTGGCCTAGCCAGTCTCCAGATCTCAACCCCATAGAAAATCTTTGGAGGGAGTTGAAAGTCCGTGTTGCCCAGCGACAGCCCCAAAACATCACTGCTCTAGAGGTGATCTGCATGGAGGAATGGGTCAAAATACCAGCAACAGTGTGTGAAAACCTTGTGAAGACTTACAGAAAACGTTTGACCTGTGTCATTGCCAACAAAGCATATAACAAAGTATTGAGAAACTTTTGTTATTGACCAAATACTTATTTTCCACCATAATTTGCAAATAAATTCACAAAAAATCCTACAATGTGATTTTCTGTCTTGGCCATAGTGGAGTTTGGAGTGTGACTGTTTGAGGTTGTGGACAGGTGTCTTTTATACTGATAACAAGTTCAAACAGGTGCCATTAATACAGGTAACGAGTGGAGGACAGAGGAGCCTCTTAAAGAAGAAGTTACAGGTCTGTGAGAGCCAGAAATATTGCTTGTTTGTAGGTGACCAAATACTTATTTTCCACCATAATTTGCAAATAAATTCATAAAAAATCCTACAATGTGATTTTCTGGAGAAAAAAAAGCTCATTTTGGCTGTCATAGTTGACGTGTACCTATGATGAAAATTACAGGCCTTTCTCTTCTTTTTAAGTGGGAGAACTTGCACAATTGGTGGCTGACTAAATACTTTTTTCCCCCACTGTATATATACTGAGATCATGTGACAGATCATGTGACACTTAGATTGCACACAGGTGGACTTTACTTAACAAATTATGTTACTTCTGAAGGTAATTGGTTGCACCAGATCTTATTTAGGGGTTTCATAGCAAAGGGGGTGAATACATATGCACACACCACTTTTCCGTTATTTATTTTTTTGAATTTTTTGAAACGAGTTCTTTTTTTCATTTCACTTCACTTCACTTTTGCGTATGTAAATTACATGAAATCCAAATAAAAATCTATTTAAATTACAAGTTGTAATTCAACAAAATAGGAAAAACGCCAAGGGGGATTAATACTTTTGCAAGGCACTGTATGTCTCCACCCATAGACCTACACCATGCCACACTGACAGAAAGGTTAACATTCACAGGAGGATAACACGATTACAATGGAGAGATGTATACGGTTGAAGAAGGGTAGGGCCGGAAGGGGGAAAAGGCTAGCTAAATGGATTGATAGGTTGGGAGATGGATGAGGAGAGGGGAACAGTAGTGGATGGAGAGGGGGATGAAGGGAGGGGTAGACGCTGAAACAAAGGTGTTTGAGCTGGTATTTACAGAGGCAGAGCTCTGGGTCCTGCAGTGGGATGATAGCCATTCCTCCTCTCCTCCATCACGCCGTCTCTGTCTGAAGGAATGCAGGGACTCTTTATCTCTTCTGGGCTAGCTGCTAGCTGCTAACAGCCTCTGTCTGTTTCCCATATGGCACCCCTTTCCCTTTATAGTGCACTACTTTTGACCAGAGACCTACAGTATGGACTCTGGTCAAAAGTAGTTCATTATATAGGGAATAAGGTTCCATTTCGGATGCCTCCCTCTCATCACTACAACACTGTTCTGGCAGTTCCATGTTTTACAGTTAAATAAAGCTTCATTTTTATTTTATTTGACAGGCTAGCTCTGAGGTAGTGGAATATACTGTAGCTAGGGAAGAACATTAACTTTGCCCAATAAAAGTAATTTGTCCTATAAAGGTCATTAATAAATCAGGAAAATTATATATTCGGATGATGATGATGATGGTGATGATAATAATCATAATGATGATGATGCTGATTTATATTTCTACCATTATTAAAACTGTTTAATGTGAGCAGACACTGCTGGAATAGATGGGTATGGTTTAAGCATGACTCTTTGATGTGATAATAGCCACTAAAGATGTTGTGGTTTCACCCTCATTCTCGGTGGAAAATACTCCTCCTCCTCCCTCCTCCCTAGTGCTGTTGGAACATTTACTAACACACACTTTTCTAATGTGTCTGACTCGCTCTGTTACACACACACACACACACACACACACACACACACACACACGTGTTCATATCACTCCTAATTCACATGTACAGTACCAGTCAAAAGTTTGGACACACCTACTCATTCAAGGGTTTTTCTTTATTTTTACTATTTTCTACATTGTAGAATAATAGTGAAGACATCAAAACTATGAAATAACACATATGGAACTCTGGGTCTTCCATTCCTATGGCGGTCCTCATGAGAGCCAGTTTCATCATAGTGCTTGATGGTTTTTGCAACTGCACTTGAAGAAACGTTCAAAGTTCTTGAAATGTTCCATATTGACTGACCTTCATGTCTTAAAGTAATGATGGACTGTCATTTCTCTTTGCTTATTTGAGCTGTTCTTGCCATAATATGGACTCAGTCTTTTACCAAATAGGGCTATCTTATGTATACCACCCCTACCTTGTCACAACACAACTGATTGGCTCAAATGCATTAAGGAAAGAAATTCCACAAATTAACTTTTAACAAGGCACACCTGTTAATTGAAATGCATTCCAGGTGAGTACCTCATGAAGCTGGTTGAGAGAATGCCAAGAGTGTGCAAAGCTGTCATCAAGGCAAATGGTGGCTATTTGAAGAATCTAAAATCTAAAATATATTTTATTATATGTTTAATACTTTTTTGGTTACTACATGATTCGATATGTGTTATTTCATAGTTTTGATGTCTTCACTATTATTCTACAATGTAGAAAATAGTAAAAATAAAGAAAAACCATTGAATGAGTAGGTGTGTCCAAACTTTTGACTGGTACTGTATATCAATAGGTTATTACTACAGCACTTGGCAGTGCAGGTCATTTTCCAAGTCCAAACCCTGGTCTGGTTTTTTCTTCCAACGCGCCCCTGTGGGTCCTGGTCAAAAGTAGTGCACTATGTAGGGAATATGGTGCCATTTGGGATGCTACCCAGGAGTGGTTGGTATTGCTGAGTGTTTGGGGACTGAGAGTGGTGGTGGTTTCCCCCAAGTCTAACAGGCTGGCCACAGATGCTGAGTGTTGTAGGTGGTTTTGTACCAACTGCCTGGAGGACTTGTGCTGAGGGTTAATGGTTAATGGTTTTGTAGTGCGGTCTGTGTCAGACGAGGGTTTTCAAACCTCCCTCAGTTCATTTGACTGGGCTGGCAGTAACTTCCCAGTCGACAGACTGAGACGAGGCAAGATAAATAACCTTCTGTTTGACCCTTTGTACTTCTTTGCACTCTGATCTCAATCACATACACACAGCATCTCAGACAAAAACACAAACAGCAGTGACACAAACAGTTAATACAAATACAGAATCGAAGACACAAGCACGCATCCACACCATTCTCCACAGTCTCGCCAGAATAAATGCTTCTGTCCACCAGAGAATGATTTCTCTAACCTCATTACATACTCTTCTCAGCCCTGGAACAATAAGTGAATGGCTGTTCACAGGGTTGGTTAACTCTGGAGACTACTTTGGTGTGTACAGAGTTAGGAGGTAAATCAGCCTTTAACTTCCTTGCACCCTATGTTTGGAATAATCTCCAAAATACGTTTTGATTGGATGCTTTGGTGTCCCTAGGGCAATTCAGACAGCTGACTGAGGATTTTTATAATGAAGAATGTTTGTTTTATTTGACTGTGTTTTGTATCTTAATGTGTATTTAATGTGTATACTGTATATATTTATGTGTATTTATACTTGCCGATTGATGTGTTCGTTTTTGTATTGTGCAGGGCTCATTTACAAAAGAGACTTTTGTCTCAATATGACTTCCCTGTTGAAATAAAGGTTAATAATAATAATATGCGATGTATAATTCCAATGATAAGCCAGACTGCTAACAAATAAAAGCCAAGCACACACACACACACACACACACACACACACACACACACACACACACACACACACACACACACACACACACACACACACACACACACACACACTTTCACCTCTGCTAGCATCAAATCCATCTCCCTCAATCACATTAACACTGTAGCTCAGGAAGAGGTTGTTCACTTACCACCAGTTGCCACGGTGAGATCACGCAGGAAATGTCCATAGAAGGGGAAGTCGAAGGACAGATTTACTCTCTGCATGAAAAAAACCCACAGATGACTCAGGTCAGAAAGAGAGCTCCAAAAAAGACAACTACGATAAAACAGAAAAATACTCACTAGGATTAAACTTCAGTCTTAGATAGAGAAAGAATGTGTAAACAAAGAGGCACTCAGGCAATCAGGAAAGAGGATTCCTAAGTAAGTTCCACCTTTTTCAGTCCTTGGGGTAGTTGACTATAAATTTGAACACAAGCCAAGTTGTGAATTGTTTTTAAGCAGGATAAAATACACCATTGTGGTTATGAAAAGAAAGCATTTATGAGTTTCATAGACTTTCATCAAGTTTGATGAAACATGTTTCCCCACAGAGTGAAATTAAATGTGCACAAACATTTTCAGTTCAAAACAAGATTAGTACTAAAATGTTCCTGACCAACTACCAATTATTGGGGGGATAACAACAAGCAAAAAAAGAATGAATGAGCTGACAAAAGTATGTTCCTAATAAGGTATAACATTTATTGATTTCTGAATTCATATGTTAGTTGGATTTTACACTCTAACACATTGTTGGGACTATTACTGTGTCAGATAGAGTAACTGAATTGATTATAGTGACAAGCTGAATGTTTACAACACTTTTTATCAGGGCCCACTCTGGTCAAAAGTAGTGCACTTTGTAGGAAATAGGGTGTCATTTGGGACGTACAGTGGCTTGCGAAAGTATTCACCCCCCTTGGCATTTTTCCTAATTTGTTGCCTTACAACCTGGAATTAAAATTGATTTTTTGGGAGTTTGTATCATTTGATTTACACAACATGCCCGTTTGGCGAACACCAAACGTGTTTGCTTATTTTTTTCTTTAAGCAATGGCTTTTTTCTGGCCACTCTTCTGTAAAGCCCAGCTCTGTGGAGTGTATGGCTTAAAGTGATCCTATGGACAGATACTCCAATCTCAGCTGTGGAGCTTTGCAGCTCCTTCAGGGTTATCTTTGTTTTCTTGGTTGCCTCTCTGATTAATGCCCTCCTTGCCTGGTTTGCGAGTTTTGGTGGGCGGCCCTCTCTTGGCAGGTTTATTGTGGTGCCATATTCCTTCCATGGATTTAATGGTGCTTCGTGGCATGTTCAAAGTTTCTGATATTTTTTTTATAACCCAACCCTGATCTGTACTTCTCCACAACTTTGTCCCTGACCTGTATGGAGTGCTCCTTGGTCTTCATGGTGCCACTTGCTTGGTGGTGCCCCTTGCTTAGTGGTGTTGCAGACTCTGGGGCCTTTCATAACAGGTGTATATATGTTGAGATCATGTGACAGATCATGTGACACTTAAATTGCACACAGGTGGACTTTATTTAACTAATTATGTGACTTTTGAAGGTAATTGGTTACACCAGATCTTATTTCGGGGCTTCATTGCAAAGGGGGTGAATACATATGCACGCACCAACTTTTGCAAGGCACTGTATGCATGTTGTTTCTATAGCATATGCTGTGTATGATAGAGAGTGGAGAGCATAACTCCATGGTAAACACAGCTACATGATCCATGATCAAACCAGGGGGAGTAATGCTGTGGCCCACCACAGCAATTACCATGACTAAACACAGTCATTCTACAGCCTAGCTTCTCCGCTTTATTTTGATGAAGTTGACCTTGCTGGTTTTACGAGCATATTGGCTGATTATGCTATGTGGGTATTCCAACGCGCTGGGACTGGCACAGCACAGTGCCAGAAATTAACACTACTAACACTGAGACACACTGAGACACATTTCTGCCACCCCTAGTCCCCTCATGGTGACCTCTGTGTGTGTCCCCCAAATGGCACCCTATTTCCTATATAGTGCACTACGTTTGACCTATGGGCTCTGGACAAAAGTAGTGCACTACATAGGGAATAGGGTGCCATTTGGGATACATCCTCTGTGTGTCCCCTGCTCAGGGAAGGTCCTTGTTTGACTGAATGGGGTACAGCCGGCTGGGCTGGCTGGCACTACTATCCTCAGGCCAAATGGCCCGTGTCTGATATGATGTAGCGCTCAGTTTAGCCTGTTTCTCTCACTCTCCTCTTCTCTCCTGCCTCAATGACCATTCACTTTCGAATAACAGAAAGGAGGGAAAGAGGGGAGCATTTATATCCAGCATAAAGATATTGATTCTCTGGACACAGCCAAAGTCTGAGCATACTGTATGTCCCAAATGACACCCTATTCCCTATGTAGTGCACTACTTTTAACCAGGGCCCATAGTTCAAAAGTAGTGCACTATGTAGGGAAGAGGATGCCATTTGGGACACAAAATGAGAAAACTTCCCAATTCCTCTCTTCTTTCACTGTGGAAGAAGAAGAAAAGCAGTTAAAAGGGGAACCGTGCCCCAGTTTGTATGGTTCAATCCATCATCTAGTGATTGAAGGTGGATGGGGAGAATACACAATGTATAACTTCATTTTGTGTCTTTACTCGTTGTGGTAGGGCCATTGTTCCATTGTTTAACCCAGGTACGTTTTTCTAAGTCACTTCATCCACCCTCCTCCCTCCTTCCTCTTGTCATGCCACCCTTTTCTCTGTCTCCTGACTGTACAAGGCCCTGTGATGCAAAGCCCAAAGCAGCTGGGAGACCTCAGCAGAATGCACCTCACACTGTTCGTGCAGAGGTAGTGTGCGCCGGAGTGAAGTTTTCCCTAGGTACAGATCTAGGATCTCCCCCCAATCCCTTAACCCTTAGTAGGGGAATGCGAAACTGACCCAAGATCAGCGTCTAGGGGTAACTTCACCCTACTGTTGCAGGCTTGCATCTCCCACTGCAGAGTCTGACCAATGCCCCAAAACATGTCCAAATGATGCCAGTCTATATCATATTATACAACTTCCAGTTGTCTACACTTTTAATCAGAATCTGAGAGGAAGGTTGTCTTACCGCAGCTTGCCTGTGAGTGTTGGACAGGATGCCATGGATCTTCACCTTCTCCTTGTCCATCTGGTCAACGTTTACCCACAAGTCCTTGCTCATGGGGTCCGTGGGGCCGTAGGTCTTTGATGTGTAGTAGTTGTGATCTGTGTCCTCCTGTTGGACAGAAAACAAAAGCACTGATTTGTTACACTTTATTTAGTGTCCCTTTACAGACGGACTATAAAAGTTATATTGGAACAAAACAAAAGCATCGAATAAATAAGTGACCATTTGTCGATAGCAAGATAGTAAAACACGAGAGTTGTTGCTCGTAGTGTGGGATTTATGAAAGGCAGAGCGCTAAAACATGGTTAGGTAGAGAGTGATAGGAGTGAATGAGAGTGAACGTAACCCTGTGCTCAGGGTGACTTATTTAAATAGAGCCTCTTCTCCGCCGTGTGCATTAACTCAGCTTTATGACGCGACATTCTCTAGCCAGACAGGAACATCTTTCTTTCTTTCCCCCTCTCTCTCTCTCTCTCTCTCTCTCTCTCTCTCTCTCTCTCTCTCTCTCTCTCTCTCTCTCCCGCTCTCTCTTTCTTGCTCTCTCCCTCTCTCTCTCTCTCTCTACCCCCCTCCACTCTCTCTCCCTTTGCAGCTCAGACCCTATCAGACTAAATCAAATCTCTCCTCTGCACACATTATGTCCGAGGCAATTTCCAAACCCAGAGAAATTCTTTACAAAGTTGAATTGAATATAGACTTCCACTCAACAATCTCTGGATGTAGTGTTATTGTGCAGAATACATTAAATGAATAGCAACTATGCAAGTCAACAACCTCTGAATGGTTTTATTGTGCAGTACATATAACATTCATATAGACTACCACTCAACAACCATGCAATAGTATTATTATACAGCATTCATTTACAGGAAGTTATTCCTACATCTCATTTGGATAATTCAGCTTTTCAATGAACATTACTTTTGTTGACAGGTACTGTCTATGGAACAATAAGGTTGTGTAGGCTTGCATGGCTTGCATGGCTTTTGAATAGTATCTGCATAAAACATGGAAGACTAGTCTGAAATGATAACAGTTACAGTTGTGTGTGACTACCATTTACAGTAATTGAGTTAAAACTGTAGAACTGTATTGGTATCCTTGATACCTTGGAACAATTATATTGTATAGGCCTGTGTGTGTGTGTGTGTGTGTGTGTGTGTGTTCTGTAGGCTTCTTCACTCAGTGGTCGTAATGGCTGCTAATCAAATTAGGACAGCCAGAAAGCATGACTTCCTGCACTCGTAAAAGCCTGGCCCATAGGCTAATGGAGTGCAAAAGGCACATTCATGAGAGCTTTTACGAGCGATGTGTTGATGTCGACGCTGCACGACTCCTTTTACTGTTTCCGGTATGGAGTAAGCCGAACGCCCTGCACTGGACCCCTATCTCTGCCTGCGCCTCAAATGGCACACTATTATTTATATAGTGCACTACTTTTGGCCAGGACCCATATAGGGGATATGGTGTCATTTGGGCCAGAACCTCTAACAGCTGGTAGAAAGTTTTTTAATGGGACGTCTTCTCTGGGCCTCTCGTAACCCCCTAATACAAAATATTCCCTATCAGCCCTGGCCAAAAGTAGTGTAATATAAATGGAATAGGGTGCCCTTTGGGACGTAACAAGACGGTTTAGACTATAGACAGGTGAAACGTTGTTTACAAAGACACCGTAACTGCTCTCTCCAAATGATAACATCTTAGAAAATGTGCTGAATCTCTACTTTGTACTTTGTTATTGTGGGTTGAAGAACGATAATATTCAGCAGCTTTGGAAGTTGCTCAATTCTGTTGCTTGGCGAGTGAGAGGAGGTTTTTCAACTTATCAGACTGATAAGTAGGACACGCTGAGCTGTGTGCTTCCTCTGATAATATAAACATTGTGGTGTGTGCGTGTGTGTGTTTCACTGAGGTGGGCTAGTCAAAGACCTGTGAGACAAACACTACATGAATTAAACCAACATCAATAACTCTCAACTCTAAACACTTCATATTATTTTCCTTGGAGAACAGTAATCTGAAAGATGTGTTGGCCTCAATACAACCCATGTGTCACGGTTTACTAAGCCAGAACCCAGAAGCAGACCAGGACAAGGTAAGTGGTGTCAAAATGTGAGTGTTTATTTACTGAACCAAGGGTGAAGGGAAATAATCCAGGGAACAGAGCGGCGGCGTGGAGGAGTTGTAGAGGGTCCAGGGGTTGATCCGATGATGGCTCGGCAGCCGCCGACCATCAGGCAGAGGTTGGGTAGAGGTTCCGGGCGAGTGACTGTGGGGAGAACAAAAACGGAGGTAAGTACCAGGCAGGTCAACAGGGTGCAACAAAACAACAAAAACTAACTCTAGTACTGAGGCTGATACGCCGGCAAAACATACTGTTCATGGCTAACGATCCGGCAGGAACTGGATGTTGGGCCAGACCCTAAGAAGGGTGATGATTAGGCCCAGGTGTGCCGATTGCTGATGGGAAGCAGGTGCGGAAACAAGAGCGCTCCCGGAGCGTTCCCGAATCCTCGGGAAACAGGAGCTACGACCAGAAACACTCGCCACCAGACAGGACCCGACTCAGACCGCCGGGATCGTTACAGTACCCCCCTCCGACGAAACGCCACCGGGCGGACTCCCGGAGCGCCAGGATGGAGGCGGTAGAAGTCCCTGATGAGATCCGGATCTAGGACCTGTCGCCGCGGAATCCAACTCCTCTCCTCAGGACCATACCCCTCCCAGTCCACGAGATACTGGAAACCCGGCCCCGCCGTCGGGAATCCATGATGCGCCGCACCGTGTAGGCAGGACCACCTCCGATCATCCGAGGAGGAGGAGGAGGAGGCGGAGGAGGCAACAGAGGACTGAGGAGGACAGGCTTGAGGCAGGAGACATGAAAGGTGGGATGGACTCTGAGCGTCCTCGGTAGTTTGAGTCGAACTGCCACTGGATTGATCACCTTCTCCACCACAAACGGACCAATGAACTTCGGTAACAACTTCCTAGACTCAGTCCGTAACGGAAGATCCCGTGTGGCCAACCAAACCCTATCTCCGATGGTATAGGTGGGAGCGGGGATCCGGCGACGATTCGCCTGGAGCTGATACCGGTCCGAACCTCTAAGGAGTGCCTTTCTGGCCCGATGCCAGGTCCGGTGGCACCAACGAATGTGGGCCTGAACAGAAGGCACTGAGAGCTCCTTTTCCTGAGAAGGGAACAGGGGGAGGTTGGTAGCCATACAGGCACTGGAAGGGAGACATCCCAGTGGCAGATGTAGGGAGAGTATTGTGGGCATACTCAACCCAAGGCAACTGAGAGGCCCAGGAGGTGGGGTTGGAAGAGACCAGACAGCGTAGCGTGGATTCCATCTTCTGGTTGGCTCTCTCCGCCTGACCATTGGATTGGGGGTGAAAACCAGATGTGAGACTGACTGTAGCTCCAATGGCCGAACAGAAGGACTTCCAGACAGCAGAGGTAAACTGAGGGCCACGGTCGGAAACGATATCACTGGGCAAACCGTGGACCCTGAAAACCTCCCTAACCAGGATCTCGGACGTCTCCGAGGCAGAGGGAAGCTTGGCAATCGGCACAAAGTGGGCGAACTTGCTGAATCTGTCTACGATAGTCAGAACGACCGTGTTCCCCTCAGAAGCGGGCAACCCCGTGACGAAGTCCAGGGCCAGGTGCGACCATGGACGCCGGGGAATAGGAAGGGGGTGAAGTAGTCCAGAGCTGGACCGATTGGTACTCTTATTCTGCGCACACACTGGACAGGCAGCAACAAAACCCCGAGTATCCTCGGCCATGGCAGGCCACCAAAAACGTCTGCGAAGAAACGCCATAGTCCGAGCCACGCCAGGGTGACAAGCCATCTTACTGGCGTGGGACCACTTGAGAACAGCAGGACGAACCGACTCAGGCACAAACAACCGACCGGGTGGACCGTTACCGGGACCGGGCTGAGTCCGAAGGGCCGCCAGCACCTCCTCCTCAATCTTCCACATGACTGCTCCCACGACGCAGTTCCGGGGGAGAATAGTCTCGGTCTTGGACCCACTCTCCTCCGTCTTGGAGAACATCCGGGACAAGGCGTCCGCCTTGCCGTTCTTAGACCCAGGTCGGAACGTCAGGACAAACTTGAATCGTCCGAAAAACAACGCCCACCTGGCCTGACGGGAGTTGAGACGTTTCGCCGATTGCACGTAAGCAAGATTCTTGTGGTCAGTCCAGACAATAAACGGTTGCTCCGCCCCCTCCAACCAGTGGCGCCACTCCTCCAAGGCAAGTTTCACCGCGAGAAGCTCCCGGTTACCCACATCGTAATTCCTCTCCGCAGGTGAAAGGCGACGAGAGTAGTAGGCGCAGGGATGGAGTTTACTGTCCGTGGAGCATCGCTGCGACAGGATGGCGCCAACTCCCACATCAGACGCGTCCACTTCAACAACGAACTGACGGGCCGTGTCCGGTTGAGAGAGAATCGGTGCGTTGGTGAATCGCCTCTTCAAATCCAGAAACGCTCGATCCGCCTCCGGATTCCACTTGAAGGTCCTGATGCTGGAAGTCAAGGCAGTTAATGGAGCGGCCACACGGCTGTAATCCCGGATGAATCTGCGGTAGAAATTCGCAAACCCCAAAAATCTCTGGAGCTGCAATCTCGTACCGGGCTGGGCCCATTCCAGAACCGCTCTAACCTTCTCCTGGTCCATCCTAATCTCTCCCCTGGAGATGATGTACCCGAGAAAGGATGTTGTGTGGGCGTGAAACTCGCACTTCTCGGCCTTCACGAACAGGCGATTCTCCAACAATCGCTGCAGAACCTGCCGGACATGCTGGACGTGGTCGGAAGGTTCCTTCGAGAAGATCAGAATGTCATCCAGGTAAACAAACACGAAGAGACCGATCATATCTCTCAGGACGTCGTTCACCATACTCTGGAATACCGCTGGAGCATTGGTCAGTCCAAACGGCATCACCTGATACTCGAAGTGCCCCATCGGTGTATTGAAACCCCGTCAACCACTCGTCCCCCTCTCTGATCCGGACCAGGTGATACGCATTGCGTAGGTCTAACTTGGTGAACACCGTAGCACCCTGTAAGGAGTCGAAGGCAGAACTCATCAAGGGCAGGGGATACTTGTTCTTGACCGTGATGTCATTCAACCCCCGATAGTCAATACATGGTCGAAGAGAGCCATCCTTCTTACCCACAAAGAAGAATCCTGCCCCCAGGGGGTGATGACGAGGGACGAACGAGACCAGCAGCTAGGGACTCCTTGATGTAGGTCTCCAACGCCTCACGTTCAGGTCGGGAGATACTGTATAACCTTCCCTTGGGGTAGACAGCTCCAGGGACCAGGTTGATGGCACAATCATATGGTCGGGTGGGGAGGGAGTGACAGAGCCTTCTGCTTACTGAAAACCTCCCCCAAATCGTGATATGTCTCGGGAACCAGGGACAAATCTGGAGGTTTAGCCTCAATCACCTGACTGGGAACCGAATGGGGGCAGGCAGTCTTGAGACAGTTAGCATGACAATCCAGGCTCCAACTCGTTACCTTGCCCGTCACCCAATCGAACGTGGGATTGTGTTCCTTCAGCCAGGGGTATCCAAGGACCAGAGGAACATGGGAAGACGGCAGAATGAAAAATGAAATCATCTCAGAATGATTCCCTGACAACCGCATCTTAACCGGTTCAGTCCTCATCGTGATACGTGCCAGACTACTGCCGTTCAGAGTGGTCGCTTCAATGGCTTCCGGCAATTGCTCCTTGGAAAGCCCCAGCTGTTCCACCAACTCGGCATCAAGAAAGCTTCCATCGGCACCTGAATCGATAAAGCGTTAAGCGCTAAGCTCTGATTCCTGTTCACAAGGGTAGCCGGGAAGCGGGGTCTGACAGAGGTACTGAGAGGTTGAAACTGGCTCGCTAAAAGTCCTCCCAACTTTAGCGAGCCGGGCAGTTTGACGACCGCCGGGAACAAGTGGAGATGTAATGTCCCGAGCTACCACAGTAGAGGCAGCAGTTGGTCTTACGTCTATGTTGACGCTCCTTCTTGGTTAACCCGTGCCGCCCCACTTGCATGGGTTCCGAATCGGGAGAGAGGACCTCTCCACTAATCCACTGTGGTGGAGAATGATCGATGTGTTCTGGTCCACCACCCGACCCGACTGGGAACTGAGAAACTGATCGATTGGACGGACCCCATTGCTTCTCCCTCCTTCGCTCTCGGACTCGATTATCCACCCGAATGGACAAGGCTACCAAGCTGTCCAGGTCACTAGGCTCCGGATAGGAGATCAACTCATCCTTGAGCTGCTCCGACAGACCCTGGTAAAAGGCCGCTTGCAGAGACTCCTCGTTCCACCCACTCTCCACAGCCAACGTCTTGAACTCAATCACGAAGTCGGCCACGCTGCGAGTTCCTTGGCGAAGCGAAAACAGGCGCCTAGCTGCGTCCCTCCCTCGGACGGAATGGTCGAAGAGCTTCCTCATCTCGGCCGTGAACCCCTGGTATGAAGCCATGCAGGGATCCTGTCGTTCCCAAACGGCTGAAGCCCACTCCAGCGCACGACCACGCAGCAACTCAATCACAAAGGCTATCCTAGCCTTGTCTGTGGCATAAGAGTAGGGCTGTAGATCGAACACTAGTCCACACTGCATAAGGAAGGAACGGCATCTTCCCAGCTCCCCCTCATATTTATCCGGCGTCGGAACCTTGGGCTCACGGATGGCCACAGCTTCAGAAGCGGCAGGCGAGGTGGATGAAACCGGTAGTGGATCCTCCACCGGCCACTTGCGTTGGTTCTGGACCTCCGTCAGACCGGTAGAAAGGTTCGAACTGACAACGCGATCTCCTGTAGTACCGTGCTATGATGGCCCAACATCTTCTCCTGCTGGGTAATAGCATGGCGAACAGAGTCCAGGTCCGCTGGGTTCATTACTGGCCGGATCGTTCTGTCACGGTTTACTAAGCCAGAACCCAGAAGCAGACCAGGACAAGGTAAGTGGTGTCAAAATGTGAGTGTTTATTTACTGAACCAAGGGGTGAAGGGAAATAATCCAGGGAACAGAGCGGCGGCGTGGAGGAGTTGTAGAGGGTCCAGGGGTTGATCCGATGATGGCTCGGCAGCCGCGACCATCAGGCAGAGGTTGGGTAGAGGTTCCGGGCGAGTGACTGTGGGGAGAACAAAAACGGAGGTAAGTACCAGGCAGGTCAACAGGGTGCAACAAAACAACAAAAACTAACTCTAGTACTGAGGCTGATACGCCGGCAAAACATACTGTTCATGGCTAACGATCCGGCAGGAACTGGATGTTGGGCCAGACCCTAAGAAGGGTGATGATTAGGCCCAGGTGTGCCGATTGCTGATGGGAAGCAGGTGCGGAAACAAGAGCGCTCCCCGGAGCGTTCCCGAATCCTCGGGAAACAGGAGCTACGACCAGAAACACTCGCCACCAGACAGGACCCGACTCAGACCGCCGGGATCGTTACACCATGATGTAATACTAGAGTGTAGAATAGAAATTCATTGAATACAATACAATAGAATAGTGAGAGTGTTCAGGCTTTACTTAGCCCTGGTGTGATTAATACATATTAAAACCTCTTAATTCAAGCTAGGCATCACAGATGGGATATTGCTTTTGATTAATTGGTCGACCTTAAAGACACGTCACCAAAGACGTTGAATCGCATTTGCGAGCGACACGTGCAGACAAAGCTCGTTAGGAAAACAAACACCCTGTAGCAGCCAGTCAGGCTTACTCAGCAGATTCGTTTTGGGGTTTCGGAAACAAGGACGCTTGTAAAACAAAATAATACGAGTACTGCTAGACACATACAGAGCCTTGATACGTTTCCGACTAATCAGCACAAGATGTGTTGGCTATTTCAGGCCATCTTTGGAGAGGAGGAGAGGACGGATGGAGGGAGGAACTCCTTGGAGGTGAGAGGGGGCCAGCTGGCTGTTCTCGCCCCAGTTTCCCCTCCCCTTCCCTGGGGTGGAGGGATCAGAGAGTTGGGAAGGCTGCCATCCTCCAGCTGGGTGTCAGGGGGAGGCAAAGAGGGACGCTGGGTGCAAAGGTCAGAGAGCAGAGGCATGGGGGGGGGGGGGTACATAGAGGGGGTGTATGGGAATAGGTTCAGTAGGTCCTAGGAAAGATGGCGGAGCATTTGACCCATTCATTTTAACCAGAATTCCTATGAACTGTCTGTTCTATTATCTATGCCCGCAGGCTGAGAAAAATATATCCTGACAGATAGAAGGAGAAGAGGAAGGAAGGAAGTGTGGGTTGGAAGGAATGAGTTGAGGTGAGGTGACTGGAAGATGGATGGATGATGGGAGAGGGAAAGGAGAGAGAGATCGTAACCCTGTCAGTCAAACCTGAATACATTTCCTACTCTGTCCATCACAGCCCAGATACAAGATGGAAAGAAGACGAAGAAAATATATACAGTGAGGGGAAAAAGTATTTGATCCCCTGCTGATTTTGTACGTTTGCCCACTGACAAAGATGATCAGTCTATAATTTTAATGGTAGGTTTATTTGAACAGTGAGAGACAGAATAACAACAAAAAAATCCAGAAAAACGCATGTCAAAAATGTTATGAATTTATTTGCATTTCAATGAGAAATAAGTATTTGACCCCTCTGAAAAACATGACTTAGTACTTGGTGGCAAAACCCAATCACAGAGGTCAGACGTTTCTTGTAGTTGGCCACCAGGTTTGCACACATTTCAGGAGGGATTTTGTCCCACTCCTCTTTGCAGATCTTCTCCAAGTCATTAAGGTTTCGAGGCTGATGTTTGGCAACGCAAACCTTCAGCTCCATCCACAGATTTTCTATGGGATTAAGGTCTGGAGACTGGCTAGGCCACTCCAGGATCTTAATGTGCTTCTTCTTGAGCCACTCCTTTGTTGCCTTGGCCGTGTGGTTTGGGTCATTGTCATGCTGGAATACCCATCCATGACCCATTTTCAATGCCCTGGCTGAGGGAAGGAGGTTCTCACCCAAGATTTGACGGTACATGGCCCCGTCCATCGTCCCTTTGATGCGGTGAAGTTGTCCTGTCCCCTTAGCAGAAAAACACCCCCAAAGCATAATTTTCCACCTCCATGTTTAACGGTGGGGATGGTGTTCTTGGGGTCATAGACAGCATTCCTCCTCCTCCAAACACGGCGAGTTGAGTTGATGCCAAAGAGCTCGATTTTGGTCTCATCTGACCACAACACTTTCACCCAGTTCTCCTCTGAATCATTCAGATGTTCATTGGCAAACTTCAGACGGGCGTGTATATGTGCTTTCTTGAGCAGGGGGACCTTGCGGGCGCTGCAGGATTTCAGTCCTTCACAGCGTAGTGTGTTACCAATTGTTTTCTTGGTGACTATGGTCCCAGCTGCCTTGAGATCATTGACAAGATCCTCCCGTGTAGTTCTGGGCTGATTCCTCACCATTCTCATGATCATTGCAACTCCACAAGGTGAGATCTTGCATGGAGCCCCAGGCCGAGGGAGATTGACAGTTATTTTGTGTTTCTTCCATTTGCGAATAATCGCACCAACTGTTGTCACCTTCTCACCAAGCTGCTTGGCGATGGTCTTGTAGCCCATTCCAGCCTTGTGTAGATCTACAATCTTGTCCCTGACATCCTTGGAGAGCTCTTTGGTCTTGGCCATGGTGGAGAGTTTGGAATCTGATTGATTGATTGCTTCTGTGGACAGGTGTCTTTTATAAAGGTAACAAGCTGAGATTAGGAGCACTCCATTTAAGAGTGTGCTCCTAATCTCAGCTTGTTACCTGTTGGTGTAGGACCTACTTAACCGGTCGAGAGTTTTTTGTCACCCTTTGTGAACATAACTTAGAGAAAATACATATCACATGTGACGTTCCACAAGGTTTGATTTTGGGTCCGGATCTGTTCAGTTTATATATGTTACCCCTTGGCAGCATTATCAGAAAGCACAGCATTGATGGAAAGCACACATTACATTACCGTCTTTAAGGTCTCTGCACTGGCTGCCTGTGAGTTTTCCAATACATTTTAAGATTATTCTATTGGTTTTCAAATCAATCCACAATTGTGCAACCCAATACATGTCAGAAATGCTTTTAAGTTATGTACCCAGTAGGTCCATCAGGTCCTCTGGCACTGGCCTTTTAACTATCCCAAAGCCTATTGTCATTCTTTTGTTTTTTATCCTCTTATGTTTGTTCTGTAGTAATTTTTTTTTTTTTTCATTGTTTTCTATTTGTTTTTTCATGTGAAGCACATTGTGTTGTATCCATGTCTTAATGTGCTGTATAAATAAAGCTTAGATTATAATCAGGCAGTGTGATTAAATTTGTCATTTTTCTTCAGCAATGTGCATTATATAAAGGTCACTACTAATGCATTTCTCCATTTACTAAACTCTAGGTAAATAATCACATTTCACTAACGCACATTGTTTAAAAAAAGTGTCCAAATAAATCACACTGTCAGATTATGAGTTTTACAGTATTTCTGCACAGATTTGAACTATTTTGCACCATGATATCTCCCTACAGCTCTTACAAAGAATAACGCTTCTGCTTTAATTGGGAAAAGAGCAAGGCAATACAGCTGAAGTAAATAGTTTTAATGACTTTATCATGTCACAATGAAGCGTCTATCACATCGGTGTGGCATTACTGACTAAGAAAAGTACAGGAAAAACAACTCGTCTCGTCTTTCAATGAAAGAATGGGATTTTTAAAATCATAAGATCTTTCCCTACTCTACAGTATGCAGTATACGAGTCCCTGTATCTCTTCTATCACACGCACACACACAAACACACACACACACACACACAAACACACACATCAGAGTCCCTGGTAACCATCTGCTCTTTAAAAGGAAAGACATTACTCATGTGTGTCTCTCGCTCTCACATTGGCTGATAATATCTATGATCCATTATATCCATTATTCATCACTCTGCATCATCCCCTCCCCATTGGAGCAGCTTTAGTGGTGTTTGGTGAAATCCAACAGCATTGCTTGGAGCTGAGGGGGTTGCACTTGCTTACTAACGAAGCCGGTAGGGCTTGCTGATCTGAACACATCCAGGTATGAAAGAAAATACGGGTCAACAAAATATAGGTAGCACAACGGTAAACATGAAATCGTGAAACACATGGATAGAAAGTCACACCTTGTGTTTGAGTCTCTTATTTTCTTGTTTTATAAACGAACTCAAGCTGTCGCAAGGCTGACTCTTGTTAGCCTGTAAAATATGTAAAAAATGCATCAAAAGGAAACCAAAGAATGTCATAAGGAGGAACAAATAATGTGTGGGAAAAAAGAGAGAGGTGTTCTTTCTCAGCAACACCAAAGTAACCTCTAGTCTATGGCCTACACCCACCCTCATACAGAGTGTTGTTATTGAAGAGCTCTAGTGTTCCGAGGTTTAGGGTTTCTCTGTGCTGCAGATAAACATGTGGTTTGGAGCCTCCTCGCTTAGCAGCTTCTAGGTCAGGGGTGCGTCCCAAATGGCACCCTATTCCCTATGTAGTGCACTATTTCTGATCAGAGCCCCGGTCAAAAGTAGTGCACTGAAAAGGGAATAGGGTGCCATTTGGAATGCTGACTAGAGTTTACTTAAGGACACATACAGTTGAAGTCGGAAGTTTACATACACCTTAGCCAAATACATTTAAACTCAGTTTTTCCACAATTCCTGACATTCAATTATAGTAAAAATTCCCTGTCTTAGGTCAGTTAGGATTACCACTTTATTTTAAGAATGTGAAATGTCAGAATAATAGTAGAGAGAATGATTTATTTCAGCTTTTATATATTTCATCACATTCCCAGTGGGTCAGAAGTTTACATACACTCAATTAGTATTTGGTAGTATTACCTTTAAATTGTTTAAATTGGGCCAAAAGTTTCGGGTAGCCTTCCACAAGCTTCCCACAATAAGTTGGGTGAATTTTGGCCCATTCCTCCTGACAGAGCTGTGTGTAACTGAGTCAGGTTTGCAGGCCTCCTACAAAGCACACGCCTTTTCAGTTCTGCCCACACATTTTCTATAGGATTGAGGTCAGGGCTTTGTGATGGCCACTCCAATACCTTGACTTTGTTGTCCTTAAGCCATTTGGAAGTATGCTTGGGGTCATTGTCCATTTGGAAGACCCATTTGCGACCAAGCTTTAATTTCCTGACTGATGTCTTGAGATGTTGCTTTAATATATCCACATCATTTTCCTTCCTCATGATGCCATCTATTTTGTGAAGTGCACCAGTCCCTCCTGCAGCAAAGCACCCCCACAGCATGATGCTGCCACCCCGTGCTTCATTGTTGGGATGGTGTTCTTCGGCTTGCAAGCTATCCCCTTTTTCCTCCAAACATAACGATGGTCATTATGGCCAAACAGTTCTATTTTTGTTTCATCAGACCAGAGGACATTTCTCCAAAAAGTACGATCTTTGTCCCCATGTGCAGTTGCAAACCGTAGCCTGGCTTTTTTATGGCAGTTTTGGAGCAGTGGCTTCTTCTTTGCTGAGCAGCCTTTCAGGTTATGTCGATATAGGACTCGTTTTACTGTGGATATAGATACTTTTGTACCTGTTTCCTCCAGCATCTTCACAAGGTCCTTTGCTGTTGTTCTGGGATTGATTTGCACTTTTCTCACCAAAGTACGTTCATCTCTAGGAGACAGAATGCGTCTCCTTCCTGAGCGGTATGACGGCTGTGTGGTCCCATGGTGTTTATACTTGCATACTATTGTTTGTACAGATGAACGTGGTACCTTCAGGCGTTTGGAAATTGCTCCCAAGGATGAACCAGACTTGTGGAGGTCTATAATTATTTTTCTGAGGTCTTGGCTGATTTCTTTTGATTTTCCCATGATGTCAAGCAAAGAGGCACTGAGTTTGAAGGTAGGCCTTGAAATACATCCACAGGTACACCTCCAATTGACTCAAATAATGTCAATTAGCCTATCAGAAGCTTCTAAGACCATGACATAATTTTCTGGAATTTTCCAAGCTGTTTAAAGGCACAGTCAACTTAGTGTATGTAAACTTCTGACCCACTGGAATTGTGATACAGTGAATTATAAGTGAAATAATCTATCTGTACACAATTGTTGGAAAAATTACTATAGTTTGTTAACAAGAAATTTGTGGAGTGGTTGAAAAACTAGTTTTAATGACTCCAACCTAAGTGTATGTAAACTTCCGACTTCAACTGTAGATGAGAATTGTCCCTACCTGAACTGTGAAATTGTCCCAAGGGAACTAAGGGAGTGAATGTTATTTATAATAAGGGTTACATGGAGAAAATTTGACCCCTCTGAAATTAAAATGGATGGTCCTCCCTTCAGCAAAATATATTTTACCTAAACCCTATCTGAACGCTTGAAAAAAATAAATATATTATTATTATTAAATTATTTAAAAAATCATGTGACCATCCACTATACCAAAAATAATAATGAAAAGAAAATGGATAGCAGAGAATGTTTGCCCTCACTTCTTGGCCAGACCAGAGCCTTAAATATGCAGTTTTAGGAACTGTTTTCATCCTGTTAACATTATATGGGAATGCAGGAATTTTGATAGAGCACAGGGCAGGTGGCCAGAAGGTTGTGAGTTCACAGACCACCGTGGACAAGAGTAGGGGTGGAAAGATATCCTTTATAGTAAATGCATTGCGTGAATCTATCATCGTATTTGCAGGTCCAATAAAAAATTGCCATTTATAAAAATGTTATTATATATTAGCAGAATCCTTTTTAATACAACACAAATTATCGAAATTACAGGCTAAGAATGGACAGCGAGATAGGCCTATGTGTTCATCTTATCATATTTCTCCATTGCCAAATCAGTGTGTCTTGTTTGCAACGAAACTGTCCCTGTTTGCAAATAATTTTATCTGAGAAGTCATTAGGAATCTGAGAATGGTACTTTCAAAAGTTAGGCCTATCTTCAAATGAAACTTTATTTTTCATATGCGCCGAATTCAACAGGTGTAGACCTTACTTTGAAATGCTTACTTGCAAGCCCTTAACCAACAATGCAGTTCAAGAAAGAAAGATCAAGTGTAATATATTATAAAAATAAAGCAAACTGGATGGAATATGGGGAAAAATGCACCAAATTATTTTTTAATCTTCAACATAGGAATGCTACCAAAAATAATTTATTGAAACTGGTTACAAATGATGGAGTCACCCATCATTCACCAAATTATATTTTGAAGGAGGAAACAAAGTACTTTAAGCATATGTTTTCGTTTCAGTCACCTCCATCTCCTCTAACTGAAGCAAATTGTAGAGATGTTTTTTCTATTGATAATATAAAAATTAACAGCCATAATGAAAGACTCATGTGAAGGTGAAATTACAGAGGAGGAACTTCTGGATGCAATTAAAGACTTTAAGTCCGGGAAAACTCCAGGGTTGGATGGCATACCAGTCGAGGTATACCAAACCTTTTTTGATATACTCAGAGGACATTTATTAGCATGCTTTAACCACTCCTATGTAAATGGTAGATTATCAGACACTCAAGAAGAAGGTCTGATTTCATTATTACTGAAACATGATACAAGTTGAAAATATAAAGATCCATTCCAAATTGGCGGCCCCTTACACTTCAGTGTTGTGATGCAAAAATTCTAGCAAAATGTATAGCGCATAGAATTAAAAAGGTATTGTCGGACATTATTCATTCTAATCAGAAAGGTTTTTTACATGGGCGATACATTGGAGATAATATAAGGCAAGTACTGGAAACAATAGAACACTATGAAAAATCTGGGAAACCAGGCCTACTATTCATAGCAGACTTCGAAAAGACATTTGATAAAGTCCGACTGGGGTTTATATATAAATGCCTGGAGCATTTCAATTTTGGACAATCTCTTATAAATTGGGTTAACATCATGTATAGTAACCCTAGGTGTAAAATAGTAAATAATGGCTATTTCTCAGAAAGTTTTAAACTGTCAAGAGGAGTTAGACAAGGTTGTCCACTATCGGCATATCTATTTATTATTGACATCGAGATGTTAGCTAATAAAATCAGATCCAACAATAATATCATGGAATTAGAAATCCAGGGCTTAAAAACAAAGGTGTAATTTTATGCTGATGATTCATGTTTTCTTTTAAATCCACAACTTGAATCCCTCCACAGCTTCATAGAGGATCTCACTCCAATAAATGTAAATAGAAAGTTAGCAAAAATAAATAAGCTCTTGCTACCATGGAAAGGTAAATACCTGTCAATTTGTGGAAAAATCACCCTGATTAACTCTTTAGTATTATCCCAGTCAACCTATTTGCTTATGGTCTTGCCTACGCCTAGCGAACAGTTTTTTAAATATTCAATTTTATTTGGAAAGGCAAGCTAGACAAAATTAAACGGGCCTATTTATATAATGAATATGAATTCGGAGGACAGAAATGATTAAATATTAAAGCATTAGACCTATCACTAAAAGCTTCAGTCATACAAATATTATACTTAAATCCGAACTGGTTCTCTAGTTAACTAGTAAGATTGTCTCATCCAATGTTCAAGAAGGGACTTTTCCCCTCACTTTCAGGTATTTGAAAAGGAAATAATCTCCCAAATATCACTATTTCTAAAACAAGCCATAGAAAGTTGGTTGCAATTTCAATTTAATCCTCCAGAAATGACAGAACAAATATTGCAACAAATATTGTGGTTAAACTAAAATATACTAATTGATTAAAAATATATATTTTTTGAGAAAAAAAAAAGGTATAATCTTCGTAAATGATATTATCGGTAGGAATGGTGGAGTTATGTCGCACATGCAGCTAACAAAAACATATGGAAATGTCTGCTCTACCCAAAATTACAACCAAATAATTGCAGCATTACCACAAAAATGGAAGAGGAAAGTGGAAGGAGGAAAAAGTAAGGAACTTGTCTGTCGGCCTTGAATTATAGAACATACTTGGTTTAAGAAAATTGTGATAAATAAAAAAGTTTACCAGTTTCATTTAAGGACCAAAAGATTGACAGCCGTCCCATATAGATTGCAAAATAGTTGGGAAGAGATTTCTGACGTACCGATTCCATGGCATAGTGTTTATGAACTGATACGCAAAATGACGCCGTATGCAAAACTTAGAATTTTTCTATTTAAATTATTATTTAAAATCCTTGCTACCAATAGAATGTTATTTGTATGGGGGATACAATCTTCCCAGCTCTGCAGATTTGGCTGTGAAGAGACAGAATCATTAGATCATTTGTTTTGGTACTGTCCATTTGTAGCTTGTTTCTGGACACAGGTCCAGGAATGGCTGAAGGATTGCAATATTTGCATGGAGCTGACCCTGCAGATAGCACTACTGGGTGATCTGAAAAGTCATAGTCAATCGATCAATAATATAATAATACTTTTAGCAAAAATGTTTATTTTCAATTCACAAACTGTAGAAACAATGAGAATAGAAAGGTTCAGAACTTTTGTAAAACATCACAGTACAGTTAAAAAAGATGTGGCAAATAGAAATCCAATATGAATGGTGTTAAGAGATAGATGGGAGGTGTTTCATGGAGCTGAAGGATGGGACTAATAACAACAACTAATAACAACAAGATAACTAGTGTAAGACATGCTGTGTCCATGCTGTGTCTGACTCCCGAGTGGCGCAGTGGTCTAAGGCGCTGCATCGCAGTGCTAGCTGTGCCACTAGAGATCCTGTTTTGAGTCCAGGCGCTGTCGCAGCCGGCCGTGACCGGGAGACCCATGGGCGGAGCACAATTGGTCCAGCGTCATCCAAGGTAGGGGAGGGTTTGGCTGGCAGGGATGTGGGTTCATTTCCCACGGGGGGCCAGTATGAAAAAACACAACAAAAAAACTGTAAGTTGCTTGGGATAAGAGCGTCTGCTAAATTACTAAAATGTAAAAAATATTCAATAATAAGTATTTAGGTTATATATTTTGAGCTTTTGTGAAAGAGCACAGTTAGAAAGAATACCAACACACATATAGAAGCATACCAAATGGACATCATGAAAATGATCAGAGGAAGTTCAGGAGTAAAAACAAACAAAATAGAATTATTGACTGTGTCCATAAAATGTATATAGTATGTATAAGCATGAAGTAGAGGCCTAAGCATTGTTGTTCAATAGTTTACTCCAATTAGGGAAGGGATGGTGGGGTTGGAAAGTAATAAAGGGAAATATATATATTTTTAAAGGATTTGTATGTATATACAGTGAGGGAAAAAAGTATTTGATCCCCTGCTGATTTTGTAAGTTTGCCCACTGACAAAGACATGATCAGTCTATAATTTTAAGGTTTATTTGAACAGTGTGATACAGAATAACAACAAAAAAATCCAGAAAAACGCATGTCAAAAATGTTATAAATTGATTTGCATTTTAATGAGGGAAATAAGTATTTGACCCCTCTGCAAAACATCACTTAGTAATTGGTGGCAAAACCCTTGTTGGCAATCACAGAGGTCAGACGTTTCTTGTAGTTGGCCACCAGGTTTGCACACATCTCAGGAGGGATTTTGTTCCACTCCTCTTTGCAGATCTTCTCCAAGTCATTAAGGTTTCGAGGCTGATGTTTGGCAACTTGAACCTTCAGCTCCCTCCACAGATTTTCAATGGGATTAAGGTCTGGAGACTGGCTAGGCCAGTCCAGGACCTTAATGTGCCTCTTCTTGAGCCACTCCTTTGTTGCCTTGGCCATGTGTTTTGGGTCATTGTCATGCTGGAATACCCATCCACGACCCATTTTCAATGCCCTGGCTGAGGGAAGGAGGTTCTCACCCAAGATTTGACGGTACATGGCCCCGTCCATCGTCCCTTTGATGCGGTGTTGTCCTGTCCCCTTAGCAGAAAAACACCCCCAAAGCATAATGTTTCCACCTCCATGTTTGACGGTGGGGATGGTGTTCTTGGGGTCATAGGCAGCAATCCTCCTCCTCCAAAAACGGCGAGTTGAGTTGATGCCAAAGAGCTCGATTTTGGTCTCATCTGACCACAACATTTTCACCCAGTTCTCCTCTGAATCATTCAGATGTTCATTGGCAAACTTCAGACGGCCCTGAATATGTGCTTTCTTGAGCAGGGGGACCTTGCGGGCGCTGCAGGATTTCAGTCCTTCATGGCGTAGTGTGTTACCAATTGTTTTCTTGGTGACTATTGTCCCAGTTGCCTTGAGATCATTGACAAGATCCTCCCGTCTAGTTCTGGGCTGATTCCTCACCGTTGTCATGATCATTGTAACTCCACGAGGTGAGATCTTGCATGGAGCCGCAGGCCGAGGGAGATTGACAGTTATTTTGTGTTTCTTCCATTTGCGAATAATCGCACCAACTGTTGTCAACTTCTCACCAAGCTGCTTGGCGATGGTCTTGTAGCCCATTCCATCCTTGTGTAGGTCTACAATATTTTCCCTGACATCCTTGCAGAGCTCTTTGGCCATGGTGGAGAGTTTGGAATCTGATTGATTGATTGCTTCTGTGGACAGGTGTCTTTTATACAGGTAACAAACTGAGATTAGGAGCACTCCTTTAAGAGTGTGCTCTAATCTCAGCTCGTCATCTGTATAAAAGACACCTGGGAGCCAGAAATCTTTCTGATTGAGAGGGGTCAAACACTTATTTCCCTAATTAAAATGCAAATCAATTTATAACATTTTTTACATGCGTTTTTCTGGATTTTTTGTTGTTGTTATTCTGTCTCTCACTGTTCAAATAAACCTACCATGAAAATTATAGACTGATCATGTCTTTGTCAGTGGGGGAAACGTACAAAATCAGCAGGGGATCAAATACTTTTTTCCCTCACTGTATATATGTATGTATATGTGTATGTGTATGTATGTTGTACATGTAGGTAGGGGTAAAGTGACAATACATAGTGTGATGTCACGAGAGGCTGTGTCCTGGAGGGACGTTACATCCCCCTGAGATGGCTTCAAACCCAGACAGCTATGGCTCCATCTGCTGGTATGGTCGGGAACTCCAACCCTCTATGGCCAATCTTCCCACGCAGCTGAAACCAATCAGGAGCTGATGAGCGGAAGGTTTGTTGAAGGGAAGAGACACGGTCTCCAAGCTGGGCTCTCTGGCCATCTGTGATGTCACGAGAGGCTACACAGCTTTCAGCGGGATTGCTCAAGTAGTGCAAGGAGACCAGGTTCAACCAAAACAAGGATTTTATTAAAGGTCTTGGGAAACTAACGAAAGTATAACACAATTCTGTTCTCTGGTGGCTCTTAAGGGTTAACAGTTCAGGGATGTCTCTTCCACATCCAAAATCATAACTCTCCCTCGCTCAAATAACTTTTCCCCCGCCTTACTGTATTCCACGTTGCAGCTAGTGGCCAACCCAGCAAAAACGTCCTTCCAAAATCCCACACGTATTTCCACAGGCGCATATATCCAAAGGTGAGTATTTCCCAAAGGTAAGTATCTCCAAATCCTTATATTCCTCATGGAAGTGGACGTGCAGCACTCTTGTCCTCCAGAGAGCCCAGCTTGGAGACCGTGTCTCTTCCCTTCAACAAACCTTCCGCTCATCAGCTCCTGATTGGTTTCAGCTGCGTGGGAAGATTGGCCATAGAGGGTTGGAGTTCCCGACCATACCAGCAGATGGAGCCATAGCTGTCTGGGTTTGCAGCCATCTCAGGGGATGTAACGTCCCTCCAGGACACAGCCTCTCGTGACATCACACATCCCCCCTCCTCGGGACCGACGTCCTCGTCGGGGTAAAGGCAGCGAAGAAGGCATCACGCCGGGAGAGGGCGTCCGCATTGCCGTGGTGCTTGCCAGACTGCTCTCTCTTCAACTCCTCCAACTCTAGGACCAGGGACTCAGCCTCCTGTTGTCTCTCCTTGAGTTTCTTACTGAACGCATCAGCCTGGGTTTTAGCAGAGTTTAGCTTCTGTTGAGCAGCTTTCAGTTCCTTCTCTCTCTCTGCCTCCGCATTCTTCATCTTGTTCTCCAACACCTTGTACTTCTCCTCTGCCTTCTTCTGGACCTCCTTACTACTGCGCAGGGTCTCCTCACACTCCTCGATGGTCCTGCGCAGCCTCTCCAGCTCCTCCTGTTGCTTAGGGAAGGAGCTCTGTTGGAGTTTAGCCTGGAGGATATCTAACTCTTCTGTCTTCATGTCTAACTGTTGCTTTAACAAACGATACCTCCCAGCGGTCCCCTTCAGACCAGACAGTTCTTTGTCCAGATTCTGTAGCTCCGTCTCTGTGTCGGTCTGGGCACCTGCCATCCCTATCAGAGCCCGGGCGGGAGTGAGTAACTCGGAGGATTGCACCGGAGCCTTCCCAGGATGAGTCTTGCCTCTCCGTTTCCGAGGTACTCGGGTTATCCTCTCCTGAGACTCTCTCCAGAGTGGGTAAAGGCTGGGCAGTCTCGTCCAATTAGGACAGGGACGGGGAGGGAATCAACCACCCCGCCGTCGTGTGTATGGTTCCCGTGTGCTGGTCATTGTAAGTTCAGTAATGGGGTATTCTCTGGTGTCCCCATGGACACAGGAAACTGGGAGGACTTTCCCGGGGTCAGACACGTTGGGCCCACCAAATCCTTACGCACCAGGGTGGCCCGGCTACCAGAATCCAGTAAGGCCTCCACATCATGGTGATTCACAGTTACCGGGCAGGTGGGGGGTCGATCTGGGCCGCCATCTACGACTCCCAAGAGCGAGGCAAAACGGTGTGTGGGGGCTGCGCTGGAGGACTCCGCAGTGGGCATAGGTTCATCGGCTGGTTTCCCACACTGCCAGGAGATATGTCCCATCTCCCCACACCGGTAACACTGTCGTGTTTCCCCCTCCTGGTGTACTCTTCTTGGACCCGCCTGGTTTCTGGCTCCCCCTGGAGCCGGGATAAGTCCTGACGTGGCTGGGTTCGAGACCTTGGGGTCCTTTGGACGGGTTCTTCCCATTTGTGGTGGGGCCGCACTCCTGGGGTCTTTTTCGGAAGCATTCAGCATCTCCGCTGTGGCCTGGTACTTTTCCACAGCTTCCACGGTCAGATCAGCCGTGGTCAAGGCCTGTTGACTGATGAACCGTTTTGCCTCATAAGGCAGGGGCGCGTAGGTAACGATCCACCACAACGGCCTCCACCACCGCCGCTGCTGTATTCCTCTGCGGATCCAGCCATTTCCTTGCGATTCGGACAAGTTCATGCATCTGCGCCCGAGGAGGTTGGTCTGGTTGGAAGGTCCAGCTGTGAAAGCGCTGGGCCATACCAAACTTTGTGAGTCCATATCTGCTGAGGATCTCAGACTTCAGGGCATCATAGTCAGTAACCTGGTCAGGGCCCAGGTCCCGGACAGCATTCAGCGATTCCCCGGTTAGAAAGGGGGCTAACAGACCAACCCACTGTTGCTTGGGCCAGGCTTCCCTAGTGGCCGTGGCCTCAAATGCATGCAGGTATGCCTCAATGTCATCGGTAGCTCCCATCTTAGATATAAAGTCACTTGCCTTTATTGGGCGGGTATTTTGGACCACCCTCTGTCTCTGCAACTGCAATTTCCTCTGCCTTCAGAAGGTTGGCTTTCTTTTGCTCCTCCAAGAGAGCCACGTTTGCTTGCATCTGGGCTTGCTGGCCAGCAACAAGGGCTTTCAATATGTCCTCCATTTCAGTCGGCGGGGAGCCTACGGCCAACTTGGAAAACTGGGTGATCAAACCTTCGGTATCCTCCTCTGACATGCACTATTAACGCTTGAGCGTGCCCGTATTCTCCACCATCTGTGATGTCACGAGAGGCTACACAGCTTTCAGCGGGATTGCTCAAGTAGTGCAAGGAGACCAGGTTCAACCAAAACAAGGATTTTATTAAAGGTCTTGGGAAACTAACGAAAGTATAACACAATTCTGTTCTCTGGTGGCTCTTAAGGGTTAACAGTTCAGGGATGTCTCTTCCACATCCAAAATCATAACTCTCCCTCGCTCAAATAACTTTTCCCCCGCCTTACTGTATTCCACGTTGCAGCTAGTGGCCAACCCAGCAAAACGTCCTTCCAAAATCCCACACGTATTTCCACAGGCGCATATATCCAAAGGTGAGTATTTCCCAAAGGTAAGTATCTCCAAATCCTTATATTCCTCATGGAAGTGGACGTGCAGCACTCTTGTCCTCCAGAGAGCCCAGCTTGGAGACCGTGTCTCTTCCCTTCAACAAACCTTCCGCTCATCAGCTCCTGATTGGTTTCAGCTGCGTGGGAAGATTGGCCATAGAGGGTTGGAGTTCCCGACCATACCAGCAGATGGAGCCATAGCTGTCTGGGTTTGCAGCCATCTCAGGGGGATGTAACGTCCCTCCAGGACACAGCCTCTCGTGACATCACAATAGATAATAGACAGCAAGTAGCAGTATATAGGTCCTGGATGGCAGGAAGCTTGGCCACAGTGATGTACTGGGCCGTACGCACTACCCTCTTTAGCGCCTTGCGGTCGGAGGCCGAGCAGTTGCCATACCAGGCGGTGATGCAACCAGTCAGGATGCTCTTGATTGTGCAGCTGTATAACGTTTTGAGGATCTGAGGACCCATGCCAAATCTTTTCAGTCTCCTGAGGGGGAATAGGCTTTGTCGTGCCCTCTTCACGACTGTCTTGGTGTGTTTGGACCATGATAGTTTATTGGTGATGTGGACACCAAGGAACTTGAAGCTCTCAACCTGTTCCACTACAGCCCCGTTGATGAGAATGGGGGCGTGCTCAGTCCTCTTTTTTCCCCTGTAGTCCACAATCATCTCCTTTGTCTTGATCACGTTGAGGGAGAGATTGTTATCCTGGCACCTCACAGCCAGGTCTCTGACCTCCTCACTATATTCCCGGAGGGATTGCTTTCCCTTTCTCTCTACCTCCAACTAAACAGACATGGAGAATGTAATAATGCAAACCTCCACTGGATTATTTTGAGCAATCAGACAGACAGCACAGACCAGCGTCGTATTCACCACGCGGGCCAAAACGGGAAGGGGCCTACCTGAATTCCTCCAAAAAGAAACGCTTGTTTTCCATTACAAAATGTTTAGCTAAGATGTGCATTCATGAATATGACCCTGGTTGGACAGACATCAAATAGCAGCACTTCATCAAACAACTCCCTCTGCAGCGAAAGAGGCTACGCTAACAACACAGTGAGTGCAAATTTGACACAAACAATCTCATCATCACAGAAACAGAACATGCATGCTCCTAGTAACTCTGATACTTATAGCACAATATCTGATACTTAACCACTGAGGCATACTAAAAACTTGAACACTTCCTTGATTTATTTGGCCATACACAGACAGGTAGAAGGATGTATAGTTGTAATAGTTTGAACTGGGTTTTATGGTCTTGGCCTTCACTATACTGTGTGCCAGTAAGATATAACGGAACAGTATAGAACTAGAAAGTGTCATTTTAGTGAAGAGAAATTGTGCGCTTGCTTCAAATCAAAGCAAATCAAACATTATTTAAATTGCATTTAACATCACAACACATACACTTCCGGTCAAAAGTTTTAGAACACCTACTCATTCAAGGGTTTTTCTTAATTTTTTACTAATTTCTACATTGTAGAATAATAGTGAAGACATCAAAACTATGAAATAACACATGGAATCATAAAACCAAAAAAGTGTTCAGAATATATTATATCTTCAAATAGCCACCCTTTGCCTTGATGACAGCTTTGCACACTCTTGGCATTCTCTCAACCAGCTTCATGAGGTAGTCACCTGGAATGCATTTCAATTAACAGGTGTGCCTTCTTAAAAGTTAATTTGTGGAGTTTCTTTCCTTCTTAATGCATTTGAGCCAATCAGTTGTGTTGTGACAAGGTAGGGGGGTATACATCCTGGCGCCGACGAAGATGACCTCACGACTAGCTCTTAGGAAACTTTGCGGTATTTTTATTTTTTTTGTATTCTTTTTTACAATATTAGCTCAGAAAGTGTTTAGTATCATTACATACAGCCGGGAAAAACTATTGGATATCAGAGCGGCGGTAACCAGCGGCGGTATCCAGCATTACGACCAGGAATACGACTTTCCCGAAGCAGGTCCTTTGTTTGCTCTCCCAGGGCAACTGAACTGATTCCAGTGGCTGACCCAAAACATCAGCGGCAGAGGAGAGGCACTCGGAGCGGCCTGCTGGTTCAACTTAGGAGGCGCACACACCACCCACCGCTTCCAAGTATACTGCTTGCTAATGTTCAGTCTCTGGTTAACAAGGTCGACATGCTCCGGGCAAGGATTTATTTCCAGAGAGACATCAAGGCCTGTAACATACTTTGTTTCACGGAAACATGGCTCTCTTGAGATATTCTGTCGAAATCGGTCCAGCCAGATGGGTTCTCAGTTCATCGCACAGACAGGAATAAATATCTCTCCGGGAAGCAGAAGGGCGGAGGTGTGTGTTTCATGATTAGCGACTCATGGTGTAATTGTAGTAACATACAGGAACTCAAGTCCTTTGGTTTACCCGACCTAGAATACCTCACAATCAAATGCCGACCGTATTATCTCCCAAGAGAATTTTCTTTGGTTATAGTCACAGCCGTGTATATCCCCCCTCAAGCCGATACCACGACTGCCCTCAAATAACTTCACTGGACTTTATGCAAACTGGAAGCCACATATCCTGAGGCTGCATTTATTGTAGCTGGGGATTTTAACAAAGCAAATTTGAGGACTAGGCTGCCGAAGTTCTATCAACATATCGACTGTTGTACTTGCGCTGCTAAAATCCTCTACCATTGCTATTCGAACTTCCGGAATGGTTATAAGGCCCTCCCCCTCCCTCCTTTCGGCAAATCTGACCACGACTCCATTTTGCTCCTCAATTCCTATAGGCAGAAACTCAAACAGGAAGTACCCGTGCAAAGGACTATTCAACGCTGGTCTGACCAATCAGAATCCACGCTTCAAGATTGTTTTGATCACGCAGACTGGGATATGTTCCGGGTAGCTTGCGAAAAATAATTTAGACAAATACACTGAAACGGTGACTGAGTTTATCAGGAAGTGTATAGGTGATGTTGTGCCCACTGTGACTATTAAAACCTACCCTAACCAGAAACCGTGGATAGATGGCAGCATTCGCACAAAACTGAAAGCGCGAACCACCGCATTTAACCATGGCAAGGTGACTGGGAATATGGCAGAATACACATTTTTTTTACTACTCATTCCGCAAGGCAATTAAACTGGCAAAACATCAGTATAGAGACAAAGTGGAGTCGCAATTCAACGGCTCAGACACGAGACGTATGTGTCAGGGTCTACAGACAATCACGGACTACAAAAGGAAAACCAGTCACGTCACCGACACTGACGTCTCGCTTCCAGACGAGCTAAACACCTTCTTCGCACGCTTTGAGGATAACACAGTGCCACCAACGAGGCCCACTACCAAGGACTGTGGCCTCTCCTTCTCCGTGGCAGACGTGAGTAAGACATTTAAGCATGTTAACCCCCGCAAGGCTGCCGGCCAAGACGGCATCCCTAGCCATGTCCTCAGAGCATGCGCAGACCAGCTGGCTGGTGTGTTTACAGACATATAGCTCAGCATTCAACACCATAGTACCCTCCAAGCTCATCATTAAGCTCGAGGCCCTGGGTCTGAACCCCGCCCTGTGCAACTGGGTGCTGGACTTCCTGACGGGCCGCCCCTAGATGGTGAAGGTAGGAAGCAACATCTCCAATTCGCTGATCCTCAAAACTGGGGCCCCGCAAGGGTGTGTTCTCAGCCCCCTCCTGTACTCCCTGTTCACCCATGACTGCGTGGTCAAGCACGCCTCCAACTCAATCATCAAGTTTGCAGACAACACAACAGTAGTAGGCTTGATTACCAACAATGACGAGACCGCCTACAGGGAGGAGGTGAGGGCTCTGGGATTGTGGTGCCAGGAAAATAACCTCTCACTCAACGTCAACAAAACAAAGGAGATGATCGTGGAATTCAGGAAACAGCAGAAGGTGCACCCCCCTATCCACATCGATGGGACCGCAGTGGAGAAGGTGGAAAGCTTCAAGTTCCTTGGCGTACACATCACTGACAAACTGACATTTTCCACCAACGCAGACAGTGTGGTGAAGAAGGCGCAACAGAGCCTCTTCAACCTCAGGAGGCTGAATAAACTTTTACAGATGCACAATTGAGAGCATCCTGTCGGGCTGTATCACCGCCTGGTACGCAGGGCTCTCCAGAGGGTGGTGCAGTCCGCCGAACTAATTACCAGGGCCAAAATACCCACCCTCCAAGACACCTAAAACACCCGATGTCACAGGGAGGCCAAAAAGATCATCAAGGACATCAACCACCCGAGCCACTGCCTGTTCACCCCGCTATCATCCAGAAGGCGAGGTCAGTACAGGTGCATCAAAGCTGGGACCAAGAGAATGAAAAACAAATTCTATCTCAAGGCCATCAGACTGTTAAATAGCCATCACTAGCACATTAGAGGCTGCTGCTGCATATTGAAATCACTGGCCACTTTAAGAAATGGAACACTAGTCACTTTAATAATGTTTACATATCTTGCATTACTCATCTCAAATGTATATACTGTATTCTATTCTATAATATTCTACTGTATCTTAGTCCATGCCGCTCTGTCATTGCTTGACCATATATGTATATATTCTTAAATTCCATTCCTTACTAGATTTGTGTGTATTGGGTATATGTTGTGAAATTGTTAGATATTACTTGTTAGATATTACTGCACTGTCGGAGTTAGAAGCACAAGCATTTCGCTACACCCGCAATAACATCTGCTAAACACGTGTATGTGACAAATAACATTTGATTTGATTTGATTTGATTACAGAAGACAGCCCTATTTGGGAGAAGACCAAGTCCATATTATGGCAAGAACAGCTCAAATAAGCAAAGAGAAACGACAGTCCATCATTACTTTAAAACATCAAGGTCAGTCAATATGGAAAATATCAAGAACTTTGAAAGTTTCTTCAAGTGCCGTCGCAAAAACCATCAAGCGCTATGATGAAACTGGCTCTCATGAGGACCGCCACAGGAATGGAAGACCCAGAGTTACCTCTGCTGCAGAGGATAAGTTAATTAGAGTTACCAGCCTCAAAAATTGCAGCCCAAATAAATGCTTCACAGAGTTCAAGTCACAGACACATCTTAACATCAACTGTTCAGAGGAGACTGTGTGAATCAGGCCTTCATGGTCAAATTGCTGCAAAGAAACCACTACTAAAGGACACTGATAATAAGAAGAGACTTGCTTGGGCCAAGAAATATGAGCAATGGACATTAGACTGGTGGAAATGTGTTCTTTGGTCTGGAGTCCAAATTGGAGATTTTTGGTTCCAACCACCGTGTGGTGTGGGTGAACGGATGATCTCTGCATGTTTATTTCCCATTATAAAGCATGGAGGAGGAGGTGTTATGGTGTGGGGGTGCTTTGCTGGTGACACTGCCTGTGGTTTATTTAGAATTCAAGGCGCACTTAACCAGCATGGCTACCAGAGCATTCTGCAGCGAAACGCCATCCCATCTGGTTTGGGCTTAGTGGGACTATCATTTGTTTTTCAACAGGACAATGACCCAACACACCTCCAGGCTGTGTAAGGGCTATTTTACCAAGAAGGAGAGTGATGGAGTGCTGCATCAGATGACCTGGCCTCCACAATCCCCCGACCTCAACCATAATTAGATGGTTTGGGATGAGTCGGACCACAGAGTGAAGGAAAAGCAGCCAACAAGTGCTCAGCATATGTGGGAACTCCTTCGAGACTGTTGGAAAAGCATTCCAGGTGAAGCTGGTTGAGAGAATACCAAGTGTGTGCAAAGCTGTCATCAAGGCGAAGGGTGGCTATTTGAAGAATTTCAAATATAAAATATATTTTGATTTGCTTACCACTTTTTTGGTCACTACATGATTCCATATGTGTTAGTTCACAGTTTTGATGTCTTCACTATTATTCTATTATGTAGAAAATAGTAAAAATAAAGAAAAACCCTTGAATGAGTAGGTGTTCTAAAACTTTTGACCGGCAGTGTACATTAAAACAATAATCACCCCCAAAAATGTTATGGTAGTGGAAGAAGTTTATACGTTTAAATAAACTAACTAAGGTTTCTGGCAATAAGACATAATCTAACATCCAATGAGTGGTATTATATTTATACTGAGACTTGTCCGTGTGTCTGTTTGTTGACATGCTGCTGTTTAGTACTACTGATGAGCTGCTCCAGTCTTTGATAATGTCATGTGGAATTTAACATGGCATTGTCATTGTGATAATCATCACCACCACATTCACCTCGTTAACGACGCTACAGCAATATCACCAGTCAAAACAACAACACCACAACAAACACATGGCTGCTAAGCCTTTCCAACTCCCAAATTCGTCACACAATCAATATGTCGATATCAATAAAACGTCACAATAGGGTGCAGAGCGTTCGATTTGCCTGTTGGGGGGCAAGGAGAACCCCAGCTCCACTAAAACGACTGACAACTGCGTGGTGTTTTCAAGGGATTGTTAAATAAATGTTAACTATTTGGTTGTAATAGTTATAACATTAGTTTAACAATCCCTTGAAGACCATAGTGAGAACTACACATGTATTTTCAAGGGATTGTTAAATAAATGTTATAATGACTTGGTTTTAATATCATCCCCTATTGAGCATAGTCAGAACTACAAATGTCAAATTATTCCATGCAAAACAATTGCGCACATTTCACTCTATCATCAGAGTTATACAGCAAGTAACTGCATGCTTTTCATGATCAGTAAACATCAATTTATCATGTATTTTCAGATACGTAGGGCAGCCTCACGATATCTCTCAATATTGGCCACCAATAATTGGATATTTGAATGATATAAAATAGAAGTGAACTATACCTTACAAGTATGAGTGGTTTTGGTTAATTTCCCATCCTTTGTGGGCCTTTGTGGGCTCTGCCTTTCAAGCAGCAGAAGAGCGCATTTGCTGATAATGTTTACTTTACAAACTACTGGTAGAAACTTTATACAGTTGACTAAACATAGTGGTAAGTAGACCAAATGTATTTTTTTCTCCATCTAACGTAGGCCTACCTAGCGAAGTTAGCTAACATTGTCCCCTTTTCAACATTGTTTTAAGTGTTTAATCATGGTTGCTGCTGACAGACATGATAGGCTACATTGATTGATGGACCACATCAAATTGGCTAGCTAACGTTAGCTAATAACAGATCATGTCAATATAGCTAGTTAACAATTTAACGTTCAGGGAATAAACTAGATGGTTACATCAAAATATTGTTTGATTTGCTTGACTGACAACTTTACAAAAGCCTAATCTCTGATGAAGCAAGCTAAATGACACATGTTTGCTTAGCTAGCTAGCTACATGCCAAATGGATATGGCTACCCTCACGTATCTGAAAATACATGATAAATTGATGTTTACTGATCATGAAAAGCATGCAGTTACTTGCTGTATAACTCTGATGATAGCTAAATGTGGAATAATCGGAAATGTGTAGTTCTGACTATCCTCTTCAAGAGGTGATGATACTAAAACCAAATAGTTATAACATTTGTTTAACAATCCCTTGAAAAATACAGCATGTAGTTTTCAATGGTTTTGGCGGAGCTGTGGGTCTCCTTGCCCCCCAGCAGTCAAATCGAATGTTCTGCACTGTATTGTGACGTTTTATTGATAACGACCTATAGAAAACCTGGATTACAAAGTTAATTCAAATTGTTTTAATGTTAGCTCGTTCCAACGCTTTGTAGTACGCCTGAACATCATTGGGTTTACCTGAGGACACATTTTATACACACTCACACACACACGCACGCACACACGCACGCACACACACGCACACACACACACACACATTATCTGGTCGTTTGATCGGTTGCAGTGATCCAAGGCTCAAAGGAGAATGTCTCTGTCATCTCTAAGAGATTCTGACTAACAGATGTATTGCCGTGCTGGGAGATTTTTCCAAGCATTTCAGCAAAGTGTTAGAGAAATATTTTCCAGGAAGACATTTACCTGTGGGTACAATCACTTACCTCAGTGAACGAATGTGCTAGACAGCGAGAGTGTGTTTGAGTGTTACAGAGTGAAAGGCTGATTTATGCTTAAGTTCATACAGAATGGCTCTAGTGTAGTGTAGTGTAGCCAAGCTATGCCGGACTCCTGCAGTCATTAGCGAAAATATATTTCCATCTATCATGATGAATGCTCACTCTATTCCTCCCCTCCTTTACTAAAGACACCATACTTTCCTCCTCCTGGTCATATCTCAGAAGTCAGTTCAGCGTCTAGTTTTGATTTACATTTAGTACATAAAGTGAATTTAAAGTGAAATCAACCAAAAAATTCACCATGTCATTAGATTTAGGTTAACAGTTGGGTGAAAAAAAGACGATATTCGTATACGTTGACAACTTTATGCAAATCTAATCAGTTGATTCAACGTCATCACACTGATTTTTTGGGTTGAAACTATGTGGAAACAACATTGATTCAATCAGTTTTTGCCGAGTGTGTATTGTTAGTCAGACCAGCGCTGGGCCGGAAGGAATGAAGGTGTCAGCAGCCTCTTATTAAAATACTTTAGCCTTCCTCTTGAAGAGAGGGAGGTATATTGGAAGGGGGTGTGGGGTGAAGGGGGAGGGAGGCTGTATGGTGGTGGGGGCGACATGACAGAGGAAATGACGGGGTGTTTGTGTTAAAAACCACCGCTGTCCCAGACACTCAACGCAACAACAAATGAGCCCAGGGAGGAGGAAAAAAACAGGGAGGGAGTGTGTGTGTGTGTGTGTGTGTATGTGCATGCATGTGTTTGTATATGTGTGTGTGGGTGCATTTGTGTGTGTGTGCATGCATGCATGTGTGTGATCAAAGTGTCGTCTGTTATCACACGAAGCGACGCTGGGGCTGTAGACCTGAGATGATTAGAAGGCATTGGGAGACTTAACGATCTGTCTGGACCAGATGCGCCGCCGCCATCGTTATGACTAAACGCCTGAGCGCTAGGCTGCAGCGCTGAGCTGGGCTAGTAGGCACAATAACAAGGGACCCAGGCCTTTCATTTAGTTTCATGGGGACACAGTGACACAGACCAAGAGTCAGCAATTAATCTCCATCGTTTGTGACTGTGACTGTCGAGAAGGTCAATGAGGTCTAAATTCATATGTTGTTCTGGTCTTCATCCCAAATGGCACCTAATTCCCTATATAGTGTACTAGTTTTAGCCAGGCCCCATAGGGCTCTAGTCAAAAGTAGTGCACTTTGTAGATATATAGGGTGCCATTTCTGACGTTGCCTGGTCTCTCTCTGAGGTGCACCCTCAGTCCGCACAAAGAAGTTTATGATGAATATCTACCCGGGGGATGTGCTGGGCGTTAATTAGATATTAAGTATTCATCTGCCAAAACCCTAGTCCTGATTTTCATCATCACAATGTAATCACTCTGTTCTAGGGAGGTCTATTTTCTCTCCTTGGGAATATGTTTAGGAATAGTTTTAGATTGAAGGGGATTAAGGAACAAAGACAGTTTAGCCTGTGTTCATATTCTAATAGAAACCTCACAGAGAAATTCTGACATTCTTCCTTTCTGTCTCAGAGGGTTATCTGAGGTGTTCACTCTGTGCGCCCAAGTGTTTCCCCTAAATAGCTTTTCCTTGGCGGAACACCAGGCCCCATGAAGTAACATTCAGTGCTACAAACACCAAACGTTCAATTCAAACGTTTGTTTGTTGGTGTTCATGTTTGTCTTGTGTGGGAAAAATCTATAAAAACACAAAACAATTTAACCACTTTTTTGGCAGGGGGCAACAGAGGTATGTAGGGGGCCCTCCTTGCCTCTTTGCCTGAGTAATGGTCGGATAAACACTGTTGATGTACTGTACCTCTATCTGGGAGCTGTTGTCAGTGTCCTGGCTGTCCTCTGCTGAGAGCAGGTCTGGGAAGCCCCCATCAGGTTGGTCTTGACCCTGGTCCTGACCCTGCTCTTGGTCCTGCTGATCCTGGTCCTGGCTGGCCCTGTTGCTGTCCATGTTACGTGGCTGTTCTGGGGACAGCCACCTCCTCCACCGGTGACTGTACAGCTTCACGTCCACCGCCACGTCCTCCTTAGCCAGAGGCTGCCCTTGCACGTAGGAGTAGGAGACCCCTGGGGCGCACAGAGAGAGAGGAAGAGGAGAGATGAGTACAAGCGATACAGTAGGAGGAACAGGCTTGTTGCAGTGACATGGGTGTATACACTGCTCAAAAAAATAAAGGGAACACTTAAACAACACAATGTAACTCCAAGTCAATCACACTTCTGTGAAATCAAACTGTCCACTTAGGAAGCAACACTGATTGACAATACATTTCACATGCTGTTGTGCAAATGGAATAGACAACAGGTGGAAATTATAGACAATTAGCAAGACACCCCCAATAAAGAAGTGGTTCTGCAGGTGGTGACCACAGACCACTTCTCAGTTCATATGCTTCCTGGCAGATGTTTTGGTCACTTTTGAATGCTGGCAGTGCTTTCACTCTAGTTGTAGCATGAGACGGAGTCTACAACCCACACAAGTGGCTCAGGTAGTGCAGCTCATCCAGGATGGCACATCAATGCGAGCTGTGGCAAGAAGGTTTGCTGTGTCTGTCAGCGTAGTGTCCAGAGCATGGAGGCGCTACCAGGAGACAGGCCAGTACATCTTGAGACGTGGAGGAGGCCGTAGGAGGGCAACAACCCAGCAGCAGGACCGCTACCGCCTTTGTGCAAGGAGGAGCAGGAGGAGCACTGCCAGAGCCCTGCAAAATGACCTCCAGCAGGCCACAAATGTGCATGTGTCTGCTCAAACGGTCAGAAACAGACTCCTTGAGGGTGGTATGAGGGCCCGACGTCCACAGGTGGGGGTTGTGCTTACAGCCCAACACCGTGCAGGACATTTGGCATTTGCCAGAGAACACCAAGATTGGCAAATTCGCCACTGGCGCCCTGTGCTCTTCACAGATGAAAGCAGATTCACACTGAGCACATGTGACAGAAGTGACAGAGTCTGGAGACGCCGTGGAGAACGTTCTGCTGCCTGCAACATCCTCCAGCATGACCGGTTTGGCGGTGTGTCAGTCATGGTGTGGGGTGGCATTTCTTTGGGTGTGCCGCACAGCCCTCCATGTGCTCGCCAGAGGTAGCCTGACTGCCATTAGGTACCGAGATGAGATCCTCAGACCCCTTGTGAGACCATATGCTGGTGCGGTTGGCCCTGGGTTCCTCCTAATGCAAGACAATGCTAGACCTCATGTGGCTGGAGTGTGTCAGCAGTTCCTGCAAGAGGAAGGCATTGATGCTATGGACTGGCCCGCCCGTTCCCCAGACCTGAATCCAATTGAGCACATCTGGGACCATGTCTTGCTCCATCCACCAACGCCACGTTGCACCACAGACTGTCTAGGAGTTGGCGGATGCTTTAGTCCAGGTCTGGGAGGAGATCCCTCAGGAGACCATCCGCCACCTCATCAGGAGCATGCCCAGGCGTTGTAGGGAGGTCATACAGGCACGTGGAGGCCACACACACTACTGAGCCTCATTTTGACTTGTTTTAAGGACATTACATCAAAGTTGGATCAGCCTGTAGTGTGGTTTTCCACTTTAATTTTGAGGGTGACTTTGATTTCCATTGATAATTTTTGTGTGATTTTGTTGTCAGCACATTCAACTATGTAAAGAAAAAAGTATTTAATAAGATTATTTCATTCATTCAGATCTAGGATGTGTTGTTTAAGTGTTCCCTTTATTTTTTTGAGCAGTGTATATATATATTTTTTGGGGGGGGATCCCCATTAGCTTTTGCAGAAGCAGCAGATAAAAGAAATACAAAAATTATATAAAAAAAATTATATTAAAATAATTACATTAAAATATCATAGATTTAAAAGCCATGAGCCATTTATGATAATATCCAAAATGTTCCTTGCCTCTGAAATGGAAAAGGTGATTACAATATAAACTCCTTTAATAACGCAGTAATTCTGCTCTCTCCTCAATATAGTTTGTAAGACATTCTCAACTATTGACCTTTTTTTAAGTAGTCAGACTGGAATGAGAAACAGGCTATATTGTACACCAGTGGATCGTAGCAGCATAATTACATAGAACAATAATATTTTTATGGTCAATAAGGCAGTGGTCCAGTGGTGGAGCCAAAACTCTGGCCTGGTCATTAATCGTCTGCCACTCTCATAACTCACTATCTCAACGGACTATTCCTCATTGCTTTAGGGAGAAATTATACTACTTTGGATGAATTAGATGCATATTAGCAGTGAAGCAGTGACTCAGCATATTTTAGACACACCAGAGGCCCATAGTCACACGAGGACCTGGAGTTGTTCCTGACGATGTGACCTGACCTCAACAAACTCTGGTCTGGAAAAACTCTGGGCCCGAGTTATAGCTGGCAAGTTTTTGCTGGTTAGGTCATGTGCTGAGAGAAATCCCAGGGCCGATTGTCATACCCCATCATCCCTAATGCACTGAGGTGGTAAACTGATGACATGAGAGAAGGAACAGTGTTTTTAGACACAGACACTTGATTACAGTTCCAGACTGCTGTGCCGACTGACAGCTTTCTCTCTGCAGGTGGCAGTCGGTTCCCTGTGTTCAAACAGGTCACAGTGAGGACAGGACACACGCACACACACACAGGCACACAGATACGCACGCACACACAAACAGGCACACAGATACGCACAGGCACACACACACACGACATAAGGCAGATTATCACTAGAGCCTAGCCCAGGTTTGTCCTTTTAATCACTTTCCCAGTTAAAATGTAAGTTCCCAGACCTGTCGTTGGTTCGAAGACTGCCTGCCTGACCATTAATGTCATTCCAGCTATGCTAATGAGGTTAACTGTATTAACACACAACAGACCGCTGTTTCTTTCTCCCCCTTTCTCTCTCTTTCGCTCTCTCCCCCCTCTCTCTCTCTCTCTCTCTCTCTCTCATGACAGAGGTGCTTGGGCTTAATTAAAAGCGTGTGTTTGCCTCTCTCTCTCTTTCCCCTTCTCTCTCTCTGCTCCTCTCTCTCTGTCTCTCTGTCTTCCTCTCTCTCCCCTCCTCATCTCTCCCCTCCATCTTCCTCCTCTCTCTCTGGGCCCCAGATAGACCAGTAGTGTTCCCCAGGAGAGCAGGAGTAGGGAGATGGGAGTGCTAGTGCTAATGCGCCCAAAGTGGAGGCTGACAGATTCACTCTGTAATGAGCATCCACAGAGCAAACAGCCCAGAGACCAGTTGCTGCACAGACAAGAACAGGGAGACTAACTAACCAACTCTCTGTCTCTCTTTTTCTCTCTCTCTCTCTCTCACACACGCACACACACACACAACGCACAACCAGGCACACACTTGCTGCAAGAACTGCAAGAATTCCAAAGTTAGTGCTGAGAACACTACACAGAGCATAAGTCCAATGTACTGTACTATACATATACTGGCTTAACTGAACCGTATATTGACCCCTGTAATCATAATCATTTCAAACCACAGGTCACACTATCAATACAGTTCGACAACTCTTTCCAGACGTACTTTAATTAAAGGAATTTGAATGCTGATCACATTGCTAAAACACTGCTCTCATTATGGAGTCTAGGCAGCGATGTCTGTTTGGAGCACGTAGCATGCTGCTAATTGATATGCAGATCTCAATGATCTTGTTCTTAGGTGTCTAACACTGCTCCTGTAGCCAAGCATTCACTCATTCTCCCTCTCTTGCTCTCAAGCCCCCACTCTCCATCTCCCTCTCCCTGTCGCCTCCGACCAACTCAAGTTCATTAGTTACCATAGCTACCGAGACAATGTATGGCTGCGAGATTTCCTGTCAACAGGTGCTGTATATTCTGATCCAAGGGGAACCTATACATTCCAGGAACACATACATTGTCTCTCACCCTCCAAATGATCTTTATTAGACACTTGAATGTATATGGTGGAAAGTTGGCAAAAGAGGATACTTCAGAACACACCATGACTGGAAAATGGATACCCTGAATAAATGCATTGTGCTTTTCCCAGAATCTCTCTCTCTGAGTCACCATGAAGAAAAAACAACTGCCCTCTGGTCTGTTCATCACTCTCTCTGTAATGGCTCTATAATTCTCCCAACTGGTTTAGGGTCAGAGAACTCTCATTGTCAAGGAGAGACTCCATGCTCTGTGTTAGACATTTCAGAGTGGAAAGTACGGACCCCTGAGGAACACCCCAAATAAGTTCGCAGCAGGACGAGGCTCCACCCTGGATGAGTGTGTTCCTTTAGCTTTTGTGTGAGAGGAAATCTTTCCCCTCCGTTCCTCTTTCATTCCCACTGAATGCCCTGAATACCTTCGCTGTGACTCTCAAGAGCGGCTCTGCTCGCCAGACTCACGCCTGTCAACACGACTAATCCACAAACACCAGGAGAACTGTAATTCGGTTTAACCTAAAGCTTTCAAGGACATTTAGGAGATCATAAAATCACGGTGTAAAGGCGTTGTCTGCACCCCTTCTTTTCATTCTGTTTGGGTATTTGGGTGCTTCTGGTTGACCCCTTTCTCTGGCTGTCTATTTGACTCAATGGCACTGACAGGACACTTCCGTACAAGGCTGGCCGATACTGGAGAGGGGAATGCTGTGTGTTGTGTGTGTGTGTGTGTGTGTGTGTGATGGAGTAGTGCGTGTTGGAGGGAAGCCTTTTGGCATAAAGGCTCCATTGGTTTCCTAAGCTGTGTCTAACTCTCTTTTTCAGGGGTGTCTTTTCAACCCTTCTCCCACTGAAAGCTGCTCCATCAATGTAGCAGGAGCCCCTGCCAAGCACCCTGAAGACACCACCCTGGGGCCCTTGGGTATCCACAGAAACCCTGGACATATAAGCACCTATCTGAGGTGGGCCATAGCTATCCTATAAGACACTATAAACAATCTTCTGGGTACAAGGTCTACTGATCTTGTGAGCACAGCGGTCAGTCTGCTTGACCAGGCTATCAGGAAGTCTCATTGAGGTCAGAAAACCCAAGGGAGTGTCCCCCTGGGATCTCCCACAGTTTAGTATGTGCTTTCCACTGAAAACTATTTTTGAGAAAAACAGCAAAAGGTGAACACCTAGTCAGTGAAATCACACGTAATGGGATGCAAACAATGTGAAATAATTTGAAATTACGAGGCTTAAAATATATATATATATTTTTTTGTCATTTAGCAGACGCTCTTATCCAGAGCGACTTACAGTTAGTGAATACATATATTATTTTTTTCATACTGGCCCCCCGTGGGAATCGAACCCACAACCCTGGCGTTGCAAACGCCATGCTCTATCAACTGAGCTACATCCCTGCCGGCCATTCCCTCCCCTACCCTGGACGACGCTGGGCCAATTGTGCGCCGCCCATGAGTCTCCCGGTCGCGGCCGGCTGCAACAGAACCTGGATTCAAACCAGGATCTCTAGTGGCACAGTTAGCACTGTGATGCAGTGCCTTAGACCACTGTGCCACTCAGGATACTTTTACACTGTGCCACTCAGGATATTATGATTCCAATTTAATGGGAGTAAATTACAATTATTTATATGATTGTTCCGGCGGGTTCCCCTCATTAGTGATCATTCAGTGGGTGGTGTTGTCAAGAGTGCTCTGTCACCATCCACAGACACAGCTGGAGCCTGGGATATGTCAGCAAATAACCTCAGCCTTGAGCCGCAAAGGTAGAAACATGAGCCAGAAAAGCCAGAAAAGATGATGATGTAAAAAGCAAAACAACCTTCCCCTACCTTCCCCCCTTTTGTCCTCCTTAATGTTTCTGAGCACAACGGGAGAGCCGGGTGATCGCACTGGATCACATACTTGAGTTTTCAAGACCTACTTGATTTATTAATCTTCATTAATCTCCTGAAGAAAACAAACAGTGAGCTTGGCCCTTAAGGCTGGGTCAGGGAGTGAGAGAGAGAGGGGAGCGAGGGAGAGATAGCGGGAGAGGCAGGAGTGAGAGGTGGAGAAAATGCGGCAAAAAAAAAAAAAAAAGGACAGAGCTTTTCTGTCTAACCGACAGGGGAGAAGTGATGAGGGAGAAGAGCATGACAGAAAGGTTTGAAGTATTTTATGAGTATGGTTTTGGAGTCTCCTCATGGGTCTGTCTGGCATCGCTCATCCAGGATATCGATTCACAAGATCAACACTATACTACAGGGCACAAATCCATAAAACACATCAGAAAAACCAGCGTGGCACAGAGTGCAGACACTGCCGTTGCTTGGTAGAAATAAAACGAATACTATATAAAGTTAAATAATTGCATAGAAGTTAAAAGCAGTGGGTGACTGTTTGGATGTTTATTTCCAAAGAGTGAGATGGGGAGGGAGGAGAGGAAAGATGGCCTGAGGCAAACAGTGAAAATGGCCTGTGCTCTGTGTCAAGAGAACTTAAACCCTGTCTCAGATATGCGCACAGGGCCAGATGGGCTGTCAGACACACAGGTTTGACCTGATGCTCTTACACAAGTCAGAGCAGAACCTCTCACCTGATGAGAACATACAGGGTCACCCAAGTACAGTGCTGAGCGATTAACCGATATTTCGTTTATTTTTCGGTTTTTAAACAACTCATTAATTATTTGAATTCCATTTCTTTCAAAAAGCACTAATCGCTACCCAAGTGCAAGGGACATACTGACACAGAGTGAAGGAAACAACGAGAGGAAAACAGAGGGAAAACATAGTGCGTAAAAAATAGCACGCAATTCCCTATATACAGTTAAAGTCGGAAGTTTACATACACTTAGGTTGGAGTCATTAAAACTTGTTTTTCAACCACACTTTGTTAACAAACTATAGTTTTGGCAAGTCGGTTAGGACATCTACTTTGTGCATGACACAAGTACTTTTTCCAACAATTGTTCACAGACAGATTATTTCACTTATAATTCACTGAATCACAATTCCAGTGGGTCAGAAGTTTACATACACTAAGCTGACTGTGCCTTTAAACAGCTTGGAAAATTCCAGGAAATTATGTCATGGCTTTAGAAGCTTCTGATAGCCTAATTGACATCATTTGAGTCAATTGGAGGTGAACCTGTGGATGTATTTCAAGGCCTACCTTCAAACTCAGTGACTCTTTGCTTGACATCATGGGAAAATCAAAAGAAATTGTAGACCTCCACAAGTCTGGTTCATCCACATTCATCTGTACAAACAATAGTACGCAAGTATAAACCCCATGGGACCACGCAGCCGTCATACCGCTCAGGAAGGAGAAGCGTTCTGTCTCCTAGAGATGAACGTACTTAGCAGCCATGGTCAATCTAAACAGAGGCAGTGGAAAGGTAAGCAGAGAGAGTATTTGACTAATGTGTTCTTAAAGAGAGTTTTAGTGAAAATGGCTGACCTGATCTCACATGAAATATGAGATGATAGATGAGGTAAGGGGGCTGTCACAGATCCTTCACAGACTTCCTCTGTACTCTCTCTGATAACACTCTTCACAGCCAACTCTCAGTTAGTTTAATCAGTTAGAGCTGATATTGTGCAGAAAGGGTAATGCAGTTCTCACCGTTGATTCTAATTATACTACTGGCTTTGATTATAATGCATATGAATCTTACAGTAGTTCAGATTAGCCATAGTTTGTGTTCTCTGAGAAAATAATTGTTTTGTGCTGTAGACGCGTCCAAATTGTCTGTTCCACAAGGTGTGGAGACAAAAAACAGGAACTTTAAGAATAACACAGACATGATAGCCATGCACACTCCTTCCAGCCTCTGTAATTATACAGAAGAAAGTGCTAGCTTACCTGTTCAAACATGTCCTTTGACTGTTTCTATCCTAAAACACAGACCTGTTATTACACCAGAGAGAAGACATGGACAAATTAGTAGTCCTCCTGGGGCAAACAGCACCTGTAAATGGTACCCTATTCCCTATGTAGTGCACTACTTTTGACCTGGGCCCATATGGAATAGGAAATAGTGGTGCATACACAGTCAGGTCCATAACTATTGATACCCTTGATAAAGATGAGCAAAAAATACTATAAAATAAATAATACAAATACTGAGCTATAATGTATGAGCATACAATATAGCTTTATCAAGGGTGCCAATAATTATGGACCTGACTGGATATATCAAGAGTGACATTCGATTATGCAGTCCATATAAAAAGATTAAAAGTGAAACAAAGTATTCCCAATAGTCTTGTAACATGTTTGGGGCTGTCGTAAATAACCGTAGTGTGTCGCATGCCGAGTGTAAGAAAGGGGCGAGAAAAACATGGCATAAATAGAAAACAATCTCCACCCGTCCAAAGTGTTAATTACATCCATGCAAGAGCTGGGAGGAGATTCATTAGATCAAGAGTAATGTTGCTTTCACACTCTGGTCCGCTGTATCCGGGGAAACTCTGATCCAATGAAGAGGTCTGTCACAGTCTGTTTGGGTGTGTGGATGTGAGGGTGTGGGGAGCTGGTGTGTGTGGCGTGTGTGTGTGTGTGTGTGTGTGTGTGTGTGTGTGTGTGTGTGTGTGTGTGTGTGTGTGTGTGTGCATATTTGTATTTATTAAGTATCGCCATTAGCTGCTGCACTCTTCTGGGGTCCAAACCAGAATAAGGCAATTACATCACAAAAACAATAAAACAGTACATCATACTACACATTATTACACCGCTACTTTACCACTACATATCTACAATACAAAATGTATAATACCACAATACAACAATACTGCAACATTACAATGTACGTGTGTGTAGAGTGCGTGTGTTAGCGTGTGTGTGTGTATGCGTGTGCCTGTGTGTGTCTCTTCATAGTCCGTAAGTTTTATAAGGTGTAGTTTTATCTGTTTTTTAAATCCACATTTTTTTTTTACTGCTCGCTTGAGTTACTTGATGTGGAATAGAGTTCCATGTAGTCAGAGAGAGAGCATAAGAAAGACAGAAAGAAAGAGTGAAAGAAAGAAGAAACAGATAAAGAGAGAGGGATGTGGTGGAGAACAACAAGTATAAGTGTATTCCTGGGTATCATTACTGAACAGTTTGAGGGACAGAGGGCTTGTGGAATTCCACATTCTGGTCAGGCATCCATGAAGTGATGCTGCTGCTGTGTCTGGCTCATATTGAGTGATAGAGTACAGGACAGAGTACTGGTTCTGTGTGTGTGTGTGTGTGTGTGTGTGTGTGTGTGTGTGTGTGTGTGTGTGTGTGTGTGTGTGTGTGTGTGTGTGTGTGTGTGTATGCGTGTGTGTGCATTCATGTGTGTGTGACAGAGTGCTGGTTCTCATTCCACATTTCAACTCAGAAGCTGAGGTACCCAACAGGTCTGCTCCATGGCCTTGGGGCACTTTAATAATTATACCATGAGAGAACAGGTCTGGCAGGCAATGTATAAGTAAGAATTACACACCAACTGTAAAACATTACACCACATCGCTATTCACTACAGTATAATGAGCACACGTAGTGTCTTTGTAATTCGCTGCTGACAAAGCAAGACAAACATTGTCACACAATCTTTTCACACTTTTCACATAAAAGCACTACCTCGCTCATTTGAGTGACCTCACTCTTCTCTTCTCATTCAGACACGCCACTTCACAGATAATACCTGTCGCTTCATCCCCTAAGCTTTCACCTATATGTGTGTGCGTGCATGCATGTGATAGTGTGCATGTTGGTGTGTGTATTAATGTGTGTTTGTGTACGCATGTATTTCTCCTCCCTCTTCTGCTTTTCCCATCACTGTGAGACATTGTGGGAACTAAGATCACACATTCCCATCATTGATGGAAGTTACGTTAACTAAGATAAAGATCATTAGAGTGAGAGAGCAGGTAGGGACAGATTCTATCTACCTGAGAACCAGAGATGGACTCTGTTCCCACGTCTCTACAGCACAGGAGTTGGAACAAGATCATGAGCCCAACCTTTTCATTACCCTCCATTGTTAGAATGTGAGAAAACTATTGAGCAGTCAAGTTTGATATGTTATCATAGTGGTATATCTAATTATTACATTAAAAACGGTTAGTCTATTGATGTTTGGTCGTGTGTGTGTGTGTGTGTGTGTGTGTGTGTGTGTGTGTGTGTGTGTGTGTGTGTGTGTGTGTGCTTGTGTGTGTCTGTGTCTCTGTGTGTGTCTGTGTGTATCTGGTGATTGATTGACTCAGTGTGTTTTGCCAGTTGTTCCAAGGCCCAGTGAGGGCACTTGGACTTTCAAGAAGCAGATTGTCATTTGCCACAACATCATGAAGATGCTAAATGCATCATATGATGCAAAACACATCATCAAGAAAATCCTATAATTGACTGCTGACATGCAATATCTGTATCAACAGCGGACTAATGAAAAAGAAATTGAGCTGTATTTTCCTTTAATTGGACAGCTTCCATCTCTCAGTAAGCCACGGAGCTCCCAGTAGCTAACCCAGTGACAGACAGACACACGGAGAGCCAGCTTATACCAAGCCTACAGCTAGGGGAAAATCCTGGATCAAGCTAGGCTTCTGCCTCTTAAATCCCACAGCGTTTATTCAGGGTTGTCTCTTCCCTTTTCACAGTCAATACTAATAGATTTTTTTTGATGGGTTATTCTCTCTTGGTGCCAGTGGGTGGCCAGTTCCATTTTCACATAGAAACCTGGTCATGATTCTATTAATGAAATTCCTCATAATCTGTTTAATTAAGTTGAGACGTAATACCTTCATCAGATGAAGCAATAAGCTAAGATAGCTAAAATAGACACAAGCATCAAGTATTTCCAAACACTGTGCCCTGTATGTGGAGAGTACACGAACAAACCAACAAACACACACACACACACAAAGTGTGGATAAGTCTCCCAGGTCAAGCACCCAAAGCCAGCCTTTGGTGGAATTTCACCAGTCTGTTGACAAACTGTGATAGAAAGCCACATCCCACTCACATGGACTCTATAATTGCATCCAGTTCAGTCACTCTCCAAACAAAACTGAACATGGTCAATAGGAAAGCAGCAATGTATTCCCGGGAACTTTACAGTTAGAGACACCAGTCAATGAATTAACTTTGGGAAAACAGTAGAGATCAGGTCAGACAGGAAACTGTAAAAGTGCCTTTTGTTTCACAGGAAGACTTAATATAATAATATAATATCATGCATTAATCAGATGCTTTTATCCAAAGTGACTTACAGTCATACATTTTCGTAAATTTCCCCAGCAGGAATCAAAGCTACGATCCTGGTGTTGCAAGTGCCATGCTCTACCGACTGAGCCACACAGGACCCTACTAAACCATACTGACATACATTTCACCGTGCTTCCCTTCACTGTGAGACAGCAGGAAATGGGCCCTGTCCATATCTGCATTGTCGTTTGAATAATACATCGATTTTCTCATGACTCCTTGACTCACTCACAGTAAAAGGTTAATTAAACTGAAATACAAAGCGCTCCTGTTTCCACCATCTCTAATTAATGTTCCAAACACAGAGAAAAATATATTTTCAGTTTCACGTCACAACCAAAAAACAAGCTTCAAACCGACATCAGCCTCATTCAGTCAGCGATTTATGCAAATCCCAATTTTCACTTTGTTTGCACACTTTCCTGTAATTGGAATGCCAACATTAAAGGGCAACTCCACCACTTTTTAAACTGATTTCATATTATCTCCAGCACAATACCAGTGTCAACATATGTGAAAACGGCACATTTCTATGTTTTGTAGAAAAAAATACTGTTAAGAAATTCTACCCGATTACATCATCCATTTTTTTTTTCATCACTGTGTTTTACCTTTCTTATCTTTTTAACCACAGATCATAGAAACACCGTTTTCACATAAGTAGGCACTGGTTTGGTGCTGGAGATGATAAATACGAGGTTGAAAAGTGGGGGAATTGCCCTTTAATATATGCAGAGCTGTAGACCTTAGCTAAATTAAAATTGCCTAAGTTTGTAAGGATAGTACAAGACTAATCAGGATTCACAATTTGCTATATCTTACTGACCAATGGTCTCCCTTACACCCTGACTACATCGGCCACGTTGCGCGCGCGAGCGTTGCAAGATAACTGTACACATACATGTTAATCAATCATTTCATCCACTCTGCTCGCGCGTGTGAACGAGCGTTTGCAATGCCAAATCCTAAAATAGAACTTGGTTATCTATAAAAGTTCTGCATCTCCCATCTCTTTATTGGTTTTCACGAAGCTACAACCCCATGTGGTTGCTTGAAAGATGAACGAGGAGGCATTAATCAGAGAAAACTAACTAAAAACTAACTTGGTTTCCCTTTTTATCTTTCGATTAATCGTCAGAGTAGAGAAACACACGATTTTTGTATGATCCGGAAAAACATTCTACAAAGAACCAGCTAAAAAGCAGATCATGATCAGGTAAAATAACAACCCAATGTTAATCTCCCAGGACAAACTGCTAGCAACAGTTATATAGCTTAATGTCCATGAATGTTTCATTTGTGTTTCGACCTGTTCCCGAATTAATATAGTTGGTTCACTGTTGGTTTTGGTATTTAGAACCTGCTGTGTGTCATGATCACATTTGGTGGGGACCTGCTAGCTACCTCAGCTAAGAGAGACAAAAACAACAGCAGCCGCATAGACGGCAGCTATAAAGAGGGGCCAGTGATGGCCAGTGTATGCATAATAAGCACAAGGGCAAAGGACATGCCACACATGTCAGTGATGTTAGTGATGTGCTGACACGGCCTTATCTGCCTTATCGAAGCCTGAGTACTGAAGGCAGGTTGACATGAGTGTTTGTTTATTTTCTCCACATAATGAAGTTGTGTCAACACCATGATGGAGGAGTTCAAATTAGCCAGTCCAACACGTGTTGCTGCCTGAGTCAGGTCTCCCACAGGAATTTCACATGTGATCTTATGTGAAGTTAATGTGACAACATGTAAAAGCAACATCTGATAAGTATGAAACTACACATGTGAAAACATTTGAGCATATGTGAAAACCAGGGTTGGAAATTAAGACCCGCCACCCGACAAATGCGGGTAGATTTTGTCATTGGCGGGTAAGAATGTCAATTTCACCAGCCATGTTGGCGGGTGATCACACAGATCATTTGGGAACTGTTTTTTCTTTTTAAATCCATGGATCACTCCTAAAAACTTGGAGTAATTTCTTATCATTAAAACACTCAAATACTTTAATTGTTCTCCTAGATGTATTAGTGTGCCTCTACACTACTACTTAGGAGCACATCAAGTACATCAAGTACTACAACTACTGTAAGAAATGTCAGTGTAGAGCCCTGAACTATTATAATAAATAAGCCATATTACTTAACATTGTGTGGCAGGGTAGGCACTTTGTTGATTCTTGATGTTCAGTTGCAGAATTAAATGATTTATTTTAATATACATTGGTTAAAAGACGCAGGTCACAAAAATGAAATGAATTTAAGCAATATACCCCATTACTTCTTACTAGTCGAAAGCATGCTCATCCAGGTTTTTACTTTGTGTGGGGGTGGGGGTTAGTTGTTGTATAATTTTGCGCAATAAATATTTTGCCTGGTATGAAATCTGAGTGGCTCGTAGATTTTTTAAATCTACGTGCCACAATGGCTGGAGGAAAAAATAGTTAATTTCCCACCCTGGTGAAAACATGATCTCATGTGAAGTAAATGTGGCAACATGGGGAAGCAACATTTCAAAATGAAAAACTGCAAATTCAATTTTCATATGTGAATGCAATTCCACATTTGAGAGTTAGATTTTCCATGTGAAAGTTTTCACGTGATAGTGTAAATTCGATTTTCACATGTGAAAATGCAATTCCGCATATGACAGTTGCATTTCAAATTTCAGCCCAAATATGTGAAAACAGCTATTACACATGTGAAAATGAAATTTCACCTGTTTTTGTTTGTAAGGGGAGTAATGAAATGGTACAGTGGCTTGCGAAAGTATTCATCCCCCTTGGCATTCTTCCTATTTTGTTGCCTTACAAACTGCAATTAATAATTGATTTACACATCATGCCTACCACTTTGAAGATGCAAAATAATTTTTTTTGTGAAACAAACAAGAAATAAGACAAACAAAAAAAAATTGAGCGTGCATAACTATTCACCCACCCAAAGTCAATACTTTGTAGAGCCACCTTTTGCAGCAATTACATCTGCAAGTCTCTTGGGGTATGTCTCTATAAGCTTGGCACATCTAGCCACTGGGATTTTTGCTCATTCTTCAAGGCAAAATTGCTTCAGCTCCTTCAAGTTGGATGGGTTCCGCTGGTGTACAGCAATCTTTAAGTCATACCACATATTCTCAATTGGATTGAGGTCTGGGCGTTGACTAGGCCATTCCAAAACATTTAAATGTTTCCCCTTAAACCACTCGACTGTTGCTTTAGCAGTATGCTTAGGGTCATTATCCTGCTGGAAGGTGAACCTCCGTCCCAGTCTCAAATCTCTGGAAGACTGAAACAGGTTTCCCTCAAGAATGTCCCTGTATTTAGCGCCATCCATCATTCCTTCAATTCTGACCAGTTTCCCAGTACCTGCCGATGAAAAACATCGATGTCATTTACAAAATAGCTTCCAACACTCTACTCAGCAAATTGGATGTAGTCTATCACAGTGCCATCCGTTTTGTCTCCAAAGCCCCATACGCTACCCACCACTGTGACCTGTACGCTCTTGTTGGCTGGTCCTCACTACATGTTCGTCATCAAACCCACTGGCTCCAGGCCATCTATAAATCACTGCTAGGCAAATCCCTGCCTTATCTTAGCTCATTGGTCACTCCCAAAGCATAGCAGCACCCACCCGTAGTCTGCGCTCCAGCAGGTATATCTCACTGGTCATTCCCAAAGCCAACACCTCCTTTGGCCGCCATTCCTTCCAGTTCTCTGCTGCCAATGACTGGAACGAATTGCAAAAATCTCTGAAGCTGGAGACTCTTATCTCCCTCACTAACTTTAAGCATCAGTTGTCAGAGCACCTTACCGATCACTGCACCTGTACACAGCCCATCTGAAATTAGCCCACCCAACTACCTCATCCCTATATTGTTATTTATTTTGCTCTTTTGCACCCCAGAATCTCTATTTGCACATAATCTCTTGCACATCTAGCATTCCAGTGTTAATACTATTGTAATTATTTTGTACTATAGCCTATTTATTGCCTTACCTCCATAACTTGCTACATTTGCACACACTGTATATATATTTTCTGTTGTATTTTTGACTTTATGTTTTTTTACCCCATATGTAACTCTGTGTTGTTTTTATCGCACTGCTTTGCTTTATCTTGGCCAGGTCGCAGTTGTAAATGAGAACTTGTTCTCAACTGGCTTACCTGGTTAAATAAAGGTGAAATAAAAAATAAAAAAATAAAAATCCCCACATCATGATGCTGCCACCACCATGCTTCACTGTGGGGATGGTGTTCTCGGGGTGATGAGAGGTGTTGGGTTTGCGCCAGACATAGCGTTTTCCTTGATGGCCAAAAAGCTCAATTTTAGTCTCATCTGACCAGAGTACCTTCTTCCATATGTTTGGGGAGTCTCTCACATGCCTTTTCGCAAAAACACCAAACGTGTTTGCTTATTTTTTTCTTTAAGCAATGGCTTTTTTCTGGCCACTCTTCCGTAAAGCCCAGCTCTGTGGAGTGTACGGCTTAAAGTGGTCCTATGGACAGATACTCCAACCTCCGCTGTGCAGCTCCTTCAGGGTTATCTTTGGTCTCTTTGTTGCCTCTCTGATTAATGCCCTCCTTGCCTGGTCCGTGAGTTTTGGTGGGCAGCCCTCTCTTTGCAGGTTTGTTGTGGTGTCATATTATTTCATTTTTTTAATAATGGATTTAATGGTGCTCCGTGGGATGTTCAAAGTTTCTGATATTTTTTTAAACCCAACCCTGATCTGTACTTCTCCACAACTTTGTCCCTGACCTGTTTGGAGAGCTCCTTGTTCTTCATGGTTACACTTGCTTGGTGGTGCCCCTTGCTTAGTGGTGTTGCAGACTCTGGGGCCTTTCAGAACAGGCGTATATATATACTGAGATCATGTGACAGATCATGTGACACTTATATTGCACACAGGTGGACTTTATTTAACTAATTATGTGACTTTTGAAGGTAATTGGTTACACCAGATCTTATTTCGGGGCTTCATAGCAAAGGGGGTGAATACATATGCACGCACCACTTTTCCGTAATTTAGTTATTTTTTTATTTCACTTCACCAATTTGGAATATTTTTTGTATGTTCATTATATGAAATCCAAATAAAAAGCCATTTAAATTACAGGTTGTAATGCAACAAAATTGGAAAAACGCCAAGGGGGATGAATACTTTTGCAAGGCACTATATGGGTCATTTTATGGTAAGCTGTTCAGCTAAAATAGTGTAAATATCTTTAATCAATATGATTACATTTGACATGATCACTTAGTGCTAACTTTGAAATATGACCCCACCTTCGATTTGAATTCACATCTCTGGATTTGGAATACGCTGATCTTTCTGCTGTGCCACAAAGTCTGTAGCATTCTCAGAAGTCCCCGCATTACCTATAATACATCTCCGCACTTACAAAAGAGTGATATTTGCACTGTTATTTTAGTTATTTACTTATTTCAGCAATTTGAGGGTTTTTCTCTATAGTTGTCTAATGTTGGTGAGGCATATTATTTTGTTTAGATTTTTACTTCTGAATCACTATGATAATTATTGTATAATAGTTTTTCTTGAGTGTATTTTCTAACAAAGCTGAGATTTACTTTGAAGTCCAAAGTGTAGTAATACCGGTGAAATCAGTTATACTGTAGACACAGAAATGGTGGACCCCTGGAGAGGACTTGCTAGAGGCAATCGCATACTTCAGGAGTGATGGCACCATCCGTCTTACGCCGGAGCACAGCCTACTGAGCTGATGGAATCTTTAATAGAAATAGACAGTCAGGCGAACAAACACAGCCGGGTAGGCTAGAATCCACGAGGCTAGAATGTAAATGGTTTTATATTCCAGTATTCCTTCTCTCCAAAACTATCCTCTTCAGAGCACGCGCTCGCCTTCTCTTCTATCTTTCATTCAGATTTTCAAGAAAAGGTAGAGCTGGGAGTGCTGGGGGGAGCACTTCTAGGGAGATGGATGTTCCTTGGCACCCACACACCCCATCCCCCATCAATCACCTCTCAAGGCTCCAGAGCTGATGGGGATAATATGTGTGTCACATCGGCGCCATGCCGCCGGGCTCTCTGCCATCAGCTCCTTGGCCCTGGCTCTGCCGCTCTGGGCTCCATTCAAGGCCAGCTCTAGCCTTTTGGGGGCCCTAAGCTAGATTTGGTTGGGGAGCCCCCCACCTAGCAGAAAACATTTTAGTGGCCCTCCTCTTGATTGTGGAGAGAAAAATGTACGTTTTAAAGTTCATTTCCTGCAATTCAACACATTTTGCCATGGAGTGTAGAGAAAATGTTGCAGTTTTAAAGTTTTTCTGCAATTCTACACATTTTGCCATGGGGCTCAGATAATTTTTGCAGTTTTACAGTTAATTCCCTGCAGTTCTACACATGTTGTAATGACTTATGCCATGTTAATATGATATCTGAGTGAGAATAACTAATAAAATCAATGGGGGCTCCCTGGAGGTCAGAGCCCATGGGCATTTGCCCTGCGTGCCCAGTCGGTATTCGGCCATGATTACTACAAGTTTAGATAGCTGGCTAGACTAACTACCAATCTAAAAAATGTTAGCTGACATGGCTAATTGAGTAACTGTCAGTGGCTGTCAATGACTGACATAACAAGAGAAAAACTGCTGATCCATAACCAAATTTTGAAATTCTACTATTCTTATGGCCTGAACTCACCAAAGTCGAGCTTACGAGGCGTGTGTGCGATTTTATTTTAGAATGCATTGTTTTGAAATGTTATGGCCCAACCGGGGGCCCTAAGCGACCGCTTATGTCACTTCTGCCTGGAACCGGCCCTGGCTCCATTGATCAAACTCACAGGCCTCTCAGACACATCCGTGGCTGCCAGCCGGCCAGGAGAGAATAGAAGGAAAGGTAGTGGTACCACTCAAATGAATAGCCCCTCCCCTCTCCTCCACTTTGGAGTTGCCAACTATATTGAGAGGTAAATGCATACAGAGGAAGACTGGAGTATATTAATAAAACATTACAAAATGGAGTAATGTAGTAGCAACAGCAGTGCAATTTGCCGTAAAAAACATCTCTGACATTCTCCCCTTTCAACTCAACCTCCCTCTGACCTCATTGTGGATCATCTGTCACAGGTATATCTGGAGTGTATCACAAATAAGGCACCAAATGCAGTCTAAAATGTCACTGCACTGACACAGGCTTTCAAACGGCATTGTCCCGACAATGTGCCTCTGCCACCAGTAGGTTATGATGAAAGAGAGAGCGAGAGAGGGAAGAAATCAGTCAGAGATATGGAGGGATGTGGGAAGAAAATCCCCAGGGGGGATATGACTGGGGCCGAGGCGGTGTGTGAATAGCTGGCAGAGAGGGAGAGGGAGAGAGAGACCTGAAGCTACCTGAAGATGCAGGGGATATTACAGGCTTCTCTTCTAGCCTGCTTGCCTACTTGTCTCTGGGGAGAAGACAAAAAGGAGAGACAGCCGTGGACACAAGTCAACAACAGAGGAAACACAGAGGAAAGCTAGAGATATGAGCTTTGCTCCCTCTACACCTTCTGTGAGGCAGCCAGGACTGAGAGAGCGGTCTGATTATGTAAGCTGTGTCCCAAATGGCACCCTATTCCCTATATAGTCAATTTGACCAGAGCTTACAGTGGGGGAAAAAAAATATTTAGTCAGCCACCAATTGTGCAAGTTGTCCCACTTAAAAAGATGAGAGAGGCCTGTAATTTTCATCAAAGGTACACGTCAACTATGACAGACAAATTGAGATTTTTTTTCTCTCCAGAAAATCACATTGTAGGATTTTTAATGAATTTATTTGCAAATTATGGTGGAAAATATGTATTTGGTCGCCTACAAACAAGCAAGATTTCTGGCTCTCACAGACCTGTAACTTCTTCTTTAAGAGGCTCCTCTGTCCTCCACTCGTTACCTGTATTAATGGCACCTGTTTGAACTTGTTATCAGTATAAAAGACACCTGTCCACAACCTCAAACAGTCACACTCCAAACTCCACTATGGCCAAGACCAAAGAGCTGTCAAAGGACACCAGAAACAAAATTGTAGACCTGCACCAGGCTGGGAAGACTGAATCTGCAATAGGTAAGCAGCTTGGTTTGAAGAAATCAACTGTGGGAACAATTATTAGGAAATGGAAGACATACAAGACCACTGATAATCTCCCTCGATCTGGGGCTCCACGCAAGATCTCACCCCGTGGGGTCAAAATGATCACAAGAACGGTGAGCAAAAATCACAGAACCACACGGGGGGACCTAGTGAATGACCTGCAGAGAGCTGGGACCAAAGTAACAAAGCCTACCATCAGTAACACACTACGCCGCCAGGGACTCAAATCCTGCAGTGCCAGACGTGTCCCCCTGCTTAAGCCAGTACATGTCCAGGCCCGTCTGAAGTTTGCTAGAGTGCATTTGGATGATCCAGAAGAGGATTGGGAGAATGTCATATGGTCAGATGAAACCAAAATAGAACTTTTTTGGTAAAAACTCAACTCGTCGTGTTTGGAGGACAAAGAATGCTGAGTTGCATCCAAAGAACACCATACCTACTGTGAAGCATGGGGGTGGAAACATCATGCTTTGGAGCTGTTTTTCTGCAAAGGGACCAGGACGACTGATCCGTGTAAAGGAAAGAATGAATGGGGCCATGTATCGTGAGATTTTGAGTGAAAACCTCCTTCCATCAGCAAGGGCATTGAAGATGAAACGTGGCTGGGTCTTTCAGCATGACAATGATCCCAAACACACCGCCTGGGCAACGAAGGAGTGGCTTCGTAAGAAGCATTTCAAGGTCCTGGAGTGGCCTAGCCAGTCTCCAGATCTCAACCCCATAGAAAATCTTTGGAGGGAGTTGAAAGTCTGTGTTGCCCAGCGACAGCCCCAAAACATCACTGCTCTAGAGGAGATCTGCATGGAGGAATGGGCCAAAATACCAGCAACAGTGTGTGAAAACCTTGTGAAGATTTACAGAAAACATTTGACCTGTGTCATTGCCAACAAAGGGTATATAACAAAGTATTGAGAAACTTTTGTTATTGACCAAATACTGATTTTCCACCATAATTTGCAAATAAATTCATTAAAAATCCTACAATGTGATTTTCTGGATTTTTTTTTCTTATTTTGTCTGTCATAGTTGACGTGTACCTATGATGAAAATTACAGGCCTCTCTCATCTTTTTAAGTGGGAGAACTTGCTCAATTGGTGGCTGACTAAATACTTTTTTCCCCACTGTATATGGGAATAGAGTGCCATTTGGGAATCAACCGTAGAGTCCTACAGTATAGTATATGAGGTGCTCATCAGACAAGAGACCAATAGGGAAAGGGTAGCCAATTAAATGATAGCCATTCTTTTGTGTTGATATAGCAACTCACATGCTTCCCTAGATTAATAGCTATTCCATAGTAAGTTCACAAAATGGAATTGTCCTTCAAAACAGGAAGACAAATTAAGTGATTATAGCATTAGCATACCATTATAGGCTGGCAAGGAAAGCAACTTGAGACTCCATCTTGGATTTACTCCAAATTGGAAAATTGTTGTGATATAATAATAATAATAATAATATAATAATATGCCATTTAGCAGACGCTTTTATCCAAAGCGACTTACAGTCGTGCGTGCATACATTTTTGTGGTCCCGGGGATCGAACCCACTACCTTAGCGTTACAAGCGCCGTGCTCTACCAGCTGAGCTACAGAGGACCACAAGACCACTGATATAATTAGCAGAGTTCATTTTCACAGATTTTCTATCAAGTCGAACAAATATTTATTTATATTTGAAGTTAGGCCCATTTAAAATGTTTGCTCCTACTGGATATTGCCTTGAATTCCATCCCATCAGCATGAAGGAAAGTCAATGCCGAAAGCAGTTCAGGGTAAAAATATCTGAGTTCTTTGCAGCGTGAGAGAATGAAACCACACTATACACTGACACTTGAGAAAAAGAGCCAACATAACAGTACTGAGTATTCAAATAACACTTGTCATCCTCAACAGCAAGAATAGACGCATAGATGCATCTACAGACATTTTAATTGCATCAAAGACAAAATTGACTATGTTTAATTTAATGTCACACATCCTGCAGTAAACTCTGGTAATTGGTGTTTCTCTAAGAAGAGAAGGAACAGGTTATTTTAGGGGTTCATGGTCAAATAAGTAAATCATAGATTGGTAACTTTTTGTCTAATTTGGCACACAGAAATGACAGGCCATGAGTAACTTGGTCAAGAATAATGGCACTGATTGGCCTATAGGGGGCGCTGTTTTAAGCAGTATCACTTAAACCCTCATATCCGTCACCCCGTTTGACCTAGAGACTTGAAACATTGTATGTAGGCGTCTTTCTTCATGCTGAACAAATGTGCCTCAAGGACCCATAAGGTCAGTCAGGATAGATTGTCCTCCATCTTGGACATTTTAGAAAACCTTTGAATACCAATTTGGTATGTAAGTAAATCCTTTGTAAATCCACTCCAGATTGGCCTATCAACTTGACACTTTTTAGGGTCATCAAATACATTGTAACACTAATGATTAAGATGTTTTATGATTATTTTCTTCTCATAGACTAAAAGTCTGATTCAATCCAAATTTGATCTTTGGACACATCACAATAGTCCCTAAAGAGTTTAAGAAAATAATGTTGAAGCATTCAAAGATAGCCACACCATACCAGCAGACGCATATAACCCATATGCTAATATGCTAATATACAGTGCCTTGCAAAAGTATTCATCCCCCTTGGCGTTTTTCCTATTTTGTTGCATTACAACCTGTAATTTAAATGGATTTTTATTTGGATTTCATGTAATGGACATACACAAAATATTCCAAATTGGTGAAGAAATTCTAAAAAATCAATAACGGAAAAGTGGTGAGTGGATATGTATTCACCCCCTTTGCTATGAAGCCCCTAAATAAGATCTGGTGCAACCAATTACCTTCAAAAGTCACATAATTAGTTAAATAATGTCCACCTGTGTGCAATCTAAGTGTCACATGATCTCAGTATATATACACCTGTTCTGAAAGGCCCCAGAGTCTGCAACACCACTTAGCAAGGAGCACCACCAAGCAAGCAGCACCATGAAGACCAAGGAGCTCTCCAAACAGGTCAGGGACAAAGTTGTGGAGAAGTACAGATCAGGGTTGGGTTATAAAAAAATATCATAAACCTTGAACATCCCACGGAGCACCATTAAATCCATTATAAAAAAATTGAAATAATATGGCACCACAACAAACCTGCCAAGAGAGGGCTGCCCACCAAAACTCACGGACCAGGCAAGGAGGGCAACAAAGAGACCAAAGATAACCCTGAAGGAGCTGCAAAGCTCCACAGCGGAGATTGGAGTATCTGTCCATAGGACCACTTTAAGCCGTACACTCCACAGAGCTGGGCTTTACAGAAGAGTGGCCAGAAAAAAGCCATTGCTTAAAGAAAAAAATAAGCAAACATGTTTGGTGTTTGTCAAAAGGCATGTGAGAGACTCCCCAAACATATGGAAGAAGGTAATCTGGTCAGATGAGACTAAAATTGAGCTTTTTGGCCATCAAGGAAAACGCTATGTCTGGTGCAAACCCAACACCTCTCATCACCCCGAGAACACCATCCCCACAGTGAAGCATGGTGGTGGCAGCATCATGATGTGGGGATGTTTTTCATCGGCAGGGACTGGGAAACTGGTCAGAATTGAAGGAATGATGGATGGCGTTAAATACAGGGACATTCTTGAGGGAAACCTATTTCAGTCTTCCAGAGATTTGAGACTGGGACGGAGGTTCACCTTCCAGCAGGACAATAACCCTAAACATACTGCTAAAGCAACAGTCGAGTGGTTTAAGGGGAAACATTTACATGTCTTGGAATGGCCTAGTCAAAACCCAGACCTCAATCCAATTGAGAATATGTGGTATGACTTAAAGATTGCTATACACCAGCGGAACCCATCCAACTTGAAAGAGCTGGAGCAGTTTTGCCTTGAAGAATGGGCAAAAATCCCAGTGGCTAGATGTGCCAAGCTTATAGAGACATACCCCAAGATACTTGCAGCTGTAATTGCTGCAAAAGGTGGGTCTACAAAGTATTGACTCTGGGGGGTGAATAAGGTGCCTTTCGAGCCACAGCCTATATCTAAATACTATACCTTGAATCCCTCTACCATTCCTAATATAAAACTTTACCACACGACCACATCTGATCATATAAGCACAATCACACCCTACTGTATAACAGCTGCTGCCATCTCCCCAGAGCTGTTTGGGCATCAGTAATTATAATAATGTTGCTCTAGGGATTATTCTGTTATGGTTTAGGTTGCTGTGACTGGGGGTTTAATAACTTGTGATCTGTCTAAGTTGCTTTCCTGTTGTGTACACCAAGAGAAGTAGAACAGGATGCTTTTCTGGGTCTGCATTTGGAACATATGTCTGAGCTGAACAGTTGCAAGAGGAAGTCAAACCAGGTGTCAACCATTGGAGACAGTTCTAACGTTCCGGCTGTGCCACGACAAAGACAACAAAGAGGAGCAGACCTAATTCTGCCCAGCAACAGAGACCGACTGTGTTTAGTTGAGACATACAAGGTGATTAACTCCGCCTAGTGTGGAAGGTATAAAAATATGCTTTTGTGACTGTGCTTGTATGCTATGCTATTCAGCTGAAGCATCCAGTTGGGTGAATAAATCGGGTTTGAGCTTTTATCGGTTTCCATCTGGGTCTGTACCTGAGAACCTAACACAGGGAAGTGAAGGGGGTGGAGTGGATGTTAAGTGGGAGTGTTAGTTCATGAAAGGCTTTAAAAAAAATGAATGGTTATGAGTCTGACCTTGGGTAAGGGGGGTCAGAAAGATGTGGGTGGAGTGGGAGGAGGGGTGCGGGAGTAGTGGTGTAGGGTACAGCTGTTTGACCTGAGGGTCGACTGCATCAAACCTTCTGGTTATTCCTCACCGGCCCTGTCCTTATGGCCCTCTCACTCTCCCCTCCCTCCCTCCATCCCTCTCTCTTTTTCTCTGTTTCTTTCTGTTTATTGTCCTCTTTTGCAAGGCTAAACCTGTTTTCCTTAACACAGCTGTGTAGTCCTGACCGGAATCCACATCCCTCCATCTCGCCATCCCCTCTCTCATTCATAGAGAATGCAGGGATTTTCCAATAACACTGGAGACACCTGACTATTGGGAAGTGGGAACCTCCAGGTGTATCCAAAACAAAACGGAACTCAAATAATTGCCTGACACATGAATTTGCACCTGCCTATTCCAATAATTACATTGAGCAACAGCCCAGTGCAGCCAGTAGGGTTACAAAATTCCGGTAACTTTTCCAAAATTCCCAGGTTTTCCAGAAATCCCAGTTGAAAGGATTGAGTAAATAAGCAGGAAATCAGGAATCCTCCAACCAAGCTACCAGCATTTTGCAAACCTAGCAGCGAGACTACCAACTCAATCTCAAGGAGTTGGGCTGAAATATTGTGACAACATTGTGTTTCCATAACTTGCATACATACAGCAATCTAAACAACTATTAATCTTGTGTACCGTATCGTATATTGATTTTCTCCCCCAAGACCTTAAAACATAGGTCATTATGACATATGAAGTCCATGGGTAATGCTAGCTAATAACCCGTGACCAGGAAAAAGCTATCAGAAATCCAATGTCCAAGGTAGAAAGAGGTCTGTGACAGACAGGGTCATATTATCACCGTCAATCACCCTGCAATCCGTTTTAGCGCTGGCACGTAGCGGGACAGCCGCAGTGTCAGGGGAGCCGAGGCCCCCTTCATTACCTGCCTGTCAGTGGAATTGTGCCCTCATATCAGGCTTCATGTGTCGCCTGTCATGTCTAGGCAGGGGCCTGTCACTGTGAATCTGCCACAGGACACAAACACACATACACACAAACAAATGCATGCACGCACACCATGGGTCTGGAGAGATGAGATGGTGAGGGGAGCTGTGTCATTGGCCCTGTTTCCTCATCCACGCCCCCCATTGGCTCTAGTGATTTAGCACCCTGTGGTACATTACAGTAAAATACAGCTAGTCATAGCAAACACATCAGAGACAGGGGTCACAGACCCTTGGCACGGCTCTAAAACCACCAGATATGGTCATAACTGGAACAGATGGCTAACCCTTAGCCTGCTAGCCTGCTATCCACTTCCAGCCATCACATGTTGCTTTACGTCTACATAGACATAGGCTGCATAGACAGAGGCTGGATCCCAAATGGCACCCTATGCCCAATATAGTGCATTACTTTTGACCAGAACCCATAGTGCTCTGGTCAAAAGTAGTGCACTACAGAGTGCTATTTGGGACGCAGAAGACAGTCATCCGAACTGCACTGAAATTACCTCAAAGTGTCCTGTGACCTTATAAGCTTTTAAAGCATTTTAATACCCCACTTCAAATACAGAACACTGTATTAAACATTAGTTTATGTCTCTTTGAAAAAAGCAAGAATGTAAAAATGCCATTCCAGGTTACCTCATAGACAAAGCAGTCTCTGCGATTAAATCATTTTTAAAAAATGCTAACATATGCCAAGTGAGTGCTCCATGGCTGCATCGCTCTAAACCCTATGCTCTGTGGTTACAGCAGGCACTAACAATGTGTGGAAAAACAATAATCTACATTCTAGACCTCATGTTCACACTTGGCATGGTCCATCTCCAAACATACAACCATGAGTGAAAAACAACATGAGTGAAAAAGTGATTTACTGTAAACCTCATAAAGGACTTGAATCCCAGATTGCCCAGATTGCCATTTAAATCTAGTAATAGCTAGATTGTGTTCCATCATACCTGCAATGGTACCTACATTTTCTGCTGGTCATTCATGTTTGTGTCTGAGATCCTATGGCTGATCAGTAATACATTTAAGAGTTTGAAGGTGGAGCCCCAGGGAGTAATGTGTTTGTCTACTGGTAGGTGGAATATTTGACCAATGCCTTGTGTCCATGCTGTAATGTGTTGGTTCTCGGGGTAACTGGGAGATGAATGTGCCCTGGGGGCTGTGGTGTCAGGGAGCTGGATTTGGGTCTTCCATTGCCTAGGGAGAGTGGTCAAAGAGTATATTGGGGACATGAACACTCTCTCTACATTAAAGCCAATGAGAAATGCTTTTGTCCTACACAGAATATAGACACCAGGGGCGGAATGGTACCAGAAATAGGCCCTGGCATTTCTAACACGCTGGACCATTTTTTCCCTCAAGGCCTCCATTATTATCCAAATAATGATTTTGCGCAAAACCCTCAATTAAGACAAGCCCACTGTGCTAAAGATGGACCAGCCCATCTGCCATTTTCCCGAACTGCCCTATGGCTAGTCCGTTTCTGACAGACACTGAGGGAGAAGGAGAGCAGTGTTTTGCTACACATTAATCTCCAGAACACTTGCAGAGTCACGCACGCCACTGTGTCCAACACAGTGAATAGTATCCCATAAAAGCCCCATAGCCAGTTTAGGTGATGCAGCCACAATCTATGACACCTGCATGCTCCAAATACTGATCCATTGTCCTCTAGGGCTGACTGACTGAACATTGGGGATTTAGTCCTTGGATGACTCAAGTTCTGGAGTGCTTCCCAAATGGCACCATATTCCATTTATTCTGCACTACTTTTGACCAGGGCCCATAGGAAATAGGGTGCCATTTGGGACGCACACCTGGCTTTCTTCGGTCGTCTGGAAGGCTAAATAGAGCGTTGTGATATGATGACGTGAGAAAGTTCAGTCCAACAACTCATCAGTGATGGTATCGATTTCTGTATGCCTCCAAAAAATGTTAGGTGTGATATTGGTGGCGGTGCAGTGGGGATTTCATGTTGTTGATGTTTAGTGTGGCTATTGATTGGTTTACTCTTTCTTCCAGAACTTGATGTTATCAGCATTGTATTGATTTCTGGGATCTTCATCACGGCTGGGAGCCACAGTGAGTCAGTCAGAAGGTGAAGGACAGACCAGTAAAGTTGTGTCAACTGCACTCAGAACAGTTCAGGAAGAGTGGAGCACCAGTGACAGGCACACACACGCCGTCCCCACTCTCTCCAAAGACTAACCTGTCACAAGCCTAGCTAACATTAGACACAAGGGACAAGGAAATAGTGAGAGGGGGAGAGTGAAAATGATATTCAGAGTCAGAGTGATAAAACAGATAGATGTCCAATTAACCAGAGGGAGAGAGAGAGGGGGATGGAGAGGGAGGGGGAGGGGGGGACGATTGTCCCGCTGATCCTCAACACAGGGGCCCCTTAGGGGTGCGTGCTCAGTCCCCTCCTGTACTCCCTGTTCACCCATGACTGCATGGCCAGGCACGACTCCAACACCATCATTAAGTTTGCCAACGACACAACAGTGGTAGGCCTGATCACCGACAACGATGAGACAGCCTATTGGGAGGAGTTCAGAGACCTGGCCCTGTGGTGCCAGGATAACAACCTCTCCCTCAACATGATCAAGACAAAGGAGATGATTGTGGACTACAGGAAAAAAATGGGGCTGTAGTGGAACAGGTTGAGATATTCAAGTTCCTTGGTGTCCACATCACCAACAAACTATCATGGTCCAAACATACCAAGACAGTCGTGAAGAGGGCACGACAGAGCCTATTCCCCCTCAGGAGACTGAAAAGATTTTGCATGGGTCCTCAGATCCTCAAATAGTTATACAGCTGCACCATTGAGAGCATCCTGACTGGTTGCATCACTGCCTGGTATAGCAACTGCTCGGGCTCCGACTGCAAGGAACTACAGAGGGTAGTGCGTACGGCGCAGTACATCACTGGGGCCAAGCTTCCTGCCATCCAGGACCTCTATACCAGGCGGTGTCAGAGGAAGGCCCTAACAATTATCAAAGACTCCAGCCACCCTAGTCATAGACTCTCTCTGCTACCGCACGGCAAGCTGTACCGGAGCGCCAATTCTAGGTCCAAAATGCTTCTTAACAGCTTCTACCCCCAAGCCATAAGACTCCTGAACAGCTAATCATGGCTACCCAGACTATTTGCATTGCGCCCCACCCCACCCTAACCCCCTCTTTTACGCTGCTGCTACTCTGTTTATTGTTTATGCATAGTCACTTTAACTCTACCCACACGTACATGTTACCTCAATTACCTCGACTAACCGGTGCCTCCGCACATTGACTCTGCACCGGTACCCCCCTGTATATATAGCCTCCCTACTGTTATCTTATTTTACTGCTGCTCTTTAATTTTTTACTCAACACTATTTTTTTCTTTTCTTAAAAACTGCATTGTTGGTTAAGGGCTTGTAAGTAAGCATTTCACTGTAATGTCTACACCTGTTGTATTCGGCGCATGTGGCAAATACAATTTGATTCGATTTGATTATTATTATTATTATTGATCATCTGGCACTAGATCCTGTATTTCTCTTGTATTTCCCCATGCTGTTCACATCTGAGGAAAGCCATTTGTGTCTGGATGTAAGGCAGCTCCACTGAGGCCGCTGTCTACCGTACAATACAGCCCCTGTTCTCAGCAGTAGATGACTCCTCCAACATCCAGCTCATGAAGAACACATCCCCAGCAAGCCATCCATCCATCCACACACACAGACACACACACACACACAGACACACACACACACACACACACACACTGGCCCGGTCAATACAGAGAGAACAGCAGGAGTGGCCAACCTCTAATCACGTGACACAGGAACGTTAATGCAGAAACAGAACGTGGGCTAACTAATCACATTCAGACAGTGGAGAGCCAAAGAATGGAACTAGTGGGGCTGGCCGGGCACCCCATTGGGTATAACTTAACTGCAGATGTGTGGGCTGAAGTAAGTTGATTAATATCCATGGTTGAACCTGGTCGTATTCACTACGAATGAAACCGAAGCAGATGGGCCGAAATAGGGAGGGACTACCTGACTGTGTCCAATAAGAAATGCTTGTTTTTGTTTTCCGTTTTGCTAACTTTAGATCCAGGCTCTATATGGAAATACTGATCCAAGGATATTGAGTGACTGTTGCGGAATGGGTGTGTGTATAGCGGGACTGTGAATGTGACTGTGACACCATGGCCCTCTTATTTAGGATCATACAGATGGAATCAGAGGTGTCACAAGGTCAAATCATTGAGGGCCCATCACAAACGGCACCCTATTCCCTACAAAGTGGTCAAAATTAGTGCACCATATAGAGAATATTGTGCCATTTGGGACTCAGATAGGAGAACACATTGGGAGATAGCACCCCTATCACAGTGGTTTCTCTTCGATTAGTCTCCTTTTCTCCTTTTCTCTCTTTCTCTCTCTCTCTCTGCTTTCTCATCTCTTTCTCTCACCATCTGTCTTCTCCCTCTCATCTTTATCCATCTCTCTCTATCGCTCTAAAGAATTATCCCAAAATAACTCATCTGTCCCATCAGTTTACCAGTTAGGAGAAACAGCGTCAATACTTAGCAGGTGTGGTTGTCTAAGCGTAGATTGACTGCTCAATATTCTCTATCGCTCTCTCTCATAAGCAAGAACACACACAAATGCACGTATGCACACACACGTACAGACACGCGCATGCACACAAATGTGACTAGTTTCAGGAAACTAGGCATATGTGGCACGTCACTACTTCACAGGAGAGGCATTTCAACGTAAACATAAATTTTTTATCAGAATGCGTTTTGGGGCAGAAATGCCTTCTGGAACATGTGAACTTTCATGTGCCTTAATAACAAACTTGTATTCCATCTGTAAATTCAAAAAAAAAAAAAAAAGATTACGAGCCTAGTTAGTTTAGCCACGGAAAAAGACAGGAACCTTCCCGCTAGCCATGATTAGCTGAGATAATGGATGGGCTGGACATGCCGGGAGAGAGGTTTGGAGTAGTCTGCCATGTAGCATGTTTCTGTCTATAACGTGAGCTGCTCAGTATGTGTTGATAATCCTTTCTATTGCACCGTTTGTGAAAGATAGAACGTTAGCCATCGAGAACTACAAAAGTTTTGCCACTTTTCTCAACAACATTGATGCCCTGAATTTAGCAGGCAGTATCGACAGATCAGTTGGAGAAAATGATACTTTCTGCACATGCCACGTCAGTGTGAACCGGAGTGACTTGACACAACGCTGGCCAAACAAGATGTAGCTACAAACAAAACAGAGTTAAATAGTTCCAGTCGGCTGTGAAGCGTTCATCCATGTATACAGTTAAGAGTCTAGCTACATTTTCAGATATTATACGTCTCTAATTGTGTCAGAAAGTAATTTTCATTGCAAGTTAAAGCGTACTGTTCATTACTTAGCAAATGCTAGCTTGCTGGCTCGCTAGCTAACTTACGTGTATGATCTGTGTAGTAATATTATTTGAATCAGAAATCCATTTGCCTTTCTAGTTATAGCCTAATGTTAGCTAGCTACAGCTATGACAATGTTTGTATTGGTAGTAGTATGAGTTCGGATTATTACTGGTTCATTGTTTAGCTAGCTAGCTAGCTACATGTCTAAACAAAAACTCCACTTCGCCAGATGATTACATGAACAATCAAGTTAGACAGGTGTGTCTGGGTGTGATTATGGCCATCTATTGTATTTCATGAACATGTGTAGAAAATAGTGACCCATCCACTTAGCTAGATGTGGGTGTGGGGTGGTTATAGCATTTCCTTCACATTACCCATCAATTTAGACAAGTGTGTTGGGTAAGCGTGATCTAATAATTATTAGATTTTATAAAATATTTTTATCTGGACACTTTCTGTTTGTGATATTGCTACTATGCAAGTAACCATTTCACTGTACTGTTTATACCTTCTGTATCCTGTGCATGTGACAAATAAACTTAGATTTGATTTGATATAGTGTGTGTTTACCAGAGACGGTAATGTGAAGAACAACATGACCTGCACCAAAGTCAGATTAGGATGTAGGTCAAGGACTAGATAAAGTGTATTTTTAGCTGGAGTTTTCATTATTGTAGGCTACTACTTTTACAATTATTAGTCTTGAAATCTTAGGTTGTTTACTAAACTACTCACTCATAAGACCGAATCGAGGCGGTTGGTCACAAATGCACGTACGCGCACACCCACACCCACACACACACAGTCTGTCAATGCCATCCGAGTGAGGGAGACTGACCTCTGTGTGTTCATCCATTCAGTTTGTTGAATCATAATTACTAACAGAGATAATGTGCAGACAATAAAACAGTCTTTCCCTCAGCATGTGGCTCTGTGTTTCTCTCTAGGCTCTAGTTTGGGCCCATCTCCGAAACAACTCATTGAGGAAAATGCGCCCAGAAAAATCACTTCTCTGCATGCGGGTATTTTTGGGGGTACAGAAAAAGGGAAATAGCTTCCACAGCGGGTATTTTGTTGTCGATATCAAAGAGAATCGCTCATTTGCTTAGAAAGCATACACTTTTATATGCAAAACACTTCACTGACAGGGGAAAGGCAAAAAAGAATGTCAAATAATGCATTTTTGTTCTTTCTCCTCTTCTCACCCTGTCATTTTGTTGATTTTTTTAAAAGTCAACATCAATAAAAAGACATGTAAAGCATACATCAAGGAGCAGAAAGCTCTTTGGATCAAATGCTTGCTGTTTGACCACCGCCTCCAATAGGTCTATCGGCTGCTCTTCAAAGATCGGGCAAAAACAACTAAACAGAGGAGAAATTGATAGACTGACAGATCTCGGATTAAATCCCCCCACTAGCTTTGATTTATTGATTTTTTTTATAAAGTAGCTGAGATTTGTTTTCGTATTTGTATTTATTACGATATCCCATTAGCTGGTGCCGAGGCAGCAGCTACTCTTCCTGGAGTTTGGTTGGCAGCTCACAACGCCAGAGCCATGATAATGCACATTGCTTTGGCACCTTGGCTACTTTACCAATCTGTGCTATCAGAAGGGAGAGAAGAGGGAGAGAGAGAGTCAGGCTGACACTTCATCAATATCTGGTGGATGATTTGAAAGACGAGTCATCCTCTGTCCCCATAGGGACCAATAACAGGAAGCAGCCAGGTCAGCTCATCTGATGGGTGCATGTAGGGCTGACTTACCTAGAGGGACAGATCAGAGGAGGCTGGTGGGGATGAGGGAGGGAGGATGGCTAATAATAATGGCTGGAATGGATTGAAGATTGAATGGAACGCTATCAAAAATAAGGAAACCACGTCTGATGTTTTTGATGCCGTTCCATTTCAGCCATTACAATGAGCCCGTCCTCCGATATCTCCACCCACCAGCCACCACTTAGATGCTTCCTTTCCCTCACAGCCTACAGACCAGTCAGTTCTGATGGTTGAGTGACGTCACGTTTGCAACCTGTCGTGATCCCTTCATTGGAGGAGGGTGCATCAATTACTGGTGTGTAATGGCATGAATAATGAATTCCTAATTAATCTGCCAGGATTAATTTACTCTCCGTCACAATTAGTGTCATCTGGGGTCGAGTAGATAAAAGACAGTTAATGAGAGTCAATTAGGAGTATTGTTGGCTCACCACCACCTGAGAACACATTTAAAATCAACTTGAAATAGACAGAGGGATATTACAACAACAGAACTGACACATAGTGTGTGTGCCAAATGGCACCCGATTCCCGACATTGTGCACTATAGGGCTTGGGTCAAAAGTAGTGCACTTTTCGAGACGAAGACATAATGAATGGACTTAGAATGTACAGAATGCACCAACATTCTATTCATATGAAGGCCTAGCACACAGGGCTACTCCTATGACATCCTCATCCTTTATAGTGCTTAGAAAATACACTGCGCTTGAACAGCTCTCTTCTAATATGTGACCTGTTTCAGGAAGCTAGGCATTCAGTGGGGGAAAAAAGTATTTAGTCAGCCACCAATTGTGCAAGTTCTCCCACTTAAAAAGATGAGAGAGGCCTGTACACGTCAACTATGACAGACAAAATGAGAAAAAAAAATCCATGCACATCTGGGCAACACAGACTTTCAACTCCCTCCAAAGAATTTCTATGGGGTTGAGATCTGGAGACTGGCTAGGCCACTCCAGGACCTTGAAATGCTTCTTACGAAGCCACTCCTTCGTTGCCCAGGCGGTGTGTTTGGGATCATTGTCATGCTGAAAGACCCAGCCAAGTTTCATCTTCAATGCCCTTGCTGATGGAAGGAGGTTTTCACTCAAAATCTCACGATACATGGCCCCATTCATTCTTTCCTTTACACGGATCAGTCGTCCTGGTCCCTTTGCAGAAAAACAGCCCCAAAGCATGATGTTTCCACACCCATGCTTCACAGTAGGTATGGTGTTCTTTGGATGCAACTCAGCATTCTTTGTCCTCCAAACACGACGAGTTGAGTTTTCACCAAAAAGTTTTATTTTGGTTTCATTTGACCATATGACATTCTCCCAATCCTCTTCTGGATCATCCAAATGCACTCTAGCAAACTTCAGACGGGCCTGGACATGTACTGGCTTAAGCAGGGGGACACGTCTGGCACTGCAGGATTTGAGTCCCTGGCGGCGTAGTGTGTTACTGATGGTAGGCTTTGTTACTTTGTTCCCAGCTCTCTGCAGGTCATTCACTAGGTCCCCCCGTGTGGTTCTGGGATTTTTGCTCACCATTCTTGTGATCATTTTGACCCCACAGGGTGAGATCTTGCGTGGAGCCCCAGATCGAGGGAGATTATCAGTGGTCTTGTATGTCTTCCATTTCCTAATAATTGTTCCCACAGTTGATTTCTTCAAACCAAGCTGCTTACCTATTGCAGATTCAGTCTTCCCAGCCTGGTGCAGGTCTACAATTGTGTTTCTGGTGTCCTTTGACAGCTCTTTGGTCTTGGCCATAGTGGAGTTTGGAGTGTGACTGTTTGAGGTTGTGGACAGGTGTCTTTTATACTGATAACAAGTTCAAACAGGTGCAATTAATACAGGTAACGAGTGGAGGACAGAGGAGCCTCTTAAAGAAGAAGTTACAGGTCTGTGAGAGCCAGAAATCTTGCTTGTTTGTAGGTGACCAAATACTTATTTTCCACCATAATTTGCAAATAAATTCATTAAAAATCCTACAATGTGATTTTCTGGATTTTTTTCTTCTCAATTTGTCTGTCATAGTTGACGTGTACCTATGATGAAAATTACAGGCCTCTCTCATCTTTTTAAGTGGGAGAACTTGCACAATTGGTGGCTGACTAAATACTTTTTTTCCCCACTGTATGTCACTACTTCACAGGAGAGGCATTTGAACATATTTTTATCAAAATGCAGTTTTTGACAGAAATGCCTTCTGCAAAATTTGAACTTTCATGTGCCTTAATAACAAACTTGTATGCCATCTGTAAATACGAATAAAATGGTATAGCCACAGAAAAGTTGGTTTAGCCATGGAAAAAGACAGGAATCTTCCCGCTAGCCATGATTGGCTGAGATAATGATTGGGCTGGACATGCCAAGAGATGAGTTCGGCTTGGTCTGCCATATAGAATGCTTCTGTCTATAACATGAGCTACTCAGTATGTGTAGATAATCCTTGCTACCGTGGCATTTTTGAAAGATATAGCAGCCATGGAGAACTGCAAAAGTGTTGCTAATGCTCTCAACAACATTGCTACCCTTAATTTAGCAGGCGCTATTGACAAAGATCAGTGGGAAAAAGTTGTGAGGGACTACTTTCTAGAGGACAATCGTGCCATGCTTACTCTTTCTGACTATGAAAATGAATCAGACGATGAGGAAATCTCTGACTTAAGTAAAAACATTTTAATTGAACCAGAAATTGTAGAATCTTCCGATGACAGTGATGGGGAAGAAACGGCGAGCAACAGTGTTTGTTGTCAAGGAAGAAGTTGACCGAGTTTTGAAATCAGTGGAATGCCTGGTGGAAGCAGAGTATGAGAAGGAGATGGAGAAAATTCTGACATTTGATTGTATCTGTGACAGAGAGGGAGAAAGATCTGATGATTCTTATGGCACTGCACACGATCAGTGTGTGCCGGAGTGACGTCTTACTTAGTTAAAGGGGATCCAGTCTGCCAGGAAGCGTTCATCCATGTATATGGCTCAGAGTATGTGAGCTGAGCTGAACGGTCAGAAATCCCGCTCATCGCTCATGCACACCGCTCCGGCACTCCACGTCCTTTCCAACCACTCCTATTTTTCTATTTTTGTGACTACCTGGACCTACCATTTGGTTTTGAAGTATTGAAACCAAACCATATGATTTGAATGAAAAGTATTTTAAGATGAAACAGGGAAAGGTGACTGTAAGATGCGCTCATAATTTCAAATAAGCTACATGTCGTATAAAGCAGCACATAAACACTCTATATAGGTCAGGAGCCAGACAGGGAGCCTAAGAAGGAACAAAAAAAATGATTTCAGCTATATTATTTCAATTATTTCAAGGCTATAGCCTACAAATAAATACATTGTTAAGCATTTGCGTGTGCGACACACTAGGCTGGCAGGAACATTAAGCGCTCAGCATTTAAACAACATTTTGTTGTATTAAATCGTTATAGTCTATAAATTACACATATAGGCTGTGACTTACTTAGAATTAAATACAAATTAAACGAAAAATGCCTTATTAGGCACCATCTACAGTACAATATGCCAGGCCTATAAGGCCAAAATCAATGATGGCCTATTAGATAGATGATAGAATGAAAATGAACAAAACCTTTAAGAGATTTGATTTTTTGTTTATAAATACTTTGCTACAATGACACACTTAGCTAGCTACCCACCTCGTTCCTTCCTATTAGCATGTGCACGTAGTAAGGACACCATCATGCTTTCGGGATACCTGTCTTTTCAGATTCCACAATGATTCTCTTTCTCATGCTCTTGGTCGTCCTCATCTTTGCAAGTCACCTTGATTTTTCACCTGTGTGTTTTATCAGTTTCTTTATGAAAATATTTATCATACTAGATGACAGTAGCTAAAGCAAGGGGCTATAGCAGCACACAAGTAGACTACAAATGCATGCTGTGCCGGGCATGCCCTGAGCTCGTGAAGTGAGCGCTACTGGAGCACAATTGGAGCGAAATTGGAGCGGGCGAGAAGGCCGACGATCCAGCCTTTGGGAAACTCGCTCCATACTACAGTATTTCATGCGTGGTAACTAGCTATGACAATCCATTTGTGTTGGGATTATGGTTAATTGTTTAGCTAGCTAGCTACATGTCAACAAAAAAAAAGACACAAATTTGTCAGATGATTACATGACCCATCAAGTTAGCCAGGTGTGTCTGGGGATGATTACGGCCATCTATTGTATTTGAACGTGAACTACACTACCTTACTCACTCTGTTTAGCACATGGCCTCACATGTGAATCCTTAAAGAGATGGGTGGGGGTAAGGCTTAAGAGGGTGTGTAAAAAACACTATTTCAAATTTTGCTAAATAAGACTGAAAAGAGGTGGTCGGTCACATATTCAACAGTAAATGCCCAAGGCTGACAACATCAATTACCTGAGGCAAATAAAGCTGCTAGCTACGAGGAAAAACAACCAACGTTTTCACAACCAACTTTTCTCACACAGACCAGCCAATTTATTATGAAAAGTCTTTGCACTGTGTGCACTCCACCACAAACTATGGCTCAAAATCAAGAGGGGTGTTGGTTTGTTTGTCTTAGACTGTACAAAGGCTGTCTGCCAAATTGCACCGTATTCCCTATAGAGTGCACTACTTTTGACCAGAGCCCTAAAGTAGTGCACTATATAGGGAATAAGGTGCCTATTGGAACTAAGGTTCTTTCAAGAGAACACAATTAACTCTCAGACACGCCACAGGGCACTCCAGCGGATTAACACAGGCCTCACTGAGAGAGTCTTCGGTTACCTGGGCAGAGCTGCCTGCCAGTCGCTACCTGTCACACACACACGCATGCATGCACGCACATACACACATTAACTTTCTATGCACACACACTGGATAATGCTTTTTAATCATTGGTGGAAATACCAGTCTATGTGCTCCAACTTCATAGGCAAATATACTTCATATGCTAATAAATCCTCAAGTGTGTATGTTTCTATTTTAAATCATGCAAAAGATGGTCCTCATAAGGGACTTCAACTAAGTGTAACCCGACTGGACAAAATTGCAGAAGATTGTGTTGATTATACCCGTTTTCAGTGTGCCCGCCGAGAGGGGATTCTTTCTCCAAAACAGAGTAACGGCCTCAAGATCGTGCCTTCTTTAGGACAAAGTAACAAAGCTGATGCGCATCGCAAGCTGCTCCAAGGAGTTGGACAGTTTTGACCTCCCAACAGCAGCGGCTTACTTTGAGCAGGCCAAGGTCCACCGCAAACGCAAGTAAATTAGAGGCAAAGTATTGTGTTTTTCAGGCCCGGTCCTGACAGTTCTGCTGCCGCCCTAGGTAAGATCAACATATGCCGCCCCTGTGTCATGTAAGTATAGAGATTTGGAATGGATTGCTAGACTAGAGTAGAGTAATGATGTGTATCACGCACAATTGGTGCATTTCAGTTGAGCTTATTCAGCTGCACTTGGAAACAAAACATTGTTGCCAACTATTCACATCGGAGAGTTACAATGTTGCAATCACTAGGCAGTCAACTGCCTATAGTAGGAAACAGAGTTATTAATAAGCCACGTATATCACACATGACACGAGTCACAACCCCACGATAGTTCAATTGACAAGAAACAAAAGATTTATTAACATCATCCAGTAGAACTGTGAAAAGAGTGAGATATAATGTCAGCTTTGGAAACAAGTGCTTTCATAAATGCATGGTGCGGGACTCGTTTCACAGGAACTTTGTAAAATAAGCTTTCTTTCAATGAACCAGCCTTAACGAATTTTGTTTATTTACATAACAAATTTGATTGTCCAACATCAGTTTTATAATTTATTCATTTTGAGCCCACCTAGAATGTCCTCTTTCCACGACTGTGGTGCTGAATCGCAGCGTGAATGGGGATTGGGGCGGCCATCCGGGTCATGTCAAATTATCGTCAAAGGTTTATTTTCTTTGGATTTTAGCTAGCCCTAACCCTTTTCCTAACCTTAACCTAATTCTCCTAACCTGCTACGTTAATTCTCCTAACCTGCTGCGTAAATTCTCCTAACCTGCTACGAAAAGTCAAATCTGATGTGAATGTGACAAAAGCTCGAACCCTTCTAGCCATGACCAGCCGGCCCTGGTGTTCGTAGACAGCCATGTTTTGTTATTTAATAATTAAAATGTTCATCGTTCGCAAATTATATTATACAAATATTATATTTTGAAGTTGTCTTTTATTACTGTGTAGGCGACTTGTTCTTCTAGGCATCATTTTTATTATATATTTTTATATATGTTCATTTATGATTTATAGCGGGCAATGTTTTGCTTTTCAATAAAATGCTAATTTCTATTCTGTTAAGGTGAATTACAATAATCTAAATGTAATTTTGAGCACCCTGGGTGGACGCCCTAATGTGTTACGCACCCAATGCATATGGATGTCCGGTAAATTTCTCAAATGTCTGGTAAATTAAAATCTTGTCAGTCACGTTGTCTGGCGCCAAATTTTCATAACGGAAACCCTTCCACACACTCACACATACTTACACTGACACCCCAACACACACATACACACACACACTACATACGCACACCTGCACACATGCATACTGATGCCACACACACACACACACACACACACACTCACACACACACAAAAACTTTCACACTCACCACATACGCTGCTGCTACTGTTTATTATCTATCCTGTTGCCTAGTTACTCTACCCCTACCTGAATGTACATAGCTACCTCAATTACCTCTTACCCCTGCACATCGAATCGGTACTGGAACTCCCTGTATATAGCCATGTTATTCTTTACTCATTATCTTTATTCGTTATTTACTGTGTTTTTATTCCTTGTGTCATTATTTATATATTTTTTTATCTTTAACTCCTCATTGTTGGAAAAGGATCCGTAAGTAAGCATTTCACTGTTAGTCTACACCTGTTGTTTACTAAGCATGTGATAAATACAATTTGATTTGATTTGAGCTATCGTTACAGTACAAAGCGTGAAAACAAGGCTCTATGACTAGGCCTGGGAATTGCCAGGGACCTCACGATAGGATATTATCACAATAGTTAGGTGCCGATACGATATGTATTGCGATTCTCACGATTCTATACAGTATGTATTGCGATTCGATACAGTGATTTTACTGCGATTCGATGTTCCAAACATATTGCTCACTATATATCTGCTGCAGAGGGACAAGAGAGGGCCATGAGAAAATTAGTTTTGATCAGTCATGGAAATAAAAGTGCTTAAAACGAATTGGCTCATTATTTAAAAATAAGATGGAGAACAAGCTATGAAGGCAAAATGCTGGAGTTTTGGTGCAGGTACAAAGTAAAATATTGCGATATTGTCAAAACGACATGATATAGCTTCAAAAATAATATCCTGATATGTAACTGTACAGATTCCCCCCCCCCCCCCAAAAGGTTTTGCTACAGTGTGCCCTAATGAATACGACCCAGGTAAATAATCACAGTCAGCGTGTTAACAAAGACTTCCAGGGAACATAACATGGGCAGTTGAAGAAAAACTGCCCCACTTCTCAGTTTCAAGTTCCACCAGTCAGTAAGACCCCCAGAGTAGATAGTGGACTTGAGTGAGAATCCAAGGGAAACACATTCTATGTATTGTGGAGGGAGGGATGAGCTCGCTGCAGACACAGACTATGCATCCCAAATGGCACCCTATTCCCTATGTAGTGCACATCTTTTGACCAGAGCCCTATTGACCCTGGACAAAAGTAGTGCACTACATAAGGGATAGGGTGCCATTTGGAATGCAGGGATACAGGCAGGGCCCAAACAGCTGGGAGACATCAGGACATATCAGGAGTGCCAGACAGCGAGCTTCCAGCCCGCTCAAACGAACACTGGTGGTTGATGGGAAGAGTCCTTCAACACAGGTCCTGCCTTTCCAGTCAGCTCCTCATAGTTCCTAAAGATCTGCTGATCTGCTGGCCTACACCAAAACAGCAACCACTAAGTAGATCACCAGTGCAACTATCACTGCTTTAGATTAGGGACAGGAGTTTTTCCTGACCCTGTGACTAGGCAAACTCCAGGCCTGACTAGATATACAAGCAGAGCTGTGCAAACTGGCTGTTTTTACATGTTGAGCTTAAATTTAAACATGTGAAACCATATTTTAATTAATAAATTGAGAGTTCACATGTTAAAACAACCTTTTTCACATGTTAGGAGAATAACATGTTTTCACCTCACATTAGAAAAACATTAACATGTGAAAATCACATCTGCAGTTTCATATGTAAGAATATTCCACATGTATAAATCTCACTTTCAAATGTGGAATTGTAAGTTTAAATCTGAAAAACATTAACATGTGAAAATCACATTTGCAGTTTCACATGTAAGAGAACCCTACATGTGAAAATCTCACTTTCACATGTGGAATTGCAAGTTCACATATGGGGGTGAAATAGTGATATTCTCCTCACGTAAAAAAGGTGATGTTAGCATGTTGCAGTAGCAATGTTTCCACATGTGGAATTGCTAATTCTGTAATGTCATTCTGTAAAAACGTTACTTAGCCTACCTGAATATAATAGTTAAAATGCTAAATCAGTCACACAGAATGTTTCTTGGTCGTCTTAAAGAAATCTACTTTGAAAAAAAGGTATACACCTCACACATGTTTATGGCCTTAAAAAAAAGAAGACACCTATACCATGTCAGTTGAAATGTATTCAATTTTGAGTTTTCATCCCAATATTACACTTTATATACAACACAGAAGACTGAAATATAACAAAACCGTAAGACATAGAAACACTGGATTTCCGGTGCTTAAAAAAATTATGTTTGAAAACAACAATTAATTATATTCCACCCATGAGACCACAAGAGGGTGATTTGGTCATTTCACTGCAGGAAAAGAAGCCCAGTGAAAAGAACAGAGAAGCGCTCTGTGTCTCCATATTTCTTTATCCTGTTTCCGGTTTGTACGCATGGTTACGTTTTCAGAATCTAGAGATAACATGTTAACTAAACTGTGAAGAGTTTTCTGGTCATTTAGATGTATACTGAACAAAAATATAAATGCAACAAGCAAACAATTTCAAAGATTTTACTGAGTTACAGTTCAAATAAGGAAATCAGTCAATTGAAATTAATTCAATAGGCCCTAATCTATGGATTTCACATGACTGGGCAGGGGTGCAGCCATGGGTGGGCCTTGGAGGGCATTGCGGTGCCAGGCCCAGCCAATCAGAATGAGTTTTTCCCCACAAAAGGGCTTTATTACAGACAGAAATCCTCCTCACTTTACATGTTGCGTTTATATTTTTGTTCAGTGTAAAATGTAATTGTTTTGACCAAGTGAAAATCTAGTGAGATTCTTAGTGCAAATTTAGACAAAATAAAAAAACCTAGCTTGCTAAAACAGAAAGTCAAGCGGTTCCTCTAATTGTGCTTGTCAGTTTCCACAAGTTTATAATGCTAGCTCGCTGGCTCATGTTTGTATGCAAGTCGATCAAATAAAATAAAATTGTATTTATCACATGCTTAGTAAACAACAGGTGTAGACTAACAGTGAAATGCTTACTTACGGATCCTTTTCCAACTTGAGGAGTTAAAGATAAAAAATATATAAATAATGACACGAGGAATAAAAACACAGTAAATAACGAATAAAGATCATGAGTAAAGAATAACATGGCTATATACAGGGAGTACCAGTACCGATTCGATGTGCAGGGGTAAGAGGTAATTGAGGTAGCTATGTACATATAGGTAGGGGTAAAGTGACTAGGCAACAGGATAGATAATAAACAGTAAGCAGCAGCGCATGTGGTGAGTGTGAAAGTTTTTGTGTGTGTGTGAGTGTATGTGTGGCGTCAGTATGCATGTATGCTGGTTTGGTTTTAGTGGGACTATCAATTGATTTTCAACAGGACCATGACCCAACACACCTCCAGGCTGTGCAAGGGCTATTTTACCAAAAAAGGAGAGTGATGGAGTGCTGCATCAGATGACCTGGCCTCCACAATCCCCCGACCTCAACCCAATTGAGACGGTTTGGGATGAGTCGGACCGCAGAGTGAAGGAAAAGCAGCCAACAAGTGCTCAGCATATGTGGGAACTCCTTCAAGACTGTTGTAAAAGCATTCCAGGTGAAGCTGGTTGAGAGTATGCCAAGTGTGTGCAAAGCTGTCATCATGGCAAAGGGTGGCTATTTGAAGAATCTCAAATGTAAAATATATTTTGATTTGTTTAACTAACTTTAACACTTTTTTGGTTACTACATGATTCCATATGTGTTATTTCATAGTTTTGATGTCTTCACTATTATTCAACAATGTAGAAAATAGTACAAATAAAGAAAAACCCTTGAATGAGTAGGTGTGTCCAAACGTTTGATTGGTACTGTATATATACAGTATATATATTTCCACATTACATTTTTCACATGTGATTTGTTTATACATGTGTGTTCATGTATCTGAAAACCACATTCGTTTTTTCTTACATGTTATTTTTTTGTAATGGTAGAGCCGCCCCATCAGTCATTCAGCCTATTAGCAAAAACAAATGACCGAACAATGTTTTCCTCTTGCTTTCCCACATACACATACACATGTTCTGCGACACTTTCTCTGTTTCTCCGCCTGAGGCAGCCCGCCAATAAATCAGAGCTAATTTATTTGTGCAGCATTTAGTACTTCTTAAAATGAACTCAACACAATTTACATGAGGAGCACCTACCCATCTCTGTGAATGGAGAATCTGACGACAACACAATTAACAACCATACAGTAAACACCCATATGACAAATACCATCTCAAAGCTAATGGACCACGGGAATTGTCCTTATTATTCTGATAGAAAAGGTCTCAGAGTGAGACGATATTTACCCATTTGCTGACAAAGGTGATAGTTCACAAAAACATGACTTTGATTTCAACTTCAAAGTCATGATCTGTCCTCCCCATTTCTGACCCAAAATGTACTTGTAGTAATGTGAAGTATTTTCTTTTAACCCAAGACACTTAATTGACTGTTGTTGATGCAGGGCATGGTTGCTGGTAGTAAGGATTAGTTTGTTTGGGAGAGGGAGAGACATTTGGACAGCGACACAGTCTCTTTCCAGGCACAGAAACAAAGACTCTGTTGTTGCACTCAAGCGAGGGAATCCCATAATTCTGCTTGCAGACCGTTCAAAACATATTTACCAGACACAAATATCAATGAGTACATTACAGCATCAACAGTAGAACAATTGTAAGTGAGAAGCTGGCAAGCTGCATGTCATGTCCAGAGTGCTTTATTAAAACTCAATAAACCGATCTGGATGTGGTTGGCATTGGATCAGGAGACAGGTTCCTGTTGAACTTTACAGAAAACTTTCTCAGTGCAAAAAAAAAGAAAAAGAGAAAAAGAGAGAGAGAGGAAAAGGAAATATGAGTGAATGACAAACACACACCTAGAGAAACACTCCCTCTCTTACACACACACACACACACACAAACACACATTAACCACACACCCCCCTCCCCGAACACACACACACATGCTACATAGGCATTTAGCAGCATGTTGTTAGCCCCAGTGAGTGACACAGTCTGGTCTGGTACAAAGGGGAGCCACTGCTCCTGCTGGGCTGGGGACATGAAGCCTGCTGACAGGCTAGGGTGAGAGGGTCCTCCCCTGGCTCTTTGTCTTCCGTTCAGCATGCCTGGACACACTGAAAGGCCCCTGAAGGCCTGTGGCCCTCCTTCGACACACCCAGAGGGGGGTCTTCAGCACTCCACACTCGCTGGGGACTGTGAACACTCAATACACACACCAAACACAGAGAGAGAGAGAGAGAGAGAGAGAGAGAGAGAGAGAGAGAGAGAAACACACAAACATAACAAATATTGTGGCGTCCCATCTGTGTTCCACCCCATTACCTCATTGATGCAGCGCGCTAACTGCTGTTACCCAACGGGGACCACTGATACAGAGTAGACAGAGTAGACCACACAAAGCATAACTGACTGCTATATACAGGTAGCCAGTTCCTCTGAGGCAGCGAGCAGCTCTCTCTGTTCTTGTAAAACCCAACAGTCTGCTGTGCTGACTCTTAGGTTGGGTAACTCAGTGAAACTCGTGACACTTGCTGAAGTGTATAATGTTTTAGGGCTTTACTCTTTAATCCCTCTGTGACTGGCTGCTTTAAGACGTTGTCTCCATCCTCAATGTGTCACTGTCGGAAGAAAGCCTTCTTTTTTTACATTAGCAGTAACTCCCCTTTATGTAGACTGAACATGTAATGACTGTAGGACCAAGAACATTTATTCAAAATCGCTCCTGAAGTTTCATTATTGTATGTTCAAAATATGGCAGTTTTCTTGCAACAGCGATGACTGTTCAGGTGCTGTTTCTATCCTAACTGACATTTCCAGCAGCTATGAGGTATTTGAGAGCTCAGATTCTTCCCGTGGTTGTGTTGATAACCGAGAACGACAACATGCAATCTTACATGATTTAGTGTGAACCTTCCTTACACAGAACCGACTATACAGGTGTAACATACATCCCTTCATAGCCCATACTATTACCAGGTGGTCTTGCATACTACCATCCCTAACTCACTCTATCACCCCTCTACACTAGAACCCTTGCCAGCCCATGACAAAAAGCAAAAGATGGGGGGAGAAGTAAGGGAGTGCACACTCCCCAAATCTCCTCTCCTCCTTAATCATCACACACTCACCCCTGCCCTGCAGGCAAAGGAAGCCTGGTGAAAATCCCTCCATCTCAGAAACACATTTATCTTTCTTGTTAAAACTCTCCAGCTCAGCCAACGGAAGCATTGTACAGCTGCTGGGACAGCCAGACAACAGATAAGGCTCCACCTGTGGATTAATCTCTGGTTCAGACGCTGGTCTGAGATCAGTTGTCATAGACCATGATAAGCCTACCCTGCTGGGCTGTTTATTAAAGGGTTTATCATGCATGGTAAATTGAATTCTCCCTATTCAGTTATCTTAACCTAGCACTCAGTTAAGCCCATTCAGATGCATGTTATTCAGTAAAAGTCACGTATAGCCAACACCAATCCACCAATTCCTGCTTTCTCAAACTTTTATAGGGGGCCTAATAAAGTGCTTATATAGGCCCAGCGCAGTCAAAAACGTGATTCTCCTGTGTTTTATATATATTTCCACACTATGAGGTTGGAATAATACTGTGAAATTGTGAAAATGATGATGATGTTCTTTTAGTGTAAGAGCTGTTTGAAGACTGCCAGAAATTCTGCCTGTCTTGGTGGAATGGAGCTTTGGCCTTTCCATGGTGAAATTAGTTAAATAGACCAATAAGAAAGAGAGTTCCAAACCACTCTGACAACAGCTAGTTTTCAGTTTTCCACTCCCAACTCAGACCACTCCCAGACAGTCCTAGCACAATCATTGCCTGAGAAATTGCTCTTTGCTAAGAAGCTATTTTCTTTTTGACCATTTTATTTGAAAACCATCACAGTAAGGTACTTAATTGTTACCCAGAAATGATTTGATATTGAGATAAAACGGCTGCATTAGACCTTTAATCTAATACACACAATACAAAAGCACAAAACATACCCCACTGAGAGTGATTACTTTTTTCTAAGAAAAAGCTAAGAAAAGCTAAAAGCCCCAATGAGTGTGCGAGACAAAGGGAAGAGATGGACATGAAAGAGCTTGAAAACAGCATGAAAGACAATGGCTGTACATAAAGAGCAGCTTAACTGCACCGGGTTTCATTAACTATTGGCCTCTTTGCTTTGTCTCAGTGCCTATTGAGCCCCTCTCACCCCTCTCTTTCTGGCTTTACCCTCTATCCTCTACCCCATGCCCCCTACCCTCTACCCCCTGTATAAGGGTCCTTCACAGAGCAAAGGGGTGGACCCGAGATGACAGGATCTGAGGCGTGACTAACACAAGAGCCTGGTGTTGCCGTGTTGTGGTACGGGACCGTACCATCCCGGTCCTGTGTGGCATAGAGGACTTGTCACCACATATAGAGCAAGACCATGACCAACACCAACCACCACCCCCTCATACCACACCACAACCCCGTCATCCACCGTCCATTCATGGAAGCTTCTTTCAGGAGGTAATTCAGAGAGCCACTAAAGAGACTTTCATTCTGACCAGTTAGAATGTGCAGTGTCACAGACAGAGAGAGAGAGAGAGAGAGAGAGAGAGAGAGAGAGAGAGAGAGAGAGAGAGAGAATAGAATTCCTTCCTAGAAGGCTTATAAACTTCCTGCACTTCTCCTCTTTCTGACTTAACACTGTTTCATCTTTCAGAACAGACAGACAGAGCTCTTTTGTGGACCATTTTGCCAGTAAGACTTCAAATCAAATCAAATCAAATCAAATTTTATTGGCCACATGCGGCAAATACAACAGGTGTAGACATTACAGTGAAATGCTTACGTACAGCCCTTAACCAAAAATGCATTTATTTTTTAATAAAAAAAGTAAAATAAAACAACAACAAAAAAGTGTTGAGAAAAAAAGAGAAGAAGTCAAATAAAATAACAGTAGGGAGGCTATATATACAGGGGGTACCGGTGCAGAGTCAATGTGCGGGGGCACTGGCTAGTTGAGGTAGTTGAGGTAAAATGTACATGTGGGTAGAGTTAAAGTGACTATGCATAAATAATTAACAGAGTAGCAGCAGCGTAAAAATATGGGGTGGGGGTGGGGGTGGGGGGCGGGGGGGCAGTGTAAATAGTTTGGGTAGCCATGATTAGCTGTTCAGGAGTCTTATGGCTTGGGGGTAGAAGCTGTTGAGAATCTTTTGGACGTAGACTTGGCACTCCGGTACCGCTTGCCGTGCGGTAGCAGAGAGAACAGTCTATGACTAGGGTGGCTGGAGTCTTTGACAATTTTGAGGGCCTTCCTCTGACACCCACACACAGCCCGACACTTCACCAGACAAGTCAGATAGGCTGTATTAGCCTTGAAGGTCAAACTCAGCCTTTTGAAGTTTGAGTGTGGCGCTGCTAAGAAACCACTGCATCAACTCTATGTCTATGTGCGTACATGCGTGGCTTGTATCTGTGTGTGTCAGTGTGTGTGAGAGCGAAGGCAGCCATTATGATGGATGAGAAGCAGGGTCCCCAGAGCTAGGGATGTGGATAACTGCCTGTCCTGGTTAAGTCACTCGCTAACTGAGAACCCATGAAACTCTGCATAGCACAGTGTAGAACAGTACAGCACAGCACTGTGCATGAAACCCATACAACAGAGCTCTCCCCTTTCACATGGCATTCCACACACAACCACAATCTTAGCACATTAACAGTCCTCAACGCAAGCTTTTAAATCAGACCGCATCGTTAGCGAGCAGATCAAGACTGACTGGAGCAGCACACGCTAAGTGGCCTATACAGTTTCTCTCTCTGAGAGAGAACCAGAGTGAGAATTAACCCCAAAATCACCCTGAAATCAAACCTCCATATTCTGTTCTCATCAGTGTGTGAGCGTGCCACTGGCATCACCCAGAGTAGTCACATGGCGGGAATGTTTAAAAGCAATGTGTTTAGCCCATGAGATCTTCTAATGCCGTCCAGATGTAAGCCACAGCTCCTCTCATTTCTAACTATGTGTGCGTGTGTGAGCGTGCGTGCGTGCACGTGGACGTGTTTAACTATACTTGTGGGGACCAGAAGTCCCCACAAGAATAGTAAACAAACAAAATGTGAACATTTATTTTGTCCCCACAAAGTCATTTGCTATTTCTAGGGGGTTTAGGGTAAGGTTTGAATTAGTGTTAGGGTTCAAATTAGGTTTAGGGTTAGCAGCTAGGGTTAGGGTTAGGAGCTAGGGTTAGGTTTAGGGTTAGGGTTAGGTTTTGGGGTTAAGGTTAGGGTTAAGGTTAGGTTTAAGGAAAATTTGATTTTGAATGGGACTGAATTGTGTATCCCCACAAAGTTAGCTATACAGACTGTGTGTGGGGGTGTGGCTATAGCCATCCAAACATGTAACTTTTCCCTGTCCTCTGCTGCTGTGGATGCTGGCCAATGAGAGAACCAGAGCGGGTGAGTCAGTCTCCACAGTGAGTTGTACACAACAAGGTCCCAGATACCCAGTGAACTTCAGAGGGAACAACCTTTGGGCTCACACACACCAACAGCACGGCTGACGTTCGTTAGGGTATTTCTTGTCCTTTACTTCCTGTCTATTAATAATGTACTATCTAGGAAAGGAGAGAGGCACTTCTCACCATAAATATGGTCAGTTAATGCTATGACAAGGGACGCACCTCACTGGACAGCTACTCTAAAAATAATGCCCTATATAGAACAGAGGCAGAGAGAGGTGCACCTGGAAAGATCTCCTCTGAAGGTCCTGTGTGGCTCAGTTGGTAGAGCATGGCGCTTGCAACGCCAGGGTTGTGGGTTCGTTTCCCACGGGGGGCCAGTATGAAAATGTATCCACTCACTAACTGTAAGTCACTCTGGATAAGAGCGTCTGCTAAATGACTAAAATGTAAGTTATGAATCTCTCCAAGCCTTTTAGAGGTTGACAGCTGGGTCCCTGTCCATGTGTTTGCTAATAACAGTTGAGGTTGGAGAACTTTGCTGCATTTGAGGAAAAACGGGCGGTGGTTGGAATGGATGAGAATGGGAATTATTTTATTCCATAACCTCTTCAGAAACAGTGTGACACTTTAATCCACAGCTTACCTCTGAAAGGCACAGAGTTCTCTAGATTGAACGTGAGCTTTTGATAATTCTACTTAAGACTGGTCCCAGATCAGATAAAACAAGGCCCTGGTAGACAGTACATGCACTGACAGAGAGACAAACTCAATCAGATGGTTGAAGGGGCGCACCACTGCCAAATCATATCTTTGTTCTTTCCTGTCATGGAGAAAATCGTATTTCTTAAAGAATGTTAATAGTTGGGTCAAAGAATGCAGGCTGTTTGATTTATAGAATGCCAAAGCTAAGTCAAAATGCAAAACATGATCTTTCTCATTTGATTTTCAGAAATCCTACCCTATATGTATGAAAAATAAAAAATACAAAATGTATGCACTCACCTAACTGTAAGTCGCTCTGGATAAGAGCGTCTGCAAAATGACTCAAATGTAAAAATATATGGCCATGTTCATCAAGTAGTTAATGATTCACAAAATCACAACTAATATATTTAAAACATTAAATGTGATAATAAAGAAAACCGAGAAAAAACACATTCAACACCTCTTACTATATTCCCTTATATTAATAAAAGTATGATAACACGTTGGGACAGACTGTGTTATACACATTTTTATAGTAAGGATAAGAAATTATCTGACATAGCCTATCATAAAGTCTCCGACATAGCCTGGCTCGATCGCTGAAATAGAAATAGTGTAGAACAATAGCCGTGCACACATCCAAAACCACCAGCCTTCAATATCCCCCTCATAAGCGCGGGAGCGCGCAGTACACGCACGCACACACACCACGAACCTCAGGAACCCTCACTCACGAGCGCACAAACCGTTATAACCACAATATCACAGCAATAATGAAAACCATGTAGCCTATAGTTTGTATTTAGTCTCAATACAAATTCTTATTTGACAGTTATAAAGGCAGTAAAAGATACGGTAAATACGTCTACTACAAACCTAGTTTCATTATTGTACACCATGAAAGTGATTGCAGCATTGCACCGTATTACACCACACCACACCGCACTTAATAATAAATAAAGCATTGTAAACGTTTCTCTATACAAGACATCATGCATAGTGTTTTATTTTGTTATCATTAAATATGGAGAGATCTTCATGGTGCAAATATAAGAGGTAGTCTGGGGTCTTACCGTTCGTCAGGTCCCCTCCGGGCACTTGAAACGCATTTCCAAAAGACAGAAAAACTAAAACAACTCCAACAACAAGGTCGAATGTCTTCACACCTGCCATATCCGAGATCCACGATTGATTGCACTGCTCCTCTTTTTAGAATGTTATTTTTTTTCATACACCAAAAATCGTAGGTGATCCAAAACATAGACTCCACTCCGTAACTCTCCTCGAGTGTAGTCTGCAAGAGAGCCTTTTGCGGAGCAAAACCTGTCTGCGCTGTTCGTTGGTTTGCAGACGCCGAATATGATGTGTGGTGTTTTGTTTGTTTGTGTGTGTGTGTGTTTGTGTGCGTGCGTGAGTGAGTGAAGGTTTGCGTGAATGGGCGCATACACTCGTCGGTCCAACAAGGTCCCGGGCCACCACCAAAAAAGCAACACGGTTCAGAATATTGGGGTCATCCCAGCTCCACACACATAGGTCTCATTCCTACCCGGGAAAGAAGAGGTGCAATTTGAGTTGGGTTTTCAGAGAGGATGGTGAGATGCCCTGGCTCCCTCGTCACCAATCCAACACCACCAAAAGTATTTTGCTTTTTACAGTCAGTGCAAACCACCAGTTTAGCAACAATACCGTGGCAGATGCAGCTGGAATATGTTACCCACAACTTACTGGATAATAATGGACTTTTCTGTGACAAAAGACAGACAATAACTTATTACACTATGAGACAGTTTTTTAAAGTTTTTTTACAACCAACCATAACATCTTTGTTGAAAACACCCTATACTATATGTAGCCTAGACAGCCCATAGTGCATGGACGCTAGATCTGCACAATTGTCTAGTCATCCCCGTTAATACACTAGTGTCCGCCGTGGACCGGCTCATACATAAAGCATCATCCATTCAGGCTGCAAGTGCATCATTTTCCTCGTTAACTATCTTTAATGGCGATAAGGCGAGAAAACATGATTTTCCACCACCATTTTCATATTTAGGATGTTGCACACCATGTTCAGCCAAGAGGCACATGCACAGATTGGGATCTACCTGGGCAGAGCTCATCCCCCTTTGCCCTTCCAGTCTCCAAAGTGCCCCATACAAAAAAGTCCTGCAGGATATCCCACAGGATTTTAGGGGCCACTTTCCTGTAGGACAATTCCTGAACGATCCTATAGGAATCATGCATGTAGTCCTTCAGGAAAACTATCCTGTAGGATATACCACAGGATTTTCGGGGCCACTTTCCTGTAGGACACTTCCTGTAGGAATCATGCAGTTAGTTCTTCAGGAAAACAATCCTGCAGGAATCCTGCAGATAGTCCTCAAATAAATCCTGAAGTATTTTTTCCTGAAGGACTACATGCAGGAATTGTCCTACACCAAATTGGCCCCAAAATCCTGTGGAATATACTGTAGGGCCATTTTCCCGTAGGACAACCTGCTGGATTCTTTCCTCATCCTTCAGAGAATGTCATGTAGGACAACCCACATTCTTACAAAAGATTGGACAGATTGCACAAGATATCAGATTGAATGGCAATTTTATTATCCAATGAAGCAACAACTGACGTGTTTGATTGTCGATTTCACCAGCACTGCATAAAAGATGATTCCTAGGAGAAAGAAAATATGAGATTTTTAATAAATATGGGAAAAGCATATTTTGTAACAGGAGTGAGAGTAATGGTGACATCACATGAACAGCTTATGTGTATTGGTGTGAAGGGAAATTAATGTCTGCAATGGTCAACTTGGTGATAGTTGGTCAAATCAAATCAAATGTATTGGTCACATACACGTGTTTAGCAGATGTTAGTGCGGGTGTAGTGAAATCCTTGTGTATCTAGCTCCGACAGTGTAGTAATATCTAACAAGTAATCTCTAACAATTTCACAACATATACTGTACCCAATACACACAAATCAAACTAAAGCAATGGAATTAAGAATATATAAATAAATGGCCAAGCAATGTCAGAGCGGCATTGACTAAGATACAGTAGAATAGTATAGAATACAGTAAATACAGTGGCTTGCGAAAGTATTCATCCCCTTGGCATTTTTCCAATTTTGTTGTGTCACGCCCTGACTCAGGGGACACGTATATGTTGAGTCAGGGTGTGTATGTTCTATGTTGTGTATTTCTATGTTGGTTTTCTAGTATGTCTAGATCTATGTTGGCCGGTGTGGTTCCCAATCAGAGGCAGCTGTCGCTCGTTGTCTCTGATTGGGGACCATACTTAGGCAGCCTATTGGCACTAGTGGGTTGTGGGATCTTGTTCCGTGTGAGGTTTGTTGTGTGTACCTTAGGACGTCACGTATCGTTAGTTTATTGTTTTGTCGTTGTGTTTATTCGTTTAATAAACATGTTGGCATATCACGCTGCGCCTTGGTCTGACCCGTTCCTTAACGAACGTGACAGAAGATCCCACCAGACCTGGACCAAGCAGTGTGCCGAGGAGGAGCAGAGAGGATGGACTTGGCAGGAGATGAGAGAGGATCTGGCAAGAAAGAGGGAGGCCCTGATCAGGGTGGAGAGGCAATCCCCCAAAACATTTTTGGGGGGGCACACGGTGTGGACGACGAGGCAGCAGGAGGCCGCGACAGGGTGGATCTGCTGGTTAGGAGAGGAGGCCACCAGATTACGGGGGCCATTGGTTCAGAGGGAGCAGAAGGAAGGTGTAGAGGCACGGCGAGAGGAGCTGGTTAGGCAGCAGAAGGAGCGGGGGTTAATAAAGGAACCCAGTCCCGCTCCTCGCACCAAGCAAGTGGTGCGTGTCGCCAGTCCGGTCCGGCCCGTTCCTGCTCCCCGCACTAAGCCAGTGATGTGTGTTCCCAGTACGGCCCGGCCCGTTCCTGCCCCTCGCACATAGCCAGTGGTGCGCGTCGCCAGCCCGGCCTGTTCCTGTCCCTTGCACCAAGCCAGTGGTGCGCGTCGCCAGCCCGGTCCGGCCTGTTCCTGTCCCTCGCACCAAGCCAGTGGTGCGCGTCGCCAGCCCGGCCCGGCCTGTTCCTGCCCCTCGCACCAAGCCAGTGGTGCGCGTCGCCAGCCTGGCCCGGCCTGTTCCTGCCCCTCGCACCAAGTCAGTGGTGCGCGTCGCCAGCCCGGTCCGGCCTGTTCCTGCCCCTCGCACCAAGTCAGTGGTGCGCGTCGCCAGCCCGGTCCGGCCTGTTCCTGTCCCTCGCACCAAGCCAGTGGTGCTCGTCGCCAGCCCGGCCCGGCCTGTTCCTGCGCCTCGCACCAAGCCAGTGGTGCGCGTCGCCAGCCCGGCCCGGCCTGTTCCTGCTCCTCGCATCAAGCCAGTGGTGCGCGTCGCCAGTCCGGCCCGGCCTGTTCCTGCTCCTTGCACCAAGCCAGTGGTGCGCGTTGCCAGCCCGGCCCATTCCTGAACTCGCATCAAGCCAGTGGTGCGTGTTCCTAGTCCGGTCCGGCCCGTGCCTGCTCCTCGCACCAGACCAGTGGTGCGTGTGTCCAGTCCGGCACGGCCCGTGCCTGTTCCACCGGTGCCCACACCGGAGCCAGAGCAGTCCGCTCCACCGGTGCCTGATCCAGCTCCGGTTAGCTGCTCCACTCCGGAGCCAGAGTAATCCGCTCCACCGGGGTCCAGTCCAGCTCCGGTCAGCGGATCCACTCCGGAGCTAGAGCAGTCCGCTCCACCGGTGCCCAGTTCAGCTCCGGTCAGCTGCTCCACTCCGGAGCCAGAGCAATCCGCTCCACTGGGGTCCAGTCCAGCTCCGGTCAGCGGCTCCACTCCGGAGCCAGAGCAGTCCGCTCCACCGGTGCCTGATCCAGCTCCGGTCAGCGGCTCTCCTCCGGAGCCAGAGCAGTTCGCCCCACCGTCGTCGGGTTCAGCTCCAGTCAGCGGTTCCAGTCCAGACCCAGACGTCAGCCCGTCTCCAGGTTCGGGGTCTCCCAAACCAGGGTCCAGACAGGGCTTGGTACTTCGTGGGAGGAAGGAGTGGGCGCAACAGGGAGGCGGAGAGTAAGAGGTCGTCACGCCCGGAGCCGGATCTGCCTCCGAGGCGGAATTGCCCACCCGGCCCCTGCCCTGTTATGTTTATGTTGCGTGGTCGGAGTCCGCACCTTTGGGGGGTACTGTCATGCCCTGACTCAGGGGACTCGTATATGTTGAGTCAGGGTGTGTATGTTCTATGTTGTGTATTTCTATGTTGGTTTTCTAGATCTATGTTGGCCGGTGTGGTTCCCAATCAGAGGCAGCTGTCGCTCGTTGTCTCTGATTGGGGACCATACTTAGGCAGCCTATTGGCACTAGTGGGTTGTGGGATCTTGTTCCGTGTGAGGTTTGTTGTGTGTACCTTAGGACGTCACGTATCGTTAGTTTATTGTTTTGTCGTTGTGTTTATTCGTTTTAATAAACATGTTGGCATATCACACTGCGCCTTGGTCTGACCCGTTCCTTAACGAACGTGACATGTTGCCTCACAACCTGGAATTAAAATTGATTTTTGGGGGGTTTGTATCATTTGGCTTACACAACATTCCTACCACTTTGAAGATGCAAAATATATTTTTTTATGAAACAAAGAAATAAGACAAAAAACCAGAACTTGAGCGTGCATAACTATTCACCCCCCCCAAAGTCAATACTTTGTAGAGCCATCTTTTGCAGTAATTACAGCTGCAAGTCTCTTGGGGGTATGTCTCTATAAGCTTGGCACATCTAGCCACTGGGATTTCTGGCCATTCTTCAAGGCAAAACTGATCCAGCTCCTTCAAGTTGGATGGGTTCCGCTGGTATACAGCAATCTTTAAATCATACCACAGATTAAATTGGATTGAGGTCTGGGCTTTGACTAGGCCATTCCAAGACATTTAAATGTTTCCCCACATCACACGGAACAAGATCCCACAACCCACTAGTGCCAATAGGCTGCCTAAGTATGGTCCCCAATCAGAGACAACGAGCGACAGCTGCCTCTGATTGGGAACCACACCGGCCAACATAGATCTAGAAAACCAACATAGAAATACACAACATAGAACATACACACCCTGACTCAACATATACGAGTCCCCTGAGTCAGGGCATGCCCTGACTCAGGGGACTCGTATATGTTGAGTCAGGGTGTGTATGTTCTATGTTGTGTATTTCTATGTTGGTTTTCTAGATCTATGTTGGCGGTGTGGTTCCCAATCAGAGGCAGCTGTCGCTCGTTGTCTCTGATTGGGGACCATACTAGGCAGCCTATTGGCACTAGTGGGTTGTGGGATCTTGTTCCGTGTGAGGTTTGTTGTGTGTACCTTAGGACGTCACGTATCGTTAGTTTATTGTTTTGTCGTTGTGTTTATTCGTTTTAATAAACATGTTGGCATATCACACTGCGCCTTGGTCTGACCCGTTCCTTAACGAACGTGACATGTTGCCTCACAACCTGGAATTAAAATTGATTTTTGGGGGGTTTGTATCATTTGGCTTACACAACATTCCTACCACTTTGAAGATGCAAAATATATTTTTTTATGAAACAAAGAAATAAGACAAAAAACCAGAACTTGAGCGTGCATAACTATTCACCCCCCAAAGTCAATACTTTGTAGAGCCATCTTTTGCAGTAATTACAGCTGCAAGTCTCTTGGGGGTATGTCTCTATAAGCTTGGCACATCTAGCCACTGGGATTTCTGGCCATTCTTCAAGGCAAAACTGATCCAGCTCCTTCAAGTTGGATGGGTTCCGCTGGTATACAGCAATCTTTAAATCATACCACAGATTAAATTGGATTGAGGTCTGGGCTTTGACTAGGCCATTCCAAGACATTTAAATGTTTCCCCTTAAACATTTACATTTACATTTTCATCATTTAGCAGACGCTCTTATCCAGAGCGACTTACAAATTGGTGCATTCAACTTATGGTAGCAAGTGGGACAACCACTTTTTTTCTTATTTTTTTATGGTGGGGTGGGGGAGGGGGGGTAGAAGGATTACTTTATACTATTCCAGGTATTCCTTAAAGAGGTAGGGTTTCAAGTGTCTCCGGAAGGTGGTCAGTGACTCCGCTGTCCTGGCGTCGTGGGGGAGCTTGTTCCACCATTGGGGTGCCAGAGCAGCAAATAGATTTGACTGGGCTGAGCGGGAACTGTGCTTCTGTAGAGGTAGGGGAGCTAGCAGGCCAGAGGTGGATGAACGTAGTGCCCTCGTTTGGGTGTAGGGTCTGATCAGAGCCTGAAGGTAAGGAGGTGCCGTTCCCCTCACAGCTCCGTAGGCAAGCACCATGGTCTTGTAGTAGATGCGAGCTTCAACTGGAAGCCAGTGGAGTGTGCGGAGGAACGGGGTGACATGAGAGAACTTGGGAAGGTTGAACACCAGACGGGCTGCGGCGTTCTGGATAAGTTGTAGGGGTTTAATGGCACAGGCAGGGAGCCCAGCCAACAGCGAGTTGCAGTAATCCAGACGGTAGATGACAAGTGCCTGGATTAGGACCTGTGCCGCTTTCTGTGTAAGGTAGGGTCGTTCTCTGCAAACGTTGTAGAGCATGAACCTGCAGGATCGGGTCACCACTCGAGTGTTGCTTTAGCAGTATGCTTAGGGTCATTGTCCTGCTGGAAGGTGAACCTCCGTTCCAGTCTCAAATCTCTGGAAGACTGAAACAGGTTTCCCTCAAGAATTTCCCTGTATTTAGCGCCATCCATCATTCCTTCAATTCTGACCAGTTTCCCAGTCCCTGCCGATGAAAAACATCCCCAAAGCATGATGCTGCCACCACCATGCATCACTGTGGGGATGGTGTTCTCGGGGTGATGAGAGGTGTTGGGTTTGCGCCAGACATAGCGTTTTCCTTGATGGCCAAAAAGCTCAATTTTAGTCTCATCTTACCAGAGTACCTTCTTCCATATGTTTGGGGAGTCTCCCACATGCCTTTTGGCGTTTTTGCTTATTTTCTTCTTTAAGCAATGGCTTATTTCTGGCCATTCTTCCATAAAGCCCAGCTCTGTGGAGTGTACAGCTTAAAGTGGTCCTATGGACAGATACTCCAATCTCCGCTGTGGAGCTTTGCAGCTCCTTCAGGGTTATCTTTGGTCTCTTTGTTGCCTCTCTGATTAATGCTCTCCTTGCCTGGTCCGTGGGTTTTGGTGGGCGGCCCACTCTTGGCAGGTTTGTTGTGGTGCCATATTCTTTCAATTTTTTAAATAATGGATTTAATGGTGTTCCGTGGGATGTTCAAAGTTTCTGATATTTTTTTATAACCCAACCGTGATCTGTACTTCTCCACAACTTTGTCAATGACTCCTTGGTCTTCATGGTGCCGCTTGCTTGGTGGTGCCCCTTGCTTAGTGGTGTTGCAGAACAGGTGTATATATACTGAGATCATGTGACAGATCATGTGACACTTAGATTGCACACAGGTGGACTTTATTTAACTAATTATGTAACTTCTGAAGGTAATTGTTTGCACCATATCTTATTTAGCGGCTTTATAGCAAAGGGGGTGAATACAAATGCACGCACCACTTTTCCGTTATTTATTTTTTAGAATTTTTTGAAACAAGTTATTTTTTTCATTTCACTTAACCAATTTGGACTATTTTGTGTATGTCCATTACATGAAATCCAAATAAAAATCCATTTAAATTACAGGTTGTAATGCAAAATAAATAGGAAAAACGCCAAGGAGGATGAATACTTTTGCAAGGCACTGTACATATGAGATGAGTAATGCAAGATATGTAAACATGATTAAAGTGACTAGTGTTCCATTTATTAAAGTTGCCAGTGATTTCTAATTCAGTTGTTCACTGAATTGTTAGCATTAGTTGCTCACACTGCTACATTGGCTACAATGTAAACAGACGTAGCTATCTAGCATAAAAGCTAGCTTTGTTGACACCAGTTGCGTGATGATGCAGTTTCTTATTTAGGTTAGAGGTCTATTTAAGTACTGTACATTTCAAATTTATCGGATTTTAAGCACTCTGCGTTCTCCTATATTAGACGATATGCTCTCTCAGGTGTTCTTGGAATTACACCCTTGAAAGAACGGGAGAACGCAAGTATGCAATTTGGAAAACCGAGTGTTTTAAATCCCTCTTTAATATTTAAATGCAATCACTTCCTTATTTACATGAAAGGTCATGATTGGTCATGTGACTTGGTTACCGCCGTCAAGTGCCAGCCAGGAAGCCATTAGCCTAGTCATTCAAAAAATCTAATCTATCACCATCCATTTCAAAATACTTATAGCTTAACATTTGACAACAGTACTAAAGAGACATAGCAAGAGGGATATCAAACCTCATTTGTCACTTTCCATGGAAGCAAAAGTTAAAAACGTTTTTTTTGTTCTTTTTCTTCTAAGCTAGTCAACTTACTCATAAAAAATATTCTGCAAACACAACACATAAAACAATTACTATGCTACCCCTAACATGTTCATATAAACATTTGTTGTAGTTTTAATATGTTTCTCTGACTCCTTACCTGTAAAAAAAATAGTAATATTAGCAATACTTGAACTAGCTAGCTAAACTGCCTGGCAGACATTTCCTCAACTGCCAACTGTCAACTGTTGCTATGGTGACCAAGATGCCACATGACTGTTAATCTTCTTGTTGTAAATGGTAAAGGAGACTTTAAAACAACTTTTTTTAAATAAAAAAGAGCTAGCTACAGTGGGGAAAAAAAGTATTTAGTCAGCCACCAATTGTGCAAGTTCTCCCACTTAAAAAGATGAGAGAGGCCTGTAATTTTCATCATAGGTACACGTCAACTATGACAGACAAAATGAGATTTTTTTCTCTCCAGAAAATCACATTGTAGGATTTTTTATGAATTTATTTGCAAATTATGGCGGAAAATAAGTATTTGGTCAATAATAAAAGTTTCTCAATACTTTGTTATATACCCTTTGTTGGCAATGACACAGGTCAAACGTTTTCTGTAAGTCTTCACAAGGTTTTCACACACTGTTGCTGGTATTTTGGCCCATTCCTCCATGCAGATCTACTCTAGATTAGTGATGTTTTGGGGCTGTCGCTGGGCAACATGGACTTTCAACTCCCTCCAAAGATTTTCTATCGGGTTGAGATCTGGAGACTGGCTAGGCCACTCCAGGACCTTGAAATGCTTCTTACGAAGCCACTCCTTCGTTGCCCGGGCGGTGTGTTTGGGATCATTGTCATGCTGAAAGACCCAGCCACGTTTCATCTTCAATGCCCTTGCTGATGGAAGGAGGTTTTCACTCAAAATCTCACGATACATGGCCCCATTCATTCTTTCCTTTACACGGATCAGTCGTCTGGTCCCTTTGCAGAGAAACAGCCCCAAAGCATGATGTTTCCACCCCCATGCTTCACAGTAGGTATGGTGTTCTTTGGATGCAACTCAGCATTCTTTGTCCTCCAAACACGACGAGTTGAGTTTTTACCAAAAGTTCTATTTTGGTTTCATCTGACCATATGAGATTCTCCCAATCCTCTTCTGGATCATCCAAATGCACTCTAGCAAACTTCAGACGGGCCTGGACATGTACTGGCTTAAGCAGGGGGGACACGTCTGGCACTGCAGGATTTGAGTCCCTGGCGGCGTAGTGTGTTACTGATGGTAGGCTTTGTTACTTTGGTCCCAGCTCTCTGCAGGTCATTCAATAGGTCCCCCCGTGTGGTTCTGGGATTTTTGCTCACCGTTCTTGTGATCATTTTGACCCCACAGGGTGAGATCTTGCGTGGAGCCCCAGATCGAGGGAGATTATCAGTGGTCTTGTATGTCTTCCATTTCCCAATAATTGCTCCCACAGTTGATTTCTTCAAACCAAGCTGCTTACCTATTGCAGATTCAGTCTTCCCAGCCTGGTGCAGGTCTACAATTTTGTTTCTGGTGTCCTTTGACAGCTCTTTGGTCTTGGCCATAGTGGAGTTTGGAGTGTGACTGTTTGAGGTTGTGGACAGGTGTCTTTTATACTGATAACAAGTTCAAACAGGTACCATTAATACAGGTAACGAGTGGAGGACAGAGGAGCCTCTTAAAGAAGAAGTTACAGGTCTGTGAGAGCCAGAAATCTTGCTTGTTTGTAGGTGACCAAATACTTATTTCCCACCATCATTTGCAAATAAATTCATAAAAAATCCTACAATATGATTTACTGGATTTTTTTTTCTCAATTTGTCTGTCATAGTTGACGTGTACCTATGATGAAAATTACAGGCCTCTCTCATCTTTTTAAGTGGGAGAACATGCACAATTGGTGGCTGACTAAATACTTTTTTCCCCACTGTACCAATGTGGGAAGCTTATGATTTTCTTTCTATGACAAAATTTGTTTGATTGAAAGCTGTAAAGAGTTTAGTTGGTTGGCTTGCTTTCCCTGCACGAGTATGCTTCCACTAGCTAGCCAAGTAGCTAACGCTAGCTGTTGTTAGCAAAACATGGCTACTCTTTTCGTCGACTACAATAGAAAATACAACAACATACCCCATCCTTTGGTGAAGACGGGATGATGCTTTCAGTGTTCCAATGCTTGTTTCTTTTCTTTGCCTTGACAAACTTGTCATGAACCCTACCCCACATGAACCCGTACCCCAGCGTCACCGCAATCTCTCTCCATGAATTGGCATTTATATGCTGGTCTTTATATAATACATGGCTAGTGAAGGTACTTTTGTACCTCCTCGGTCAATCGATGCTCAAAGTTGTCGTTCGCCATGTTGAATCCACACGGAGTTTCGGGCTGAATCGACAAAAAGCAGAACTTGTGTCACTCCTACAGTTGACCAGTCACGGAGGAAGGCGTGTAGACTTCAGCTTCCGAACTTCAAAAAAACAATTTTTTGTGCCCGAACAGCCGACAAAACCTAACTCCAAAATGAACAAAAACTTCACAAAATGTTGTCATAATGTATGTACAAACTGTACCGAACTGTTTCGGTTGGGAAGCACGCAGCCGCCTTTACCCTTCTCGCTTCGCCTCTTCCTCTCTGATTGATGTCTGTGCCCAGTGGGTTGTGCTTGGGTGGAAGAAGAAGAAGAAGAAGAAGAAGAAGAAGAAGAAGAAGAAGAAGAAGAAGAAGAAGAAGAAGAAGAAGAAGAAGAAGAAGAAGAAGAAGAAGAAGAAGAAGAAGAAGAAGAAGACAAAGAAGAAGATGGCGGAAACTGAGGTTTTGTTTGAAACTGCTAGTGAGTCGGGTGAAGCTAATAGTACAGAAAGTGAGAATGAGAGTTACAGTGGCTAGGAAAAAGGGAAGCAATAGAAGTAAAGCTGTGCTGGAAAGTAGGAAACCACTAGACTAGTTTTTAGTGAGGGTTTTGGATCAATGCTACTTGGGAAATCCGTTTAACGTCTCCAGGAAAATCTGGAATGTGTTGGAGGAAAGTGTCGGTGAGAGTCACAAGAAGTGGTCTTATTTCGATTTTTTGTGTGTCTGCGGAGCAGAATAATTGTGTTTTAAGACAAACAAAAAAAATCAGAGTGGACCATGTAGCTCAGTTGGTAGAGCATGGCGTTTGCAACGCCAGGGATGTGGGTTCGATTCCCACGGGGGGCCAATATGAAGAAAAATAAAACATGTATGCACTAATTAACTGTAAGTTGATCTGGATAAGAGTGTCTGCTAAATGACACAAAAACAAACAAGTAACCTTTTCTTGTATGGATTTTCATAGCATGGCGCCTATCAAGGGGGTTATTTCTGGGGTGGCTCAAGAAATAAAGGAAGAGGATATAACTGAAGACATCGATGGAGTGGTTGGTGCACGTCGACTGACCTGTATGGTGGACGGAGAAAATAAATTAACTTATCCATGCTAGTGTTCTTTGATGAAGAGTCTCTCCCTTCTCATATCAGGTTAGGATTCATGAGATACCCTGTAAGAGCTTTTGTGCACAAGCCCCTTCAGTGTCATCAATGTAAAATATTTGGTAATGTGTCAAGTGTGTGCAGAAGGGAAGAGTATTGTATGCCAGATGAAAGGAAATGCTGCAACTGTGGAGGTGAACATGCGCCTGAATTCCTGGAGTGCCCTGTTAGGTTGAGGGAGAATGAGGTGGCAAGGGTAAGGAGTGTCCAGCATGTCTCCTATCTGGAGGCGGTGAGAAGACTGGAAGGAACAAGTGGCGGGGAAGAAGCAATGGTAGTAGAACCACCTTGACCAGTGAAGGTTTCTCATCAACTGAGGGATAGTGAAATGTTAAAAAGGTGGTCTTTGTATTATCTATTGCAATAGTCATAAACTGTACTGCACAAGTGGAGAAGAAGTCTAAGAAATTGGCATCATTGTAAATGCCGCTGAACGTTTTTTGGGTCTTCGTGATTTCACAGTCGAGGCCGTGCAAGAAATCCTGTGTAGGGATGTATTTTGGAGTGGACTGTGATTGAAGAAGTGGGATGGGTTTTCTTAGTTGACGTGTTTTATTTTGTATGATGACGTTTTCCCCCTTTCCCGCAATGATTTTTTTGTATCTTATTCAATACCCCATCCAGCTGGTGGCGGTAATGCACCATTAACATTGGATGCCAACCGCCGTTAAACCCCATCGAAGAAGAAGGGCTGTGCTTGCACGCTCACGTTGCACGCTCCTAATGACCTAGCCTAATGTTCTGACATTGGATTGTTTAAAATTGGTATTTTCATAAATACTTGCATGCATTTCTATAATTATTTTGTGTCAACATATTTTGTCATAACAGTCTAGATTAAGCCAACCATGCACACCTCTACTGTTTGGTGGTACAGGTAGGACCTGTTTAGCAGCTGATTGGACGGTAATGGCGCCCTCTTTTGGGGAACAAGTGGCCCCAAAAAAAAAAGGTCAGGACAAATATATGTTCAACCCCTTCCAATAAATCATGAGGAAATCATTCAATAACATTTAGGCTTTTCAAGGTAACAATACAGATCACCATAAAATATAGACCTTTACGGTGTCCATATAAGGACAGCCTCATTCTCAGCAGGACTTGTTTCAATCTCAGCAGCAGTTGTGCTGTAATCAAGGGGCAAGGTTGTATTCCTCAGGAGTTTGTCGTTTCACCTTTTAAAAAACAGGCAGCCATTATTACAGTAACTTGTGTCTGGCAGCAGGGTTGGAAAGCCTTGTTTCCTGCCTTTGCCAGAGGCCTCATGTGAGCCTTTTGGTTTAAAATGGCAGTGCGCCATGTCTTAGAACTCTCCGTCTTTTTCTCCCCCTGTACTTGGCTCGGATTCTATTCAGGAAGGACAAGTTGGACCACAGAATATTTCCAATGAAGACATTTTCACCATGGGATTTCAGAGGGCTGTGCGACTGTAGGCTACTGCAGTCATGGAAAAGCATGATGGAGAGCAAATCATTTTTTTTTCATAAAGGGCTCCTTTTACATGTGATTTGGGAGGCTTACCGGTACATGGAAATAATAATTTAGGCGGGTCATGATTCCCCACACACCCTTTTATAGTAAGCTCTGCATATGAGTCATTAGGCCACAGTTAAATTATGTAAAGTGAAACATACATTATTTTCATGCTGTATAATATTGTAGCCTGCAAGTCATCCTATATTCCCATTTACATTTGAGTAATTTAGCAGACACTCTTATCCAGAGCGATTTACAGGAGCAATTAGGGTTAAGTGCCTAGCTCAAGGGCACATCGACAGATTTTTCAGTTATATGTTTTCACTTAGATGTTCTTTGAAATGACACACTACCCCATTCATGTGCATTGTCATTTCACCCACCATTTTCCAGAGGCCACCCTAAACCAACCAATGACAGGACTGGACATCGCTGATCTATACTTCCACATCTAACTGTGCTGCACAGCAGGTAAACTGGCTCAATGAGTGACTGCCAGCAAAGCGAGTGCAGCAGTGCTAAGGGGATTTATCTCTGAAAGGCTGCATTAAGTGAATGGGGCTCATGATCTGTGCCAAGCTCTGTAAGTGTCTGTGACAGGTAAGAGTCCTGGAGCTGAGGGGAGTGGTGCATGTCAACTCAGAACTCCTGACCAGGTTACTTTCAGATCCTCTCTCTCACAGCTTTGAAATGCCTACATTCGGTGTAGGGTGATTTTGCCCCTAGATGATGAACTTTGGTCAGTTTTGTATTTTTCCCACTAATGGTTAAAAGTCCAATGCAGCCATTTCATTTCTGGGTAACCATTTCTGGGTAACACAGGTAAATAATATTTAGGATTAGGGCGGGAAAGCTGATCCTAGATCTGTACCTAGGGGAGACTTCACCCTAGAGCCATGTTATTTACAGTACTGTGGTGAGTTCCCAAAAAAACATGAATATCATCTTTAGCATCAAGATCAAACCCCTTGTTCAATGCCTACCAATGGACGTAAGATCATTTTAGTGCTAAAGATGATCTGTATACGTTTTGGGAAACTCACCCCTCTACAGTAGCCTAGTGGTTAAGAGTATTGGGCCAGTAACCTTAAGGGCCGACTAGGTGAAAAAATCTGACGATGTGCCCTTGAGTAAGGCACTTAACCCTAATTGCTCATGTAAATCGCTCTGGATAAGAGAGTCTGCTAAATTGTAAATGTACAGTATTCCAACATGCAGTCACTTACACATACAAGGGCTACATATCCAGAACACATCACATCACCAAAATAAGCATCAGTTTGTTTGAAATATATTCACCCAGAATAAATGAGAAATTGGACATACAGTATTTAGGCCATTAAGCTGATTGAGATCAGATTATGTTTTCTAATACCAGGAGTGACTTCACTCAGTAGCCTACCTATAATGGGATCTAGGCCTCGTCAATGTGGCTGCCCAGGCCAACGCTTGGTTGCGAAGACGCCTGCCTGCCTGCTCAACCCAAAAGGCACTATCGTTCCCTGCTGATGAGTGAGCACTTCTCCTTTTCTCCCCCCTCGCTCCTTTTTATTTTTCTCATCACTTTGTAAATCACTTCTCTTTTCAAGTAGCTAAATCATCCCAGGATGGTTGAGATGCGACAGTCACAGTCGCTCCAACGTTGTGTTCCAGAATGAAGAATACACTGATGGATCAGTGTGGTTCTAGGTCATTCTTTTTGTTCCACCTCTTCCTCTTTGTCTCTCACGTATCATACCACTGGCCTTTCTCTCTTTCTCCTTTCTTTCTCTCCATCCCCTGTAACCTATTTGCTCTCTCTCCTTTTCTCCGACATCAGGGAGATCAGTGACTCACTCCATTAACTTCTGCTCGGGGCTAGAATTTATCTGAGAAGTCTTTGAAATAAACAAAGTGTGATGAAATGACATAAAATTTTTTTTAAAGGAATCCCTGTAACACCCAAACTCTATATGCCTGCTCCTCAGGGTGGCGTTCAGGGGTTGTTCATGAGCGTCCCAACTTCTGACACCATCAGCAGTAAAAAAAACATGGAGGTTTCCACAACACTAAGACCTACTTAGCTTTTCCGCCTTACTACAGGGAATATTCATTCAACACAAGTTGGGGCTCGTTTGAGCTCGCTTCGGCTCGTTTGAGTAGAGATAGAAACTTTAAATTGATTACATAGGAAGTAATTCTCATTCATGGTATCCTTATTCCATTTGACAACAATAGGTCTACTGAATGAGCCGCACATTGTGGCATCTGTCCTATTGATCTTTGGCCAGTAATCTAATTTAATGTCTAATAAATGCACAACTAAATAAAAGGACCATTACCCCACCACTCAATCACTCTGTCAGGCCTCATTTGTGGGACCCTCTGAAAAAACAGCGAACGGTAGACCACGGCAAATCTAAAAATCACGTTAATTAAGGAATGGCTGAAGATACTGTATATCGACTTATTTGTGTTTTATTTAGAGAGTTAATCAAGCAGCGAGGGACAATGGGAGAGTGCAGCGGACCATCGTAGCCGTGTCAATATTTAGGGCACGCTGAAATGGATTGTAATTGTTTATGCACATCACAGAAAGCGATTCACATTTGAAGGCATGATTAACTTTTACGATCCATTGTTGGAGGCAGTTAAAAAGCGCCTAAAAATGTACTGACTGAAACCTGGCCATTCGTTCTCGTTTTATATTCCTTGTGCTGTCTTGTAGATAGAGACAGTGGGAGCTCCAATCAAAAGCAGCCCTGTAGCATTCTCTTTCTAGTGCTTTCTTCTCTTCATATAGTAGTTTCTGCAGCGAAGACCTGCAGAGTCTTACCAGGACCTTTAGAAGTGAAGAACGGTCAAAGGACACCCCCTGGGCAGATAAGCATCTATGTTTACTGCATACTGATACTATAAGGGTGCGTCCCAAATGGAACCCTATTCCCCTATGGTTCCTGGTCAAAAGTAATGCACTTCAGTATATGGAAAGGGTGCCATTGGGGACGTAACCCTAGGCCTGAATGCTGTTATTGGACCATCTTCACTGTGTCTTAGGCTCACAGTTGAAGATGAGGGACAATGTGTACAAAATCAGGTTGGAGTTGTGAGAGGACCAACTCTGGGAGGACCAACTCCGAACATAGTGAAAACAGTTAGAGAAGGACATGCCTGTAATGTACTGAGTGGCAACAGGTCTCCAGCCCAGAATGGGTAAAGAACACACAACAGGTGTCTCTCTGATGGCTGTCGACTCAAGTCATTTTTTCCCATACTCCTCCTGTATTTTTTCATGTTTATTGGATAGAGATAGAGGTGAAAGATAGGAGAGTGTGCTGGATTCGAAACCACACTGGCAGCAGTACATTGTACATGGGCTCCAGAGGCAATGACTTAGACCACCACCCCAGGCCACCCTCAAGCCATTTATACAGTTATACTAATGCAGCGATGGTAAATCCAATTATGTTCTGCTTCATTTCGCTAAGAGGTACAACACAGCCAAGTTATCATTTCTAATCCGCTTCTGGGGTTAGAAATCGGTTCCATTCCGCATGTGTATCGGAGCAAGGGCATAAATAAAACAATGACCTTTTTGTTTCACTCCATTGCCAACATAATTGGAACAACAATAGCCCCATTTAAAAAAAAGGCTGACTAGTGTTGCTTTACAAAGAGCCGTCAACAAGCGGACAATGGCTTTGCATGCTTCTCTTGCTGCAGCATGGTTCCAGCAGCACTCCTCTCTCCTATTCAGCACAGTAATGAATAACCACGCTTCCAGAAGCTGACGGACTGACTGACTGACACTGGGAAGCACAGGACAAAAAAAAGGCAGAGAGAGAAAGGAGAAAGCCAGATGGCTGCACATTCCCAGTCAGCTGAGTATCATGTGAGGGGGGGTGTTTGTGTTGTTTTGTTAGGTCAAATGTCAGTGGGACGAAACAAATGCAAACATCATCAACCAACAGCAGCATCTGAGAAAGGGCTGAGCTGGTGTTTATTTGTAATTGTGAAAGGTGGGAGAGTGAGAGAGAGAGGGCTAAAGAGAGAGAGAGAGAGAGAGAGAGAGAGAGAGAGAGAGAGAGAGAGAGAGAGAGAGAGAGAGAGAGAGAGAGAGAGAGAGAGAAAGAGAAAGAGAGAAAGAGAGGTGCCCTTGAGACTATTGGTTTGGCAGTACCTGAATGGAATGTCGGCAATCTACAGTGGAGCATGAAAGGAAATACAGTCTAGAGGGACAGACAGACAGGCAGGCACACGGACACACAGACATACAACGGGACAAGAGGATGACCAATAGAACAAAAGTGTGTGTAGCAGCAGCACTGGTAAACACTAAACAAAACAACAGTAAAACAGTGCCAGTGCCTTTGACACCACGACCCATCGGTGGACAGGGGGCATTTTCCATCCTAAAACTAAGCCAATGGCACCCTTTTTATTTATTTTATTTATTTCACCTTTATTTAACCAGGTAAGCCAGTTGAGAACAGGTTCTCATTTACAACTGCAACCTGGCCAAGATAAAGCAAAGCAGTGCAATAAAAACAACACAGAGTTACATATGGGGTTAAAAAACATAAAGTCAAAAATACAACAGAAAATATATATACAGTGTGTGCAAATGTAGCAAGTTATGGAGGTAAGGCAATAAATAGGCTATAGTGCAAAATAATTACAATAGTATTAACACTGGAATGCTAGATGTGCAAGAGATTATGTGCAAATAGAGATACTGGGGTGCAAAAGAGCAAAATAAATAACAATATAGGGATGAGGTAGTTGGGTGGGCTAATTTCAGATGGGCTGTGTACAGGTGCAGTGATCGGTAAGGTGCTCTGACAACTGATGCTTAAAGTTAGTGAGGGAGATAAGAGTCTCCAGCTTCAGAGATTTTTGCAATTCGTTCCAGTCATTGGCAGCAGAGAACTGGAAGGAATGGCGGCCAAAGGAGGTGTTGGCTTTGGGAATGACCAGTGAGATATACCTGCTGGAGCGCAGACTACGGGTGGGTACTGCTATGGTGACCAATGAGCTAAGATAAGGCGGGGATTTGCCTAGCAGTGATTTAAATAAAGTAAAAATGTTAAATAAATTAAATATCTATGTTGGCTGGACTTGAAATTGGGATATTGGGATATGGAATACTCTAGTTGAATTTTGAAAAACAATGTTGTGTGAACTTAAATATTGAAGTGTGCATTTACAATGTAAATAGCTGAGAGACCAGTTTACAATTAAACATATTTCTGAGGCTAAAATATGATGCATTAAACTAGATAAAGCAAAAAAGTAAGAGGATTCGCTCTAACCATTAGTGAGATTGTTGGGCTGTGGTATGTAAGGACAGGTTTAAAAAGAAAAAACACTGTCTGGTCCAATAATTGGATCATCACTGAAACTGGAGACGAGTCAAAGGTAAAACATCAACTCATCATTTTCATAGTTGAGCAAGCATGTTTATTATAGTTCATCCAACTTAAAATGTATAGTTCAGTTGATGATATCCTTAAATCTTTAAGATTTCACCTTTATTTAACCAGGTGAGAGGACTTTAAATAAAACATTTACAGAACGTTCATGCCCCTAACTTGAGTAAACTAAAAATTGTGTTGCAGCTGGTTGCCTTTTAAGTTGACTCAACTATATATTTTAATTTTTTACTGTGTACATCGTGCACTACTTTTGACCGGAGCCCTATGGTCAGAGTCCTATGCCATTTGGGATGCACACTATACCATGCAGAACAGATGGAGTTTGAATACTGTGTGATGATTTACAACAGTACAATACACAGTAAACAATCTAGAAGGGTGGATCACTGAACTGAATGCCAATGCCATTTCTGCTATCTACTGATATCTCTGTCATTTCCAGCCAGAATGCCCTGGCACTGTGAAATTGGCAGAGCTTTTGGTCATGTGCTATGAATGGGGTGGAGACATCATTTTCAAGATTGGAAAGGAGTCAGAAATTGCACAAGGCTTTCAAAACGCCAATTTCCCTCCCCTGTACCAAAACCCACACATACTTCATATAAAGCCAAAGCAAACAATTCAAGATTAAAGCACATGAAGCTAAACACCTGCCACCAACTGAAGTGATCTGATATCTGATTCATATTTCTTTCTTTGAGAGCTATGTCGTCCTTGCCTCAGCCCCATTGGCAGTGGAGGGGTACTGGTACAGAGGGTTGGGGAAGGACTGTTTGGCATCCTTCCGGACTGGACCCTGGTGTAGAACACACAGTAACAGTATTACAACGTGACAGACAGACAGACAGGCAGGAGGGCAGGGAGACAGATAGGCAGGCAGGCAGACAGGCAGGCAGGCAGGTAGACGACTGACCAGGGTCAACAGGTGCTAGAGGCCTACCTCTGCTTCCCTCCTCCAGGGATAGACACTGATGGCAAGCCCAGGACCATCCCTCTTCCTGGGGTTAAGTTGAGGACAAGTTCCGGGCTTCACATCCAGGGTGGGAAGCTGGAGGGAGAGAAATAGATGAGAGATAGCGTGATTACCATGAAAGAAAACATGGGATTAAAAAATAGAGGAACGCAGCAAAAGTGCACCGTTTGGGAGGCAACCATAGTCTTCTGTCTACTTCTCTGTGGTAAGTGAGTGTTGGTGTGTGGATCGCTGTGTGAAGCCTGTGTTATTGAAGTACCCTCTGTGTTGTAGCCTGTTATAGTCTGCACGATGGAGAGGCTGATGCACCACACATACTGTGCCTCAACACCTGATAGCAACAATCAACCCCCTCCCGCACACACACATGCACACACACATAGACAGAGATTCACGCATACACGCTAGCTAGCATGCACACACACACAGGTCGCTGACCCCCATCATCAGCACTGTGAAAGTGTTGGCTCTCAATCACTCTTGCTTTTACTACCGCTAAACACTCAGTACACACACACACACATGCACACACCAATATAAACACACTTCAGAAAATGACAGCCATCTCCTGAGTGAAATTGCTCTGATGGTATCTACTCCCTGCAGGGTACCTTCTCAGTGGGGGTAGAGGAGAGAATTATTGTGCGCATGCGTACACACACACAGAACATAATTGAAGGAGCTGAGGTGAAGGGGTATGCAGACATTCAATGACCACAATCACAATAATGTCAGAGACAGATGTCATCCATCCACACACTAATTACATGTGTGTCTAATGAATTCTACAACGTATGCCTTTAGAATGATCCATTTTACATAGAAGCTTGATTTGTATTGGACAGAGAAGGGGGTGTGCTATTCTCTGTCCTCCAATTAAAGCCTGGGTTATCCATTACCCCAAAATCCTTCAGGGCAGGTCTGCTGTGGAAGCACAAAGTAATCAGATTAGTATTGTATTTCTCAGTAACAGGTGTTTGATTGGAATAACAGTACTTTTGATGTCCAAGACTTCATGAAATCATCTTGATCTTCATCACCTTCATCATCATTCGCATCATCACCATCATCGTCATCCTCACCATCGTCATCCTCCCCAGCATCATCACCAGCATCACCTTCATCAACATCCTAACCACTGACTTACATCAAGGAGTGTCTCTTTAGGAATACAAACAGGATACAGACAGTAATACCAAGAATCAGCAGGGCCAGTCCAATGGCTATGCAAGCATACATAGCCTCTATAGGAGAGACAAACATATGGATTTATATTCAATATAGTACAATATAGTCTTATAGTACATAAAGGATGGAACATTCTGGTAAGTTTCCCAAAGCGCCCAGGTTTTCCTGAAATCCCAGTTGGAGGATTCATGGATTTCTTGCTTATTCCCTCCTGATTCCGGAAAACTTCACAACGGGGATTGCCTGTCCAACCATCCTGGCACCTGGAAAGGTAAGGGTTAATATTTCAGAAATATATAGTAGCATCAAAGGTCAAACAAAATATAGTAGCATCAAAGGTAAATCACGTATCATTTTGTTTTGTTTTAACCTTTATTTTAACAGGGAGTCAACACTGAGACAGAGGATCCCAATTCCAGGTGAGCTCTGTGCACACAATACACATCGAGATACAATATACACTTTCAAAACTACACTATTTAAATACATGTTAAATTAAACAAAAATACGCAAAAAGCAAAAACACAATCATAAACAAGTTACATTTCTCAGCTACTAGATCCTCAATTAACACTCTAAACTGTCTGAGCGGCACCAGAACATTACATTTACATTTTAGTCATTTAGCAGACGCTCTTATCCAGAGCGACTTACAGTTAGTGAGTGCATCCACATTTTAATGAGATCTGCAAACTGTTCCAGAAGTTGGGCGCATTAAAACTCAAAGGAGCCTCAAGAGTTAACCAACCCTGTGAACGTGTTTTGTAATTAATGTTTTAATTCTTCAACAATGAAGTTAGGTAAGTCGGAAGCTTGTGTAGTAGAGCTGTAAATATAATGAAGTAACCTATGGGACATTAATGAGGACCAGGCAACCTTTTGATACAAGATGCAGTGATGCGTATTAAAACTGTCACCTGTGATAAAGTGAAGGGCGCTATGGTAGACAGCATCCAAAGGTTTAAGAGCAGTAGCTGCTGCATTCTGGTAAATGGTTTCACCATACTAAAGATCTGGCAGGAAAGTTGACTGTACAATCTTTTTCTTGCTGTTTAGGGAGAGGCATGATCTATTTTGATCAAATAAAATAGGCCTACCTTACATCTAAGCTTCTTAACTAGCTCATCCGTATGTTTTTTAAAAGTACATTTATTGTTAATCCAAAAGCCCAGATATTTATAGGCGGGAACCTGATCGATGAAAGAACCATCCAATGCATAAATATGTAATATTTTTCCTGCATTAAGTACCAATTTTAAATCAACAAGGACTTTCTGCAAGGCAACAAAATCAGATTGCATCTATAACATAGCCTGGTCAGCCGTAGGGGCAATAGCGTACATAACAGTGTCATCTGCATACAGATGAATGTTACAGATGATAGACCAATATTATGTATATAAATAGTAAAGACAGGTCCAAAAATCGACCCCTGCGGGACACCATTAGTAACATAGTGGTAATTTGACTTAACACCATCAGAAAGCACACATTGTGTCCTGTCTGACAGATAGTTCCCAAACCACTTGCAAGATGCCCGGTTTAGGCCTATTTCAGACAACATTTAAATGAGATGGGGATGGTCGACAGTATCAAAGGCCTTGGATAGATCTATAAATATGGCAGCTTAGTGATTCCTATGATCTGTTAGGTTCTGAAAACAGAAAAATCTCAAACCAAGTTTATTCAACCCACTGAGTCATACAGCTGCAAAGGCAACATACAAGTCACACAAGCACATCTTTATACCTTCCAACTAGGTGGAGTCATCTCATTGCATGTCTAAGATAACCAATCCTTCTTTGATGTTAGGCAGAAACACAGTAGGTTCCTCTTACTGGTATTGTCATGGCCCTGCCTAAGTCTAGGATCCTCATGAGCGTGGAAGTGAGTGTGTACGTGTGAGATAGGACTGTAATCAGATGTTCTTTGATGTGGGCCCCTGTGGCCCCACTTCCAGCAGTATCTTCTCTTTTCAACTGTTGACCTCATCTCAAGTTGAGTTCCACATCCCTCATCGTCCTGGTTCCACAGCAACTGGCCTGCCTTATCAAAATCTGAAACTAGACTGTTGCCGTTTGCATTCCTCCTAAGTAACATTAATATTCAACAATAACCTATTTGAACAGAAAATAAACTTTTTGCACTTCTCCTATTCTCACTCAGTAACTTTCCATATCAGTCAGTAACTTTCTACACACAAAGTTCCTCTTTACCCTTCCTTGACCCCTAACATATACATTCCTTATACATATAAAGTAATCAATAAATTCTAGAACGGTAACATGAATAAGTATATTTCATACTAGAATCCAACAGATCTAAGCAATTTAATATATCATTTAAGACAAGCATAGCTGCTGAAACAGTGCTATGTCCAGATCTAAAACCAGACTGGTAAACATTAAGAATATAATGTGAAGTTAAAATAGTTATTCGCTGATAGTTTGCCAGTGATTCTAATATTTTTGCAAGGCAAGATAGTTTAGAGATTAGGCGGTAGTTATCTAGGTCAGAAGGATCGCCACCTTTGTAAAGGGGGAGGACATGTGCCGCCTTCGAGATCTTAGGGATAGCACCAGAAGCAATTGTTAAATAAAATATGTGGGTCAAATCTTCTACAATGAGTGGGGCAGAAAGCTTACAGTAGAAACGGATGAAGCTAATCAGTTCCTGTTGATTTTGTAACATACATTTTTTGCAAGGCATTTTTTAAATGTATTATTATTATTTTATTTATCTTTTATTTTAATTATTGTATTTTTTTTTACCTTTCTTTAACTAGACAAGTCAGTTAAGAAAAAAATATTATTTACAATGACGGCCTACACCGGCCAAACCCGCACGACGCTGGGCCAATTGTGCGCCGCCCTATGGGACTCCCAATCACAGCCGGTTGTGATACAGTCTGGAAATCGAACCAGGGGGTCTGTAGTGATGCCTCAAGCACTGAGATGCAGTGCCTCAGACCGCTGCGCCACTCGGCATGAAATCATTGGCATAAAATGGTAAAAATAAATAAAATAATTAAGAGTAAGTGCCTGGAAGTGCATCATTCTCTGCTATCTGTTTAGAGGTGAATAAAGGACTCCCTCTAGTGGAGCTTGAGGTATTTTCAGAAACAATTCTTTCAAATAAATGGCCAGCTGAAGCAAAATGGATATTAAAAGCACTACAAATGTCATTTTTGTCGATTGTCTAAAATGCCTCTTTGTTATAATGCGTGGACACGATTTAGGTAGCTTAGTATTTCTAATGGAGGCAATGGGACAATGGTCACTGAGCTTGTTAGCAAAGATTCCATTGGCTGTATACTTATGAGGGGTGTTTGCCAGAATTACAGTATATCCAAAAGAGTAGATTTTCCCATGTGTTTTAAGTTGGGGTGTGTTGATTTAATTGTTAGATGAGTAAAATCTGATACAGGCATCAACCAATCCTGGTTAAGATCACTCAATATTAATAATTCAGAATGAGTATAGTTAGATAGCAAGTCAGACAATTTGCTAAGAGCAATTGGGAGGGCCAAGGGAGGGCGATAAACTCCCACTGTTTAGTTGGGCATTATTACCAAGGCCTACATTTAGGACAAGACATTCAAGTTGTTCTTTATGAATATGGCAACACCCCAGCTCTGTCAGATCTATAAACATTATATCCATTTAGAGACACATCAGAGTCTCGCACATACTTTTCTAAGTCTCAGTAATTATCAAAATGTCTGTTAGTTTGAGTAGCCAGAAATACAATAAGATCAATTTTCGAAATCAAACTTCTGACATTTACATGAATCAGTCCAAGACCACAGCTGCGAGATTTCAGATCAGATGGATATGATATGATCAGTAGGTAACCCTTTATATGAAATGGCCTTGGGGTTGGCTAGAAATTGTATAGATACAAGATTGCTTATAACTGTGCCATTTGGTCTATGCCTCAGTGAGGGTTACCTGTTTTGATCAAGGACTGATATCCCATCACTTTTTTCGTACCTTTCCAATATTAGCACTCAGCATCCAAGCTCCTTTCCTGTTCGGGTGCAGGCCGTCTCTTTTTAGGAACTGAGGTCGCTCCCAAAACAGATCAAAGTTGTCAATAAAATCCTGATTTCCTCCACGAGTCCAGTGCAAATAGCCTGGAGAAGCGATCAATTCCATGACCATGTGTTTGGATAGGGCCAGAAAAAACAATTTGCTTGCCTGTAGACAATAGCCTGTCTCTCAGGTATTCAATGTCCCTTCTCAACTCAGTTAATTGCCGCAGTTTGATGTAATTTGTACCAGCATGCACAACCACCGTGTGCAGCCCTGGGTTTTGGTCTAGAATGACCATAAGCTCCTGAGTGATGTCACACACTCTGGCACCAGGGAAGCAGAATGTCTACAATGGAACTCCCAACAATGGCTATCTTGGGAGGGGGAGGTCATGGATTTCCAGGTACATGGTGCTGTGAGGAACGTTGTTGCTAGAAGTGGGGGTATCGCAGGGGACAACAAGGGTCTCCATTGCCTCAGTGGTCCGAAGTCTTGAAGTCCGGCGGTGAGACAGTCCCCTCTTGGGGACAGGTTTCATGGTCTGGCTGCCAGCTGAAGGGGGACCTGACGGGTGGACATGGGTAGAGTGACTGATGTTGTTGCTCTGTTGTTTGACATTGGCGATCACTTGCCTGGCATCGGAGTCTCCAGGACCAGAGCGGGCTTCCAGCGGTGCAAAGATGTTTGCCAGGCGGAGTGGATCCTCCAAGGCAGGAAAGGACCGCCCAGGTCGCGACTCCCTCGGGCCCTTTCGCCTAACCATCTCAGCCAAGTCTTTGTGGTGAAGTGGAGTTGAACAAGCCACAGTTCCGAGAAGTGAGACAGATCGACTTCGCCCAACTCTCCACCACCATGGGTGAAAGAGATATTCAGCGCCAAGATATGTTTAGCCTGGGCTAAGCTAAAGCCACATTGGTGAACTCGTCAACGAGACTCTCCTTCTGCTTCAATTCATTGGATAGCCGGCGAATGTCCTTCTGCAGCCGCTCGATGTCGTCCATCATCCGGTCACACCTAAGGCGCTATTTACAACATACCCCTGTTCAGTACGCGCTTGGTCTTCCACTCTGTACCTCTGGTTAGTGAATGTTTCAGTCTAATTGGATTCAAACATACATTGGACAGACTGAGCCAAGCTGTCAGACATTGGACAGACTGAGCCAAGCTGAACAACATGTAGAACAAAGATGGGAGGGGAAACATAAAAAGCATGGAATGGAAAAAACATTTGAGAAGATACGCCCCTGGGACAATGTACTTCCTGACTGCAGCTAACACAGAGGAACACAAACAAATCCTACACACACTCATTCCACACTGAAGCACAGTGAATGAACAAAGGCTTGGAGGAAAGTTAGAATACATGCACCTCGTCAATGGAAAACAATGTCCTTATGTGGAGAGAATCCTACATGGACAGTACCAGTAAACAGAACAAGGAGTTGCATTCAGACACATCGGTTGGGTAATCAAGGGGACTTCTCCCTGGCACTGTCTTGGAGAAAATTACATTATCTTAAGCCAATTTTATCCAGTACTTCTCTTCCAAGACGTCATCTGCTCAATATCATGGCTAGATTTTGGGGTATTAATGCGCTGCCATGGGATGTTCTAATGCAAAACACACAGTCTTGGACAAAACACACTGCTTGTGTTATTCTCATTCCGGATGGTCTCTGTGGCAGGTTGACCTTGTCTGTAGGCTGGGCTTTCCTTGGTCCAGCTTCCCAGAGGATCCTGACCAGAGGACCAACATGATCTGATCCTAGTTCAAAGTCTGAACCTCTGACATACATAGTCCCCCAGGCATCACTACATGCTGGGGTCTCTGACTCCATACTAAAGCATAGCATGCAATGGCACAGAACTGCACAGTCTGTTATGTGGCGGGGGGTTGTGTGGCGGGGGTTGTGTGGTGGGGGGTTGTGTGGCGGGGGGTTGTGTGGTGGGGGGTTTTGTGGTGGGGGGTTGTGTGGCGGGGGGTTGTGTGGCAGGGGGTTATGTGGTGAGTGTGTCCATGTGAATGCATGTTTGCTGTATTTATACTCACGTGCATATTGGCCCATGATGCTCCACATACCACTCTCCATGATGCAGACAGTATCTCAGAGGGCATTCTGCAACAAGACCAAACATGTGTTTCAACAACATCACTCTCTCATCAACCAGAGCCAGTTGAATGAAGCACAGACCAGGTTTGCGTCCCAAATGACACCCTATTCCCTTCGCAGTGCACACTTTTGATGGGGCCTGATCAGTGGTATAGTGCTATTCTTTTAGGTGAGGGAGCACCAATTTCCTCAAAGTTTGTACTGAAAGATGTAGCTAATTGAATAGCCAGCCTATCATTATAGAATATGCATAAAATGCATCCTCTAATTGCAACGTCTGCCTATACCCACACAATTGTGTCTCAAGAAAATTGTAAATTTTTTATGCCCTCAAATAGTTATGCATAGGCTACAACATTTTCAAAACAGGCCATCATCACTGTCAATCGTGAATGATCATTCTTCAAGGTTTTCCGGTGATACGTCCAAACTGCATCTCCATGCCAATCATTTAATTGATCTCAAACTCAATCATTTAGATCTTCTTAAATTACTATTTCATGAGCGAATCAGAGCAGATGGTGTTAACAAACTATTGCCTTTCTTGTATTTTGCTTCAATCAAAGCATATATCCTTCCTAGTGGCGCGCTCTGTTGAGTTTTGGCGCATGAGAAAAACAATGTGACGATTCAGCTTAAACCATCCTAAAATCTCATTAGAAATGAGGAGGTGTTTTTGGTGTAACAGTTACATTATAGGCCTACTATGCTAATGGTATTATATTACCGCCAAAGGTTAGAGGCTCTGGGTCACGGGATCTGGGGGAACGAACACATGTACAGTATGTGTGTGTACGCACGCGGTACATATGCACATACGCTGCTTGAAGAGAAATATAACCTAAACTCAAAAGTACTATGTAGAGAATAGGACGCATTTAGGATGCAAACCATGGGAGAGGTGGCTGTAAACAGCTGAGAGGAGAGGACGTGGAAAAACCTACAGTAGGTAGAGAAGGAAGGGGAGACGGGGGGAGTGTGAAAACAACACAATACAAATGTAATTGCTTTTCTCCCCTACTGGAGGGAGGGAGGGAGGGAGGGAGGGAATGAGTGAGAGAGAGATGTGATCATTCAAGGAAATGGCAGGGATGTACAGTTGGGAAGAGGAGAATAAAGGAGCAGAGGGAGGAGAATGAGAGAACGGAAGGGGAGAGGAATGAAAATAGAGGAGTCAATTCGGGAGAGGTTTGGGAAGAGAGTGAGAGAGAGAACCTGTGAAAGTGGCTTACCTCCCACCACACACTCAGTGGTAAAGGAGATGTCATCTAGGGCGATGTCAGTCTACACGTCACCCCCCACTTCTGCCTGGAGGTCACTCTGAAGGGGGCCGTGTTGGACAGGATCACACTGGCGTAGGAACACCGATCGCCATGGTTACTGCTGGCGGCCCACATCAGCAGGCGGGTCCCACTCGGGCTGACCATGTAGACCTGAGTGACACACCACAAGATTTCAGCACTGTAAATGTCACTTAGCTGTGACTTAACAAGGAAACCACACAGTGTGGAGTACAAGGATGCACATCTCAAGACTTAAGTTATTTATTAGGACATGACTTAAAGGGGAAGTTCAGGATTTTACAACTTAATGTTAGATGGTTCCTCACCCTGAATGTAGTCTATGGGCCAGGAGAAACTGTAATCCATGGTTCGGTTTTCTTTAAACAGCTAGCAAAAAATCGATGGACGTGATGGCGGAACCATCTAACTTTACGTTGCAAAATACTGAACTTTCCCTTTAAGGTTTCTTCCTACGTTTAATGTCCCCATCCTGTCTGATCCATGCAGAATTGTAGGTGACACAGGCCAATACTGGCTGGGAATGGGTTCCGCGTCATAACCTTGGCGATGTCATCTTCCCTTTCTGTGGCAGAGTGCACGTACAGAAACTTCCCTTCTCCACCTGTGGATCATGGATAGAAATATGTCGACACATATTATCTAGTCATTTCTCCAGTAGCGAGTCAACTCAAATGTCTTGTGTCTTGTCAAATGTATTGTGGCCTCACCGTATATCTTCCTCGCTCACAAGTCATTATCGGTCCTTGATCTTGCATCCTCTGTCTCGTAAACACACATGACAGCCCTCTTGACAATGCCTTGGCCAGCTATTCCACCGAAAAGCTAGGATTTCGGTGGCTTGGGTGGTAGCATTTTAAGCTAAAGAGGGAGGTTACCAATCCAACTTGGTTACATAGGCCTATAGGTTCTAACAAGGACCGAGATGATTTTCTGGTGAAGTGACATGGGCAGGAAAATCTCTGTGCCCTAAATGTGAAACAGTCTAGGAACACCTAAGACAAGGCATTTATGAAGACAGTGGATGCTTCCCAAATGGCACCCTATTCCCTACATCAGTGGTTCCCAACCAGGGGTACTAGGACCCCTGGGGGTACTTGGCCTATCCACAGGGGGTACTTGAGAAGACACATGAGACCATAGGCTTACTGGTAAAATGCACATGAGGGGTACATCAGGGGTACTCTGGGCAGAGCAAAATTCATTTGGTAGTACAGTAACCACTACTTTTGATCAGTGCACTATGTAGGGAATAGGGTGCTATTTGGGATGCACCCAGTGTTCCTCTCTATGAGCCTGTTCCCTGCAGCTATGCAGTGCTAAGAAGATTATTCTGCTTGGCTTACTCTCTTAGACTGAGACTGAGGCCACTGAGGCCACGCCAGAACAAAGTGGACGTTTTCCACATGAGCTAGAGGGGATTTGGGGGCATCTCAATGTGTGGTGATTCACACACCACAATATTCTCACCCGGAATACTGTATCTCCCTGGAGAATGGTCCGGAATCTTACGCAGTCCTTTATTCCTCATCCCTGTCTCCTTCATTCTAGAAAAGACCTGTATGCTGGTTTTTATTATGTTTTCTAAACTTTTAATCAGCTTTTATGCGCAACAGTAAAGCAGCTAATGCGTGATTAGGAATTGATTGTGTCCATATGTAACTCTGTGTTGTTGTTTTAATCGCACTGCTTTGCTTTATCTTGGCCAGGTCGCAGTTGTAAATGTAAGTCACTCTGGATAAGAGCGTCTGCTAAATGACGTAAATGTTAAATGTTAAATAAAGGTGAAATAAAAACATAAAAAAATAAAAAAGTCTGTCTTTATAATCATTGCAGCCACTCCACTGTGTGGCTCCTCAGTCCCCTCCACCATCACCATTATTTTGTATTCTCTCTATTCTCTATTGTAGAGTCCATAAGCACTGTGTGTGTGTGTGTGTGTGTGTGTGTGTGTGTGTGTGTGTGTGTGTGTGTGTGTGTGTGTGTGTGTGTGTGTGTGTGTGTGTGTGTGATAGAGAGCGATCTGGCTGGCTAGGTCCATCGATCTGTCTCCCCAGTGAGATCATAAGGTCTGCCTGTGACACAATGTACTCCCTGGTGTCCACATTCATCTCCACGATCAATGAGCTGGGTGGCCAGTCACAGGGACACACACTCTGGCTACGTCCCAAAGGGCATCCTACTCCCTCTATAGTGCACTATGTTTGACCAGGGCCCATATGGCTGTGGTCAAAGGTAGTGCACTATATAGGGCATAGTGTGTGGACACAATATGCTAGACATTCTGGATAGATGTGTTCCACAATTACAACAATTGTCCTAAAGTTCATGGGTCAATTTGTTGCGATATAATACATCAGATAATGGTGTAATGATCGGCTTTCTACTTGGTTTGAGAGCAAGCACACAAACACACACAGACAGACACAGAGAGGCACATAGACACACAAATGCACACACTCTCTTCCAGCCCAACACTAGCAGCCATGTTTTTAACAGCACACAAACCAAACAGCTGTAAATAACCCCTTAAGATTACCAATAAACTGAAGAACGCCGGAATTTCCTGTGTGGAAATCCTCTTATTGCCATGGGATGTCCCAAATAGCACCCTATTCCCTTTGTAGGGCACTATTTTGACCGGGGAACATAGGACCCTTTTCAAAAGTAGTGCACTATATAGGGAATAGGGTACCATTTTGGTCAATCTCATTACTGTAGTGGTAAAGGACACAAGCTTTCCCTGGGCATGTGATCTGTTAGTTACAGACAATTTTTTCTCATCATTTGGTCAGGAACAACTCAGGGCCCTGGTTATATTCTATTCTGTTCAGACCATGTGGTCAGTAAAACCTCAAGGTCCAAGGAGGGTAGTACTGACGAGGGCTGTGGTCAGTGGGGGGTCCAGTTTCAAGGGTGACTCGTCTGGCCAATCCTCCAGTCAAGGTTATTATCAGGGTCCTGAGTCAGCTGGCAGGTCTCCTCCCACATGTCCTCTGGCATGTAAAAGTTACAGGAACCTGGTACTATGTGGCCTATGAGAGAGAGAGAGAGAGAGAGAGAGAGAGAGAGAGAGATTGGGGAGACTGGGAGAAAGAGGGAGAGAGAGAGATGGGGAGAAAGAGGGAGAGAGAGAGACAGACTGACAGACACAGAGAGACAAGAGAGACAGAGAGAGAGAGAGAGAGAACTTTTGTGAGAGCAAGCCATATGTAACCGTATTAAGTTAAGTACTCCCCAGCTCTACTCACCATAGTCCACCTCATACTGTATGTCTCGTCTGCACAGTCGGCCTTGCTGTCACACACCAGGTGGGACTCGATGCACTGGCAAACAAAGTCTGTGACCACTGCACAGGATGGTGGCACCACTGCACCAGGAATACACACAAACGCACACACACTTGCGGGAAGAACAACCAAAAAACGGTATACAGAATGTTTTATTATACCCAAAAGGGTGAGTAGGAGGGCAAAGGTGCATGTGCTCAGCACAGGTAGACTCCTATCTGTGCACATGCCTGTGTTTGTGTGTGTGTGTGTGTTTTTTGTTTTACTATCCTTGTCGGGACCAGACAATTTTGCCAATTTTGCCGGTCCCCACAAGGAAAAAGTCAATTTTAGGCTTAGGCGTTAGGTTAAGGGTTACAATTAGAGTTAGAATTAGGGTTAGGGGTTAGGTTTAGGAGTTTGATTTATGTTTAAGTTTAGGGTTAGGGGTTTGCGATTAAAATTGGGGTTAAAGGGGTACTTTGGGATTTTGGCAATGAGAATCTGATGAACTCGTGGATACCATTTTTATGTCTTTGTGTCCAGTATGAAAGTAGTTTCGTGAGCCAATGCTATCTAGCGTTAGTGATTGCAATAATGCTCGTTAGCAACTTCCTTCAAACTGGACGCAGAGGGGTTCAACAAGGGTTCTTCTAAGATCCTTAAAGTTCTTTGAAGAACCTTTGGGTTCTTGGCACTGAAAATTGCCCCCAAAAGGTTCTTCCAAGAACCCCATAGGAGGTGGGGTTCATCGAGGAACCTCCTTAGTTGGTGGGGGTTCTTGCAGGAACCTAACTGCCCAACTGAAACATTTGGTTTTGAAAGGATAGCAGGTGCAGGCACTTAACTAAATGTTTAAAGATCTCCTCAATTGAAGGTAAGGTTTGTCCCTTGTATGATCTAAATTGATATTGTTTTATGATGATACCATCGATCTTTTCATATTTGTGCAAATCTTTCTAAAACAGAAAATTGACATAATTCAATGGATATCAATCAACAAAGAGGTAAGAATATGTATGCTATAAGAATATGTTGACGGCTAGCTGTATTGGGTGCAGATGAATGAACTGCTCACTTTTGTGTCTGTGTCTGCTGGTATACAGACGAGGAGGCATACAAAGGTATGTCAATTGGTATTGGTATGTTATGCTGATCACATGTACCATCCTCCTCCCTTACCTATTCAATGAAAATCCCATAGGCCTCTACATTATGGACAAGGTATGTGTATGAAAACCATTATCAAAACAGTTTTTTTCATTCACATTTACCACAAAAACCAAGGTATGAATACTGTTGTGTGCATGTTTTGTTAAACATCTGTATAATTACTTTTTTTTTTGATTCACAGACTTCACCCTCCCTACACCTCTGATGAATATAACAGGAAACCTGTTCGATCGCCATACACTGCAAAATCATTATGGCTATGGTAAGGGAGAACATCAATACATTAACATCAACACGCCAGAGGAAATACACATTGGACTTGGGGGTATGCTGGGAGTTGACCTCACATTTGGATTTTTTTATTCTGCTTTGCCACTAAAATCATAATAAACACTGACAACTAAAATATTGTGTTATTGTTGTTATTGTTATGCGTATTATTATTAATATTATTAATTAATAATAATAGGGGACGGGGGGTAGTTCAAAAATGAACCCCAAAAGGTTATTCAAAACGTTATTTGAGGATCCATTAAAAGGTGTTCTTTGAAGAACCCTTTTATAGGGTTCTTCGAAGAACTTAAAGGGGTTCCCCCACAGTTTCAATTTGAAGAACCCCTAAAGGATCCTCCAGGAACCTTTACTTTTTAGAGTGTATGTGCCAGGGAGCAGTCTGTTATATCTGGTGTTATTCTCCTGTCTTATCTGGTGTCCTGTGTGAATTTACAGTGCCTTGCAAAAGTATTCATCCCTCTTGGCGTTTTTCCTATTTTGTTGCATTACAACCTGTATTTGAAATTGATTTTTATTTGGATTTCATGTAATGGACATACACAAAATAGTCCACATTGGTGAAGAAATTCTAAAAAATAAATAACGGAAAAGTGGTGCATGCATATGTATTCACCCCCTTTGCTATGAAGCCCCTAAATAAGACCTGGTGCAACCAATTACCTTCAGAAGTCACGTAATTAGTTAAATAAAGTCCACCTGTGTGCAATCTAAGTGTTACATGATCTCAGTATATATACACCTGTTCTGAAAGGCCACAGAGTCTGCAACACCACTAAGCAAGGGACACCACCAAGCAAGCGACACCATGAAGACCAAGGAGCTCTCCAACAGGTCAGGGACAAAGTTGTGGAGAAGTACAGATCAGGGTTGGGTTATAAAGAAATATCAGAAACTTTGAACATCCCACGGAGCATTAAATCCATTATTTAAAAAATTGAAAGAATATGGCACCACAACAAACCTGCCAAGAGAGGGCCGCCCACCAAAACTCACGGACCAGGCAAGGAGGGCATTAATCAGAGAGGCAACAAAGAGACCAAAGATAACCCTGAAGGAGCTGCAAAGCTCCACAGCGAAGATTGGAGTATCTGTCCATAGGACCACTTTAAGCCGCACACTCCACAGAGCTATTAGGCTTTACGGAAGAGTGGCCAGAAAAAAGTCATTGCTTATAGAAAAATATAAGCATACACGTTTGGTGTTCGCCAAAAGGCATGTGGGAGACTCCCCAAACATATGGAAGAAGGTACTCTGGTCAGATGAGACTAAAATTGAGCTTTTTGGCCATCAAGGAAAATGCTATGTCTGGCGCAAACCCAACACCTCTCATCTCCCCGAGAACACCATCCCCACAGTGAAGCATGGTGGTGGCAGCATCATGATGTGGGGATGTTTTTCATCGGCAGGGACTGGGAAACTGGTCAGAAGTTAAGAAATGATGGATGGCGCTAAATACAGGGAAATTATTGAGGGAAACTTGTTTCAGTCTTCCAGAGATTTGAGACTGGGACGGAGGTTCACCTTCCAGCAGGACAATGACCCTAGTAGCAAAGCAGAATAATGATTTTAGTAGCAAAGCAGAATAAAAAAATCAAAATATGAGGAAAAACTCCCAGCAGAGCCACAAGTCTAAAGGGTATATCGTCTGGCATGTTGATGTGTTGATGTTCTCCATATCCATAGCCATAATGATTTGCAGTGCATGGTGATCGAACAGGTTTCCTGTTATATTCGTCAGAGGTGTAGGGAGCATGACATCTGTGAATCCAAAAAATAGTAGTTACACAGACGATTAACAAAACATGCACACAAAAGTATTCATACCTTGGATTTTGTGGTAAATATGAATGAATTTTTTTTTTTTATAACGGTTTTCATACACATACCTTGTTCATAATGCAGAGGCCAATGGGATATTAATTGCACAACATACCAATACGAATTGACATACCTTTGTATGCCTCCTCGTCTGTATACCTACAGACACAAAAGTGAACAATTCATTCGTCTGCATCCAATACAGCTAGCCTTCAACATATTCTTATAGCCTACAGTACATATTCTTTTCTCTTTGTTGATTGATATCCATTGAATTGTGTCAATTTTCTGTTTTAGAAAGATTTGCACGAATATGAAAAGATGGATAGTGTCATCAGAAAACAATATGAATTTAGATCATACAAGGGACAAACCTTACCCCATTTTTCAGTTAAGTGCATGCACCTGCTGTCTTTTCAAATTCCAATCCAAACGTTTCGGTTGGGCAGTTAGGTTCCTGCAAGAACCCCCACCAACTAAGGAGGTTCCTCGATGAACCCCACCTCCTATGGGGTTCTCGGAGGAACCTTTTGGGTGCAATTTTCAGTGCCAAGAACCCAAAGGTTCTTTGAAGAACCCTTGTTGAACCCCTAATTTTTAGAGTGCAGGAGTACCTGGCCTGATGACTCCTGGCTGTCCCCAGTCCACCTGGTCGTGCTGCTGCTCCAGTTTCAACTGTTCTGCCTGCGGCTATGGAACCCTGACCTGTTCACCGGACGTGGTACCTTGTCCCGGACCTGCTGTTTTCGACTCTCTTTCTCTCTCTCTCCCGCACCTGCTGTCTCGACCTCTGAATGCTCAGCTATGAAAAGCCAAGTGACATTTACTCCTGAGGTACTGACCTGTTGCACCCTCTACAACCACTGTGATCATTATTTGACCCTGCTGGTCATCTATGAATGTTTGAACACCTTGAAGAACAATCTGGCCTTAATGGCCATGTACTCTTATAATCCGGCACAGCCAGAAGAGGACTGGCCACCCCTCAGAGCCTGGTTCCTCTCTAGCTAGGTTTCTTCCTAGGTTCCTGCCTTTCCAGGGAGTTTTTCCTAGCCATCGTGCTTCTACATCTGCATTGCTTGCTGTTTGGGGTTTTAGGCTGGGTTTCTGTATAGCACTTTGTGACATCTGCTGATGTAAAAAGGGCTATATAAATCAATTTGATTGATTGATGGAAAATGATCTGTAAATATATTTGAGCATTTGATCATTGCTGTTCTGCTATAGATATGTTTCAACACTGATCCCAAAATTGCTTGTACGTGATTGAGAAAACCTGTAATAAAGCTTGTTTGATGAAAATGTGTGTGTGTGTGTGTGTGTGTGTGCGTGTGTTGGAGGTGGGCATTGCAGGGGTCTGGCCAGTTGCACACACTGCAAGGCCCTCTGCCAGCCCCTGCTTAATGTAAGGTTGATCTAATGTGGAACACCTGTCTGTGGAAGAGCCTCTAAATAGAAGGCTCTGGCATTACAGTAAATACAACAGGGATGTATTCAGTAGGAACCAAACTGAATCAAACTAGCTGAAACAGGGAGGGACCCACCTGAATCTGTCCAATAAGAAACGCTTGTTTTCATTTTTCAGCTGAAACTGTTTTGCAACGGTGTGCACTAATGAATACAAGCCATATTCTGGGAACCCTTTCAACTAAGAGGCATCCAACACACAATTCTAACCAGACATGAATCTAGATATTAGATTATTTATTAACTCTGATAGCATATCAGGACTAGGCTACAAAATAACAGAATGGATCTAAGAAAATTAAGCTGTTTTGATATGTGTGTGTGCGTGCCTGTTTGCGTGTGGTGTGGTGTTAGCGATCAATGGCTCATATTCCTCACACAGCAGCTGGTGTTAGACTGTCAGTGTCGCAAACAATTTAATAAGCCAGTTTTTGACTGAGGAAGAGCAGCACAAGCATTTCCACTCAAAGGTGATAAATTGTTGTGTGCTCAAAAGTCAACTGGAAGGTTAATGATAGAGCTAACTCAAAAAGAGATGCACATTTAAATGCTGCTGGAGTACTTGAATCTCTTTAATACACGTTATTCAAACCGGTGCTATTCCAGGATTTTGATTCTTTTCTCTACAGATTTCCATGGGTTCAGCTCCAATTTCAAGGCATAGAAACTGACATGACTTGAAATGAATTCAAATTCAATTTCTTTTCATGCGAGGGAATTATATATTTATTTCCATATTGTCAGAGGATCCCGAGAGCTTTGCAGGAATTAGCCAATTAACTTCAGTTCACTTAAAATGAACTTGTACATTTCACAATTTAATCCCTGATTCTTGGTGTAATGGTTTTTAGAGTCATGTTCCGTGTCCAGAACATCTTCAAAGACAAGACAAGAGACTGTCTGAAAACAATCACCCTAAGGAAGAAGGAGTCCAGTACAGAACAGTGTCCGTACTAAGAGTAACTCTAGGACTAACTCCTAGTACAAGGAATAACAAATCCAATCCAGATAGGATATTGCCATGAAAGATATACAGTATACCCCTGACATGTGTGTATTAGCACATAAGAAACTGATCAATACAAGATACACTGAGTATACAAAACAATGCTCTTTCCATGACAGACTGACCAGGTAAATCTAGGTGAAAGCTATGATCCCTTATTGATGTCACTTGTTAAATCCACTTCAATCAGTGTAGATGAAGGGGAGGAGACCGGTTAAAGAAGGATTTTTAAGCCTTGAGACAATTGAGACATGGATTGTGTATGTGTGCCATTCAGAGGGTGTATGGGCAAGTGCCTTTGAATGGGGTATGGTAGTAGGTGCCAGGCGCACCGGTTTGTGCAAGTACTGCAACGCTGCTCGGTTCTTCACACTCAACAGTTTCCCGTGTGTATCAACAATGGTCCACCACCCAAAGGCCATCCAGCCAACTTGACACAACTGTGGGAAGCATTGCGGTCAACATGGGCCAGCATCCCTGTGGAACACTTTAAACACCTTGTAGAGTCCATGCCCTGATGAATTGAGGCTGTTCTGCAACTCAATATTAGGAAGGTATTCCTAATGTTTGGTATACTCAGTGTATATATACGATGTGACAAGTCCTGATGAGACTGACACAACTCTTGCTGAGACTGAGGCTGTCCTAATATGGACACCATAGGACCTGTATATAAAGGTTGTGGGTGTATGGGGCCACTTACTGGGATCGCAGTCTGTGAACTACAGGTCATCAAGAGCAGCCCCTCCACTCATGTCTCTGGAGTGGATCCCCTCAAAGATCACCTCCAAGTTCCTAAGCTTCCGCAGAAGAACCATCGGCCGGGTTCCACTCCTCCCCCCTAGTTCCCAGTCTTGTTCCACCCTCCATCAACCCATTTTTCTCTGTCTGTGGAGAGGTGGAGGGGTCAGAGATGAGAGGTCAATCATAATGTTCCATAGCATACATTGGTAAGGTGTCCATATTAGGCACTCCTACTGAGCGTGTCCTAATATGGTTATTCCATAGCCTATATACTGTATATGTAATTCATAAGTGACTTGTATGAAAAGCTACAGCACTGCTAATTATCCTGTAATATAATGATGAAGAGCTAAGTATCATTCAATCACATGTTAAAGAGTGCAGAACATGTGGTTGCAATTACAAAGCCAGATTCTCACTGCAAGGTTTTGAACGTAATGCTGTGGAGTTGCAGTAGGACACTTCCCCAGTAATATTGGGCAAAATGTCATGAAACTGTCACGATTCTCTAAAGCAGAACACAGAAGCAGACCAGGACAAGGTGAGTAGAACGAAGGTGAGTATTTATTTACAGATTCAAATGTGGAAGCAGAATAATCCAGGAGACGGAGCGGGCAGCGGAGGTGAGATGGTGGGAGTGAATAGGCAGATCCAATTATGTCACAGAAGCCACCGACGAACAGGCAGGGGTGGGGTGAATGTTCCGGGAGAATGACTGTAGACAGAGTAAACGAAGGTAAGTACACGGCAAGCAAAAAGTACAAAACAACAACACTAACTCTAGTAACTTTGAGGCTGATACGCTGACACAACATACTGTTCATGGCTAACGATCCGGCAGGGAATGGATGTCAGGTCAGAGCTTATGAAGTGGAGAGGTGATGATCAGGACCAGCTGTGCAGATAGCTGATGAGATGCAGGTGCGGGTAATAGAGAGATCTCCCGCCTAGCTTCGTCGCCGGCAACCAGACAGGGTGCGTTCAGAAACATCACGGAAACAGACTCCAGGACAGAAAACAGGCAACACAGGCAGAAACAGACTCAGGAAGCGGGATTCATGACAGAAACATGCTGATGTTAGCTTAGGGACCAGAGTTTATCCTGACTGTGTGTGTGTTTTACTATCCTTATGGGGACCAGAAGTCCTCACGAGGATAGTAAAACAATGACATTTCGGACAAGTGGGGTTAGGTTTAGGTTAAGGGTTAGGGTTTGGTAAAACATTTTTTTAAATGGGAATCAATTGTTTGGTCCCCACAAGGATATTAGAACAAACGTGTGTGTGTGAAAACCAGGCCCTATAGGGTATAAATGGGTCATGTGTTCAGGAAAAGCTCTGGGCCCAAGTTTTTCTGTCATAATTCATTAAAGTGTAGATAATGAGAGAAACAAGAAATACTCATTTTGATTCAGCCATTCAGTTGTCCAATCGGGCCTAAAAAAAAGACACTTGAACGCCTACTCTGGCACCTCTTTTCTGCTTATGTGCTTATTTCTTTGTCCCACTTCAATTAAAGGGACAATCTGGTATTTAAAACACAAAGTGGTCACTCCACTTAAAACAACAAAATGCATGTACCAATCCCAGATTACCCCTTTAAGGCAGCAGAAATGTTGGACTGAAGCAAACACACAATATATCACCTCCCAGTCTGCTGCCAAACCACGTAATCATGGACTAATTCGAACACGAGTGAGGAGGAAGTGGTATGGACTGAATTGTCGTCCCTGATTGAGACAGATGGAATATAGATGTTTTTGATTGGGGGACCTGTTTGGGGTTGTTTTTGGTTGTTTGGGGTTGTTTCGGCTACCTGTTTGGGGTCGTTTGGGGTACCTTGCGGTTATTTTGGGTACATGTTTGGGGTCGTTTGTGGTTGTTTGAGGTTGTTAGTGGTTGTTTGGGGTACATGTTTGTAGATATTTGGGGTTGTTTGGGTTACCTGCTTGGGGGGTTTGAGGGGGTAACTGTTTATGATTGTTTGGGGTAACTTTTTGGGCTTGTTTGGGCTTGTTTGGGGTACCTTTTTGATGTTGTTTGGGTTGTTTGGTGTGATTATCTTGTGGTTAGGCTCTCGCTGGCCATTCCTTAAATATACATGTCTCACCTATGATATGTTACTTATGGTCAGTGCAAGGACAGAGGTAAGCTCATACAAAAACACTGAGCTACAGTATAGTCACAAAACAGCAGTTTACTGTAGCTTCTTGGGTTACCAAAAGTTTGCCAAGGGCCTCTGTTTTCATAGCCACTGCAATGAAAGAGCCTGGACCTAATCTACTCAAAACAGATGACAGGTAATGTCATTTTGTACCCTGAAGTTTAAAAGCATATTCAAATGCACCCTAGAGTGAGCCATGTACAGTCTGTTTTCTCTCCACCAGCCTACTATATGCCAAAGAAGTCCTTGCTAGAAATAATATTGTTACTGCAAGGGTAAAACATAGATTAATAGCCAGTCTTACCACAGGATTGATCTAGATTTATGTGTGTGATATAGGAAGGGAGCTCCATCCATAAAAACGAGTCTCGGCATGGCAGCTGATGAGTGGATCATACTGGCATAGTTCATATTTGATGCCTCAATTCGATATCAATTGAGGCACTTATCAGATCAATTTCAGAGTTTATTTGAAAGAGTTCACACTCTCCACAGCGAAACCCGTAAATCCACTTTCGCATAATGAGGCAGGCTTTACATTTACATTTGATGATAGTCGCAGGAGCCTAAACGGACAGGGAAAGTTGTAATCGCCATTAAAATAAATATTCCATTGAAATCTCCCCTATGTCTTACTATTATATTGAATGTCCTGGTAAGGTGAAATCCAATTTATATTCATGGCCTTTTCATTTCATGGGGCCGCTGTTTGGCTGTCGGCTCACCTTCAAATCAGAGTGCATTATGTTTTTTTCTATTCTGTGTTTGAGAAGTAAGGTCTATGAATAAAGTAATGTGGAGGCAGATGTGTTACTATGGCTGCGTTTATACAGGCAGCCAAATTCTGAAATTGTTTCCACTAATTGGTCTTTTGATCAATCACATCAGATTTTATACATCAATTAGTGAAAAAAAGATCAGAATTGGCTTGCCTGTGTAAACACAGCATCTACGCGCGGACGCGTGCACACACACACACGTCTCAAAAGACATCAGCTGAGTTTTTTCACCAGCAAAAGACATATCATTCAAACATTGTATATAACTTGTGGCCTATTGGACATATAATGAAGATACGATCAGTCAAGACCAGACCCGTGGACACCAAAACTGACAACTGAAGAGGCGACTCCGGGATCCTGACCTTCTAGGCAGAGTTGCAAAGAAAAAGCCATATCTCAGACTGGCCAATAAAAAGAAAAGATTAAGATGGGCAGTCTGAGATATGGCTTTTTCTTTGCTACTCTGCCTAGAAAGTCAGCATCCCGGAGTCGCCTCTTCACTGTTGATGTTTAGACTGGTGTTTTGCAGGTACTATTTAATGAAGCTGCCAGTTGAGGTCCTGTGAGGTGCCTCTTTCAAACTAGACACTCTAATGTATTTGTCCTCTTGCTCCGGGGCCTCCCACTCCTCTTTCTATTCTGGTTAGAGCCAGTTTGCGCTGTTCTGTGAAGGGAGTAGTACACAGCGTTGTATGGAATCTTCAGTTTCTTGGCAATTTCTCGCATGGAATAGCCTTCATTTCTCAGAACAAGAATAGACTGACAAGTTTCAGAAGAAAGTTATTTGTTTCTGGCCATTTTGATCCTGTAATCGAACCCACAATTGCTGATGCTCCAGATACTCAACTAGTCTCAAGAAGGCCAGTTTTATTGCTTCTTTAATCAGCACAACAGTTTTCAGCTGTGCTACATAATTGCAAAAGGGTTTTCTAATGATCAATTAGCCTTTTAAAATGATAAACTTGGATTAGCAAACACAACGTGCCATTGGAACACAGGACTGATGGTTGCTGATAATGGGCCTCTGTACGCCTATGTAGATATTCCATAAAAAATCTGCCGTTTCCAGCTACAATAGCCATTTACAACATTAGCAATGTCTACACTGTATTTCTGATCAAATTGATGTTATTTTAATGAACACATTTTTTTTTTCTTTTCTTTCGAAAACAAGGACATTTCTAAGTGACCCCAAGCTTTTGAACGGTAGAGTATATCATAAAAATATATATATATAATCTCACTAAAGAAGTGCACTGGGACTTTAATAGTCTGTATTAACGGATATATCCGTCTGCAGTGCCAGCATGGGCAAAAAGATTGTCCAGGAGGTCAAAAGTAGTGCACTACATGTAGGGTGCCATTTGGGACGGGCCCAGTGTCACAGACTGCCTAAAGTATTTATGTTACCTCCCGATGGGCTGAGCCATTGCTAGAGTGGTAACAAGTGTGATCATGACATGACTCAGAAGTTCCCAAGCTGATAAACAGCTCAATTGAGTAAAAGTTAACACCAGAGGATAGGTGTTTAGTGAGTAAAGCCAGGTACATGCAGTCCTCCCTCCCTACCTATCAATGACTCCTGAGTCAATTACAGTTCCTTTTGTTCTGCAAACACCTTTGAAGACAGACTGCCTCTCTGTTGATATTGTATTTACACTGTCCTTCAGAATGGTCTGTCTGTCTGTCTGTCTGTCTGTCTGTCTGTCTGTGTGTGTGTGTGTGTGTGTGTGTGTGTGTGTGTGTGTGTGTATATATACATATCCTCTCAACATGCATGGCCTATATGCTGATTTACATGCCTTGGCTACAATCCACATTTTTGACCTGTTTCAGAAAGCTGGGCGTATGACGGACGTCATTTGAATGTAAAAAACGTTTTGAACATGTGAACTTTTATTTGCCATAATAACAAACTCATATGTAATCTGTAAATATGAAATCACAAAGACATGGAAAAAGTCCAGAATCTTGCCTAGCCATGATTGGTTGAGATAATGAGGGGAATGGGACATTCACGAGAAAGAGAGTCCATTCTGTCACGCAAGGCCTCTGTCAAATGGCACATCCTGCTGTCTGCTACCGCTGATATTAGAAAGATCCATTGGATTTACTCATATCTTCATCATGGACAAAGTGTAGCTTCAGCTGCTGGTATCAACACAGCTCCGTCTTCTGTGGCAAAATCAATCTGGACAGGTTGAAGCCGAGTGGGAAGGATTATTTTGAAAGTGTTTCAGTCTGCCTTGAATCATCATAATCCATACACAGGTAAGAGTCTGCAGTTAAAATGCCAAGATAGTCACATGTGAATACATTTTTCTCTTAACTGTATCAAAAAGTAATGTTGATCGATAGCTTTTGTTAGATATACAGTGAGGTAAAAAAGTATTTGATCCCCTGCTGATTTGGTATGTTTGCCCACTGACAAACAAATGATCAGTCTATAATTTTAATGGTAGGTTTATTTGAACAGTGAGAGACAGAATAACAACAAAAAATTCCAGAAAAATGCATGTCAAAAATTTTAAAAATTGATTTGCATTTTAATGAGGAAATTAAGTATTTGAAACCTCTCAATCAGGAAGATTTCTGGCTCCCAGGTGTCTTTTATACAGGTAACGAGCTGAGATTAGGAGCATGCTCTTAAAGGGAGTGCTCCTAATCTCAGTTTGTTACCTGTATAAAAGATACCTGTCCACAGAAGCAATCACTCAATCAGATTCCAAACTCTCCACCATGGCCAAGACCAAAGAGCTCTCCAAGGATGTCAGGGACAAGATTGTAGACCTACACAAGGCTGGAATGGGCTACAAGACCATCGCCAAGCAGCTTGGTGAGAAGGTGACAACAGTTGGTGCGATTATTCACAAATGGAAGAAACACAAAAGACCTGTCAATCTCCCTCGGCTTGGGGCTCCATACAAGATCTCACCTCGTGGAGTTGCAATGATCATGAGAACGGTGAGGAATCAGCCCAGAACTACACGGGAGGATCTTGTCAATGATCTCAAGGCAGCTGGGACCATAGTCACCAAGAAAACAATTGGTAACACAGTACGCCGTGAAGGACTGAAATCCTGCAGCGCCCGCAAGGTCCCCCTGCTCAAGAAAGCACATATACAGGCCCGTATGAAGTTTGCCAATGAACATCTGAATGATTCAGAGGAGAACTGGGTGAAAGTGTTGTGGTCAGATGAGACCAAAATCGAGCTCTTTGGCATCAACTCAACTCAGCGTGTTTGGAGGAGGAGGAATGCTGCCTATGACCCCAAGAACACCATCCCCACCGTCAAACATGGTGTTGGAAACATTATGCTTTGGGGGTGTTTTTCTGATAAGGGGACAGGACAACTTCACCATATCAAAGGGACGATGGACAGGGCCATGTACCGTCAAACCTTGGGTGAGAACCTCCTTCCCTCAGCCAGGGCATTGAAAATGGGTCATGGATGGGTATTCCAGCATGACAATGACCCAAAACACGGGCAAGGCAACAAAGGAGTGGCTCAAGAAGAAGCACATTAAGGTCCTGGAGTGGCCTAGCCAGTCTCCAGACCTTAATCCCATAGAAAATCTGTGGAGGGAGCTGAAGGTTCGAGTTGCCAAACGTCAGCCTCGAAACCTTAATGACTTGGAGAAGATCTGCAAAGAGGAGTGGGACAAAATCCCTCCTGAGATGTGTGCAAACCTGGTGGCCAACTTCAAGAAACGTCTGACCTCTGTGATTGCCAACAAGGGTTTTGCCACCAAGTACTAAGTCATGTTTTGAAGAGGGGTCAAATACTTATTTCAATCATTAAAATGCAAATCAATTTAGATCATTTTTTACATGGGTTTTTCTGGATTTTGTTGTTGTTATTCTGTCTCTCACTGTTCAAATAAACCTACCATTAAAATTATAGACTGATCATGTCTTTGTCAGTGGGCAAACGTACAAAATCAGCAGGGGATCAAATACTTTTTTCTCTCACTGTATAGCTAACTTGCTAGACAGTTACTGGTAACATTATAGCCACCGAAAATAGCCACTGTGGTGTGAATGCTAATCTATTAGCAAGCTAATCAAACCCCATGTTAAGTGATAGGGACACATGCTATATTGCCTAGCTAGCTAGCCATGATGAAATAATAACAAAATAGCTAGATCTTGGATTATAGATTGAGGTAGGTTTTTGCCAGTTCAAATAGCTAGCTAGCTAGATGAATACTATTTACATCTAGCCAGTTGGTAATTATGGAGCTAAATGTTTGCTAAATCTAGCTAGTTATCTTGCAGTGTCTGCATTGCCATTGTTTGGCTGGAAGCAGGTTGAGTGTGTACAGGGCATTTTAGTACAGCTGTAGCAGTCAACAGGCAAAACAAGCTATAGGAGATTAATTAATGTTTTAACTTATTTTTCTGGAATTTGTCTTTCAGCATAAACCTGTACAAGGAGATGATTGAGGGTGAACAAGAAACACTTCGGGTATTTTGTCTTTGTACTTTGAGGTTATTGCTTGAGGTCAATTAATGTTATTTCTGGTATGCAAAGTTTTAATAATGTCTTGTCTATTTTAGTCTGCTTTCCTCCTTTACAGCTTTAATTGTCTGGAGCCTGGTGTTGTTGTGGCCAAGGAGCTTTCACTCAGATGGAAACAGGTTTCAGCTGCTGTGCAATGTTGATGTTCTTCCCCCCCAGAGATGTGAAAGCATCCCCCAGACTGGACACAACCTGACAAACATATTTTTGAGGGCCTCCCGAGTGGCACAGTGGTCTAAGGCACTGCATCGCAGTGCTAGCTGTGCCACTAGAGATCCTGGTTCGAGTCCAGGCTCTGGCTCTGTCGCTGCCGGCCGCGACCGGGAGACCCATAAGGCGGCGCACAATTGGTCCAGGGTAGGGAGGGTTTGGCCAGCAGGGATGTCCTTGTCCCATCACGCACTAGTGTGCCCTGTGGCGGGCCGGGCGCAGTGCACGCTGACTCGGTCGCCAGGTGTACAGTGTTTCCTCCGACATATTGGTGCGGCTGGCTTCCGGGTTAAGCGGGCACTGTGTCAAGAAGCAGTGCGGCTCGGTTGGGTTGTATTTCGGAGGACGCACGACTCTTCGACCTTCGGGGGTTGCAGCAATGGGACGAAGACTGTAACTACCAATTGGATACCACGAACGAGGGGTAAAATACAACAACAACAAAAATATTTTTGAGATGATCAGGAGGCAGGACAGAAATATGCTAGATTCCTTTGTTCATATCATAACATGACCGGGAACCAAAGTCACTCAAACGATCTTATGATATAGGCCTAGGTCTAGATAGTTTTTTTTACCTAAGCCTTTATGTGTTTGTGTGTTAAGTTTTTCCTTTAGCACTTGAAGTTAATAAAGTATTTTAATGATTAAATATTTGTGTTTTTTTTAAGGCACTAAGCACTACCTCACTGCTTTAGCATTTTAGCATTTTAGAATGTGAATTCTTTGAGATGGGTGTGTCAAAGGCTTTAGAGGATGTGAACTATGCAAAATGGCGTAAACAAAGAGCATTTATTACTCAACAATAGGCAATGTAAAACTGTTAATGGTTTGCCTAAATGGGGGAACTTGGTGAGGTAATGTTCAGAGAATCCATTTTGGCAATTTGGTGAAAGTATTCCTTTTTTAAAATATGTTTCCCAAGGATTAATGTAGAGCAAGTGTGAAAATCACAGCAAAATGTTTGAATGCCTTTTCTCCTAAATGGGATTATAAATGTATTAACTTTGAAAGCAGTATTACTTATCCATGTTTCCTCCAACTGCAGTGTGTGATATGCCATTTTGAAGCTGAGTCTGTACTCTTATCCAATATCAAAAAACACAATTTCAAATTGTGGAATATAAGACCGAAAAGAGATGGTCGGCCACATTTGAATCTCAACAGAGCAGTCCTTGGTCCTCTTTCTTCATACAAACACAGTGGCAAGAGGTACAGTTGAAGTCGGAAATTTAAATACACCTTAGCCAAATACATTTAAACTCAGTTTTTCACAATTCCTGACATTTAATCCTAGTAAAAATTCCCTGTCTTAGGTCAGTTAGCATCACCACTTTATTTTAAGAATGTGAAATGTCAGAATAATAGTAGAGAGAATGATTTATTTAAGCTTTTATTTCTTTCATCACATTCCCAGGAAGTCAGAAGATTACATACACTCAATTAGTATTTGGTAGCATTGCCTTTGAATTGTTTAACTTGGGTCAAACGTTCCGGGTAGCCTTCCACAAGCTTCCCACAATAAATTGGGTGAATTTTGGTCCATTCCTCCTGACAGAGCTGGTGTAACTGAGTCAGGTTTGCAGACCTCCTTGCTCGCACACGCTTTTTCAGCTCTGCCCACAGATTTTCTATAGGATTGAGGTCAGGGCTTTGTAATGGCCACTCCAATACCTTGAGTTTGTTGTTGTAAAGGCATTTTGCTACAACTTTGGAAGTATGCTTGGGGTCTTTGTCCATTTGGAAGACCAATTTTGTCACGGTTCAGACAGACGACAAGAGGACCACAATTGCGTCACACCAGAAAGTTTATTTAAACTTAAGGGGAAAGGGATGTAGGGAGTGAGTGAAGGCTCCAGGGGTTATCCCGTCCGATGTGCTGGGTCTGTGCCTCCCCAGTGGCAGCGATGCGTCCGATGACGCCGGTGGTTGGTGGTCCAGAAGTCCTGGGGGGAGGAAACACAGACACAACGGGGCGGAATGAAACCAGGCAGCAGTACAGTTCAAGGGAAATCCAAAATACGTAGTAGCAAGGCAGAAGGCTGGTCAGAGTTACCGGGATTGAAGAGTAGTCAGGAGTCGTAATGGCAGAAGCAGGTCTGGATCTCCTGAGGCAGAAGAGTATCCAAAAACCAGGCAGGTCCGGGGGTCACAAAACCAGGGGTGAGCCAGAAGCGCGAGCAAACAGGTTCCGGGTGTGAGCTTTGCAGACGATCTGACACCGGAGAGCTGAAAGACAGGGCCTTAAATACTGGGAGAGGTTAGTGGGTAATGCAGCGCAGCTGGCAGAGTAATTAGAGCCGAGCAGAGCAGGGACAGGTGGAGCTAGTTAGGCTGAGTAGAGAGAGGGAGGTGAGCAGAGTGGAAGATAGTGGAAACCAATTAAGGTGGTAACCCGGGTGGAGTGAGAGGGCTCATGACAGAACCCCCCAAGGGACGGCCCCAGAAGTCCCAAGAGCAACACCACGCCGGGCGGGAGGAGGGGAGCCGGAGGAGGGCTAGAACTCCTCCGAACGGTCCGAGTGAACGTCCTCATCCTCGGAGGAAGCCGGAGGGCCGTGGTCGGGAGATGGGACAGGTCCCGAGACAGGGTCAGGCACAGGACAGGAAGCCGAGCGGGCCGGACGGGTTAGGGACCCTCTGGGGCGGCCTACGGATTGCAGGTTGATCAGGATGCCGTTGGTGGAAAGCGGTGATGAGAGTCCTATCCACAATCCGACTAGCTGGCACCCAGGTCCTTTCCTCAGGTCCATAGCCCTCCCAGTCAATGAGGTACTGAGACCCTACCCCTCCGTCTGGACCGAAGCAGGCGGCGGACGGTGTAAACCAGACCACCTTCGATGAGCCGTGGAGGAGGAGGACAAGGCGCAGCAGGGACCAGCGGACTCCTGGGCACAGGCAGGGGCTGCAGCAATCCGGCTGGGGGGCTGGCAGGACGACTTGTGTTGGTTGCAGATGGGGCAGGCTTGGACGAATTCCCGTACATCCTTCCTCAGAGAGGGCCACCAGAACCTCTGGGCGAGCAGGTTGTAAGTGCGGGTGGAGCCAGGGTGACAAGCTAGGCGGGAGTCATGTCCCCACTGAACGACCTGGGACCTCAGGTCTTCGGGGACAAAAAGGCGGTCAGCTGGGCAAGTGCTGGGACCTGGCTGGTTACGGAGAGCCTCCAGCACCTGTTCCTCAACAGCCCAGGTCAGAGCTGCAACGATGCAGGGACTTGGCAGAATCGACACAGGGTCCTTGGAGGGGTCAGGAGCGGAGTTAGTAGGTACTGGCCGAGGGGGTAGTGGGCGGCAAGCAGGCAGGTTCGGTGGCAGTCCTCTCCCCACTCCCTGATCACCCCGGTCACCCAGTCGAGCTGAGGGTTGTGCCGGCGGAGCCATGGGTAACCCAGGATGAGGGGTTGGCCTGGAGAGGGGAGCAGGTGAAACTGGATAGTTTCTTGATGGTTTCCCGGACAGACCCATCGAGACCGGGGCCGTGACATGAGTGACCGATCCGAGTAAGTGTCCGTTCAGTGCCCGGGCAGGAATAGGAGGTGTCAAACGGAGGTTCTCCAGTCCCAGTTGGCGTGCCAGCTTGATGTCCATTATGTTGGCTTCGCGCCAGAATCCACCAGAGCAGCCAGGGTGTGAGTTGAGTCAGGGAGGCGGAGGTGAACTTGCAGCAGGGGTTTGCGGTCGGAGGACTGGATGGTCATTGAACTCAACCGGACTCCCCTATGCCCGGTGAGCTTCGGCCCTTTAAAGGGCAGGTTACCACACGATGTCCATCACCTCCACAATAGAGGCAGAGGTTTGAGGTGGAAGCGTCGCTGGCGCTCTGCAGGAGTGAGAGAGGCTCGCCCAATCTCCATAGGCTCAGACTGATCAAGCTGACCTGGGTGAGTGGCAGTAGATGACAGGAACCCAGTCGGATCTCTCCGAATGCCGGTAGTAGGTGGACCTTGGCGCCCCCTCTCACGACGACGGGTCTGTATCCTACTGTCGATCCTGACAGTCAGTGCGATGGCTTCATCAAGAGTGGAAGGCAGTTCCTGGGAGACCAACTCGGCCCTGATATAGTCAGCCAAACTATGGAAGAACGCGTCCCACCAACGATGGTGTGTTCCAAGAACTTCGTCTCAGCCAGGGTTCGGAAGTCGATGGAATGGTCTGCGACTGTACGTCTGCCTTGTCGAATACTGAACAGTTCACGAGACGCCTCTGCGGTTGGTGAATCCAGGTCAAACACCTTCAGCATCTCCTCAGCAAACAGGTCGAAGGTTGCACATGCGGGGGTTTGACGTTCGAACTCTGCTGTTCCCCAGAGTCGAGCTCGGCCCGTCAGGTGAGTGATGGCATACCAACCTTAGCCCCTCCGTGGCGAAGGTCCTTGGCTGCAAGGGAGAACTGAAGTCGGCAGCTAGTCAGGAATGGCCGGACCTGGGTTGAATCGCCGTTGAACCGCTCGGGTTTCCAATCTTGGGTTCGAGCAGCGGCTGCAATGACCGGGGCAGGTAACTCGGGGGCAGGGCTGGTGGGCAGACTGGCTGGGGTCAGGTTGGTGAGGAGTTGAATGATCATGGCGAGTTGTTGTTGCTGCTGCTGGGACTGCTGCTGGTGCTGCTGGAACTGCTGATGCTGTTGGTAGCCGGCCTGAAGCAGAGAGGTGATGTCGCGCTCTGCGGCCTAGCTCTCTCTCAGTGTGTTCCAGGCGTAGCATGGCGGTGGGTTGCTCAGGTTCTTCGGTTTCCATGTCGGGGAAGTGTGCGCTGGGTCCATGATGGTCAGATCGTACTGTCACGGTTCAGACAGACGACAAGAGGACCACAATTGCGTCACACCAGAAAGTTTATTTAAACTTAAGGGGAAAGGGATGTAGGGGAGGAGAAGGCTCCAGGGGTTATCCCGTCCGATGTGCTGGGTCTGTGCCTCCCCCCAGTGGCAGCGATGCGTCCGATGACGCCGGTGGTTGGTGGTCCAGAAGTCCTGGGGGAGGAAACACAGACACAACGGGGCGGAATGAAACCAGGCAGCAGTACAGTTCAAGGGAAATCCAAAATACGTAGTAGCAAGGCAGAAGGCTGGTCAGAGTTACCGGGATTGAAGAGTAGTCAGGAGTCGTAATGGCAGAAGCAGGTCTGGATCTCCTGAGGCAGAAGAGTATCCAAAACCAGGCAGGTCCGGGGTCACAAAACCAGGGTGAGCCAGAAGCGCGAGCAAACAGGTTCCGGGTGTGAGCTTTGCAGACGATCTGACACCGGAGAGCTGAAAGACAGGGCCTTAAATACTGGGAGAGGTTAGTGGGTAATGCAGCGCAGCTGGCAGAGTAATTAGAGCCGAGCAGAGCAGGGACAGGTGGAGCTAGTTAGGCTGAGTAGAGAGAGGGAGGTGAGCAGAGTGGAAGATAGTGGAAACCAATTAAGGTGGTAACCCGGTGGAGTGAGAGGGCTCATGACAAATTTGTGACCAAGCTTTAACTTCCTGACTGATGTCTTGAGATGTTGCTTCAATATATCCACATAATTTCCCTTCCTCATGATGCCATCTATTTTGTGAAGTGCACCAGTCCCTCCTGCAGCAAAGCACCCCCACAGCATGATGCTGCCACCCCCGTACTTCACGGTTGGGATGTTGTACTTCGGCTTGCAAGAGACCCCCTTTTTCCTCCAAACATAATGATGGTCATTATGGCCAAACAGTTCTATTTTTGTTTCATCAGACCAGAGGACATTACTCCAAAATGTACGATCTTTGTCCCCATGTGCAGTTGCAAACCGTAGTCTGGCTTTTGTGGTATCGCGTCGAATGCTGGTGGGTATTGCTGTCAACAAAGAGTCCGCTTAGGCTGCACCATGATTAGAGGCTTTTATTAATATCACAAGGTTACAGCATAAGTTACAGATGTAACGGTGTCTGGAGAAGCCCCGTCCCAAATTAATCTGAATGCTTCTGACTTCTCCTTTGTCTAGCTCCTACTTATAAACAATGGCAAAAATGGGTTGCTCCCTTTTTCGTCCAATCACCTATCCCCCTGTCTCCAAACACACTTCCTGTCTGTTGTATGTGGCGTTACACTAAAACATTCCCTCTTGATACTAAAAATCAACGTCTCTCTGGTTCCACTTAAAACATTAACAACGTCATAATCTTCATATACGATATTCCCCCTTCGAGACTAAACAGTCTCGAAAACAAACAGAATAGGATTATGACAAGTGACAATTTATCTTATTGAGTATTTTTAACCTTAAACCAAAAAACATTCTTCTCTAGAGTGTATATACCTTTCTATGAAATATGAATAACTGTTTATGAAGTGTGAATACATTACTATGAAATATGAACAAATCTTTATGGAGTGTGAGAGCGAAAAACTGTCCGGCAACCTTCGTTCCAAATCCATCCATCCATTAATCAAGACAGTAAAATTCTCTCACGGTCCCTCTGCCCCAGGCAACCACCTAGATACTCCAGATAAACTCATAAACAATGTAAATGCATTTGAAACTATGATGCAATTAAATACACATGTAAGCCCCTGCAAACAAAATCCTATCCAAAAAATATCCGCTCTAAGGCTGGTCAACCCATTGGACCCTACAGTGGACCTCTCCCTGCCTAGACTCCCTGTCCCTAAGCATTCACGAAATAAACAAAAACATCTAAGTTCCCCACATGTATTCAATAACATCAAACATCCTTCTACAAAAATTAATACCTAAGAATATGACACAATTATGTATTACACATGCAAATATGTCTATATTTCATTGCAGACACTGGAATGTAGTCCACTACACTTCATCTCCCCGTAGTCTCGACTTCCAATGGATTGTTGATGATGGAATCGGAATCTTTCCACACCCTCTTTGTTTTATCTCCTCCAGTCATTGTCCTTTCACATTGTCCCTTCATATTGTCCTTGTTTGAGTATTTCAATCTCCACATATTCCCCCAAATGCTTCTGGAAGAAAAGAAAAGACCAAACAGTATCTTTTGCAAAACAACACTTTCAAATTAAACATCAATATCAACTAAGAATATAAAAATGATATATAAATGATATCAACTAAGAATATAAAAATGATATATAAAATGATTATTAATTCACATTATCCTCTCCCCCCTTTGATTCATAAAATCATACTAAAAATCACACTAATATTGAAAAAAAATGAAAAATGATCAAATAATCAAAAAGGATATTTATCCATTAGTACTCCATCCAGACCCCCTTGTCCATCTTCATCCAGATCAGGAACAGTCAACAATGGCATCTGAGTGTTGTCTCCAGGCATCACAACACCAACCCATCTTAATATCATAGCTTTTGCAAAGGTCAGTAACAAAGTACAAAAGCAAAACATCACACACAACGCTATCAGAGCTGCAACTAAAATCTGAACCATCACTGCTCCTATTGGGCCTAACTGATCTTGCAACCAAGACTTCGCTGACCATCCAGCTCCCTCAGATCTCCCAAATGCATCCCTTATATTCTTCAACGCATCTATAACACTCGTGATATTATCGGAACTATCTGGGATCAAAGTATAACAATCATCCCCCGTCAGATTCATAGTCAAACATAAGCCACCTTGTTTTGCTAAAATATAATCAAGAGCCATGTCATGTTTCAACAGCGTCAGTCTGTGACTTCTTTGAGTATTTGACAGAAGGTTAAACCCTCTTATTGTTTCACTCGCAAACCCCTGCAACGTATGTGTAATATTATCAATATGATCTGCCAAAAATGTTACACCATACCATGGAAAAAGACAGAGTCCCCACTTCTCTCCCAGACTTATTCTCCAATGGTAGGCTTCAAGATTATTAAATGTAGCCATGTCTCTTTTCACCCTATTTTCAACTGTAGTTTCAGATTGATCTGTGTTCGGTGCTACCCCTCTTTTAATGGTAAAAACCTCATATGGAAGCTTCAACGTCGACATGTAACAACATCCTTTCCATCCACAGGGTAAGAATATATATGCTTTATCACCACAAACCCACCAAATATCTCTAAAATTCCCAATAGTTACATTGACAGGCAAAAGCTGATCTTTCACCATCAAAGTCCTGCTCTTCTTACTACCTGGTACATAAAAAGTTACATTATATTTGTCCTCTCTAACCTTATGTTCGTGCTTATCCAAAGTCATCATATAATCATCACAATCTGATATTCCCATGAACATACCCTTTACATCATATGTTTTATTAGAACAAAAACAACATTTAGCCCTCACTGCTTTCACCTCAAATGCTTCAGGGTTCGCTGTTACCTGACTTTCTTTACCATCCAACAAATTCACATAGGGTAATTCATTTAACCAAGAACACTTATACCTAGGCTTAAACAAATGTTGTGACAACGACATTACTTTATCTGTCAATGCTCGTTGCTGATACAACAGCCATCTCAACGCATAGGACTGACACACACTTGATAGCGGTTGAGCGACCGTCTCTAAAATGGAACCCCACGTCTCTGGTGCTGGAATTCTCAACAGACATGGACCCTCAAGATTCCTCACTGATCTTACAGAATGAGTTAACTGCTGGAACCAAAGATTTCTCCCTGCCCATTGATCTTTAATCTTCAAAACAGACTAATCAAATCCATATGCTTTCCATTTAGCTTCTCTTTTCCTAACGAGCGGTATTGATCAGATGTATCTTCTGATGTTAGGTTGAACCCAAAGAACTCATCCTGTACCTCCATGATATTATCCTGTACTATTTCAGATGAACCTATATTGTTCTCTACCACTATTTGCTGAGTCATTTCTGTTACATCGTTTAATTTCAGAAAAGTTGTTGTCGGTGTCGGTGTCATACTTCCTACATTTGTTATTGCCGTCGTACCATTAAATCCTTCCAAAGTTACCATTAAAGTAGTTGATTTAGTTGATGTATTAACCGTAATTATTTCTAGTGGGAAAGTTACCGATTTTCTCTGTGTATTATTCATTGTTGGAGTGACTACTGTGATAAACGTATCCTGAACTCCTTTGGTGACCGTGGAGGCTACAACAGACCTCAACTCTTCCATTATAATCGTCACTTTACGAATTACATAGCCTTTTAACCAATAATTCTTAACCGGAACAAATTTTAATGCTTGCACTAGATAAGTACACATATATTCTCCCTGATATTTCTCTGTAACATTACGCAACATAAGTGAACAATCATTCACAACCCTCTTCCCCTCCATATTGTTGTACAAAATATACTTTCTTTCACTAGGGGGCACCGCTTCTACATCTGGTCCTGATAACAATACTTCTTCTCCATAATTATCTCTCCATGTGGGAGGAACGTCCCCTCTCCCACTCCATCTCTCACAGCTACACGGAAGATGAGCTGTCTCACCCCTCCTAACCTTAATAATAGTCTTTTGTTCTAAAATTGGTGCTGGAGCTATTGGTTCCCTTGTAATCGAATGCGATATATTTATGGCTTTAACAACTGTCAATGTTGAAAGAGTTAAATTGCTTCCCACTGTTGTTATAACAGACTGAAGTGTTGGTGTTATTGTTGTTACTTCATCCCTAGTTTTCGTAATGTTTTGGTCTGACTTTTCTCCTAACTGGTCTAGGCCTACTTTGTCTAACTGAATCACTAGCTTCTCCTGTAACAGAGTTGCCCTTGGTGGTCTCTGCTGCTTCACATCCCACTGAAATATTCCCTGTTGCTTCTGGGACGTATTGAAAATCAATTTCCCCAAATCCCCTTTCCTTTCCATCCCCTGCATAGTCATCTCTGGCATCATCAGAAGTGTCACCATTATCAACGTTATCCCCAACATTGACAATCTCTCCCTCTTCCTGTTCTCCCCTATCTCCATCCTCTCTCTCTGTGCGCCGGCACCTCTTCTGTGGGCGCTTTAACACAATGTGACAAATGATACCACGAGGAGACCCCTTAACCTGGACAGCTGTTCCAGTACTACGAACCACTTCAAATGGTCCTTCACGACGTTCGTTATACCACTTCCTTCTGAATACCTTCCTACGAATACTTTGTCTCCCGGTTGTACTGTATTCCACTTATCCTCCCTCAAAGCGCCTTCTGCACCTCTTCTTGTCTTTGCCTGTCAGAAACATATGTGGACAACTTTTTATGAAAATTGGCCATATATGTAACGTACGCTCTCATTTCATCTTCCAACAGAGCTAAGCTTGGACCCTTTCCGTGTCACGAGTTACAAAGCCAGAACCCAGAAGCAGACCAGGACAAGGTAAGTTGAAACGAAGGTGAGTGTTTATTTACAAATTCAAGAGTGATGCTGAATAATCCAGGGAACAGAGCGAGGCGGCGTTGATTAGTTGTTGGGGGTGCAGTGGTTGATCCCATCATGGCTCGGCAGCCGCCGACCACCAGGCAGAGGTTGGATGAAGGTTCCGGACGAGTGACTGCAGATGGAACAAAACGGAGGTAAGTAAACAACAACCCAACAAGGTGCAAAAACAACAAAACTAACGCTAGGAGCTCTAAGACTGATACTCTGGTAAACCTACTGTTCATGGCTAACGATCCGGCAGGGAATGGATGTTAGGCCAGAAGCCTAAGAAGGGTGATGATCAGGACCAGGTGTGCAGATTGCTGATGGGATGCAGGTGCGGAAATCAAGAGAGCTCCCCGGAGCGTTTCAGAACCTCGGAAACTGGAGATCCCGAGCAGAAAAACTAGTCCACAGACAGGACCCGACTCAGACTGCCGGGATCGTTACAGTACCCCCCTCCGACGAACGCCACCGGGCGGACTCCCCGAGCGCCAGGATGGAGGCGGTAGAAGTCACGGATGAGGTCAGCATCTAGGATCTGTCGCCGCGGAATCCAACTCCTCTCTTCAGGACCATACCCTCCCAGTCCACGAGATACTGAAACCCCGGCCCCGCCGTCTGGAATCCATGATGCGTCGCACCGTGTAGGCAGGACCACCTCCGATCATCCGAGGAGGAGGAGGGAGGAGGCGGAGGAGGCAACAGAGGACTGAGGAAAACAGGCTTGAGGCAGGAGACATGAAAGGTGGGATGGACTCTGAGCGTCCTCGGGAGTTTGAGTCGAACTGCCACCGGATTGATCACCTTCTCCACCACAAACGGACCAATGAACTCGGTAACAACTCCAGACTCAGTCCGTAAAGGAAGATCCCGTGGCCAACCAGACCCTATCTCCGATGGTGCAGGTGGGAGCGGGGATCCGCGACGATTCGCCTGGAGCTGATACCTGTCCGAACTCTAAGGAGTGCCTTTCTGGCCCGATGCCAGGTCCGGTGGCAACGACGAATATGGGCCTGGAACAGAAGGCACTGAGAGCTCCTTCTCCTGAGAAGGGAACAAGGGAGGTTGGTAGCCATACAGGCACTGGAAGGGGGAGACATCCCAGTGGCAGATGTAGGGAGAGTATTGTGGGCATACTCAACCCAAGGCAACTGAGAGACCCAGGAGGTGGGGTTGGAAGAGGCCAGGCAGCGTAGCGTGGATTCCATCTTCTGGTTGGCTCTCTCCGCCTGACCATTAGATTGGGGGTGAAAACCAGATGTGAGACTGACTGTAGCTCCAATGGCCAAACAGAAGGACTTCCAGACAGCAGAGGTAAACTGAGGGCCACGGTCGGAAACGAGTATCACTGGGCAACCCGTGGACCCTGAAAAACCTCCTAACCAGGATCTCGGACGTCTCCGAGGCAGAGGGAAGCTTGGCAATTGGCACAAAGTGGGGCGAACTTGCTGAATCTGTCCACGATAGTCAGAACGACCGTGTTCCCTCAGAAGCGGGCAACCCAGTGACAAAGTCCAGGGCCAGATGCGACCATGGTCGCGCTGGGAATAGGAAGGGGGTGAAGTAGTCCAGAGCTGGGCCGATTGGTACCCTTATTCTGCGCACACTGGACAGGCAGCCACAAACCCCAGTATCCTCGGCCATGGCAGGCCACCAAAAACGTCTGCGAAGAAAACGCCATCGTCCGAGCCACGCCAGGGTGACAAGCCATCTTGCTGGCGTGGGACCATTTGAGGACCGCAGGACGAACCGACTCAGGCACAAACAACCGACCGGGTGGACCGTTACCGGGACCGGGCTGCGTCCGAAGAGCCGCCATCACCTCCTCCTCAATCTTCCACCTAACAGCTCCACGACGCAGTTCCGGGGGAGAATTGTCTCGGTCTTGGACCCACTCTCCTCCGTCTTGAGAACATCCGAGACAAGGCGTCCGCCTTGCCGTTCTTAGATCCAGGTCGGAACGTCAGGGAAAAATTGAATCGTCCGAAAAACAACGACTACCTGGCCTGACGGGAGTTGAGACGCTCTAGCCGATTGCACGTAAGCAAGATTCTTGTGGTCAGTCCAGACAATAAACGGTTGCTCCGCCTCCAACCAGTGGCGCCACTCCTCCAAGGCAAGTTTCACCGCGAGAAGCTCCCGGTTACCCACATCGTAATTCCTCTCCGCAGGCGAAAAGGCGACGAGAGTAGTAGGCGAGGGATGGAGTTTACTGTCCGTGGAGCATCGCTGCGACAGGATGGCGCCAACTCCCACATCAGAGCGGCCCACTTCCAACGACGAACTGACGGGCCGTGTCCGGTTGAGAGAGAATCGGTGCGTTGGTGAACCGCCTCTTCAAATCCAGAAACGCTCGATCCGCCTCCGGATTCCACTTGGAAGCTCCTGATACTGGAAGTCAAGGCAGTTAACGGAGCGGCCACACGGCTGTAATCCCGGATGAATCTGCGGTAGAAATTCGAGAAACCCCAAAAAATCTCTGGAGCTGCAATCTCGTACCGGGCTGGGCCCATTCCAGAACCGCTCTAACCTTCTCCTGGTCCATCCTAATCTCTCCCCTGGAGATGATGTACCCGAGAAAGGATGTCGTGTGGGCGTGAAACTCGCACTCTGGCCTTCACGAACAGGCGATTCTCCAACAATCGCTGCAGAACCTGCCGGACATGCTGGACGGGTCGGAAGGTTCCTTCGAGAAGATCAGAATGTCATCCAGGTAAACAAACACAAAGAGACCGATCATATCTCCCAGGACGCTGTTCACCATACTCTGGAATACCGCTGGAGCATTGGTCAGTCCAAACGGCATCACCTGATACTCGAAGTGACCCATCGGGTGTATTGAAACCCCGTCAACCACTCGTTCCTCTCTGATCCGGGACCATGTGATACGCATTGCGTAGGTCTAACTTGGTGAACACCGTAGCACCCTGTAAGGAGTCGAAGGCAGAACTCATCAAGGGCAGGGATACCTGTTCTTGACCGTGATGTCATTCAACCCCCGATAATCAATACACGGTCGAAGAGAGAATCTCTTACCCACAAAGAAGAATCCTGCCCCCAGGGGTGATGACGAGGGACGAACGAGACCAGCAGCCAGGGGACTCCTTGATGTAGGTCTCCAAAGCCTCACGTTCAGGGCGGAGATACTGTATAACCTTCCCTTGGGGTAGACAGCTCCAGGGAACAGGTTGATGGCACAATCATATGGTCGCGGTGGGGAGGGAGGACAGAGCCTTCTGCTTACTGAACACTTCCCCAAATCGGATATGTCTCGGGAACCAGGGACAAATCTGGGGGTTTAGCCTCAATCACCTGACTGGGAACCGAATGGGGACAGGCAGTCTTGAGACAGTTAGCATGAAATCAAGGCTCCAACTCGTTACCTGCCCGTCACCCAATCGAACGTGGGATTGTGTTCCTTCAGCCAGGGGTATCCAAGGACCAGAGGAACATGGGAAGACGGCAGAATGAAGAATGAAATCATCTCGAATGATTCCCCGACAACAGCATCTTAACCGCAGTCCCATCGCAGATACGGCCAGACTACTGCCGTCAGAGTGGTCGCCTAATGGCTTCCGCAATTGCTCCCCGGAAAGCCCCAGCTGTTCCACCAACTCGCATCAAGAAAGCTTCCATCGGGCACCTGAATCGATAAAAAGCGTTAATCGCTAAGCTCTGATTCCTGTTCACATAGGGTAGCCGGGAAACGGGGTCTGACAGAGGTACTGAGAGGTTGAAACTGGCTCGCAAAAAGTCCTCCCAACTTTAGCGAGCCGGGCAGTTTGACGACCGCCGGAACAAGTGGAGATGTAATGTCCCGAGCTACCACAGTAGAGGCAGAAGTTGGTCTTACGCCTATGTTGACGCTCCTCCTTGGTTAACCTGTGCCGCCCCACTTGCATGGGTTCAGAATCGGGAGAGAGGACCTCTCCACTAATCCTTGTGGTGGAGAATGATCGCGTGTTCTGGTCCACCACCCGATCCCGACTGGGAACTGAGAAGCTGATCGATTGGACGGACCCCATTGCTTCTCCCTCCTCCGCTCTCGGACTCGATTATCCACCCGAATAGACAAGGCTACCAAGCTGTCCAGGTCACTAGGCTCCCGGATAGGAGATCAACTCATCCTTGAGCTGCTCCGACAGACCCTGGTAAAAGGCCGCTTGCAGAGACTCCTCATTCCACCCACTCTCCACAGCCAACGTCTTGAACTCGATCACGAAGTCGGCCACGCTGGGAGTTCCTTGGCGAAGCGAAACAGGCGCCTAGCTGCGTCCCTCCCTCGGACGGAATGGTCGAAGAGCTTCCTCATCTCGGCCGTGAACCCCCGGTATGAAGCCATGCAGGGATCTGTCGTTCCCAAACGGCTGAAGCCCACTCCAGCGCTCGACCACGCAGCAACTCAATCACAAAGGCTATCCTAGCCTTGTCCTGTGGCATAAGAGTAGGGCTGTAGAATTCGAACACTAATCCACACTGCATAAGGAAGGAACGGCATCTTCCCAGCTCCCTCATACGTTATCCGAGCGTCGGAACCTTGGGCTCACGGAAGGACACAGCTCCAGAAGCGGCAGGCGAGATGGGTGAAACCGGTAGTGGATCCTCCACCGGAAATCTCTGCGCTGGTTCTGGACCTCCGTCAGACCGGTAGAAAGGTTCCGAACTGACAACGCGATCTCCTGTAGTTCCGTGCGAGTGATGGCCCAACATCTTCTCCTGATGGGTAATGGCATGGCGAACAGAGTCCAGGTCGCTGGGTTCATTACTGGCCGGATGTCTGTCACGAGTTACATAGAGAACCCAGAAGCAGACCAGGACAAGGTAAGTTGAAACGAAGGTGAGTGTTTATTTACAAATTCAAGAGTGATGCTGAATAATCCAGGGAACAGGAGCGGGCGGCGTTGATTAGTTGTTGGGGGGTGCAGTGGTGATCCCATCACGGCTCGGCAGCCGCCGATCACCAGGCAGAGGTTGGATGAAGGTTCGGACGAAGTGACTGCAGATGGAACAAAACGGAGGTAAGTAAACAACAAACCAACAAGGTGCAAAAACAACAAAACTAACGCTAGGAGCTCTAAGACTGATACTCTGGTAAACCTACTGTTCATGGCTAACCATCCGGCAGGGAATGGATGTTAGGCCAGAGCCTAAGAAGGGTGATGATCAGGACCAGGGTGCAGATTGCTGATGGGATGCAGGTGAGGAAATCAAGAGAGCTCCCCGGAGCCGTTCCAGAACCCTCGGGAAACTGGAGATCCCGAGCAGAAAAACTAGTCCACAGACAGGACCCGACTCAGACTGCCGGGATCGTTACATTCCGCTTGTTCGCAAACAAGGCGTAGGCATCCTTCTTCCTGTTACCAACTCATGGGGTGTCATACGTAGATCACGTAACTCACTTGAGCGACACACCATTAGTGCTAAAGGAAGCGCCGCTATCCAGTTTAGACCTGTATGTTGACAAATTTTCACAATGCGATTTTTCAAGACACCGTTCATTCTTTCACACATCCCTTGACTTTGTGGGTGATAAACTGCTCCAAGACGTTGCTTAATTCCCAATTTTTGCAACATCAATTTAACTGATTTATCCACAAATTCCCTTCCATTGTCCGAGGATATTCGATCGGGTAATCCCCACCTGCTTATGACTTCTTTACACAAGAACTTGGCAACCGACTGAGCATCCTTACGCTTGGTTGGACAAGCTTCCGTCCATCGTGAAAATCTATCTACAACCACCAACATGTATCTTTTCCCATCAACTGGTTTTATCATATCAACAAAGTCAATAACCAACTCACGCATAGGACCCCTTGGTGTAGGAATGTAACCTGGATGAACAGATATCCCTCTTCGAACATTATTTTTAAGACAGATAGTGCACCTTCCTATCATATAATCAATTTGTTCAAACAAATATGGAGCCCAAAAACCATATTCCTTTGTGATCTTTCTGTTAACCTCCCCCCTTGCAACATGAGCTAACCCATGTGCTTCCTGAATCATCAGACCTAAGAGGTCTAAAGGCGCTACTATCAACCCCTCATGGTTTCTCCACAGACCAGTAGCATCTTTGACCGCTCCTCGGTCTAGCCATAGCTGTTTGTCGATCATAGAAGAAGCTTCTTGCATCAAAATTACATCCCGAAGCGTAATTTTGTCTTCCAAGTCCACTACATGAGTGACCAGAAAAACCTTTCCCAATTTATCCGCTCCTGCGACGGCTTTTGCAGCTTCATCAGCAGCTTTGTTCCCTTGTGTCACTCTTGACATATCTGTCTTGTGAGCTGCACACTTAGCTATCGCTATCTCTTTAGGCTTCATCATAGCATGCAACAGTTTCATTATTTGCGCATGATGTTGTATCGGAGAACCATCCGTTTTCTTAAATCCTCGACCTTTCCATACTTCCCCAAACAAATGACATACACTATGTGCATATGCTGAATCAGTGTATATGGTTACTCGCTTTTCTTCTGCTAACAAACATGCTTCTGTTAGCCCCACAAGTTCAGCAAGTTGTGCAGACGCAGGCTGTGGTATTACTTCAGCCTTTTCCACAACAAATCCCGTTCCTCTGCCTCTAACTACTGCATAACCAGCACATAATTTATCTCCCACCCGATAGCAAGACCCATCCGTCCAATACTCCAGGTCTACCTCACGTAATGGAAAGGCTTGTAAATCTGATCTAAGCCTCGAATATCTCTCTGCTTCTTGGACACAATCATGTGGCTCACCATCCTCTGAAGTTGGTAAACTCTCGGCTGGATTTACTGTATCACATCTCACTAGGGTGACATCCTCCTGCTCTAAGAGCCTATGATAGTCTCTGAGCCTAGGCATAGTCAATGTATATTTCCCATAGTTCAGAAGATTTCTGAGACTATGATGGGTAAGAATTGTTACTGGGTAGCCCATCGTGACCGATGATGCTTTGTCATACATTGAATATACTCCCACCATTGCTCTGTAGCACAGTGGTAACCCTAGTTCTACCTCTGAATAAGCAGTAGAGTAGTAGGAAATAGGCTGAGGATTCGTCCCCGTGCCTGTCGGTTGACAAAGAACCGCACACGCATATCTACCTCCCGTAGAAGTAGACACATATAGCAAAAAGTTATTCGAGTAATCTGGCAGTGTAAGTGCAGGTGCCTCCTGCAACCTCTGTTTGATCGTTTCAAATGCCACATGGCCTTCCTGTGTCCAGGAAAGATTGCTATGGAGTTGACCACTCTCAGTACCCCTAACCATAGCTCTCAAAGGTGCCATCAAACTAGTATAATCCTCTACCCAAGCTGAGGAATAACCAGCAATACCCAGAAATGTCATCATCTCTCTGACTGTTCTAGGTTTTGGAGCCTTACGAATAGTTTCCACTTGCCTGTCCGAAATGTTTCTGTGGCCATGAGTTATGTTTTGACCTAAATATACAACTTTCTCCTGGCAATATTGCAGCTTTTTCTGTGAAACCTTATGCCCCTTTTCTGCCAATACCTGTAGTAATTTAATTGAGTCCCTATGACATGTTTCCTTATTTTGTGAGCAAACCATTATATAATCCACGTACTGAATGACAGTGCTCTGCAATATCTGATCTATCCCTACCAAATCCTCCTTCAGTACTTTATTGAAGATATGAGGCGAATGCCGGTACCCCTGTGGCATTCCACTGTACTCATAGAATTGTCCCTTATATGTGAACCCAAATAAATTCTGACTCTCTACACTAAGTGGAACACTGAAAAATGCTCCACATAAGTCTAGTACTGTAAAATGTGTCGCATCAGGAGGAACTTGGGCTAACAAGGTATGAGGGTCTGGCACTTCTGCTGGAAAGTCAGTCACTACCTCATTTACTGCTCTCAAATCATGAACTACACGATAAGTTCCATCTGGTTTTTCCACAGGCCACAAAGGCGTGTTACTCCGAGGGTTTTTGTTGTCCTTAAAACCCCTGCTTTCGAAAGTCCTTCAATTTGTGGTTCAATCCCTTGGATTGCTTCATCTTTCAATGGATACTGATTTTTCCATGGAGGTCTGGCTCCTGGTCAAAGTTCAACTTTCACAGGTTGGGCTGATTTCACAAGTCCAATATCGGTACTATGTTGAGACCACAACCCTTCTGGAACTTGTTGCAACATCTCCTCTTTCATAGAGTCTGAATCCATCTTCATATTGCAAATAGATTCATGTGTCATTCCTACAGCCTGTGGCTCTCCTTGTCCTTGAGCCGAAATCATTATTTTAAGAAATCGTTGATCTTCACTTCTCCAGATCGCCAAATTCTCTTTCATTGGTCTGAAACTAAGTTTCTCTGCTTCTGTCATCATTTCTCCTATTTGCTTTTGCTCATAGCCTTCCGAAACCAACAAGGTAACATGTGGCACACTCTTCTCAATCTCAAATTCTTTATTCAGATAGTCGTCTGTGTTTATCTTCATAGCTGCTCCTTGTGGTCCTAAAATAATGCAACTTGAGCTAAGTTGAACATTCTTCGGTTGATGACTCAACCATTCCTCTGAGTGTGGTTGAGCAGCCTTCTTGAAATACTTGAGCGTACAATGGAATGGATATTCCGGAAGCTTCGCATCCGGCATATTTGCAACAATAAATCTTTCCCATATCTTAGCCTGCTTCATAAAATCTTCACTGAGATTTCCAATCCAGAATACTGAAGACGAATCCATCTCCGTCATCATCGAAAATTGGTAAACCTTTTCCTTTGGCATTTCTATCAGACAGCCGTCTGGTGTACATCTTATTGTACAGTTCAACTTACACAATGCATCTCTTCCCAATAATGCAACAGGTGTATGTTCTGATACCAGTATGGGTATTGTAATTTTCTGATCTTTATAGCAGAGCTCAATTGGTTCCGTAAGAGGAATCAGCTGTTTTACTCCCTCAACTCCGATTGTCCTAACGAGTTGATTGGACATAGGGAGATGTGTAGCATCTTCAGGTCGAACACAGGTGAACGCAGCTCCGCTATCCGCCATCACTTCCAATGGTCGGTTGTTTATTTTCACCTCAATTGTTGGATCTTTTTCCGGTCCTGATGCTACCAGCTGACTCCCCCCTTTCGGATCATCTAGGCACCTCTAGAATCCTTGCTCCGGACCCCTGTAGGGGTTCACCGGTCCTCCAGATGATCTTGACTGGCCCCTGTATCTTCCTCGGAAATTCCCTCTGATGTTTCCTCCTGACCAATTGCAGTCCCTGACATAGTGACCACCCTGTCCACAATTATAACACACATCTTGAGATTGCTGGAAGTGTGGCTGAAACCTTCCTCTTCCTTCGAAGCCTTCTCGTCCTCTTCCTCTCCAATTCTGTGTCTGTCCAGAAATTGGCTGTGGATATGAAACAACTGGTGCCGCCATTAGTGGCTGGTACAATTGCGGTTGGACCGGTTCTGGTTGAAGCTGTGGCAGTGATTGTTGATTTGGTGCACACTGATTCTGCATAACCAAAGCTTGTTTCTTATCCTTTTTATTCTCCCCCAGTTGTATTTGATTGAGTTTTCTGAGAGTTTCTTCGTCCTGCTCTTTCTGGTTGAGTTCCTTTTTCCTGTACAGATCCACTTGATGGGCTATATGATCGGTATAGACGCCTTTTGTCATGCTTCCAAGTCCAACCAATTCTGCCAGTTTGCTCCTTACTGGTGAGGGCAGAAACCATTTGCAGTTTAGCTCTCAAAATTGACTGCTCAATTTGACTCACATCTGGATCATTTCCAGTAATATTTCTCCACACTTGATGAACTCTTGACACATAGGCTCTCGGATTTTCTTGTTGTCCTAGCGGGTCAATCAGAATATTATCAGGATGCACATTTGTTGGAAATGTATATTTCAATGCTCTCCACAGACGATTCCTACTTGCAGCCAACAATTCAGGATCGTTCACTGCAGTCCCTACATATCTAATGAGTCCAGCTCTCTGAAAGACTTCTTCCATATCTGGAATCCCAATGAGATTAGCCAACAGTCTCTTAACGTCTCCTATGGCTGACTGTGTTCCCACCGTAATTTCTTCCAATTTCGAAATCCAAGGATAGGCCCCATTTTGAAGAATAGGCAGCTTCTCAAGTATATTTGACATATCGGTATTTTGCAACGGCTTATATTCAAAGTTTTGACCTCGAATGATAACTGGTATCATTTTGCTCGTGGTCTCTTTCCTTGGCCTTAATACATATTTTGTCTCACCTTTTTTGGATTCTTTTTTCAGCTGTTTCTCCTTCTGTATGGTCAGCATCTGGAGTTCTTCCTCTAGCTCTCTTACCTCTCCTGCAGTCCTCGCGTTCTCCAGTTCTGATAAGCATCGGTCTATATCTCCTTCTATTTCTTCTGTGCCAGTCTTTTGCAGGATAAACTCCTTTCGAATACACAGCACCTTTAGTCTCCTCTTTATCGCTGTCTTCATCTTTGCTTTCCTCAGAACTCGAATATATTGTATCCTTCTTCTTCAAACCTTCCTCAGCACTGTAATATCTTGTATCCTTCTTCTTCAAACCTTCCTCAGCCCTGGAATATCTTGTATCCTTCTTCTTCCAACCTTCCTCACCCCTTCTCTCCGTTTTGGCCAACCTCCGTTTGATCACAGGATCATATCCACCCATGATCCCCTCTAAATCACTCTGATCATCATCGTCCTCATCCAGTTTCATCCTACTTAACCTCATTCCACCCTTAGTTTCCAGACTTCTCATTTTCTTTTTACCTTTGGAGCTTGGATGCATTTTTATGGTCGTTTCTGCTTGTCCTCTCTCTATTATTCGTTCATCTTCATCTCTGATGTAATAATCACCCTGCTGGAGGATCACTGGAAGCTGAGGATAAGCATCCCTAAGCTCTACACCTTCTCATAAGGTGGGGGTCTTTTCGCCGAATCCGTATGTGAGAAAGGTATACCGACTTCTACCCTTAGTTTCTCTGTCGACTTCTCTTCCTTTAGCCTTTTCTCCATACCTTTGCTTCCCTTATCGTTGGTATCTTTCATCAGTTTTTGTCCTTCATCTTCAAACAGCTTAAGAACACCCAGCTCCCTTTGTCTCTTTTCTTTACGTCGTTCCTTTTGTTTTCCCTTCTTTTGATCTGCCTTGTAAATTGACAGAAGCACTTTCATGATGTTGATGACGTCAGGGTTAAGAGTCCCTTCCACTGGCCATGGTTGTTCAATGTCAGGCCAACGTTTGTTCCATTTGCCGGATAACCTCGCAATACCCTTAACTAAAGGATTACTATGTTCCACTATATCAACCGGTGTAATAACTTTCATAGCCTTGCTGTCCTTTCTCCCCATTGTAACTACTCTTTTATATTCCTTTATTGTGAAATATTTTATTTTAGCCTATATAGCCTATATAGCCTATGGCTTCCCCCCTTTAATTATTAATATAACCTAAACAACCCAAAAAATAAATAAAAAATCAATAAAAATATGAATATCAAAAATTCAATTAAAAATTGTATTCAAAAAATATTTTTAATAAAATAAAATAAAAAATCAATTAAAAAATCAATTAAAAATCAATTAAAAATTATGAATAATTAACACCAATATTTTATTTCTACACCTATCTTACCAATTTATCAATTAGTGGCCCACTTACCTTAACCCATCCAGAATGTGAATACCAGTAGTCAACTTCACAGCAATCCCAAAAACAACGACTTCCAATCTACAACTTTACCACACTCATAAATTCCATTGTTTAATATGCACCCAAGTATCTTAATTTCACAGAATTATGTCAGTACCTGCTTTCCAACCGAAGCCCTAATCAAGCCAAGTAATGCACAGAGACTCCAAAATGCAAATTTTATTCAAATGATCAGTCTGTTGCCAAGCGTCTGAGAAATTGTCATAACATCAAACATCCTGTAGGGGAAGATTTGTAGACAAAAAAGCACTGGCCTGATTTTGACTGATCCTCTGCCTGCGTCACACCTTGTCACGTCACGCACACGTTAGCCCCTCCTCTCTCTCTCCTTTGCTCTCGTCCTATCGCCTCTCATATGACAAGGGAACAAAACGGGACAGACAAGCATTTAAAGTTTATACACTTAACCAAGTTATCCACATTCAATATTCCCCCACTCATATTCGTTATAAGACTGAACTCAGGACTAAATAGATCGCTCAAAAACATTTTTATTTTATTTTAATCCGTCATTTAATTTAATTCATTATACTCCGTCAACCTATATTTAATTTATAAATTCACTACATCTCAACAAATAGTTTCATGTTCGAACAACAGTCACATTAACGATTTAGAAGATTCGTGTCCAAATACCTCTTGTCTGTGGCTATTTCTCCCCCTGCAGTGTAACCCCACAGAACCCACAATCCCGTGTTGTAGTTTTAGCAAATCACCTCGTATCGTAGTTTTAGCGCCGTAAAATCAAGCGCATGCGCAAATCCATTTAACCATACGATTGCCACACACTAGAACGCCAGCGTTCTACCTCAGTTCTCTATTTTACACTTATAGTCAGACAATTACACATAACAGAGCTCACATTTGCGTAGAACTCTGAATTCCACACACACACAAACAAGTTTAAGAGGCTTATCTCATCGCAATGAGACCTCTAAGGACACGTTAGCATGTAGCACGCAACACAATTAGCCTTTAGCCTTAGCATTTAGCATTAGCCGCTATGTACAATGTAGCATGAAACCCAATCCAGCATTTAGCATTAACATTAGCCTTAGCCTTTAGCTAACTGCGGCCTACCCCACACAAATAAGCATCCCACGCTGCCCTTTTCTTTTTGACATATTTCCCTACCGTTTTGTGCTACCGTGGAATTAATGACAATTCACCGAGAAATTAGACCCAACCGACCCCCCGTCGGACGAAAGTCGAGCAATAATCACAAATCAGATAAATTCCATCAACCCGAGTTTTTCTTTAAAAAACACACCGACTTGCCCATTCTATCGTGCAAGCGGCTTTTCGGCCCATTCTAAATGGCCCACTCCGGGGTCTTTACGCGGTACAGCGCTCTAATGTATGCATATCTGTTTTAATTGTACACCTTCAATACTTAATTCTTACCGTTTTATGCTCTAAAATTCCAATTATCTGCCGTTTACCAATGGAATCACATTTTAGAATATTATTACAGACTCCTAGTCGACCGCAATACCCCACATCAACAACGACCCAAGTACTTTTAACTGTACACCTTCAATGCCCTCTCATGAATCAGCGGAATAACTAATGCCCAAATTTTGTGAGTAATCTCACCTTTAAAGCCGGCTTGGGCAGTAGTCAACTCGCGCCTCAGGAAGGGAACCAAGAACGATGCAATCAGAATCTCAGCGGTGCCTCCATTTGTGGTATCGCGTCGAATGCTGGTGGGTATTGCTGTCAACAAAGAGTCCGCTTAGGCTGCACCATGATTAGAGGCTTTTATTAATATCACAAGGTTACAGCATAAGTTACAGATGTAACGGTGTCTGGAGAAGCCCCGTCCCAAATTAATCTGAATGCTTCTGACTTCTCCTTTGTCTAGCTCCTACTTATAAACAATGGCAAAAATGGGTTGCTCCCTTTTTCGTCCAATCACCTATCCCCCCTGTCTCCAACACACTTCCTGTCTGTTGTATGTGGCGTTACACTAAAACAATCCCTCTTGATACTAAAATCAACGTCCTCTCTGGTTCCACTTAAAACATTAACAACGTCATAATCTTCATATACGATACTTTTTTATGGCGGTTTTGGAGCAGTGGCTTGTTCTTTGCTGAGTGGCCTTTCAGGTTATGTCGATATAGGACCCCTTTTTTCTGCGGATATAGACACTGTTGTACCTGTTTCCTCCAACATCTTCACAAGGTCCTTTGCTGTTGTTCTGGGATTGATTTGCACTTTTCTCACCAAAGTACATTCATCTCTAGGAGACAGAATGCGTCTCCTTCCTGAGCGGTATGACGGCTGCGTGGCCCCATGGTGTTTATACTTGCGTACTATTGTTTGTACAGATGAACGTGGTACCTTCAGGCATTTGGAAATTTGCTCCCAACGATGAACCAGGCTTGTGGAGGTCTACAATCTTTTTTCTGAGGTCTTGGCTGATTTCTTTTGATTTTCCCATTATGTCAAGCAAAGAGGCACTGCGTTTGAAGGTAGGCCTTGAAATACATCCACAGGTACACCTCCAATTGACTCAAATGATGTCAATTAGCCTATCAGAAGCTTCTAAAGACATTACATCATTTTCTGGAAATGTCCAAGCTGTTTAAAGTCACAGTCAACTTAGTGTATGTAAACTTCTGACCCACTGGAATTGTGATAGTGAATTTTAAGTGAAATAAAATGTCTGTAAACAATTGTTGATGATTAACTTTTGCTCTCACTCTGATCTGATTGTAGTGTGACCTTAGAACTCGTGTGTGACACTTTGTCTCCTCATCTCCATCGTGACAGTGACCTTTCAGAAAGGTCATGTTCCATCTATATGAAAGAGGGCAATATGTAAAGTAATCAACACATCTCCTGAGATCCTGCATGTCAGTCTGCCACTCAAAATCAGACAGTCAATCAAACAATCAGTGGGTTGGAGTCAAATTCCAGGTCCAACTGTGCAGAGTCTGTGGTCTAAGCATTAATGCACCCGCCTTAGACATACAGTGAATTCGGAAAGTATTCAGACCCCTTGACTTTTTCCACATTTTGTTACGTTACAGCCTTATTCTAAAGCTGATTAAATCATTTTCTTCCCTCATTAATCTACACACAATACCCCATAATGACAAAGCAAAAACAGGTTTTTAGACATTTTTGCAAATGTATAAAAAAAAACTGGAAATATCACATTTGCATAAGTATTCAGACCCTTTACTCAGTACTTTGTTGAAGCACCTTTGGCAGCGATTACAGTCTCAAGTATTTTGGGGTATGACTCGACAAGCTTGACACACCGATATTTGAGGAGTTTCTCCCATCCTTCTCTGCAGATCTTCTCAAGCTCTGTCAGGTTGGATGGGGATCGTTACTTCACAACTATTTTCATGTCTCTCCAGAGATGTTTGACCGGGTTCAAACTGGGCTCTGGCTGGGCCACTCAAGGACATTCAGAGACTTGTCCCGAAGCCACTCCTGCGTTTTCTTGGCTGTGTGCTTAGGGTCGTTGTCCTGTTGGAAGGTGAACCTTCGCCCCAGTCTGAGGTCATGAGCGCTCTGAAGCAGTGTCATCAAGGATCTCTCTGTAATTTGCTCCGTTCTTCTTTCCATAGATCCTGACAAGTCTCCCAGTCCCTGCCACTGAAAAGCATCCCCACAGCATGATGCTGCCACCACCATGCTTCACCGTAGGGATGGTGCCAGGTTTCCTCCAGACATTCAGGCCAAAGAGTTCAATCTTGGTTTCATCAGACCAGAGAATCTTGTTTCTCATGGTCTGAGAGTCCTGTAGGTGCCTTTTGGCAAACTCCAAGCGGGCTGTCATGTGCCTTTTACTGAGGAGTGGCTTCCGTCTGCCCACTCTACCATAAAGGCCTGATTGTTGGAGTGTTGCAGAGATGGTTGTCCTTCTGGAAGGTTTTCCCATTTCCACAGAGGAACTCTGGAGCTCTGTCAGAGTGACCATCGGGTTCTTGGTCACCTCCCTGACCAAAGCCCTTCTCCCCCAATTGCTCATTTTGGCCAGGCAGCCAGCTCTAGGAAGAGTCTAGGTGGTTCCTAACTTCTTCCATTTAAGAATGATGGAGGCCACAGTGTTCTTGGGGACCTTCAATGCTGCAGACATTTTTTGGTGCCCTTCCCCTGATCTGTGCCTCGACACAATCCTGTCTTGGAGCTCTACGGACAATTCCTTCGACCTCATGGCTTGGTTTTTGCTCTGACATGCACTGTCAACTGTGGGACCGTTATATATACAGGTGTGTGCCTTTCCAAATCATGTCCAATCCAATCAAGTTGTAGAAACATCTCAAGGATGATCAATGGAAACAGGACGCACCTGAGCTCAATTTCGAGTCTCATAGCAAAGGGTCTGAATACTTATGTAAATAAGGTATCTATTTTTTTCCGCTTTGTCATTATGGGATATTGTGTGTAGATTGATGAGGGAAAAATGTATAACTTAATGCATTTTAGAATAAGGCTGTAACATAACAAAATGTGTTAAAAGTCAAGGGGTCTGAATACTTTCAGAATGCACTGTATACTCCTCTCCACATCAGAGACTAGGGTTTTATCCCCATTCCAAGTCTTCAATCTGTTACTGCCTGTCTTCCCCTCTGTCATTTCATAACTGTCTCAATAATGTGGAAAAATAATCCTATGAGGCCAATCACATGTGTGGTGGGCTCAACATCTTATCAATGCAGCTCAGTTAAATGAGTAGGGTAGTAAAATGAGAATAATGTAGCATATCACCTTCATACATGGAACTGCACTACTGCACTTTACAGCCCCATATGTGATTCCTGATCTGTGATGTGAATACTTATTTTAATCACTTGTTTTTAGTTACTGCACCCTGTACAAACCCCTGTTCTCATATGTTTTTGTATGGTGTCTGTTGCTGGTTTCTATGTCCTGTAATGTGTTCTTTATGATGCAAGACATATTTCTGTGAAAACAGAGAATAGCCTAAAATTCTGTTATCTTTGCTTATTATAGTCATCCAGTGACATCATAGAGATGATACCATTGAGAGCTAAAATGGATGCTGTGGGGTTTAGATGATTTTTTAACAACCATCCCCTCAGCAACCAACCTCTGACAAGGCACACAGTTAGATTCAGGCTGTAATGGGTTGGACTCCCAAATTGCGTCTCAAATGCACTCTACTCCCTAAATAGTGAACTACTTTTGACCAGGCACTACATAAGGAATAGGGTGCCATTTGGAACGCAACCCTACTCTCATTGCCTGTAGCTATCCTTCTCACACACTCACCATGAGTTCTGTTAGTCTAGCTTGTGCTAGCAGCCCATCCTCTTGAATAAGGCATTATCAGGGTAATTAGCATAACATTCGCCTCTTTTATCAGGGGAAGCTTAATGAAATGCTAATTCCTGTAGGTGGGATACTACCCCTCACGGCTAGAAGAGGAATAAGAGGCTTTGCTGGAATTTACATCGCTTCCTGACCTGCTTTGCAAATTGCACAGAATGGTTCCTGCTGTGTGTGCAAGTTCACACACATACAGGGAACCAAACCACATGTGTACGCTAACACACAGAGCAGTATGTGTGTGTGTGCTCAACATGCATGGCCTGTATTCCAGCTACTACCCACACGAATCTGAAAAAACATGTCATTGGTCCTCACCCTTCATACAAACACAGTGATAGAGGTGACAGTTTCTCACACACACACAGGGAGCAACATGTGTACGCCAAGTTTAATCATGTTTGAGAATAAAAAACCATGCAGAGCAAGAAATTAGAGAACTCTGCCAGGACACACTTTATTTGGGTAGTCCGGGTAGTCCATCTGTAGATGCTCTACAGATGGTCATACTATCAACAAACTATCTGTTCATAACCAACTGCTTGCTGAGATTACGGTTAGGTTTAGAATAAGGGTTAGGGAAACACGTAGCAACAACTTGCAAGTTAAACAAACACAAAGTCAAAAAAAGAAAATTGCGGGGGGTCAGCTTAAAAGAGGAGCTGGCAGCTCAGCCCAGATGGTGGGGTGGGTCTGCCCTGGTCCGGGACAACCTGTTACTGAGTCTAGCTGATAGATAATCGACTAGCTGGGCTGTTTCCCAGACTCCGTGTGTAGGGACTTGTACAATGCTTGAACAAGGCTATTGACCTTAACATTTGTGTCTGTCTTTATTATTTTATCCAACATATTACTGAAACATGGTATCAGAAGTGGCTCGAAAACCACACGTTTGTTATTTTTGTAGCTAAGTACAGTATAGGTGCAGTTACGTTCCATATACGAACACACGCCGTTTCCTACTGCTAACGTTAGTCATAACACTGATTAACTTGTTGTTAGCTGGCTAGCTAGCATCACTACCTACCTCGATGGCTGAAGGCAAAGAGATCTCAAATTCCATCGCTATGGCAGCGAACATTTAGCCACCAAATCCCATGGTTCTCACAGTGGACTGGAATACTAATTGGGACAACTTCAGGGATGAATTCGAGGACTATGCGCTGGCGACCGGTCTACGTAAGAAACCCAACGAGGTCCAAGCGGCAACTCTGAGGAGCTTAATGGGCAGCAAATGCAGGCATATCTACCGGCACAATCTCACCCTCACAGCACGACAACAGTGTGATGCAAAGGCCATACTGGATTCATTGGAGAATTACTTCAAACCCGCCATGAACGTCATTTACGAGCAGTTTTTTGGAAGCTGCAAACAGGAAGAGGGTGAGTCAGTACACAACTTTGTAACCCGTTTGAGAGAAAGATCTGCTACTTGTGAATACAGGGGATTGAAAGATCCATGATTCATGACAAAATAGTACTCGGAATTGCAAATGAGGACACGTGCCGGCGTCTACTAAGAGAGAGAGCCTTAACATTAGTAACTGCCATTGAAATGTGCCGCACTTCTGAAGTCACTGATATGAGAATGAGAGCAATGGAAATCGAAGCCCCACGTACCGACGCTGATACTGTTCACGCTGTTGCCAGGCAGACATTCAGACAAAACCAATCGAGGTAGAGTAATTCACCACGAACGGTGAACACAGACAGCTCCAAAGCATGCAAATAATGTGGAAATGCACACGCACGAGGCAAAGAGCACTGCCCTGCCTACGGAAAACCATGCAGAGCTTGTGGAACTAATAATCACTTTGCAAAAGTGTGTCTCAAAAGGGTGAGTGAGGGCAAGATTCACTGTGTTGATGATGTCACTCAGTGTTCAGAGCAGAACAGTGAAAGTGACATTTACATGCATGAATCCATTGGGGCTGTACACTCAAGAGGGAAGAAATGGTTTGTGACACTACGATTACACAACAAGCTGCAACAATGTCAACTGGATTCTGCTGCTACTTGCAATGTAATGAGCTACAAAGACAAAATCAATCTGGTACCTGACACACATCTCTTGCCTAGCAATACTAAACTAAAGCTGTACTCAGGAAAGCTAATGAGCTCTATGGGCATCTTTGAGACCGAATGTGTTATTCAGGGACACAAACACAAGCTGGAGTTTGAGATCGTGAAAACCAGTCAACATTTTCTCCTCTCAGGCTCTACATGCGAACGCCTGGGACTGATGCAGTTCACCGTACCAAATGACCTGCACATCGTGGAGCATGTCCGGCATGGACCCCTGTCCAAAGAACAACTACTCAGCAGATATGACGATGTATTCAACAGTCCCATTGAATCAGTACCTGGGGAGGTACACTTTGAATTGGATGAGAGAGTCACTCCAGTCCAGTGTGCTCCTCACAATGTTCCCATTGCAATGAAAGTGGCTGTGAAGGCCCAGCTGGACAAGTATAAGGCCGATGGCCACAAGACATCTGTGACTGAACCAACTGACTGGATGAGCAATATGGTCATAGTGAAAAAAACAGAGAAGCTGAGGGTCTGCATCGACCCAAAGCATCTGAACCAAGCACTGAAACGCTCCCACTACATTTACATTTACATTTACGTCATTTAGCAGACGCTCTTATCCAGAGTGACTTACAAATTGGTGCATTCACCCTATAGCCAGTGGGATAACCACTTTACAAATTTTTTGTTTTGTTTTTCTTTATTTATTATTTATTTATTTTAGGGGGGGGGGGGGTAGAAGGATTACTTAATCCTATCCCAGGTATTCCTTAAAGAGGTGGGGTTTCAAATGTCTCCGGAAGGTGGTGAGTGACTCCGCTGTCCTGGCGTCGTGAGGGAGCTTGTTCCACCATTGGGGTGCCAGAGCAGCGAACAGTTTTGACTGGGCTGAGCGGGAACTATGCTTCCGCAGAGGAAGGGGGGCCAGCAGGCCAGAGGTGGATGAACGCAATGCCCTCGTTTGGGTGTAGGGACTGATCAGAGCCTGAAGGTACAGAGGTGCCGTTCCCTCACAGCTCCATAGGCAAGCACCATGGTCTTGTAACAGATGCGAGCTTCAACTGGAAGCCAGTGGAGTGTGCGGAGGAGCGGGGTGACGTGGAGAGAACTTGGGAAGGTTGAACACTCCAGACGGGCTGCGGCATTCTGGATGAGTTGTAGGGGTTTAATGGCACAGGCAGGGAACCCAGCCAACATCGAGTTGCAGTAATCCAGACGGGAGATGACAAGTGCCTGGATTAGGACCTGTGCCGCTTCCTGTGTAAGGCAGGGTCGTACTCTCCGAATGTTGTAGAGCATGAACCTGCAGGATCGGGTCACCGCCTTGATGTTAGCGGAGAACGACAGGGTGTTGTCCAGGGTCACGCCAAGGCTCTTCGCACTCTGGGAGGAGGACACAACGGAGTTGTCAACCGTGATGGCGAGATCATGGAACGGGCAGTCCTTCCCCGGGAGGAAGAGCAGCTCCGTCTTGCCAAGGTTCAGCTTGAGGTGGTGATCCGTCATCCATACTGATATGTCTGCCAGACATGCAGAGATGCGATTCGCCACCTGGTTATCAGAAGGGGGAAAGGAGAAGATTAGTTGTGTATCGTCAGCGTAGCAATGATAGGAGAGGCCATGTGAGGATATGACAGAGCCAAGTGACTTGGTGTATAGGGAGAATAGGAGAGGGCCTAGAACTGAGCCCTGGGGGACACCAGTGGTGAGAGCACGTGGTGCGGAGACAGCTTCTCGCCACGCCACTTGGTAGGAGCGACCGGTCAGGTAGGACGCAATCCATGGGTGAGCCGCGCCGGAGATGCCCAGCTCGGAGAGGGTGGAGAGGAGGATCTGATGGTTCACAGTATCAAAGGCAGCAGACAGGTCTAGAAGGACAAGAGCAGAGGAGAGAGAGTTAGCTTTAGCAGTGCGGAGAGCCTCCGTGACACAGAGAAGAGCAGTCTCAGTTGAATGACCAGTCCTGAAACCTGACTGGTTTGGATCAAGAAGGTCATTCTGAGAGAGATAGCAAGAGAGTTGGCTAAAGACGGCACGCTCAATAGTTTTGGAAAGAAAAGAAAGAAGGGATACTGGTCTGTAGTTGTTGACATCAGTGGGATCGAGTGTTGGTTTTTTGAGAAGGGGTGCAACTCTCGCTCTCTTGAAGACGGAAGGGACATAGCCAGCGGTCAAGGATGAGTTGATCAGCGAGGTGAGGTAGGGGAGAAGGTCACCGGAGATGGTTTGGAGAAGAGAGGAGGGGATGGGGTCAAGCGGGCAGGTTGTTGGGCGGCCTGCAGTCACAAGTCGCAAGATTTTATCTGGAGAGAGAGGGGAGAAAGAAGTCAAAGCATAGGGTAGGGCAGTGTGAGCAGGACCAGCAGTGTCATTAGACTTAACAAACGAAGATCGGATGTCGTCAACCTTCTTTTCAAAGTGGTTGACGAAGTCATCCACAGAGAGAGGAGGAGGGGGGATTCAGCAAGGAGGAGAATGTGGCAAAGAGCTTCTTAGGGTTAGAGGCAGATGCTTGGAATTTAGAGTGGTAGAAAGTGGCCTTAGCAGCAGAAACAGATGAAGAAAATGTAGAGAGGAGGGAGTGAAAAGATGCCAGGTCGGCAGGGAGTTTAGTTTTCTTCCATTTCCGCTCCGCTGCCCGGAGCTCTGTTCTGTGAGCTCGCAATGAGTCATCAAGCCACGGAGCTGGAGGGGGAGGACCGAGCCGGCCGGGAGGATAGGGGACACAGAGAGTCAAAGGATGCAGAAAGGGAGGAGAGGAGGGTTGAGGAGGCAGAATCAGGAGATTGGAGGGAGAAGGATTGAGCAGAGGGAAGAGATGATAGGATGGAAGAGGAGAGAGTAGTGGGAGAGAGAGAGCGAAGGTTGCGGCGGCGCATTACCATCTGTGTAGGGGCAGAGTGAGTAGTGTTGGAGGAGAGCGAGAGAGAAAAAGGATACAAAGTAGTGGTCGGAGACATGGAGGGGAGTTGCAGTGAGATTAGTAGAAGAGCAGCATCTAGTAAAGATGAGGTCAAGCGTATTGTCTGCCTTGTGAGTAGGGGGGACGGTGAGAGGGTGAGGTCAAAAGAGGAGAGGAGTGGAAAGAAGGAGGCAGAGAGAAATGAGTCAAATGTAGACGTAGGGAGGTTGAAATCCCCCAAAACTGTGAGGGGTGAGCCATCCTCATGAAAGGAACTTATCAAGGCGTCAAGCTCATTGATGAACTCTCCAAGGGAACCTGGAGGGCGATAGATGACAAGGATATTAAGCTTAAATGGGCTAGTGACTGTGACACCATGTTTCCGTCAGCGCCAGGAAGTCGAGGGACTGGAGGGTAGCATAGGCTGGGATGAAGTCAGCCTTGTTGGCAGCAGAACGGCAGTTCCAGAGGCTGCCTGAGAACTGGAACTCCAGGTGTGTGGTGCGTGCAGGGACCACCAGGTTAGAGAGGCAGCAGCCACGCGGTGTGAGGCGTTTGTGTAGCCTGTGCGGAGAGGAGAGAACAGGGATAGGCAGAGGCATAGTTGACAGGCTGCAGCAGATGGCTCCAATAATGCAGAGGAGATCGGAATAAAATGAACTAAACATCTGGGAAAGGAGAGAGCCACAACTCCCAAATATAACTCTCCCAACTTCCACCTCAGAAACTATAATTGTTGTAAACTACAGCGGTTCAATGTTTTCTAGGAAAAGACTAACCTAGTTTATTCAGCTAGCTAACTAGGTGCAGTATTATTCAGTGAAAACGTCCGGGCACCTCGTCATAACACACGGCACGAATACACAGAGAGAGCCAAACTAACGTTAGCTAGTCACCCATGTCCCGAATTCCTTGAGCGACTCGGGCTATCAATATGAAAAAAACAAAACACAAGTGAAGGTTATGACTTACCCCTAGCAGCTACTATTAGCTAGCCAAGTGCAAAGCTAGCCACTGAATTGACTCAGCCAGTTCGCGTCTGTTCACTCGGTCGTTCCAGCTATTGTTTACAAGTAGCTATCCAGGTTGCAACAAGCTTGCTAATTTTCAAGCACAGTAGCCACTTGCTACCTAATGTTAACGGTTCAGACAATGAGGTTAGAAAACAGCTGAATGGTAGGCAATTATTGTATGTGATTATTGTAGGCAGCCAGCTGGCGTAATTACAGGCACTCTCAGGCGTGAAAAAACTATACCGTTGCTGATAGCTAGTTAGTTAGCTAGCTAGAATAGTTAGCAAACTAGCTAGCCATTGCTTTCAGACAAAGAAGAACCTCTCCTTTCACGGCACGAATACACAGAGAGAGCCAAACTAACGTTAACTAGTCACCCATGTCCCGAATTCCTTGAGCGACTCGGGCTATCAATATGTAAAAAAACTAAACACAAGTGTAGGTTATGACTTACCCCTAGCAGCTAGTGTTAGCTAGCCAAGTGCAAAGCTAGCCACTGAATTGACTCAGCCAGTTCGTGTCTGTTCACTCGGTCGTTCCAGCTATTGTTTACAAGTAGCTATCCAGGTTGCAACAAGCTTGCTAATTTTCAAGCACAGTAGCCACTTGCTACCTAACGTTAACGGTTCAGACAATGAGGTTAGAAAACAGCTGAATGGTAGGCAATTATTGTATGTGATTATTGTAGGCAGCCAGCTGGCGTAATTACAGGCACTCTCAGGCGTGAAACAACTATACCGTTGCTGATAGCTAGTTAGTTAGCTAGCTAGAATAGTTAGCAAACTAGCTAGCCATTGCTTTCAGACAAAGAAGAACCTCTCCTTTCACGGCACGAATACACAGAGAGAGCCAAACTAACGTTAACTAGTCACCCATGTCCCGAATTCCTTGAGCGACTCGGGCTATCAATATGTAAAAAAACAAAACACAAGTGTAGGTTATGACTTACCCCTAGCAGCTAGTGTTAGCTAGCCAAGTGCAAAGCTAGCCACTGAATTGACTCAGCCAGTTCGCGTCTGTTCGCTCGGTCGTTCCAGCTATTGTTTACAAGTAGCTATCCAGGTTGCAACAAGCTTGCTAATTTTCAAGCGCAGTAGCCACTTGCTACCTAACGTTAACGGTTCAGACAATGAGGTTAGAAAACAGCTGAATGGTAGGCAATTATTGTATGTAATTATTGTAGGCAGCCAGCTGGCGTAATTATAGGCACTCTCAGGCGTGAAAGAACTATACCGTTGCTAATAGCTACTCGCCAGCTAGTCCAGGTGGTGAGTTAGCTAGCTAGCTAGCTTCGTGCTACACCCGGCACCGCCGAATACAATACTTAACCTACAATAATTACATACAATAACTACCTACAACAACCCACGATACCTACCTACAATACCTAACTACAATCAAAATACATAGTGCCGACACTGTCCTCTACAAGCTTCCCAAGGCCAGGATTTTCACCTTGGTGGACACCGAGATGCATTCCTTCAATTCAAGCTGGACGAAGAAAGCAGCTTCATGACTACCTTCTGGACCCCCTGGGGTCGGAAATGCTGGCTCAAGCTCCTGTTTGGTGTCTCAGTGGCGCCTGAGGTATACCAACGCAAGCAGGACGAGTTACTGGCTGGGCTCAAGGGCATTGAACCCATCGCTGATGATGTACTGATTGTAGGCTGTGGTGACAAAGACGAAGAAACAGAACGTGACCACGATGTGAAGCTCCTGTAACTGATGGAGCGCTGCCGATGGCCTGAAGAAGCTGCAGTTCAAGGTGAAAGACATCCACTTCCATGGCCACATTCTCTCGGCCAAAGGCCTGAAGGCAGACCCAGACAAAGTCAGAGTGATCCTCGACATGTCAAACCCGTCTGATGCAAAAAGGAGTACAGCGTCTCATCGGCTTTGCGAACTATCTTGCAAAGTTCACGCCACACCTATTAGCAGTCTGTGAGCCTCTGCGCCAGATGCTGGACTAAGACACACCATGGCACTGGTTACCCAAACATGAGGCCGCAGTGCAGGAGATGAAATCTCTGGCTTCATCCGTGCCAGTGTTGCACTACTACGACGTTACAAAGCCTGTTACAATCCAGAGTGACTCCAGCCAAAGTGGACTTGGATGCTGCCTTATGCAGGATGGCAAGCCTGTTGCGTTTGCCTCGAGAGCGCTTACCCCTTCCGAACAAAACCATGCACAAATTGAGAAAGAGTGCCTCAGAATCGTCTTCTCCTGCCAGCACTTCCATCTCTACTTACAGTTGAAGTCGAAAGTTTACATACACCTTAGCCAAATACATTTAAACTCAGTTTTTCACAATTCCTGACATTTAATCCTAGTAAAGATTCCCTTTCTTAGGTCAGTTAGGATCACCACTTTATTTTAAGAATGTGAAATGTCATAATAATAGTAGAGAGAATGAATTATTTCAGCTTTTATTACTTTCAACACATTCCCAGTGGGTCAGAAGTTTACATACACTCAATTAGTATTTGGTAGCATTGCCTTTAAATTGTTTAACTTGGGTCAAACGTTTCAGGTAGCCTTCCACAAGCTTCCCATAATAAGTTGGGTGAATGTTGGCCCATTCCTCCTGACAGAGCTCAGGTTCGTAGGCCTCCTTGCTCGCACACACTTTTTCAGTTCTGTCCACACATTTTCTATAGGATTGAGGTCAGGGCTTTGTGATGGCCATTCCAATACCTTGACTTTGTTGTCCTTAAGCCATTTTGTCACAACTTTGGACGTATGCTTGGGGTCATTGTCCATTTGGAAGACCAAGCTTTAACTTCCTGACTGATGTCTTGAGATGTTGCTTCAATATATCCACATCATTTTCCTTCCTCATGATGCCATCTATTTTGTGAAGTGCACCAGTCCCTCCTGCAGCAAAGCACCCAGACAGCATGATGCTGCCACCCCCGTGCTTCACGGTTGCAAGGATCCCCTTTTTTCCTCCAAACATAATGATGGTCATTATGGCCAAACAGTTCTATTTTTGTTTCATCAGACCAGAGGACATTTCTCAAAAAAGTACGATCTTTGTCCCCATGTGCAGTTGCAAACTGTACTCTGGCTTTTTTATGGCGGTTTTGGAGCAGTAGCTTCTTCCTTGCTGAGCGGCCTTTCAGGTTATGTCGATATAGGACTCGTTTTACTGTGGATATACAGTGGGGAGAACAAGTATTTGATACACTGCCGATTTTGCAGGTTTTCCTACTTACAAAGCATGTAGAGGTCTGTAATGTTTTATCATAGGTACACTTCAACTGTGAGAGACGGAATCTAAAACAAAAATCCAGAAAATCACATTGTATGATTTTTAAGTAATTCATTTGCATTTTATTGCATGACATAAGTATTTGATACATCACAAAAGCAGAACTTAATATTTGGTACAGAAACCTTTGTTTGCAATTACAGACATCATACGTTTCCTGTAGGTCTTGACCAGGTTTGCACACAATGCAGCAGGGATTTTGGCCCACTCCTCCATATAGACCTTCTCCAGATCCTTCAGGTTATAGGGCTGTCGCTGGGCAATACGGACTTTCAGCTCCCTCCAAAGATGTTCTATTGGGTTCAGGTCTGGAGACTGGCTAGGCCACTCCAGGACCTTGAGATGCTTCTTACGGAGCCCCTCCTTAGTTGCCCTGGCTTTGTGTTTCGGGTCGTTGTCATGCTGGAAGAACCAGCCACGACCCATCTTCAATGCTCTTACTGAGGGAAGGAGGTTGTTGGCCAAGATCTCGCGATACATGGCCCCATCCATCCTCCCCTCAATACGGTGCAGTTGTCCTGTCCCATTTGCAGAAAAGCATCCCCAAAGAATGATGTTTCCACCTCCATGCTTCACGGTTGGGATGGTGTTCTTGGGGTTGTACTCATCCTTCTTCTTCCTCCAAACACGGCGAGTGGAGTTTAGACCAAAAAGCTATATTTTTGTCTCATCAGACCACATGACCTTCTCCCATTCCTCCTCTGGATCATCCAGATGGTCATTGGCAAACTTCAGACGGGCCTGGACATGCGCTGGCTTGAGCAGGGGGAGCTTGCGTGCGCTGCAGGATTTTAATCCATGACGACGTAGTGTGTTACTAATGGTTTTCTTTGAGACTGTGGTCCCAGCTCTCTTCAGGTCATTGACCAGGTCCTGCCATGTAGTTCTGGGCGGATCCCTCACCTTCCTCATGATCATTGATGCCCCACGAGGTGAGATCTTGCATGGAGCCCCAGACCGAGGGTGATTGACCGTCATCTTGAAATTCTTCCATTTTCTAATAATTGCGCCAACAGTTGTTGCCTTCTCACCAAGCTGCTTGCCTATTGTCCTGTAGCCCATCCCAGCCTTGTGCAGGTCTACAATTGTATCCCTGATGTCCTTACACAGCTCTCTGGTCTTGGCCATTGTGGAGAGGTTGGAGTCTGTTTGATTGAGTGTGTGGACAGGTGTCTTTTATACAGGTAACGAGTTCAAACAGGTGCAGTTAATTCAGGTAATGAGTGGAGAACAGGAGGGCTTCTTAAAGAAAAACTAACAGGTCTGTGAGAGCCGGAATTCTTACTGGTTGGTAGGTGATCAAATACTTATGTCATGCAATAAATTGCAAATTAATTACTTAAAAATCATACAATGTGATTTTCTGGATTTATGTTTTAGATTCCGTCTCTCACAGTTGAAGTGTACCTATGATAAAAATTACAGACCTCTACATGCTTTGTAAGTAGGAAAACCTGCAAAATTGGCAGTGTATCAAATACTTGTTCTCCCCACTGTAGATACTTTTGAACCTGTTTCCTCCAGCATCTTCACAAGGTCCTTTGCTGTTGTTCTGGGATTGATTTGCACTTTTCACACTAAAGTACATTCATCTCTAGGAGACAGAACGCGTCTCCTTCCTGAGCGGTATGATGGCTGTGTGGTCCCATGGTGTTTGTACTTGCTTGCTATTGTTTGTAGAGAAGAACGTGGTACCTTCAGGCATTTGGATATTGCTCCCAAGGATGAACCAGACTTGTGGAGGTCTACAAAAAAAAATTCTGAGGTCTTGGCTGATTTAATTTGATTTTCCCATGATGTCGAGCAAAGAGGCACTGAGTTTGAAGGTAGGCCTTGAAATACATCCACAGGTACACCTCCAATTGACTCAAATGATGTCAATTAGCCTATCAGAAGCTTCTAAAGCCATGATATCATTTTCTGGAATTTTCCAAGCTGTTTAAAGGCACAGTCAACTTAGTGTATGTAAACTTCTGATCCACTGGAATTGTGATACGGTGAATTATAAGTGAAATAATCTGTCTGTAAACAATTGTTGGAAAAATTACTTGTGTCATGGACAAAGTAGATGTCCTAACCGACTTCCCAAAACAATAGTTTGTTAACAAGAAATTTGTGGAGTGGCTGAAAAACGAGTTTGAATGACTCCAACCTAAGTGTATGTAAACTTCCGACTTCAACTGTATATGGTCAAGAGCAGGTCACCGCTGAAACTGACCACAAACCACTCATTGCCATATTCAGTAAATATCTCCTCAACACGCCCAAGAGGCTTCAAAGCATGCTTTTGACTCTGCAAAACTACAGCCTGAAGGTCGTCTACAAGCCAGGACCAGAGATGTACATCAGCGACACACTGAGCAGGGCAATAGCACAATGTACAGGCGGAGGCACTGCCAATCAGCGACATGCCATCTGTTCGCTACAGCAGGAACAACAAGATGTTCAACAGATCAATCAGGCAGACTACTTAAACGTCATAGATCACCGCCTAGCCCAGATCAGGCAACACACTGAAAAGGACGAACACCTCCAGTCACTGAAGTCCATGGTTCTCACAGGTTGGCCGTACCTGAAAGAGCAGACACCTTTCACAGTGAGAGAATACTGGACCTTTCGAGATGACATCAGTCTGCAAAATGGCATCTTGTTCAGAGGTCAGAAGGTATCCCCAAATCACTACGTCCAGAGATGCTTACTCGCATACACTCCAGTCATGTTGGAGGTGACGGATGCTACCACTAGGCACGTGAAACATTATACTGGCCAAACATGCAATCAGAAATTAAAGACTTTGTCAGCAGCTGTACCACATGCAATGAGTATGCTCATGAACAGCAAAAGGAAACCATGATGTCACACGAACTGCCCACAAGGGCCTGGCAAATCTTCAGCATGGACTTATTCAGCCACAGACAAAAGGACTATCTTCTCATTGTTGATCACTACTCTGACTTTTGGGAAATGTAACTGCTCCCTGACTTGTCTGCAGAGACACTGCAAGGTGCAGTTTGCAAGGCAAGGACAGCCTGACAATGTCATCACGGACAATGGCCCACAATTCAAGCGTTTCGCCTCAGAATGGGAGTTTGACCACGTGATCTCCTCTCCAAGACACCTAAAGGCAAATAGCAAAGCAGAGTCAGCTGTCAAGATAGTAAAAAACCTGTTAAGCAGGGCCTTGCGTGACAGCAACGACCCCTGGAAAGCTATCTTACAGTGGAGGAACACACCCACCGAAAACATGGACAGCAGCCCAGCACAATGCCTTCTGTCCAGACGTCTGAAGACTACCATCCTCGTAGCTAACAAGCTACTTGAACCCTGCGTCATGGTTGGCATCACGGACTAACTGCACCACAGAAAGCAGCTCGCTAAGTGCTTCTATGACCGGACTGCTCGAGACCTACCAGGGCTGGAGGTGGGTGAAACAATAAGGATGAAACCGCTGGCGGGAGACCACAGAGGACTTTGGAGGCTGGGCACGTGTCTATAGAGAGTTGCACCACGTTCTTACCTGGTGGATGTTGGTGGCTCCCTCTATCGTCGCAATCGGGTGGATCTGTGTGTAGCAGAGCAGACAACAAACCAGAACACGCCAGACACTCACAGAGATGAGCTGGATCACAGTCCAGGCATAAGGGCAAGGGGCGCAGAACTGAGACATGAGCCAACTGAAGGTGATGCTTCTACCCCACCAAGCTCTCCAGCTCCTGGCCCTAATCCTACCCCTGTCAGAGCCAATACTTACTCACGGGTGGGTCGGCTGTGCAAGCCACCGGACAGGCATACTCTGTAAGCAAGGGACTGTGTTAACCTGGCCTCTGTTTATATTTATTTATTTTTAAAGAGGAGGAAAAAGAGGAATATGACACCTGAAGTAAAAAGAAAATGTAATGCTTTTTTCAATTGTTATGACTTGACAGTTAAGAACTTAATTTTGTGCCGTTATGTTTGCACTTTCTATTGAAAAGGATGATGTTACGGAGTCTAGTTGATAGGTAATCGACTAGCTGGGCTGTTCCCCGGACTCCGTGTGCAGGGACCTGAACAATGCTTGAACAAGGCTATTGACCTTGACATTTGTGTCTGTCTTAATTATTTTATCCAACATATCATAGTGAAACACAACCCTCACACCCTCCGTCCCCCCTCGTCTCTGCCCCCCTTCAGATTTCCAGGCTGTGGAGCACTGGCACGGAGAGTGACAGGTGTCTGCCTTGACCCTCCAAAAATTACAGGGAACATGGCAAAAGGACAGCAGCTCTAATATGACATTACAGTACCTGGCACCCTATTCCCTTTGTAGTGAACCACTTTTAACAAGGGCCCATGGGGGTCAGGTCAAAAGTAGTGCATTACAGTGCATTCGTAAAGTATTCAGACCCCTTCACTTTTTCCACATTTTGTTACGTTACAACCTTATTCAAAAATGTATTAAATAAATAAAAAATCCTCATCAATCTACACACAATACCCCATAATGACGAAGCGAAAAACGTTTTTTTAGACGTATTAAATATAAAAAACAGAAATACCTTATTTACATAAGTATTCATACCCTTTGCTATGAGACTCAAAATTGAGCTCAGGTCCCTCCTGTTTCCATTGATCCCAGCTAACAAAATTACGTTCCAGGATGTGACCACCAAGTTATTTTAGTCCCCACATAAGTCATGATAACGTTATTGTGAAACTTACAGACGATGTTCCAAAATGTATTGCTATCATTCCGATTTTAACGTTATATGAAGACAAACCATAGCTCTCCAAAATAACATGATATTCAGAACCTTTCATGGACTACCAAGGAACATTTTTAATGTTCCCATGATGTCTGTATAGCGACCTGATATTTATAACCTCTATAATACTTATTAGAAACGTTATGAATGTGCCTATAATGTCCCAAACGGGCTATGACATTCAGTACTTCTGGAAGACTTAAAGGGAACGTTACAAATGTCTCAGTTACGTTCCTTGTTAGCTGGGATCATCCTTGAGATGTTTCTACAACTTGATTGGAGTCCACCTGTGGTAAATTCAATTGATTGGACATGATTTGTATTTGTATTTATTAGGGATCCCAATTAGCTGCTGCCAAGGCAGCAACTACTCGTCCTGGGGTTCAAACATATTAAAGCACTTACATTACATATAAAACAAAATATAATACAGTACATCATATGACATTATTACACCACTACCTATCTACAATACAAAATGTTTAATACCACCATACAACAATATCACAATGTGTGTGTATGCATGTGTCTATACCCTTGTGTGTGTCTCTTCACAGTCCCCGTTGTTCCATAAGGTATATTTTTCCCTGTTTTTTAAAATCTGATTATACTGCTTGCATCAGTTACCTGATGTGGAATAGAGTTCCATGTAGTCATGGCTCTATGTAGTACTATGCGCCTCCCATAGTCTGTTCTGGACTTGGGGACTGTGAAGAGACCTCTGGTGGCATATCTTGTGGGGTATGCATGGGTTTCCGAGCTGTGTGATAGTAGTTTAAACAGAGAGCTCAGTACATTCAGCTTGTCAACACCTCTTGCAAAAGCAAGGAGTGAAGAAGTCAATCTCTCTTCCACTCTGAGCCAGGAGAGACTGACATGCATGTCATTAATGTTAGCTCTCCGTGTACTTTTAAGGGCCTGCCATGCTGCCCTGTTCTGAGCCAACTGCAATTTTCCCTAGTCCCTCTTTGTGGCACCTGACCACACTACTGAACAGTAGTCTAGGTGTGACAAAACTAGGGCCTGTAGGACCTGCCTTGTTGATAGTGTTGTTAAGAAGGCAGAGCAGCGCTTAATTATGGACATACTTCTCCCCATCTTAGCTACTGTTGTATCAATATGCTTTGACCATGACAGTCTACAATCCAGGGTTACTCCAAGCAGTTTAGTCTCCTCAACTTGCTCAATTTCCACATTATTCATTACGAGATGTAGTTGAGGTTTAGGGTTTAGTGAATGATTTGACCCCCATACAATGCTTTTAGTTTTGGAAATATTCAGGACTAACTTATTCCTTACCACCCATTCCGAAACTAACTGCAACTCTTTGTTAAGTGTTGCAGTTATTTCAGTTGCTGTAATAGCTGTCGTGTATAGTGTTGAGTCAACCGCATACATAGAAACACTGGCTTTACTCAAAGCCAGTGGCATGTCATTAGTAAAGATGGAAAAAAAACAAGGGGCCTAGACAGCTGCCCTGGGGAATTCCTGATTCTACCTGGATTATGTTTGAGAGGTTTCCATTAAAGAACACCTTCTGTGTTCTGTTAGACAAGTAACTCTTTTTCCACATTATAGCAGGGGGTGTAAAGCCATAACACATACGTTTTTCCAGCAGCAGACTATGATCGATAATGTCAAAAGCCGCACTGAAGTCTAACAAAACAGCCCCCACAATCTTTTTATCATCAATTTCTCTCAACTGATCATCAGTCATTTGTGTAAGTGCTTTGCTTATTGAATGTCCTTCTCTATAAGCATGCTGAAAGTTTGTTTACAGTAAAATAGCATTGTATCTGGTCAAACACAATGCTAAGGGTTGGCAACAGGCTAATTGTTCTGATATTTGAGCCAGTAAAGGGGGCTTTACTATTCTTAGGTAGCGGAATGACTTTTGCTTCCCTCCAAGCCTGGGGGCACACACATTCTAGTAGGCTTAAATTGAAAATATGGCGAATAGGAGTGGCAATATCGTTCATTATTATCCTCAGCAATTTTCCATCCAAGTTGTCAGATGGTGGCTTGTCAATAATTGTTTCACCTTTTCCACACTCACTTTACGGAATTCAAAATTACAATGCTTGTCTTTCATTATTTGGTCAGATATACTTCGATATGTAGTGTCAGCAATTGTTGCTGGCATGTCATGCCTAAATTTGCTAATCTTGCCAATGAAAACATTATTAACGTATTTGGTAATATCAGTTGGTTTTGTGATAAATGAGCCATCTGATTCATTGAATGATGGAGCAGAGTTTGCCTTTTTTCCCAAAATGTAATTTAAGGTGCTCCAATGCTTTTTTAATATCATTTGTTATGTCATTTATCCTTGTTTCATAGTGTTGTTTCTTCTTCTTTTTATTCAGATAGTCACCTTATTTGCCATTCCTTTTGCCTCATCCCTCTCAACCATACTATTTTTCAATTCCTCATAAATCCACAGGGATTTAACAGTTTTTCAGTCATTTTCTTAATGTGTACATGCTTATTAGTAACTGGAATAAGCAATTTCATAAATGTGTCTGTCACGACTTCCTCTGAGGCTGCCTCCTCTCCTTGTTCGGGCAGGCTTCGGTGTTCGTCGTCACCGGCCTTCTAGCCACTGTCGCTCCTCATCTCATCATTCCATTTGTTTTGTCTTGTTTATTACACACACCTGGTTCATATCCCCTCATAGGTACCTGTATGAATGGTCCCTCTGCGTCCTTAGCTTTGTGTGTGATTGTTTATTGTGAGGAGAGTGAAGCTCGGTGGAGCTCCTTGTATTTTGTATCGCCAGGTTATTTTCCCCTTGTTGCCTTGTAGGTTCTAGTGCGACTGTTTTGCGCACTGGACTGTTTTTGACGCTTTACTGAGTACTCTGTATTCTGGAATAAATCCTGTTATTCTGTGATTTATCCTCCTGCGCCTGACTCCTTCAAATCACCCATCACAGTGTCAAGTGCAGTGTCTGTTTGCTCCTCATTACACACCACGGACCAACATATATTCTTTACATGAACAACATAGGAATCACTACAAAATGTATTGTATGACCTCTTATACACAATATTAGGCCCAGCCTTTGGAACTTTGGTTTTCCTAGATATGGCTACTATATTGTGATCACTACATCCAATGGATTTGGATACTGCTTTCAAACAAATCTCTGCAGCATTAGTAAAGATATGATCAATACATGTAGATTTAATTCCTGTACTGTTTGTAACCACCCTGGTAGGTTGACTGATAACCTGAACCAGGTTCCAGGCACTGGTTACAGTTTGAAGCTTTCTCTTGAGTGGGCAGCCTGATGAACGCCAGTCAATATTTAAAATCACCCAGAAACTCCTCTTTGAATCTGCGTATTCCTCCAGGGCTTAGCTGTCCTGGATCTGCACAGCTCTGCGAGGGCCTGGGATCGGGAGAGACACTTAAGTGTTTTAGTACTATATCTCTTGACACAATGATGAAAATAATCATGGCCTCTAAACCTTCAAGCTGCATACTGGATCCTATTCCTACTAAACTGCTGAAGGAGCTGCTTCCTGTGCTTGGCCCTCCTATGTTGAACATAATAAACAGCTCTCTATCCACCGGATGTGTACCAAACTCACTAAAAGTGGCAGTGATAAAGCCTCTCTTGAAAAAGCCAAACCTTGACCCGGAAAATATAAAAAACTATCGGCCTATATCGAATCTTCCATTCCTCTCAAAAATTTTAGAAAAAGCTGTTGCGCAGCAACTCACTGCCTTTCTGAAGACAAACAATGTATACGAAATGCTTCAGTCTGGTTTTAGACCCCATCATAGCACTGAGACTGCACTTGTGAAGGTGGTAAATGACCTTTTAATGGCGTCAGACCGAGGCTCTGCATCTGTCCTCGTGCTACTAGACCTTAGTGCTGCCTTTGACACCATCGATCACCACATTCTTTTGGAGAGACTGGAAACCCAAATTGGTCTACACGGACAAGTTCTGGCCTGGTTTAGATCCTACCTGTCGGAAAGATATCAGTTTGTCTCTGTGAATGGTCTGTCCTCCGACAAATCAACTATACATTTCGGTGTTCCTCAAGGTTCCGTTTTAGGACCACTATTGTTTTCACTATATATTTTACCTCTTGGGGATGTTATTCAAAACATAATGTTAACTTTCACTGCTATGCGGATGACACACAGCTGTACATTTCAATGAAGCATGGTGAAGCCCCAAAATTGCCCTCGCTAGAAGCCTGTGTTTCAGACATAAGGAAGTGGATGGCTGAAAACTTTTTACTTTTAAACTCGGACAAAACAGAGATGCTTGTTCTAGGTCCCAAGAAACAAAGAGATCTTCTGTTAAATCTGACAATTCATCTTGATGGTTGTAAAGTCGTCTCAAATAAAACTGTGAAGGACCTAGGCGTTACTCTTGACCCTGATCTCTCTTTTGACGAACATATCAAGACTGTTTCAAGGACAGCTTTTTCCTTCTACGTAACATTGCAAAAATCAGAAATTTTCTGTCCAAAAATGATGCAGAAAAATTAATCCATGCATTTGTTACTTCTAGATTAGACTACTGCAATGCTCTATTTTCCGGCTACCCGGATAAAGCACTAAATAAACTTCAGTTAGTGCTAAATACGGCTGCTAGAATCCTGACTAGAACCAAGAAATTTGATCATATTACTCCAGTGCTAGCTTCCCTACACTGGCTTCCTGTTAAGGCAAGGGCTGATTTCAAGGTTTTACTGTTAACCTATAAAGCGTTACATGGGCTTGCTCCTACCTATCTTTCCGAGTTGGTCCTGCCGTACATACCAATACGTACGCTACGGTCACAAGACGCAGGCCTCCTAATTGTCCCTAGAATTTCTAAGCAAACAGCGGGAGGCAGGGCTTTCTCCTATAGATCTCCATTTTTATGGAACAGTCTGCCTACCCATGTGAGAGACGCAGACTCGGTCTCAACCTTTAAGTCTTTACTGAAGACTTATCTCTTCAGTAGGTCATATGATTGAGTGTAGTCTGGCCCAGGAGTGTGAAGGTGAACGGAAAGGCTGGAGCAACGAACAGCCCTTGCTGTCTCTGCCGGGCCGGTTCCCCTCTCCACTGGGGTTCTCTGCCTCTAACCCTGTTGCAGGGGCTGAGTCACTGGCTTGCTGGTGCTCTTTCATGCCGTCCCTGGGAGGGGTGCGTCACTTGAGTGGGTTGAGTTACTGACGTGATCTTCCTGTCTGGGTTGGCGCCCCCCTTGGTTTGTGCTGTGGTGGAGACCTCTGTGGGCTATACTCGGCCTTGTCTCAGGATTGTAAGTTGGTGGTTGGGGATATCCCTCTAGTGGTGCGGGGGCTGTGCTTTGGCGGAGTGGGTGGGGTTATATCCTTCCTGTTTGGCCCTGTCCGGGGTTTCTTCGGATGGGGCCACAGTGTCTCCCGGACCGCTCCTGTCTCAGCCTCCAGTATTTATGCTGCAGTAGTTTATGTGTCGGGGGGCTGGGGTTAGTTGGTTATACCTGGAGTACTTCTCCTGTCTTATCCAGTGTCCTGTGTGAATTTAAGTATGCTCTCTCTAATTCTCTCGTTCTCTCTTTCTCTCTGAGAACCTGAGCCCTAGGACCATACGTCAGGACTACCGGGCATGATGACACCTTGCTGTCCCCAGTCCGCCTGGCCTTGCTGCTATTCCAGTTTCAACTGTTCTGCCTGCGGCTACGAAACCCCTACCTGTCCCAGACCTGCTGTTTTCAACTCTAAATGATCGGCTATGAAAAGCCAACTGAGAGACCTGAGCCCTAGGACCATACGTCGGGACTACCGGCCGTGGTGACTCCTTGCTGTCCCCAGTCCGCCTGGCCTTGCTGCTATTCCAGTTTAAACTGTTCTGCCTGCGGTTATGGAACCCCTACCTGTCCCAGACCTGCTGTTTTAAACTCTAATGATCGGCTATGAAAAGCCAACTGAGATTTATTCCTGATTATTATTTGACCATGCTTGTCACTTATGAACATTTTTGAACATCTTGGCATGGTTCTGTTATAATCTCCACCCGGCACAGCCAGAAGAGGACTGGCCACCCCTCATAGCCTGGTTCCTCTCTAGGTTTCTTCCTAGGTTTTGCCTTCCTAGGGAGTTTTTCCTAGCCACCGTGCTTCTACACCTGCATTACTAGCTGTTTGGGGTTTTAGGCTGGGTTTCTGTACAGCACTTCGAGATATTAGCTGATGTAAGAAGGGCTATATAAAATAAAATTGATTGATTGATTGAAAGTATACCTCTCTATTGATATCACATACATTATCAAGCATTTCACACGTTATCCAGATACTGACTGTTAGCACTTGGTGGTCTATAGCAGCTTCCCACCAGAATTGCTTCTGGACAAGTCTCTGAATGTGCTTGAGTGGCCCAGCCAGAACCCGGACTTGAACCCGATCGAACATCTCTGAAGAGACCTGAAAATAGCTGTGCAGCGATGCTCCCCATCCAACCTGACAGAGCTTGAGAGGATCTGCAAAAATCTCTGAAGCTGGAGACTCTTATCTCCCTCACTAACTTTAAGCATCAGTTGTCAGAGCAGCTTACCGATCACTGCACCTGTACACAGCCCATCTGTAATTAGCCCACCCAACTACCTCATCCCCATATTGTTATTTATATTGCTCATTTGCACTCCAGTATCTCTATTTGCACATCATCTTCTGCACATCTATCACTCCAGTGTTAATACTATATTGTAATTATTTTGCACTATGGCCTACTTCTTGCCTTACCTCCATAACGTACTACATTTGCACACACTGTATATAGATTTTCTATTGTGTTTTTGACTGTACGTTTTGTTTATCCCATATGTAACTCTGTTGTTGTTGTTGTTTTAATCGCACTGCTTTGCTTTATCTTGGCCAGGTCGCAGTTGTAAATGAGAACTTGTTCTCAACTGGCTTACCTGGTTAAATAAAGGTGAAATAAAAAATAAAATAAAATAAAATAAAATAAAAGAGAAGAATAGGAGAAACTCCCCAAATACAGGTGTGCCAAGATTGTAGCGTCATACCCAAGAAGACTCGTGGCTGTAATCGCTGCCAAAGGTGCTTCAACAAAATACTGAGTAAAGGGTCGGAATACTTATCTATTCAGTTATTATTTTATTTTTTTGTAAAAATAAACTAAAAACCTGTTGTTGCATTGTCACTATGGGGTATTGTTTGTAGATTGATGAGGGGGAAAAAAACAATTTAATCTATTTTAGAATACGGCTGTAACGTAACAGAATGTGGAGAAAGTGAAGGGGTCTGAATACTTTCCAAATGCACTATATACAGAATAGGGTAACCATGGCAGTGACTCCTAATTGGCTGTGCATCAGTAAAACGGCATGTGCTAACTTTTTTTGCTGATATCCTGTGGACACCCTATGCTCTTGAGTGGAAACAGAGCTACTGTATTTCCTGCTGTATTCAATGTAATTGCTAGCCTGTGTCAGTCTGTTGGTGCTATCATGCCAACTCCTTGTCACTCATTGTCATGCCAAACATGTTAGAGTTGGCAAGAGCACAAACAGATCTGGGACCAGTCTATGGAATTGCCCAATCTCTATTCCATTTGTCCATACCTCAACATACTGTACCGAAAATAACTAATGTTCCATACCTTTACCTATTGCCTGATGCTTTTGTGGGAAATGAGTACCAGAAGGTGAGGTTGCAGGTGCCACTGGAGTCCTTCCACACAGAGCTCTTCATGTGAGCCTTATCACCTTTCAATCCCACTGTATCGGCCTCCAGATAGACAAAATGACCTGGGAGAGCGAGCGAAAGAGACAGAGAAAGACAGACAGACAGAGAGGGAGGTGTGAGGCAGATTGATAGCCGCCTCCTCAGTCTGCTCTTGCTGCTGGCGACAAATTACAGTGAGGTCATAGGGGTGCGAGGGAGAGGGGTCAGTGGGTGGCAGTGTAATCACTGCCACAGGTGCCCCCGGGTGGGTGCCATTTCAGAGGGCACAGAAAAAGTTTCACGAGTCAATGATCAAACAACCAAAGTAAGAAAATAAAGTAAAGGAACATGAGCCAGTGATCTAAAACTTCTAGAATTAACCCCCAATCTACAGACTGGAAGAGTCCAATAATTCATATAGGTGGGTCAATTCAAAAGCTTCTCAAGATACTGCAGATTAATGGTCATTCAACATCTTGTCTAAGTGATAGATCAAAGGAGATGCGTCCCTAATGGAATCCTATCCTATTCCCTATACGGTGCATTCGGAAAATATTCAGACCCCTTGACTTTTTCCACATTTTGTTACGTTACAGCCTTATTCTAAAATTGATTAAATTGTTTTTTTCCTCATCAATCTACACACAATACCCCATAATGACAAAGCAAAAACAGGTTTTTATACATTTTTGGGTATGACGCTACAAGCTTGGCACACCTGTATTTGGGGAGTTTCTCACATCCTTCTCTGCAGATCCTCTCAAGCTCTGTCAGGTTGGATGGCCAGAGATGTTCGATCTGGTCAAGTCCGGCTTCTGGCTGGGCCACTCAAGGACATTCATAGACTTGTCCCGAAGCCACTCCTGCATTGCCTTGGCTGTGTGCTTAGGGTCGTTGTCCTGTGATTTTGGGGATCTTCAATGCTGCAGATATTTTTTGGTACCCTTCCCCAGATCTGTGTCTCGACACAATCCTGTCTCGGAGCTCTACAGACAACTCCTTCAACCTCAAGGCTTGGTTTTTGCTCAGGCATTCACTGTCAACTGTGGGACCTTATATAGACAGGTGTCAGAATCAATTGAATTTACCACAAGTGGACTCCAATCAAGTTGTAGAAACATCTGAAGGATGATCAATGGAAACAGGATGCACCTGAGCTCAATTTAAACTCACATAACCTGTTTTTGTTTAGTCATTATGGGGTATTGTGTGTAGATCCATTTCAGAAGGCTGTAACGTAACAAAATGTGGTAAAAGCGAAGGGTTCTGAATACTTTCCGAATGCACTGTACACTACAGGTCAAATGTTTTAGAACACCTACTCATTCAACGGTTTTTCTTAGTTTTTACTATTTTCTACATTGTGGAATAATAGTGAAGATATCAAAACTATAAAATAACACATATGGAATCATGTAGTAACCAAAAAAGTGTTAAACAAATCAAAAAATATTTTATATTTGAGATTGTTCAAATAGCCACCCTTTGCCTTGATGACAGCTTTGCACACTCAACCAATTTTCTCAACCAGTTTCATGAGGTAGTCACCTGGAAAGTGTCTTGTTAAAGTGTGCCTTGTTAAAAGTTATTTTGTGGAATTGATTTCCTCCTTAATGCATTTGAGCCAATCAGTTGTGTTGTGACAAGGTAGGGGGGAGTATACAGATGATAGCCCTATTTGGTAAAAGACCAAGTCCATATTATGGCAAGAACAGCTCAAAAAAGCAAAGAGAAATGACAGTCCATCATTAATTTAAGACATGAAGGTCAGTCAATACGAAACATTTCAAGAACTTTGAAAGTTGATTCAAGTGCAGTCGCAAAAACCATCAAGAGCAATGATGAAAGTGGTTCTCATGAGGACCGCCACAGGAATGGAAGACCTAGAGTTACCTCTGCTGCAGAGGATAAGTTCATTAGAGTTACCAGCCTCAGAAATTGCAGCCCAAATAAATGCTTCACAGAGTTCAAGTAACAGACACATCTCAAAATCAACTGTTCAGAGGAGACTGTGTGAATCAGGCCTTCATGGTAAATTGCTGCAAAGAAACCACTACTGAAGGACACCAATAATAAGAAGAGACTTGATTGGCCCAAGAAACACGAGCCATGGACATTAGACAGGTGGAAATTTGTCCAAATTTGAGATTTTTGGTTCTAACCGCTGTGTTTTGTGAGACGCGGTGTGAGTGAACAGATGATCTCCGCATGTGTATTCCCCACCGTAAAGCATGGAGGAGGAGGTGTTATGGTGTGGGGGTGCTTTGCTGGTGACACTGTCTGTGATTTATTTAGAATTCAAGGCACACTTAACCAGCATGGCTACCACTGCATTCTGCAGCAATACGCCATCCCACCTGGTTTGGGCTTAGTGGGACTATCATTTGTTTTTCAACAGGACAATGACCCAACACACCTCCAGGCTTTGTAAGGACTATTTTACCAAGAAGGAGAGTGATGGAGTGCTGCATCAGATGACCTGGCCTCCACAATCCCCCAACCTCAGCCAAATTGAGATGGTTTGGGATGAGTCGGACGAGTGAAGGAAAAGCAGCCAACAAGTGCTCAGCATATGTGGGACCTCCTTCAAGACTGTTGGAAAATCATTCCAGGAGAAGCTGGTTGAGAGAATGCCAAGAGTGAGCAAAATTTTTATCAAGGTAAAAGGTGGCTATTTGAAGAATCTCAAATGTAAAATGTATTTTGATATGTTTAACACTTTTTTGGTTACTACATAATTCCATAGGTGTTATTTCATAGTTTTGATATCTTCACTATTATTCTACATTGTAGAAAATAGTAAAAATAAAGAAAAACCCTTGAATGAGTAGGTGTTCTAAAACTTTTGACCGGTAGTGTATAGTGCAATGCACAACAGTGAGGGTCAAAAGTATTTGATCTCCTGCTGATTTTGTACGTTTGCCCACTGACAAAGACATGATCAGTCTATCATTTTAATGGTAGGTTTATTTGAACAGTGAGAGACAGAATAACAACCAAAAAATCCAGAAAAACGCATGTCAAACATTTTATAAATTGATTTGCATTTTATTGAGGGAAATAAGTATTTGACCCCTCTGCAAAACATGACTTAGTACTTGGTGGCAAAACCCTTGTTGAAAATCACAGAGGTCAGACATTTCTTGTAGTTTGTTGCCTTGGCCGTGTGTTTTGGGTCATTGTCATGCTGGAATAGCCATCCACGACCCATTTTCAATGCCCTGGCTGAGGGAAGGAGGGTCTCACCCAAGATTTGACGGTACATGGGCCCGTCTATCGTCCCTTTGATGCGGTGAAGTTGTCCTGTCGCCTTAGCAGAAAAACACCCCCAAAGCATAATGTTTCCACCTCCATGTTTGACGGTCAGGATGGTGTTCTTGGGGTCATAGGCAGCATTCCTCCTCCTCCGAACACAGTGAGTTGAGTTGATGCCAAAGAGCTCGATTTTGGTCTCATCTGACCACAACATTTTCACCCAGTTCTCCTCTTAATCATTCAGATGTTCATTGGCAAACTTCAGACGGGCCTGTATATGTGCTTTCTTGAGCAGGGGGACCTTGCGGGCGCTGCAGGATTTCAGTCCTTCACGGCGTAGTGTGTTACCAATTGTTTTCTTTGTGACTATGGTTCCAGCTGCCTTGAGATCATTGACAAGATCCTCCCGTGTAGTTCTGAACTGATTCCTCACCGCTCTCATGATCATTGCAACTCCACGAGGTGAGATCTTGTATGGAGCCCCAGTCAGAGGGAGATTGACAGTTATTTTGTGTTTCTTCCATTTGCGAATAATCGCACCAACTGTTGTCACCTTCTCACCAAGCTGCTTGGCGATGGTCTTGCAGCCCATTCCAGCCTTGTGTAGGTCTACAATCATGTCCCTGACATCCTTGGAGAGCTCTTTGGTCTTGGCCATGGTGGAGAGTTTGGAATCTGATTGATTGGTTGCTGCTGTGGACAGGTGTCTTTTATACAGGTAACAAGCTGAGATTAGGAGCACTCCCTTTAAGAGTGTGCTCCTAATCTCAGCTCGTTACCTGTATAAAAGACACCTGGGAGCCAGAAATCTTTCTGATTGAGAGGGGGTCAAATACTTATTTCCCTCATTAAATCGCAAATCAATTTATAACATTTTTGACATGCGTTTTTCTGGATCTTTTTGTTGTTATTCTGTCTTTCTTATTCTGTCTCTCACAAAATTATAGACTGATCATTTCTTTGTCAGTGGGCAAACTTACAAAATCAGCAGGGGATCAAATACCTTTTTCCCTCACTGTATATAGGGAATAGGGTGTCATTTGGGATGCGTCCATAGGGTTTATTCTGTTCAAATGTAGTTCTTTATCAAAGCTACTGTAAAGTAGTTATGAATTTCCATTTCAGACAAAGATTCATAAATACAACTCATGTTATTTTTATTATCAATACTCTACCCTGAGGCAAGAAATATCACATTATTCTGATAAGTATATTATTTAAATATGGTGTACAATATTATTTGATGGGTTATGTGATCCAACTATCTCATCAAATTCTGGGATATGAGTCTTCATGTATTGGCAGAGCAGGAAGGGAATGTAAAAAAGGTCACGTTTATTAATTTCCTCAAATCTATCCAAGCACGTCATTGGACTCTAATCCAATGTTATCATGTTCGGTTCAGCAGATTTTATGGAAATTACATTGTCCAATTATGTCTCAATAGAAAAATCGCCGCCACGGCCAGGGAGGTTTTTCCAATTGTTCAGAGCCCCAAAATATTCAGAGCCCCAAAAGTTTCATGCTTTTATGAACATATCGCCTGGACTATAACACAGAAATTGCAGAAAAAAAATACTAATAAACGACCATGCTCATTATTCTGGACCGAGCCCACGCCCAACGTCCAATCAACGTTGTTGGCAAGTGTGCGTTTCCAACCACAGCGAACGTGCTCGAAGGAGCAGGAGGTCCCACAATCCTTTTCGTCGGTGCCGTCACCACATTTACATTTACATTTTAGTCATTTAGCAGACGCTCTTATCCAGAGCGACTTACAGTTAGTGAGTGCATACATTTAGTTATTTATTTTTCATACCACAGTTGTCTATGAAGTCACAGCTCATGTCTGGATGGAAACACTAGTCATTCTCACACTGTAGACAACAGCCTTAGGGACAACACACACACTTTAATACAAAATAAAAGCATGAGACAGACAGACAGACAGACAGACAGACAGACAGACAGACAGACAGACAGACAGACAGACAGACAGACAGACAGACAGACAGACAGACAGACAGACAGACACTGATAAAGTGAGAGGCCATTTATTGGGCATTACACAAGATCAATCTACATTGAACAAAAATATAAACGCAACATCCAACAATTTAAAAGATTTTACTGAGTTACAGTTCATATAACTAAATAACTAAAAATGATGGAGGCCATGGAAGAACTGGGACATTTTCAGCTTCCAGGAATTGTGTACAGATCCTTGCGACATGGGGCCGTGCATTATCATGCTGAAACATGAGGTGATGGCACAACAATGGGCCTAAGGATCTCATAGGGTATCTCTGTGCATTTCAATTGCCATCGATAAAATGCAATTGTGTTCATTGTCCGTAGCTTATGCCTGCCCATACCATAACCCCACCGCCACCATGGGGCACTCTGTTCACAATGTTGACATCAGCAAACCACTCGCCCACACAACGCCATACACGCCGTCTGCACGGTACAGTTGAAACCGGGATTCATCCGTGAAGAGCACCCTTCTCCAGTGTACCAGTGGCCATCGAAGGTGAGCATTTGCCCACTGAAGTCTGTTACGACGCCGAACTGTAGTCAGGTCAAGACCCTGGTGAGAATGACGAGCACGCAGATGAGCTTCCCTGAGACGGTTTCTGACAGTTTGTGCAGAAATTATTCATTTGTGCAAGCCCACAGTTTCATCAGCTGTCCGGGTGGCATGTCTCAGACGATCCCGCAGGTGAAGAAGCCGGATGTGGAGGTCCTGGGCTGGCGTGGTTACACGTGGTCTGCGGTTGTGAGGCCGGTTGGACGTACTGCCAAATTCTCTAAAACGACATTGGAGGTGGCTTATGGTAGAGAAATTAACATTCAATTATCTGGTAACAACTCTGGCAATTATCTGGTAACAATTCCAGTAGTCAGCTTGCCAATTGCACATTCCCTAAAAACTTCAGACATCTGTGGCATTGTGTTGAATGCTGCTTAATAAGCTTCTTGATATGCCACACCTGTTAGGTGGATGGATTATCATGGCAAAGGAGAAATGCTCACTAATGTAAACAAATTTGTGCACAAAATGAGAGAAACAAGCTTTTTGTGCGTATGGAACATTTCTGGGATCTTTTATTTCAGCTCATGAAACATGGGACCAACACTTTACATGTTGCGTTTTTTTTTGTTCAGTATATTATATAGCATTGAATGGCTTGCACATGAAAGCCAGGGGAAGCTGCTGCAGCAGTGTCAGGGTCTGTGTAGTTAACATGATGTTGGCATGCATCAGCTTCCCCATACATCTTGTAGAGGAGTAGAGGTCAGGGGTCAGGCGTTAGTAGAGTGAAGCACCACTCAATTGAGAGGGGGTATTTAAGGTCAGGCTGCCAAGCACTTGGGCATATGTCCAAATGGAACCCTACTCCCTATATAGTGAAGTACTTTTGACGAGAGCCCTATGCGCCCTGGTCAAAAGTAGTGCACTACATAGGGAATAGGGTGCCATTTGGGACACATTAGTACTGTATCGTGTTATGGATCATGCTACAACATGCAGCCAGGAGACTAGGGTAATAAGCAGGGCCAGACTGGACAAAGGACAGTGACACAACTAAAAGTCTTATCCAGTGCATAAACAACAGCTGTGCAAATTCCCTGTGGATTCTGTTTTGGCTCTGGTCTTAAGCCCAAGCAATTATCACACACACACACACACACACACACACACACCACACACACACACTAGATAAACAGCTGTGAGATGGCAGTAAAGTAAAGAAACAGGACCTCATCTCTGCATGATCCAAACTTTGACTTCATAATGCAGGGCGAATCACATGTAGCAGAGTTCAAAACAGTCAAATCGCCATGCACACAACTTAGTCAAGCAAGCCCTTCCTAAGAGCTTAACCAGATAGCCAGGATGCAAGACGAGCAAAGAGACCTAAAAATACAATAATTAACATCGTATATAAAAAAAGTAAGCCCAGCGAAAGTAAGCAGCCTTTCTGAATGATACATTAGCATCTCTTTCAGTCAATGTCTTAGAAGGACAAAAGGAGGGAGCAGTTAGGCATTGTATCAGAAGGAGGGGGCGTGGTGCTGGAAGTTAGGCTGTTTGGGAGCCAGGCATTCCAGCGGGGTCAGACTTGGGGTTTGGGAATATTAGAGAGGGAGATGAGGCGTGATGAAGAGGGGTGGTCCCAGCAATTAAAGCAAAGAAAGGGGGATACATCCCCCATAAATTCCCCCTAATCCTTTGTTCCCCTTCTTCAGGTGCACAGGACCCAAAGGAACCTGCTACCACCACAGTGACATGGGATGCATCCCAAATGGCACCCTATTCCCTCTACTATTGACCAGTGCCATATATTGTACTTGTATGTTCCAGACCTGGGTTCAAATGGTATGATATCATTTAAAATACTGTGTATGTGCTTTATTGAGCATTCCTGCCTTAATGGACCAAACAGAATAGTCCCAGAACTGCAAACCACTTGGCACTCCCAGCAGGATGGAGAAAACACTCAAATATTTTAAAGATTTCAAATCGTTTTTTAACCCAGGTCTGATATGTTCTACCATAACAGCGAAGCAAGACTAGTTTATTCCACTATTCACCTCTTCCTCCATCTCTCCCACACTCTGTATCAAAGACTGAACGTTAGTGCAGATTAAATTGAGGATTAATGGACTTTAATATGGTGATTTTTATGGGATATGACAGCTCAGGAGCCTGTACTAAATTGTCTAGTGCCTACCCCACTTTTCACTGAGGCTGTCCTAATATGGACACCGTACACAGGTACTGCAATGACCCACTGCCCTTCAACCCTATACTCACCATGCGTAGGACATCGCCACCTGGTGGGTTGGGGAGTAGTAGAGTCTGTGGAATCTGTGTTTATTGTTTGGTAGGCTGTGTGTTACAACATGACTCATCACCATCACAGAGCAACCACATCCAGTGCCTTTGAAACATCAAGCACTCTCCATTCCTGATTCACTTGCCTAATGCGGAGGATTCACATAAAATGAATGTAGACACACACGCATACACACATGCACGCGTACATACACGCTTGTATGCACACACGCACGCACACACAGACAAACACACACACTCAGTAAACTGGCCTCAGGCTTTAGTCTGAATGTTCACATGAGAAGTGATGGTATCGAGAGGACAAAGAAAGGGGTGACATTATAATTACAGGGTGCTTCAGGGCATTCCTGCTATTTCATTCCACAATATCATAACAATCAATGATTACATGATGACATTTTCAGATGAAAAAGTACCAGAGCACAAGCGTGCGCACAGGGCCGGCTCCAGGCATAAGCGGTCACTTAGGGCGCCCGCTCGGGGTCTCGATTTACTGTTGAGAGGTAGAATGCACAAGGTGCAATTTCGAAATTTAGTTTTTTTTCTCTTGTTATGTCAGTCACTGACAGTCACTCAATTAGCCATGCCAGCTAACAATTTCTTTATTGGTGAGTTAGTCTAGCCAGCTATCTAAATTTGTAGTAATCATGGCCGAATACCGACAGGGGACGCAGGACATGTGCCCAGGGGCACTGACCTCTAGGGGGCCCCCATTGATTTTGTTATGCAGATATCATTAACATGGCATAACTCTTGGCAAAATGGGTAAAATTGCAAAATGGGGGGGCTACCAACCAAAACTCGCTTAGGGCACTCAAAAGGCTAGGGTCGGTGCTGCGTGCACAGTGACACACATAGTCACACACAGACACAGACACACATGGCTTTGCACTTCATCTTGACTTTAAGAGAGGCCATTACAGACTCGACATGTCTGTGAAACCAATCCTAGATTAGGGTAATATGCTGTCAAGACTCGCCTCAACAATGACCTGTTACAGTAATGACTCTCAATGATGTTACGGTAATGACCTGTTACAGTAATGACCCGCAATAATGTTACGGTAATGACCTGTTACAGTACTGACTCATTGTCACGGTAAACGCCAGCCTTCACACTGCTGTCTGATTATGTTTCTCCTACATGACTTTGACCCATTCCCTCTCACCTGAATAGATTGTCTTTCATCACCCGTCTTCATCAACAAAAGGCCCGTCCTCCATCATTTTTTACATGGGTTTTACATATCATTATATATCATAAGCTACTGTACATACCAAATGGCACCATGGTAAGAAATGGTACAAAATAGTTGGGAAGAGATTTTTGACGTACCGATCCCATGGCATAGTGTTTATGAACTGATACGCAAAACGACACCGGATTCAGAATCTTTCAATTTAAATTATTATATAAAATTCTTGCTACCAATAGAATGTTATTTATATGGGGGATACAATCTTCCCAGCTCTGCAGATTTTGCTGTGAAGAGACCGAATCATTAGATAATTTGTTTTGGTTCTGTCCATTTGTAGCTTGTTTTTGGACACAGGTCCAGGAATGGCTAAAGGATTGCAATATTTACCTGGAGCTAACCTTGCAGATAGCATTACTGGGTGATCTGAAAAGTCATAGTCAATCAATCAATAATATAATAATACTTTTAGCAAAAATGTTTATTTTTAATTCACAATCTGTAGAAGCAATGAGAATAGAAAGGTTCAGAACTTTTGTAAAACATCACAGTACGGTTGAAATATATATGGCAAATAGAAATCCTATATGGATGGTGTTAAGAGATAAATGGGAGGTATTGAATAGAGTTGAAAGATGGGACTAATAACAAATAACAACAAATAATAACAAAGATAGATAATAATGTAAGCATACTGTGTCCATAATAAGTATATAGGTTGTATGTTGGGAGCTTTTGGGAAAGAGCACAGTTAGAAAGATATGGCATATAGAAGCAAACCGGATGGACATCATGAAAATGATCGGAGAGGTTGAGAGTAGAAGAAGTTCAGGAGCAAAAAAATAATTAAATATATATATATATATATATATATATATATATATATATATATATATATATATATATACATAATATAATTATTGTAAAAATAACTCTGTCCATAAGGTGTAGATAGTAAGTATAGACCGGAAGTAGAGGCCTGGGCATTGTTGTTCACTAATTTACTCCAAGTAGGGAAAGGATGACGGGGTTGAAAAGTAATAAAGGGGAGTATATATATAAAAAACATGGGGGATTGGAAGTGATGCAGACAATTACATTGATAGAAGATACAATCTATCTGCAATATTAAGCTGATCCATCCCCCCAATTTTATTTTTTTTAATGAAAAATAATTTTAAAAGAGTTAATAAAAAATAAAAAAAATAGTAATGGTACACTATATAGGGAATAGAGTGCCATTTCGGACATACTCATTCAGTAGCATCTCATGAAAGGCATGAATTCTACATATAAACTTTATTTATTTACATTTTAGTCATTTAGCAGATGGTCTTATCCAGAGCAACTTTTCTGATGCTATCACTTTCTTCCTGAGGAAGGAGGGGAGGAAGAATGAGAAATAAAGTTAAACCGCATTTCATTAATCATAGAAATTGATTAAAAAGGAAGAAGAGAGAATGCCACTTTGACCTTGCTTGCATGGTGAACAACGTGACTGCTGTTCTGATTTATTTTGTAATTGATCTCGGAGATTGTGAGACTGCCGTCCTTGGGTTTGACTCGTTCCAAATGGAATAATAATGTCGGGGTAATGATAGAGGAAGGACGAGCGGCCTCGTCTTCTAATGCAAGTACGCAAACCATCTGTATTTCTCTGTTTGCTCTTCCCCTCCTCTCAATTGTTTGTATCTCATTTTATTTTATTAGGTATTTGAATATGTTGTGCTAATCGGACTATATTACACGTTTATGCAGTGCTAACAGTCCTTATTCCCTTTCTAGTGCTGTCAATGACCAAGAAATATAATCTAGTACACTCTTAAAAAAAAGGTTCAAGTTGGAACCAAATAAGGTTCTTCAGCGCAATGCCAAAGGGGAACATTTTGTATTTTCTTTGAAGATCCATACAAAAATCCAAGTAATGTTTCGGCCCTCCAAGACCGATGTGGTGATACTGATGATTTGTCGTCACATGATTTGTTTACATAGCAGGTTAGGATAACTAACATGCCAGGTTAGGATAATTAAAATGGCATGTTAGGTGAATTAACGTAGCATGTTAGGAGAATGTTAGGGTTAGGCTTAGATACAATGCTACAGTTGTCAATTGTTGCCACAAAAACGTAAACAAACCATCTGTGGCGACAAATAATCAGTATCATAACACCGGAATTGAATAGCCCTGCTGTAGGGTGTTGAACCTTAATTGCATATTTCCCAGGGTGCCTTTCGAGTGAATTTTACCACCCATGACTGTGTTTGCTAGTGACATACATGGTTGTTGTTTTAATTCATTTTCAGTCCTGTGGCCTTCACCAAGTAAGATCCTAAGTGAATATGTTGTCATTCAAATTAAATTATTTTGAGGGCCTAGTTTTAATGCACTCATTAAGGCCACATCCGTAGTGATGGGGAAACAAAGCATCCTGAAGCATTGACGCTATCCAGCAAACTGTGTCGAAAATTGGTTAATTACTCAAGGCTTTGATCAACACAGTGTACACTAGTGGCACCTGCTGGTCAAAATCATTTAAAGCAGCCAAATGATTATAGATGACGTCCCACACGCCGGACCGCGTGTGCAGCTTAGCCTTTTTGTCTTCTACTGAAACCAATACCAAACCAATCAGGTGGTTGTTCAACGAAATGAAGCTTCGGAAGTCATTGAGCACTTGCTTCTGATAAAGTGATACAGGCATCAGCACACTGCTTTGCAATTTCGACGTCTCGGAGCTCCAGTATCAAATGTAACATCACTACACATCAGGCCTGTAAATCACATTATGCTGGCTTGCAAAGTGATGTGTGATTCTTATTGGAATCCAGCCAGAGTGGGGATATACAACATTTAGAATTTTTATTCACCCGCAACATGCATTCAGAATGACTGCCAGGGTTGGAAAGACTAAGATATGAGACTACTTAAAGCATCTAAACTGGAACAACCATTTCAGTAGTGGGTGCAATAAGTCCAACTAACAGATTGGAATAGTTTAGAATGTATTTATTTGTATTTGTAGATTAATTAATCAATGAATGTACTTGCAAAAACATAGATATTGAAACAAACTAACCTGCAACAGAGCATGCTGGGAAATATGATACTGTAATGATGGTCGTGCTTTTGGTTCAACTCTGATTATTAACACCAACACTCAGGTTATTTTACACCACAGTGTTAATTTTACTCTTTACAGTGTTCATTTAACTCCAGAATCAACGCTAGAAAAGTTTCACTGAAAAATCTACACTAGTTAACAGTGGCCAATTTACTGTGTGTTATGAAAGGGACACATCTGCAGGCTGCCCTACATTTCAAGAACGTTTTAGAATTCTGAAGAACTCTAGATTCCAGGTCAAGAACCCCCACTTAACTCAAAGGATCTTTATCAGGCAAGAGTTCTCCAAGGAACCTTAAGAGCTGAGGAATAACCATTTAAGAACATTTTCCAGTGTATGTTTTTATCACAAAAAGTCCAATGAGAGGGTTAAAGTATACTGCCATTGGTCTGGCCTAAAAAAATATTTATTGTAAGAGAAATGAGAGCCATTTTCTCAACTATGTCCAGGCGTCAGAGCCATTTTGGAATGGGTCTCTGTCTCTCCATTGCAGGGCTACTTAAACAATGGGTCGGGACAAAGGGTGGATCCTGGCCAGTTCCTCTTGGGGTCATTGCTAAAGATGTAATTTTGGCTCGAGACATGGGGGTGCATTCCAAATGGCATCCTATTCCTTTGTCAGGGCTGCCCAAATCTGTTCCTGGAAAGCTACCGTCCTGTAGGGTTAGGCAACGCTGCCCTATGTACACTACCGGTCAAATGTTTTAGAACACCTACTCATTCAACAGTTTTTCTTTATTTTTACTATTTTCTACATTGTAGAATAATAGTGAAGACATCAAAACTATAAAATAACACATGTGGAATCATGCAGTTACCAAAAAAGTGTTAAACAAATCAAAATATATTTGAGATTTGAGATTATTCAAATAGCCACCCTTTGCCTTGATGACAGCTTTGCACACTCTTGGCATTCTCTCAACCAGCTTCATGAGATAGTCACCTGGAATGCACTTCAATTAACAAGTGTTAAAAGTTAATTTGTGGAATTTATTTCCTTTGTAATGCATTTGAGCCAATCAGTTGTGTTGTGACAAGGTAGGGGGGAGTATACAGAAGATAGCCCTATTTGGTAAAAGACCAAGTCCATGTTATGGCAAGAACAGCTCAAATAAGCAAAGAGAAAGACAGTCTATCATTACTTTAAGACATGAAGGTCAGTCAATACGGAACATTTCAAGAACTTTGAAAGTTTATTCAAGTGCAGTCGCAAAAACCATCAAGAGCAATGATGAAAGTGGTTCTCATGAGGACCGCCACAGGAATGGAAGACCCAGAGTTACCTCTGCTGCAGAGGACAAGTTCATTAGAGTTACCAGCTTTCAGAAATTGCAGCCCAAATAAATGCTTCACAGAGTTCAAGTAACAGACACATCTCAACATCATCTGTTCAGAGAAGACTGTGTGAATCAGGCCTTCATGGTCGAATTGCTGCAAAGAAACCACTACTAAAGGACACCAATAATAAGAAGAGACTTGCTTGGGCCAAGAAACACGAGCAATGGACATTAGACTGGTGGAAATTTGTCCTTTGGTCTGGAGTCCAAATTGGAGATTTTTTATTCTAACCGCCGTGTCTTTGTGAGACGCGGTGTGGGTGAACAGATGATCTCTGCATGTGTATTCCCCACTGTAAAGCATGGAGGAGGAGGCGTCATTTGTTTTTCAACAGGACAATGACCCAACACACCTCCAGTCAAAACTGTTCGCTGATCTGGCACCCCAATGGTGGAACAAGCTCCCTCACGACGCCAGGACAGCGGAGTCACTCACCACCTTCCGGAGACATTTGAAACCCCACCTCTTTAAGGAATACCTGGGATAGGATAAAGTAATCCTTCTACCCCCCCCACTGGCTATAGGGTGAATGCACCAATTTGTAAGTCGCTCTGGATAAGAGCGTCTGCTAAATGAAGTAAATGTGCCCTTGAGCAAGGCACTTAACCCTAATTGCTCCTGTAAGTCGCTCTGGATAAGAGCGTCTGCTAAATGACTAAAATGTAATGTAAAATGTAAGGACTATTTTACCAAGAAGGAGAGTGATGGAGTGCTGCATCAGATGACCTGGCCTCCACAATCCCCTGACCTCAACCAAATTGAGATGGTTTGGGATGAGTCGGACGGCAGAGTGAAGGAAAAGCAGCCAACAAGTGCTCAGCATATGTGGGAACTCCTTCATGACTTTTGGAAAAGCATTCCAGGTGAAGCTGGTTGAGAGAATGCCAAGAGTGTGCAAAGTTGTTATCAAGGCAAAGGGTGGCTATTTGAAGAATCTGAAATGTAAAATGTATTTTGATTTGTTTAACACTTTTTAGGTTACTACATGATTCCATATGTGTTATTTCATAGTTTTGATATCTTCACTATTATTCTACATTGTAGAAAATAGTAAAAAATAAAGAAAAACCCTTGAATGAGTAGGTGTTCTAAAACTTTTGACTGGTATTGTAGTACACTACTTTTGAATATGGTTCCATTCGTGGTTTGGTTTTCTTGGTGGGTCCCCAGAAACTTCTCAAAGCTTTAGGTGATGTCATAACACAACATTTTTGTGAATCACTGCTCCTCTGCACAAACTCCCACTGATAATCAGAAAACAAGTGTAACATTTCATCAAATGCAAACACACAACAACTGTCAGAAGCGAGAGCAAGGTTTGCACAGCGGGAGAGTTAGATCTCATATTGTTAGCTGGATATCAACATATCATTACCAACATACTCATATTCACACTGACTCCCACGGACTCCCTCTGACTCCCACTTAGCTGAGACCCCATTAAAGCAATGTGGACTCATTAATGCTCCTGCCTGTTGGGAGTCTCACAGCATGTTAGGTTGCATTCTCATTCACATTCGTGGCTGTGAGCAAGTCCTAGAGAGAGAGACAGAGAGTGAAAGATGGAGACAGAGAGCGAGAGAGAGAGAGAGAGAGAGAGAGAGAGAGAGAGAGAGAGAGAAGCACACAACATGACTATTGTCTACAAGGCCTCTACAGCTCAGCCCAGCAGATGACTGGGGGTCCCTTAAAGAGGCCACACACACACACACAAAGCTTTCCCCATCCCTTCAAAACCCCCCTCTTCTCTCCCTCTCCTCTTCTCCCCTCCTCTCCGGCACCCAATACAACGGTGGAGCTATAAATTGGACAGGGCAATTATAGCTGCTATGCACCGCGGTGACAATGGTGCTAAATCAGTACTCGTTGTTGTCTCTTTCTTGCGTTTCTCAAAGGTTGGCTCGTAAAGAACAGGAAGAATGCAGAGGAAATGTCATCTGAATGGAGACCAAGCCATTCTTTATATGCTGGTTCACTCAGTCATTTATGCACGGAAATACCATGACTGATGTTGCGTCTGAAACGACACCCTATTCCCTACATAGTAGGGTGCCACTTGGGATGCACTCTTAGTCCCAATGGTCTTCCGAAGTTCTCTCTCGCTTCTCCTTTCTTTCATAATGTGAAAGACAAGCAAAAATCAGTTCCCAGTGGGAATGTTTTCAGACTACAATGAAGGAGCGAAAACAAGGAGACCATTTAAGACTATCGAGATGCACCCTGAGTGACATCATGACATACCTGATGGGTGTGGGGGCGTGGTCTCCAGTGCTTCTGAAGTAGACGAGAGCAGGCAGCCTGGCGAGAAAGTGATGTCATCCAGATGTCCCCCTTGGCGCTGTGGACCACCTTAGAATAGGGAAATTCAGCTGTGGCAAGTCCAATAAGAAAAAAATATATAGTAAACATATAACAGCAAAATTCACAAGAGACAGACAGAAATGCTAGTGAAGATATATACAATAAAAAAATATTAAACCAACAAAGTAGCTAGCATACTGTCACGAATTCCGCCGAGACTGCTCCTCCTCCTTGCTCGGGCAGGCTTCGGCGTTCATCGTCCCCGGAGTACTAGCTACAACCGCTTGATGTCTCAATGTTTGTTTGGTCTTGTCTTGTTAGTGCACCTGTTTCGTGTTATGTATTGATTAGGTCACCTATAAGTTTCCTTTAGTTTTGTTTGCAGTTGTGTGTGATTGTCCACCTGTCCGTTGATGTATGGTATTTGTTCTCGTGTTTATAGTGTATTTACGCACTGTATGCGTAATCGCTCGCCTCCAGTGTTTGAGGCCCGTTATTTTGTATTGTCTTGTTGACTAGTAAAGTCGTTTTGACTGAGCTTCTGTGTCCTGCGCCTGACTCCAACACCGCATCCACATCAGCTTGTGACAGAATCACACACCAATACTATGGAGTCAGCAGGAGCAGCGGCTCCGCCATGCAAGAGGTGATGAACACCCTGCGCCGATGGGAAAGGGGAGGCGTGCCCACACCTCCTCCTACCTTACCACCACCATCGGCCAGCCCCACCAGACCAGCTCCGGAGTCCAGTGGAATTCGGCTCTCGCTCCCGAGGGCGTATGATGGCACCGCAGCCGGGTGTCAGGGGTTCCTCCTTCAGGTCCTCCATACGTTTCCGCCCTCATCTCCTGTCTCTTCGGCAAGGCAATGGAGGGGAATAGACGCCGCCACCATCAGCTACGCGGAGTTCTCCCGCCACTTCAGGGCTGTGTTTGATCACCCTCCTGAGGGTAAAGCGGCGGGGGAGCATCTGTTCCACCTCCGACAGGGGAAGAGGAGCGCACAGGAGTTCGCCCTGGATTTCCGGACTCTAGCGGCGGATGCAGGGTGGAATGAGAGGGCCCTCATCGACCACTATCGGTGTAGCCTACGTGAGGACGTTCGACGAGAGCTGGCCTGCAGGGACACCACTCTATCCTTCGACCAGCTGGTGGACATGTCCATCCGTCTGGATACCCTGCTGGCCACCCGCGGACGTCCCGAGTTGGGGCCGTCCATTCCATCCCCCAGCATCTACGAGCCTAGCCCTATGGAGCTCGGGGGTGCTGGCACTAGAGAGAGGAGGAGAGAGAGCTCGAGGGGGGCCGTCCCCTGCACCAACTGTGGCTGTGGAGGACACACTGCGGCTAGGTGCTGGGGAGGGTCTCCAGGGAGTCGGGGCAACAGGTCACGCACTGGGGAGTCATTCCAGGTGAGTAGGCGCCCCACTCACCCAGAGCTCTCTGTTGTTCACTTGTGTATACTCTGGTATTTCCTCAGGTTGCATCTCATTCCCAGCATAAGGCGCTAGTCGATTCAGGCGCAGCTGGGAATTTTATTGATCGGAAATTTTGTATTAAGTTAGGGATTCCCCTCCTGCCCGTTGATGCACCCTTCCCTGTCCATGCCCTAGATAGCCGCCCGTTGGGATCTGGGTTGATTAGGGAGGTCACAGCGCCACTAAAGATGAAGACGCAGGGGGGTCATGAGGAGATCATTCAGTTGTACCTGATCGACTCTCCTGCGTATCCCGTGGTGCTGGGGCTTCCTTGGTTAATCACCCATGACCCCACCATTTCGTGGCAACAGAGGGCTCTCAAGGAGTGGTCTGACCAGTGTGTTGGGCGATGTTTAGGTGTTTCCGTTGGGGCGACCACGGTGGAGAGTCCGAACCAAGTGCCCGCAATGCACATTCCCCTGAGTATGAGGATTTGGCACTCGTGTTCAGCAAGACTAGGGCGACGCGATTGCCACCTCATAGACAGGGAGATTGTGCGATAAACCTCCAGACAGGTGCGGCACTCCCGCGGAGCCATGTGTATCCTCTGTCTCAAGAGGAGACGGCGGCTATGGAGACATACATAGCCGAGTCCCTGAGACAAGGATACATACGGTCCTCCACTTCCCCTGCGTCCTCGAGTTTCTTTTTTGTGAAGAAGAAGGATGGAGGGTTGCGCCCGTGTATTGATTATCGTAGTCTCAATCAGATCACGGTTAAATACAGTTACCCTCTTCCTCTGATTGCGAGTATGATTGAATCATTACGCGGAGCGCGTTTCTTCACAAAACTGGATCTCAGGAGCGCCTATAATTTGGTGCGCATTAGGGAGGGAGATGAATGGAAGACGGCATTTAGTACCACCTCAGGTCATTATGAGTATCTCGTCATGCCATACGGGTTAATGAATGCTCCTTCAGTCTTCCAATCATTTGTGGACGAGATCTTCCGGGACCTGCATGGGCAGGGTGTGGTAGTGTACATTGACGACATCCTAGTGTACTCTTCTACACGAGCCGAGCATGTAGCCCTGGTGCGCCGAGTGTTGGGTAGGCTGTTGGAGCATGACTTGTATGTCAAGACAGAGAAATGTCTGTTTTTCCAGGAGTCCATCTCCTTCTTGGGTCATCGGTTGTCCGCGTCAGGGGTGAAGATGGAGATTGACCATGTGTCAGCCGTGCGCAACTGGCAAACCCCAACCACTGTTAAAGAGGTGCAGCAGTTTTTGGGGTTTGCCAATTACTACCGGAGGTTTATCCGGGGTTTTGGACAGGTAGCAGCTCCCATTACTTCCCTGCTGAAGGGGGGCCCGGTGCGTTTGCAGTGGTCGGCTGAAGCGGACAGGGCGTTTGGTAAACTGAAGGACCTGTTCACTTCGGCTCCGGTGCTAGCGCACCCGGACCCCGCTTTAGCATTCCAGGTAGAGGTGGACGCGTCAGAGGCCGGGATTGGGGCAGTACTGTCGCAACGCTCAGGCACGCCTCTTAAGCTCCGTCCCTGCGCTTTTTATTCTAAAAAGCTCAGCCCGGCGGAACGTAATTATGACGTAGGGGACAGGGAGCTGTTAGCCGTGGTTCAAGCTCTAAAGGTGTGGAGGCATTGGCTTGAGGGGGCTCAACACCCTTTTCTCATTCTGACTGATCACCGTAACCTGGAGTACATCCGGGCAGCTAGGAGATTGAACCCTCGTCAGGCTAGGTGGAACATGTTTCTGACCCGGTTCGTCTTTAAGATAACCTACATCCCAGGGTCCCAGAACGGTAAGGCAGATGCCCTGTCCAGGCGGTATGACACAGAGGAGAGGGCCATTGAGCCCACTCCCATACTGCCGGAGTCTTGTCTGGTGGCACCGGTGGTATGGGAGGTCGATACGGAAATTGAGCGGGCGATACGCACCGACCCTACTCCCCCAGAGTGTCCAGTGGGTCGGACGTACGTGCCGCTCGAGGTCCGTGATCGTCTCATTTATTGGGCTCATACGTCACCCTCCTCTGGACATCCAGGTATTGGCCGGACAGTGCACTGCCTTAGTGTTAAGTACTGGTGGCCAACATTGGCTAGGGACGTGAGGGTTTATGTCTCCTCCTGCTCGGTGTGCGCTCAGTGTAAGGCTCCTAGACACCTGCCCAGGGGGAAGTTACAACCCCTGACCGTTCCACAACGGCCGTGGTCTCACCTCTCGGTGGACTTTGTTACGGACCTTCCCCCCTCTCAGGGGAATACCACTATTCTGGTCATTGTGGATCGGTTCTCTAAGGCCTGTCGTCTCATCCCAATGCCGGGTCTCCCTACTGCCCTACAGACTGCTGAGGCTTTGTTTACCCACGTCTTCCGGCACTACGGGGTTCCCGAGGATATAGTGTCTGATCGGGGTCCCCAATTCACCTCTAGAGTCTGGAGGGCGTTCATGGAACGCTTGGGGGTCTCGGTTAGCCTTACCTCTTGGTTCTACCCTGAGAGTAATGGGCAGGTGGAGAGAGTGAACCAGGATGTGGGTAGGTTTCTGATATCATATTGCCAGGGCCGGCAGGAGGAGTGGTCGGGGTATATCCCCTGGGCAGAGATGGCTCAGAACTCTCTTCGCCACTCCTCTACTAACCTGACCCCTTTCCAGTGTGTGTTAGGGTATCAGACGGTTCTGGCACCATGGCATCAGAGCCAGATCGAGGCTCCTGCGGTGGATGAGTGGTTTCGGCGCTCGGAGGAGACGTGGAACGCTGCACACGTCCATCTGCAGCGGGCCATCCGTCGGCAGAAGGCGAGCGCCGATCTCCACCGCAGTGAGGGTCCAGTATACGCACCTGGAGATTGAGTCTGGCTCTCGACTCGAAACCTGCCCCTTCGCCTGCCCTGCCGGAAGCTGGGTCGGCGGTTTGTGGGGCCATTTAAAGTCCTGAGGAGATTGAACGAGGTTTGCTACAAGTTACAACTGCCTAATGATTATCACATTAACCCCTCGTTCCATGTGTCTCTCCTCAGGCCGGTGGTAGCTGGTCCACTCCAGGACAATGAGATAAGAGAGACTCCTCCGCCCCCACTGGACATCGAGGGGGCTCCGGCATACTCGGTCCGGTCCATCGTGGATTCGAGACGTCGGATGGGGGGTCTACAATATCTCGTGGAGTGGGAGGGGTACGGCCCGGAGGAACGGTGCTGGGTGCCTAGGAGGGACATTTTAGATCCCTCCCTCCTGACTGAGTTCCACCGTAGTCATCCCACGCGCCCTGCTCCGCGTCCTCCTGGCCGTCCCCGAGCCCGGGGTCAGCGCACGGCTGGAGCCGCGCGTCAAGGGGGGGGGGTACTGTCACGAATTCCGCCGAGACTGCTCCTCCTCCTTGCTCGGGCAGGCTTCGGCGTTCGTCGTCCCCGGAGTACTAGCTACTACCGCTTGATGTCTCGATGTTTGTTTGGTCTTGTCTTGTTAGTGCACCTGTTTCGTGTTATGTATTGATTAGGTCACCTATAAGTTTCCTTTAGTTTTGTTTGCAGTTATGTGTGATTGTCCGCCTGTCCGTTGATGTATGGTATTTGTTCTCGTGTTTATAGTGTATTTACGCACTGTATGCGTAATCGCTCGCCTCCAGTGTTTGAGGCCTGTTATTTTGTATTGTCTTGTTGACTAGTAAAGTCGTTTTGACTGAGCTTCTGTGTCCTGCGCCTGACTCCAACACCGCATCCACATCAGCTTGTGACACATACACATAGAGATCGCCTAATTAACATAACAATGCAACTGCACAAAAGGTGCAAACAACAATAAACATAAGTCAGTACTACACTTTACTATAGAATACTAGAGTACTTACTATAGAATACTGTAGTAAACTGTAGTAACTGTAGAATACTATACTACACAATGTACAGTTGTGGTCAAAGTTTTGAGAATGACACAAATACTAATTTTCACAAAGTCTGCTGCCTCAGTTTTGATGATGGGATTTGCATATACTCCAGAATGTCATGAAAAGTGATCAGATGAATTGCAATGAATTGCAAAGTACCACTTTGCCATGAAAATGAACTTAATCCCCCCCAAAAAAATCCACTGCATTTCAGCCCTGCCACAAAAGGACCAGCTGCCATCATGTCAGTGATTCTCTCGTTAACACAGGTGAGAGTGTTGACGAGGACAAGGCTGGAGATCACTCTGTCATGCTGATTGAGTTAGAATAACAGACTGGAAGCTTTAAAAGGAGGGTGGTGCTTGAAATCATTGTTCTTCCTCTGTTAACCATGGTTACCTGCAAGGAAACATATGCTGTCATCATTGCTTTGCACAAAAATAGCTTCACAGGCAAGGATATTGCTGCTAGAAATATTGCACCTAAATCAACCATTTATCGGATCATCAACAACTTCAAGGAGAGAGGTTCAATTGTTGTGAAGAAGGCGTCAGGGCGCCCAAGAAAGTCCAGCAAGCGCCAGGACCGTCTCTTAAAGTTAATTCAGCTGCGGGATCGGGGCACCACCAGTGCAGAGCTTGCTCAGGAATGGCAGCAGGCAAGTGTGAGTGCATCTGCACGCACAGTGAGGCGAAGACTTTTGGAGGATGGCCTGGTGTCAAGAAGGGCCGCAAAGAAGCCACTTCTCTCCAGGAAAAACATCAGGGACAGACTGATATTCTGCAAAAGGTACAGGGATTGGACTGCTGAGGACTAGGGTAAAGTCATTTTCTCTGATGAATCCCCTTTCCGATTGTTTGGGGCATCCGGAAAACACCTTGTTCGGAGAAGACAAGGTGAGCGCTACCATCAGTCCTGTGTCATGCCAACAGTAAAGCATCCTGAGACCATTAATGTGTGGGGTTGCTTCTCAGCCAAGGGAGTGGGCTCACTCACAATTTTGCCTAAGAACACATCCATGAATAAAGAATGGTACCAACACATCCTCCGAGAGCAACTTCTCCCAACCATCCAAGAACAGTTTGGTGACGACCAATGCTTTTTCCAGCATGATGGAGCACCTTGCCATAAGGCAAAAGTGATAACTAAGTGGCTCGGGGAACAAAACATCAACATTTTGGCTCCATGGCCAGGAAACTCCCCAGACCTTAATCCCATTGAGAACTTGTGGTCAAGAGACAAAACAATAAATAAAAATGACTCTTTGCATAAGATTAATGTAATTGTCAATAAAAGCATTTGACACTTATGGAATGCTTGTAATTATACTTCAGTATACCATAGTAACATCTGACAAAAATATCTCATAACACTGAAGCAGCGAACTTTGTGAAGATGTCACGATCGTCTAATGAGGGAGACCAAGGCGCAGCGTTACGAGCGAACATATTTATTATTTAAACGTACACACGAACAAAACAACGAAAACGTGACGTCTATGGTACAACATGAAACCACACGAACAAAATCCCACAAACACAAGGTGAACACAGACAGTTTAAATATGGCTCCCAATCAGAGATAACGAGCCGACAGCTGACACTCGTTACCTCCGATTGGGAGTCATTTGACCAAATAAGGGAAACACAAAACCAATGACCACCCAACCAAAATAAAACACAACCAAAACGAACACACCCTGGCTCAAAATACAAAGTCCCGGAGCCAGAGCGTGACAGTACCCCCCCCTAAAGGCGCGGACTGCGACCGCGCCTCAAAACCCCAAATAGGGGAGGGCTGGGTGGGTGTTGCTCCTCGGAGGCGGCTCCGGCTCCGGGCTTGACCACCACCCTACTTCAATCCCCGCATAATGGCCCCGATCCGATCTGACCCAGCTGGCTGGATCAGGACTGACGACGCGCACCCCTGGCTTAGCGCGTGAGGCAGGAACGGACCGGACCTGGCTGACGATACGCACCCTAGGCTTGGTGCGTGGAGCCGGAACGGACCTCACCAGGCTGACGACTCGCATCCCTGGCTTGGTGCGAGTAGCAGGAATGGGCTGGACCGGGCTGATGACTCGCACCCTTGCCTTGGTGCGAGTAGCAGGAACAGGCCGGACCAGGCTGACGACTCGCACCCTTGGCTTGGTGCGAGTAGCAGGAACGGGCTGGACCAGGCAGACGACTCGCATCCCTGGTTTGGTGCGAGTAGCAGGAACGGGCTGGACCAGGCTGACGACTCGCACCCCTGGCTTGGTGCGAGTAGCAGGAACGGGTTGAACCAGGCTGGCGACTCGCACCCCTGGTTTGGTGCGAGTAGCAGGAACAGGCCGGGTCGGGCTGACGACGCACACCGTAGGCTTTGTGCGTGGAGCAGGGACAGGCTGGGCTGGGCTGGCGACGCACACCGTAGGCTTTGTGCGTGGAGCAGGAACAGGCCGGGCTGGGCTGGCGACGCACACCGTAGGCTTTGTGCGTGGAGCAGGAAGAAGCCGGGCTGGGCTGGCGAAGCGCACCTCAGACTCGGTGCGGAGCGCAGGAACGGGCCGGGCTGGGCTGTCGACGCACACCGTAGGTTTGGTGCGGGGAGCAGGAATAGACCGGACCGTACTGGGGACACACACCACTGGCTCTACACCGGGATCTGGAACGGGCCGGACCGGACTGGCAACACCCGCCAGTACCTTCCTTCCATCCCCTCTTCTACCAGTGGCCCCCGTAACCTGGCGGCCTCCTCTGCAACCCCGCTGGACCGCTCCATAGCGGCCTCCTGCTGCCCCGATGTCGTGAGCCCCCCCCTAAAAATGTTCTGGGGGTCTCTCCTCCCCGTGGACCAGGCCTCCAACATTCTCTCCCACCTCTCGCTCCTCTGTCTCCAACCCTCTTCACTCAGCTCCTCAATGGGCTTGACCCAGTCGAAGCTGCCACGGAGATCAATTAGCGATGGCTCCTGGACGCGCTGCTTGGTCTGGTCTTGGTGGGTTTTTCTGTCACAATCGTCTAATGAGGGAGACCAAGGCGCAGCGTTACGAGCGAACATATTTATTATTTAAACGTACACACGAACAAAACAACGAAAACGTGACGTCTATGGTACAACATGAAACCACACGAACAAAATCCCACAAACACAAGGTGAACACAGACAGTTTAAATATGGCTCCCAATCAGAGATAACGAGCCGACAGCTGACACTCGTTACCTCCGATTGGGAGTCATTTGACCAAATAAGGGAAACACAAAACCAATGACCACCCAACCAAAATAAAACACAACCAAAACGAACACACCCTGGCTCAAAATACAAAGTCCCGGAGCCAGAGCGTGACAGAAGACCAATACTTGTGTCATTCTCAAAATATTTGAGTATGTGTAGTACTTAGTATAGAATGTTGTAGTATACTGTAGAATACTATAGTAAATAATACTGTATTATCCACACAAAAACACAACAGGAAATACTACAGAAATACAGCAAAAACAGTACAGTCTGCAAAAACACTATATATTTTTTAACCATAGTAAATACTACAGTATTTAATTTGCATATACCCTGCCCATTCCCCTTCCCAATATCCCAATTTGTGCCACCCGTAAGTAAGAAACCGACATGCCAAGTATAGACTACAAAGTGCATTCGGAAAGCATTCAGACCTCTTCACTTTTTCCACATTTTGTTATGTTGGGAAGCGTCGCTGTACAGTTATTTTCAGGTCTCCCAGAGATGTTCGATTGGGTTCGAGTCCGGGCTCTGGCTGGGTCACTCAAGGACATTCAGTGACTTGTCCCGAAGCCACTCCTGCGTTGTCTTGGCTGTGTGCTTAGGGTCGTTGTCCTGTTGGAAGGTGAACCTTCACACCAGTCTGAGGACCTGAGCGCTCTGGAGCAGGTTTTCATCAAGGATCTGTCTGTACTTTGCTCCGTTCATCTTTCCCTCAATCCTCGCAGTCCCTGCCACTGAAAAACATCCCCACAGCATGATGCTGCCTCCAGCATGCTTCACCGTAGGGATGGTATTGGCCAGGTGATGAGTGGTGCATGGTTTCCTCCAGATGTGACGCTTGGCATTCAGGCCAAAGAGTTCAATCTTGGTTTAATCTGACAAGAGAATCAATTTCTCATGGTCTGCGAGTCCTTTAGGTGCCTTTTGGCAAACTCCGAGCGAGACTGAAAAGATTTGGCATGGGTCCTCAGATCCTCAAAAGGTTCTACAGCTGCACCATCAAGTGCATCCTGACTGGTTGCATCACTGTCTGGTATGGGAACTGCTCAGCCTCTGACCGCAAGGCACTACAGAGGGTAGTGTGTACGGCCCAGTACGTCACTGGGGCCAAGCTTCCTGCCATCCAGGACCTCTATACCAGGCGGTGTCAGAGGAAAGTCCTACAAATTGTCAAAGACTCCAGCCACCCTAGTCATACACTGTTCTCTCTGCTACCGCATGGCAAGCTGTACCGGAGCGCCAAGTCTAGGTCCAAGAGGCTTCTAATCAAATGCCCCCCTCTTTTACGCTGCTGCTACTCTCTGTTTATTATCTATGCATGGTCACTTTAATAACTCTACCTACATGTACATATTACCTCAATTACCTCGACTAACCGGTGCCCCCGCACATTGACTCGGTACCGGTACCCCCTGTATATAGCCTCGCTATTGTTATTTTACTGCTGCTCTTTAATTATTTGTTACTTTTATTTCATTTTTTTCTCCAGGTATTCTTTCTTAAAACTGCATTGTTGGTTAAGGGCTTGTAAGTAAGCATTTCATTGTAAGGTCTACACCTGTTGTATTCAGCACGTGACAAATACAATTTGATTTGACTTGGGGACCTTCAATGCTACAGAAATGTTTTGCTACTGTAGTGTCGAGTCAATGTTGCTAATAATGCTGTAACAAAGGAGTCCGCTTATACTGAACTTTGATCATAAGTTTTATTCATATCACAAGATTTCAGCATAAGTGTACAGATGTCTAGATCACCCGGAGAGCAGTGTTTCCCAAATTGCAATGGCCGCTCTAACGTTCTTTGTTCAAACCCAGTATTTATAATATTCCCCAAAATATGGGTTGCTCTACTGTCCAATCCCCTGTCTTCTATGGGGCGTCACCCTAAAAACGGCTCTCTTTGAAACTAAATAAACATCCTCTCAGGTTCCACTTGAAACCTTATCAAAGTCATAATCTTAATACACTACACTACCCTTCCCCAGATCTGTGCCTCGACACAATCCTGTCTCGTAGCTCTACGGACAATTCCTTCGACCTCATGGCTTGGTTTTTGCTCTGACATGCACTGTCAACTGTGGGACCTTATATAGACAGGTGTGTGCCATTCCAAATCATGTCCAATCAATTTAATTTACCACAGGTAGACTCCAATCAAGTTGTAGAAACATCTCAAGGATGATCAATGGAAACAGGATGCACCGGAGCACAATTTCGAGTCGCATAGCAAAGGGTCTGAATACTTATGTAAATAAGGTATTTATGTTTTTCATTTTTTATAAATGTGCAAAAATGTAAAAAAAAACAGTTTTCGCTTTGTCATCATGGGGTATTGTGTGTAGATTGATGAGGGAAATGTTTTATTTAATCAATTTTAGAATAAGGCTGTAATGAAACAAAATGTGGAAAAAGTTAAGCGGTCTGAATATTTTCCGAATGCACTGTATTGTGTCGTCGTCGTCCCCGTCCCCCCCCCACACACTTCTATGTCAAAGATAATAAAACAAAAACACTACAGTAAATGCTACAGTATACTACAGTCCGCTAAAACACTACAGGAATTACTATAGTATATACTACTATTTTCTTACTACAGTATTTATACTATAGTAAACTGTAAATACTACAGTAACGTCCACACAAACACTACAGTGAATACTATAGTATTCCTACCATAATACACTATAGTATTTTTTGATGTGGGAAAGGATGATTGATTGATTGATATTATTTATTTAAGTGTCATACACCTACCGGTGCCCAGCCAACATGGGCTTACAAGACACTACTAAACACAATACCATTTTCATACTCAAAAGAAAATAACATTTTACAAATTATACGCATATACAATTATCCCCAAGATCACACAGTAGGCAAATTCTCTCCTATTCAGGCACTCTGTTAAATCTACCCGTCTTTATAGCCAGAGGGAGGGTTCCGGATCTGGGTTGTGCTGCACAAACTGACCTTTGGCTTTTTATTTGGTTCAGGTGGACATTTGGTTTGGTTTGAGGTGTAGTTCTCTTTGATTAGATGTGTAGTTCTCTTTGATGTTCTAAGTTTAGGTTTAAACCATATATCAGCTGCCCATTTTTCCTTCTGGATCAGAAAAAGCTTGTCCTTGATTTGGTTAATACCACATGGTAATTTGTTCCTGAATATATACTGCAAATCAGTTTCACAAAAAAATTATACGAATTCTCTAGCCCACGAATAGTTATGTGACCTTCCCAGTCAAACACTTTTTTAGTGATTCTGTGTTCTGGCATATTTATCAGTCTGTTCCATAGACGTACCATGTCCCCTTTTTGCTGAATTAGTACGCACTTTGGATTAGTACACATCACTGGAAACACACAGGATTTATACAGCTGAGAATAAGCACAGTAAATGAGATCCTTACATATTTGTATTTTATTTAACACTGACCCCAAGGCTCTACCTGCAGAATTTGCTAGTGATCTAATGCCATCTTCAATGGTCATGTGTTCATCCAGGTGAAACCAAGGTATTATAGAGCCCAGTGTAGAATAATGGGGTTGCACCAAAACAAAAGTTGTGTGCACTTCTCTGCATGCCCTTCTTTCTGAAATGAACAATCTGGGTCTTCCCTTGATTTATCTCTAGTCTCATTTAGTACACCATAAATTAACAATATTCAACAGATTCTGGAGGTCATCTTCTGTCTCGGCAAGGAGAACTATGTCATCGGCATGCAACAAGACATTCAGGAATATATCCGTAAATTCAACACCAAGTTTAGGATGTTTGATTTCTAGATCATTAACATATAGTGTAAATATAGTGGGAGAGAGTAGGTCTCCCTGCTTTACACCGTAAGAGGTTGGAAACCAGCCAGTCCTTAGGTCATTGACCTGAACTGGAGCCCGATAAAGAGCTTTGATGAATCTTCCATCATTTCCCATTATAATTAGTCTAAAAGCAAGGAGGTCTCTATTCACCCAATCGAAAGCCTTCTGAAAATAACTAAAACAGACAAAAGTTGGTTCTCTCTTGAATTCTAGCTCAGACCACGCTCTGGCTTTCCTAAAGCCATTCTGTTAATCTGCAAGCTGACCAGACAGTTCTAGACAGTGGGATTGCCTGTTAATACAATTTACATACAGTGCTAATGAGACTAATCCTTCTATAGTTCAATGAGATTTTAGTGTACAGTTTTTGATGATTTGGGGACAGATTTTGAGATATCTTATATTCTGAGAACATGGCAAGCATGTTCTGTGTATGTTTGGTGGGACGTTGATGGAATATTTTCATAACCCTCAGAAAACTGGACACAGAAATGTTCTTGCGACATTCTCATGAAACATGTCTAGAACATTAATATTGTATATTCTGAGAACATGGCAACCATGTTCTGTGTATGTTTAGTGGAACGTTGATGGAATATTCTCCTAACCCTCAGAAAATGGGACACATTAATGTTCTTGAAATGTCCCATAAAATGCATCCAGAACATTAATGCTGTACAGTATATTCTGAGAACATTTTAACCACGCTCTATATAAGTTCTGTTTGACATTAAGGGAATGTTCTCCTAACTTTAACACCAACACATGCTAAAAAAGGTTCCCAGAAGGTTTTTGCTAACATAATGTACACTGAACAAAAATATAAACGCAACACGTAAAGTGTGGGTCCCATGTTTCATGAGCTGAAATGAAAGATCCCAGAAATTTTCCACATTTTGTATACAAATTTGTTTACATCCCTGAGACCAGCCACCCGGTCGGCTGATGAAATTGTGGGTTTGCACAACAGAAGAATTTCTGCACAAACTGTCAGAACCCTCTCAGGGAAGCTAATCTGCGTGCTCGTCGTCATCACCAGGGTCTTGACCTGACTGCTGTCCGGCGTCATAACAGACTTCAGTGGGCAAATGCTCACCTTCGATGGCCACTGGTACACTGGAGAAGTGTGCTTTTCAAGGACAAATCCCGGTTTTAACTGTATGGGAAGATAGCAGACATGGTGCCACATTGGCAAATGGTTTGCTGATGTCAACGTTGTGAACAGAGTGCCCCATGGTGGCGGTGGGGTTATGGTATGGGCAGGCATAAGCTACGGACGATGAACACAATTGCATTTTATCGATGGCAATTTAAATACACAGAGATAACATGACGAGATCCTGAGGCCCATTGTCTTGCCATTCATCCGCCGCCAGCACCTCATGTTTCAGCATGATAATGCACGGCCCCATGTCACAAGGATCTGTACACAATTCCTGGAAGCTGAAAATGTCCTGCATACTCAACAGATTCAGCATGTTTGGGATGCTCTGGATCAATGTGTACAACAGCGTGCTCCAGTTCCCGCCAATATCCAGCAACTTCGCACAGCCATTGAAGAGGAGTGGGACAACATCCCACAATCAACAGGCTGATCAACTCTATGCAAAGGAGATGTGTTGCACTACATGAGGCAAATGATGGTCACACCAGATACTGACTGGTTTTCTGATTCACGGCCCTACCTTTTTTTTAAGGTACTGTATCTATGACCAACAGATACATATCTGTATTCCCAGTCATTTGAAATCAATAGATTAGGGCCTAATGAATATACAGTACTTCAATTGACTGATTTCCTTATAGGAACGGTAAATCTTTGAAAATGTTGCATGTTACGTTTACATTTTTGTTCAGTAGAATGTTCCCCTAACTAACGGAAAACTGGACACCCAAACATTAGGAGAACATTACGGGTAACATTACTAAAACGTTCTCTCTCCCTAGAATTGTTAGCTGGGATAGAAGGGCTGTTAACGCCTGAAAATAAAAGTCTAAAATCTGTTTCCCATTTTCCCAAAACAATATCAGTTTGATGGTGAAGTTCTCCTTTTTCCAATGAAATTTCCTTGGGAATTTGCTGAACTTTTTTGGGGCCCAACTAGTCTCACTCCAAAACTATTGTGGAATGTCTGTAGCTGCTCCAGTTGTAATGCCTGCCTATGACAAATCTACACTTAATAGATCTTCATCTTTTATCTTTTGTTGACACGATTTAAATTCATTTCTTAGCTCTTCCTTCAGCTTTTATTTTCTTTACACTTTAGAAACCTCACATGTGTAAATTGCTTCAATTACATCCATTTTGAATCCAGGCTGTAACACAACAAAATGCAGAAATAAGTCAAGGGGTATGAATACTTTCTGAAGGCACTGTAGTTCTTTATTCCAGAAGGGTTTACCCACTTGTTTACCCACTTTTGTGCCATTTTTTTCTGGAAGCATTTACAGATGTCCCCTTGACACAGTCATCCAATTTCCTATATAGCACATCACAGACTACATCATAACAGGAGTCAATGCCATCTTGAGTTTTCTGGTGTATTTCAAGTTGATCAATAAGCTCCAGCAGTGCATTACAACACATATTGGATTAAAGGAAATTATCGAGTAGGTTTCTGGATCTTCACTTGATACATACAGTGGGAAAAACAAGTATTTGATACACTGCCGATTTTGCAGGTTTTCCTAATTACAAAGCATGTACAGGTCTGTAATTTTTATCATAGGTACACTTCAACTGTGAGAGACGGAATCTAAAACCAAAATCCAGAAAATCACATTGTATGATTTTTAAGTAATTAATTTGCATTTTATTGCATGACATAAGTATTTGATCACCTACCAACCAGTAAGAATTCCGGCTCTCACAGACCTGTTAGTTTTTCTTTAAGAAGCCCTCCTGTTCTCCACACATTACCTGTATTAACTGCACCTGTTTGAACTCGTTACCTGTATAAAAGACACCTGTCCACACACTCAATCAAACAGACTCCAACCTCTCCACAATGGCCAAGACCAGAGAGCTGTGTAAGGACATCAGGGATTGTAGACCTGCACAAGGCTGGGATGGGCTACAGGACAATAGGCAAGCAGCTTGGTGACAAGGCAACAACTTTTGGCGCAATTATTAGAAAATGGAAGAAGTTCAAGATGACGGTCAACCACCCTCAGTCTGGGGCTCCATGCAAGATCTCACCTCGTGGGGCATCAATTATCATGAGGAAGGTGAGGGATCAGCCCAGAACTACACGGCAGGACCTGGTCAATGACCAGAAGAGAGCTGGGACCACAGTCTCAAAGAAAACCATTAGTAACACACTACGCCGTCATGAATTAAAATCCTGCAGCGCACGCAAGGTCCCCCTGCTCAAGCCAGCGCATGTCCAGGCCCGTCTGAAGTTTGCCAATGACCATCTGGATGATCCAGAGGAGGAATGGGAGAAGGTAATGTGGTCTGATGAGACAAAAATAGAGCTTTTTGGTCTAAACTCCACTTGCCGTGTTTGGAGGAAGAAGAAGGATGAGTACAACCCCAAGAACACCATCCCAACCGTGAAGCATGGAGGTGGAAACATCATTCTTTGGGGATGCTTTTCTGCAAAGGGGACAGGACGATTGCACCGTATTGAGGGGAGGATGGATGGGAACATGTATCGTGAGATCTTGGCCAACAACCTCCTTCCCTCAGTAAGAGCATTGAAGATGGGTCGTGGCTGGGTCTTCCAGCATGACAACGACCCGAAACACACAGCCAGGGCAACTAAGGAGTGGCTCCGTAAGAAGCATCTCAAGGTCCTGGAGTGGCCTAGCCAGTCTCCAGACCTTAACCCAATAGAAAATCTTTGGAGGGAGCTGAAAGTCTGTATTGCCCAGCGACAGCCCCGAAACCTGAAGGATCTGGAGAAGGTCTGTATGGAGGAGTGGGCCAAAATCCCTGCTGCAGTGTGTGCAAACCTGGTCAAGACCTACAGGAAACGTATGATCTCTGTAATTGCAAACAAAGGTTTCTGTACCAAATATTAAGTTCTGCTTTTCTGATGTATCAAATACTTATGGAAATTAATTACTTAAAAATCATACAATGTGATTTTCTGGATTTTCTGGATATTTTTATTTTTTTTACATGCTTTGTAAGTAGGAAAACCTGCAAAATCGGCAGTGTATCAAATACTTGTTCTCCCCACTGTACATTAGTCTGGCCTTCAGATATATCATTACAGGCATTCTGACAAGATTTAACCCCAGCCTGAAATGTGCGATCCCAAATTAAAGAGATACAGTCAACTGCCACACTTTCCACCAACTCATTAGGAGCAAAGAAATTAAACTCAAACATGTATTTAAACAGTCATGGTGGGTAATGATGTAATCAACAACTGCTTTCCCTTTTGTGGAGATTGATGTGAAATTATCTTTCTCTGGGCATATTCTTCCATTTAGAATACAGAATTTTGAATCCTTTAGGAATTCCAGTAAGGTGTCACTATGCTTATTTAAGTATCTAAGTTGGACCTGGGTGTAACATTATCATCATCATTAACACAGTCTTCCAAACCATCAATGCGACTATTTAAATCTTCACAGCGGTAAACAGCATCAACCTCAGAAAAAGTATGCATTTGAGCCAGCAGGTGGCTAAAGAAAGAATGAGAATCACGTCTCCATGTAGAGCGCTCAGGAGGCAAATTACAGGAGAAAAAAACAAAATCTATATTCCTGTCAAGGGGTGCTGAAGGTGGGTGTGGTGCATGAATCAAGCGCAGGACGCAGAAGCTCAGTCCAAAAGACTTTAGTGCAATATTCACGTAGAAAATAAGCACAATAAGCCCGAAGGCGAAATAACGGCGCACACAGGCGTCAATCAAACGGCGCACTAACATGTGCGAAAAACCTCTCCAACACACTGGAGGGAAGGACGTAGCTCCAACACGAAACAGAAGAGCAATCACACACAAAGACAACCACACACAACGAGAACTAAATAGGACACTAACGAGGACTAACAAGACACAGGTGTACAACATCAAGACAAAACCAAACGAACATGAAACATAGATCGGTGGCAGCTAGTACTCCGGGGACGACGACCGCCGAAGCCTGCCCGAACCAGGAGGAGGAGCAGCCTCGGCCGAAACCGTGACAGTACCCCCCCCTTGACACGCGGCTCCAGCCGTGCGCCGACCCCGGCCTCGGGGACGACCAGGAGGACGCGGAGCAGGGCGTGCGGGATGGTCCCGGTGGAACTCCGACAGGAGAGATGGGTCTAGGATGTCCCTCCGCGGCACCCAGCACCGCTCCTCCGGGCCGTACCCCTCCCACTCCACGAGATACTGGAGACCCCCCATCCGGCGTCTTGAGTCCAAGATGGACCGAACGGTGTACGCCGGAGCCCCCTCGATGTCCAGTGGGGGCGGAGGAGTCTCCCCTATCTCATTGTCCTGGAGTGGACCAGCTACCACCGGCCTGAGAAGAGACACATGGAACGAGGGGTTAATATTCTTATACTCAACAGGTAGATGTAACCTATAACACACCTCGTTCAATCTTCTCAGGACTTTAAAGGGCCCCACAAACCGCCGACCCAGCTTCCGGCAGGGCAGGCGGAGGGGTAGGTTTCTGGTAGAGAGCCAGACTCGATCTCCGGGTGCGTACACCGGCCCCTCACTGCGGTTGAGATCGGCGCTCGCCTTGTGACGAAGGACGGCCCGCTGCAGGTGGACGTGGGCAGCATTCCACGTCTCTTCCGAGCGCCTCATCCAATCATCCGCCGCAGGGGCCTCGATCTGGCTCTGCTGCCAAGGTGCCAGAACCGGCTGGTAACCTAACACACATTGGAAGGGGGTTAGGTTGGTAGAGGAGTGGCGGAGAGAGTTCTGGGCCATCTCGGCCCAGGGAATGTACCGTGCCCACTCCTCCGGCCGGCCCTGGCAATACGACCTCAGAAACCTACCCACATCCTGGTTGACACATTCTACCTGCCCGTTACTCTCCGGGTGGTACCCTGAGGTAAGGCTAACCGAGACCCCCAAACGCTCCATGAACGCTCTCCAAACACGGGAGGTAAACTGAGGGCCTCGATCAGACACTATATCCTCGGGTACCCCGTAATGCCGGAAGACGTGGGTAAATAGGGCCTCAGCGGTCTGTAGGGCAGTAGGAAGACCCGACATAGGGAGAAGACGACAGGCCTTAGAGAACCGGTCCACAACGACCAGGATGGTGGTATTCCCCTGAGAGAGGGGAAGGTCTGTCACAAAATCCACCGAGAGCTGGGACCATGGTCGTTTTGGAACGGGCAGGGGTTGTAACTTACCCCTGGGCAGATGTCGGGGCGCCTTACACTGGGCGCACACCGAGCAGGAGGAGACATAAACCCTCACATCCCTAGCCAAAGTGGGCCACCAGTATTTAGTGCTAAGGCAATGCACTGTCCGGCCAATACCCGGATGTCCAGAGGAGGGTGACGTGTGAGCCCAGTAAATGAGTCGATCCCGAATCTCGAGCGGAACGTACTTCCGACCCTCAGGACACTGTGGAGGGCTGGGGTCGATGCAACGCCGCTCGATTCGGCATCGACCTCCCACACCACCGGTGCCACAAGGCAAGACTCGGTAGTATGGGGAGTAGGCTCAACGGACCTCTCCTCCGTGTCATACCGCCGGGACAGCGCATCTGCCTTACCATTCTGGGACCCAGGGATGTACGTGATTTTAAATACGAACCTGGTGAGAAACATACTCCATCGAGCCTGGCGAGGGTTCAGTCTCCTCGCTGCCCGGATGTACTCCAGGATCCGATGGTCAGTCAAAATGAGGAAAGCCCCCTCAAGCCAATGCCTCCACACCTTAAGGGCTTGAACTACAGCTAACAGCTCCCTGTCCCCAACGTCATAGTTACGCTCCGCTGGGCTGAGCTTTTTTGAGTAAAAAGCACAGGGGCGGAGTTTAGGTGGCGTGCCGGACCGTTGAGAGAGAACGGCCCCTATACCAGCCTCAGACGCGTCTACCTCAACCTGAAAGGGTAATGCGGGATCCGGATGCGCCAGCACCGGAGCCGACGTAAACAGGTCCTTCAGTCTCCTAAAGGCCCTGTCCGCATCAGCTGACCACTGCAGGCGCACCGGACCCCCTTTCAGAAGGGACGTGATGGGAGCTGCCACCTGTCCAAAACCCCGGATAAACCTCCGGTAGTAATTCGCAAAGCCCAAGAACTGCTGCACCTCTTTTACAGTGGTTGGAGTTTGCCAATTACGCACAGCGGACACACGATCCACCTCCATTCTCACCCCTGACGCGGACAACCGATAACCCAAAAAGGAGACCGACTCCTGGAAAAACAGACATTTCTCTGCCTTGACATATAGGTCGTGCTCCAACAGCCTCCTCAATACACGACGCACCAGGGTTATATGCTCGGCACGGGTAGACGAGTACACCAGAATGTCATCAATGTACATGACCACCCCTTGTCCCTGCATATCCCGGAAAATGTCATCTACGAAGGATTGGAAGACTGATGGAGCATTCATCAACCCATATGGCATGATGAGATATTCGAAATGACCTGACGTGGTACTAAACGCTGTCTTCCATTCGTCGCCCTCCCTAATGCGCACCAAGTTATACGCGCTCCTGAGATCCAATTTTGTGAAAAACCGCGCTCCATGCAATGACTCTGTCATGGTCGCAATCAGAGGGAGTGGATAACTGTATTTCACAGTAATCTGATTGAGACCACGGTAATCAATGCACGGGCGCAAGCCTCCATCTTTCTTCTTCACAAAAAAGAAACTCGAGGAGGCGGGAGAAGTGGAGGGCCGAATGTATCCCTGTCTCAAAGATTCGGCTATGTAAGTCTCCATAGCTTTTCTCTCCTCTTGAGACAAAGGATACACGTGGCTCCGTGGGAGCGCTGCTCCTGCCTGGAGATCAATCGCACAATCCCCCTGTCTATGAGGAGGCAACTGCGTCGCCCTAGTTTTACTAAACACGAGAGCTAAATCCCCATATTCAGGCGGAATGTGCAGTGCGGGCACTTGGTTTGGACTTTCCACCGAAGTCGCCCCACGGAAACACCCAGACATCGCCCCTCGCACTGAGCAGACCACCCATCGAGAGCCCTCTGTTGCCACGAAATAGCAGGGTTATGGGTGCTTAACCAGGAATTCCCAGCACCACTGGGTACGCAGGAGAGTCGATCAGATACAGCTGTATAGTCTCTTCATGACCCCCCTGCGCACACATCCTAAGTGGTGCTGTGATCTCCCTTATCAACCCCGACCCCAACGGGCGGCTATCTAAGGCATGAACGGGAAAAGGTTTGTCAACAGGTAGGAGAGGGATCCCTAAATCTAAACAAAACTTCCGATCAACAAAATTCCCAGCTGCGCCTGAATCTACTAGCACCTTGTGCTGGGAATGAGGTGCAACCTGTGGAAAACACACAGGTATACAAAAGTGCGCAACAGAAAGCTCTGGGTAAGTGGGACGTCTACTCACCTGGGAGGCCCCCCCAGTGCGTGGCCTGTTGCCTTCTCCCCCGGAGAACCCTCCCCAGTACCTGGCCGCAGTGTGCCCTCCACGACCGCACTTGGTGCAGGAGACAGGCCCCCTCGGGCTCCTCCTCCTCCTTTCTCTAGCGCGGCACCCCGAGCTCCATAGGGCTCGGCTCGGAGGTGCCGGAGGGCGGAATGGACGGACCCCCCTCGAACGTCCCACGGGTGGCCAGCAGGGTGTCCAGACGGATGGACATATCGACCAACTGGTCGAAGGTGAGATGGGTATCCCTGCAGGACAACTCACGTTGAACGTCCTCCCGTAGGCTACATCGAAAATGGTCGATGAGGGCCCGTTCATTCCACCCTGCGTCCGCCGCTAGAGTCCGAACTCTAGAGCAAACGCCTGTGCGCTCCTCCTCCCCTGTCTCAGGTGGACTAGACGCTCCCCCGCCGCTTTGCCCTCAGGTGGATGGTCGAACACGGCCTTGAAGCGGCGGGAGAACTCGGCGTAGGAGATGGTGTTGGCGTCCATCTTCCTCCACTCGGCGTTAGCCCACTCCAACGCCTTGCCCGTGAGACAGGAGATGAGGGCGGACCTGGGACTGGTGGACCGGCCGATGGGGTTGGCAGGGTAGGTGGAGGTGTGGGTACCCCGCTGGCCTCCCATCGGCGCAGGGTGTTGATGACGTCCTGTAGAGCGGTCCCCAGTTGTCGTATCTGGTCATCTTGGCCGCGAACATGCTCCTCGAGCGACTCAGGCGTAACTGCAGATCCTGCTGATTCCATTTTGGTGTGTGATTCTGTCAAGGGGTGCTGAAGGTGGGTGTGGTGCATGAATCAAGCGCAGGACGCAGAAGCTCAGTCCAAAAGACTTTAGTGCAATATTCACGTAGAAAATAAGCACAATAAGCCCGAAGGCGAAATAACGGCGCACACAGGCGTCAATCAAACGGCGCACTAACATGTGCGAAAAACCTCTCCAACACACTGGAGGGAAGGACGTAGCTCCAACACGAAACAGAAGAGCAATCACACACAAAGACAACCACACACAACGAGAACTAAATAGGACACTAACGAGGACTAACAAGACACAGGTGTACAACATCAAGACAAAACCAAACGAACATGAAACATAGATCGGTGGCAGCTAGTACTCCGGGGACGACGACCGCCGAAGCCTGCCCGAACCAGGAGGAGGAGCAGCCTCGGCCGAAACCGTGACAATTCAGACACTCGATGCTCAAATTTACATTTACATTTAAGTCATTTAGCAGACGCTCTTATCAAGAGCGACTTACAAATTGGTGCATTAAACTTAGGATAGCCAGTGGGACAACCACCCTTTTTTTTCTTTTTTGTAATGGTGGGGGGGTAGAAGGATTACTGTTATACTATTCCAGGTATTCCTTAAAGAGGTGGGGTTTCAAGTGTCTCCGGAAAGTGGTCAGTGACTCCGCTGTCCTGGCGTCGTGGGGGAGCTTGTTCCAACATTGGGGTGCCAGAGCAGCGAATAGCTTTGACTGGGCTGAGAGGGAACTGGGCCAGACGGATTACCAGGACGTGTACTCCGAGCATGTGCTGACCAACTGGCAAGTGTCTTCACTGACATTTTCAACATGTCCCTGACTGAGTCTGTAATACCAACATGTTTCAAGCAGACCACCATAGTCCCCGTGCCCAAGGACTCTAAGATAACCTGCCTAAATGACTACCGACCCGTAGCACTGACGTCTGTAGCCATGATGTGCTTTGAAAGGCTGGTCATGGCTCACATCAACAGCATTATCCCAGAGACCCTAGACCCACTCCAATTTGCATAACGCCCCAACAGATCCACAGATGATGCAATCTCTATTGCACTCCACACTGCCCTTTCCCACCTGGACAAGAGGAACACCTACGTGAGAATGCTATTCATTGACTACAGCTCAGCATTCAACACCATAGTGCCCTCTAAGCTCATCACTAAGCTAAGGATCCTGGGACAAACACCTCCCTCTGCAACTGGATCCTGGACTTCCTGACGGGCCGCCCCCCCAGGTGGTAAGGGTAGGTAACAACACATCTGCCACACTGATCCTCAACACGGGGGCCCCTCAGGGGTGCGTGCTCAGTCCCCTCCTGTACTCTCTGTTCACCCATGACTGCATGGCCAGGCACGACTCCAACACCATCATTAAGTTTGCCGACGACACAACAGTGGTAGGCCTGATCACCGACAACGATGAGACAGCCTATAGGGAGGAGGTCAGAGATCTGGCCGTGTGGTGCCAGGACAACAACCTCTCCCTCAACGTGACCAAGACAAAGGAGATGATTGTGGACTACAGGAAAAAAAAGAGGACTGAGCACGCCCCCATTCTCATCGACGGGGCTGTAGTGGAACAGGTTGAGAGCTTCAAGTTCCTTGGTGTCCACATCACCAACGAACTATCATGGTCCAAACACACCAAGACAGTCGTGAAGAGGGCACGACAAAGCCTATTCCCCCTCAGGAGACTGAAAAGATTTGGCATGGGTCCTCAGATCCTCAAATAATTCTACAGCTGCACCATCGAGAGCATCCTGACTATTTGCACTGCAAACTATTTGCACCCATCCTTTTTACGCTGCTGCTACTCTGTTAATTATTTATGCATAGTCACTTTAACTCTACCCACATGTACATATTACCTCAACTACCTCAACTAGCCGGTGCCCCCGCACATTGACTCTGCAACGGTACCCCCCTGTATATATAGCCTCCCTACTGTCACTTTATTTTACTTCTGCTCTTTTTTTTCTCAACACTTTTTTTGTTGTTGTTTTATTTTTACTTTTTTTTGTTTAAAATAAATGCACTGTTGGTTAAGGGCTGTAAGTAAGCATTTCACTGTAATGTCTGCACCTGTTGTATTCGGCGCATGTGACCAATAAAATTTGATTTGATTTGATTTGATTTGAACTGTGCTTCCAAATCTTAGTCCCTTCATGCCATATACTGATTTTCAGTCACATTTACTTTATAGGACTCGAGTATCTTGTTTCTAACCAAAAGTCCAACTCCACCAGATCCTTTAGGTGCTCTTACATGTGTTTTCCTATTATGTCCAAACAAAGTGTACCGGTCCATTTCAATTGAATGCTGACCTGTTAGATGTGTCTCATTCAGGGATATAATGTCAGGATTCAGTGAAAGTAACATCAATTGTCTTAGCTCACAGTTCAAAGCCGTTCAAACATTAACGTTCCACTGAACAAAAGTAAATTGGTCGGCACTTACTGGCTGGGCAGGTGAGTCTCAGTCCTATGCGCTATCCCTCCTCCATGGCTTCCAGCCCCTGCTACCAGCATCAGGACCAGATAGAGGCTGTTGCATCACTTGCTCACTCCCAGTGATGTAAAAGTTATTTCCGGTCGGGATCTCTGGCAGAAGAGTTCTCAATTTCAGATAAATAAGTCGCTCCGTGTGTGACTTTGCCGATCATAGATAGACCCTGATGAACCTTTCGCCACTCCTTAGCCTTTGATTCTGCCGAAGGACAGCCACTTTCTCCTGGACAGAGCGTAGTTCCAGCTTGATCACGCCTGGGCCCCCTCTCTCCATCTCATCCTTTCCCTCTTCGAATGGTAGGCCTGCTATGATGATGGACACCTCGGGTCGAATTTAGTGGATGGGTTTGGGTTTGCGACGGTCATTTTGACTTCCATATCGTCTATTCTCACTGCTAGGTGCCCTATATCCAAGTCTAAGTTATTTAGGATCTCTTTGGCTTTTCTTTCAGTCTTAAGCGCCTCTCTGCTTATACAGATACTGTATGTTTTTCTAGGGTCACTTGCAGACTGTCAACTTTACTGTTCAGCTGTTTCTCGAAGCTTAAACTCATACCATCTATTTTGTCGTTAATCAGCTTCAGCTCATGCAGTATTCCAGCCAAGTCAGACTCTTTCTTGTCTTTCCCTCTGGTGCTCCTTCAGTCTTTCTCACTCATGTTGTTAACGATGTTGAACTTCAATAGTTGCTTTAGTTGTAACGTTTTTTGGGGGAGCGATATATACTCTATTTACAAACCTTTTTATTAGGAAAACCTTTTTGTGATAAAAGGTGTTGGTACTCACATTTCAACGAAACATACTTGTTTCTTGTGAAAGTTGTTTGGTGTGTCTAACTCTGTTTGGGTAAAGGACCCAGATAGGAAAAGGAGGCACCCTCTAACTTCCCAGTTTACCTGGCCATATAGATATACAGAGGGCACACCTGCCACAAGTGCCCTCTGTCTCCACGTGACCATAGAGGTGGGTATAGGGCACACCTGCCATGAATGCCCTCTACCTCATCCACGACACCGAGCAAGGAATTCTGTACACATACCATTTAAATCATAGCTTTCGGTGGCGTAGCTGGCTAAGGCGACATCAAGAGGGCATTCCAGTGTTTTTGCAAGACAGATGATGAAAGATCAATGACAGGTAACATTTTTATTTTTTATTTAACTAGGCAAGTCAGTTAAGAACAAATTCTTACGTAATTTAGCAGACGCTCTTATCCAGAGCGACTTACAGGAACAATTAGGGTTAAGTGCCTTGCTCAAGGGCACAGACAGATTTAGAACCAGCGACCTTTCGGTTACTGGCACAACACTCTTAACCACTAAGCTACCTGCCCCCCATTATTTATAATGATGGCCTACACCGGCCAAACCCGGACGACGCTGGGCCAATTAGTGCCGCCCTATGGGAATCCCAATCACGGCCGGTTGTGATACAGCCTGGAATCGAACCAGGGGGTCTGTAGTGACGCCTCAAGCACTGAGATGCAGTGCCTTAGACCACTGCGCCACTTGGGAGCCCAAGGAGGCGTCACTACAGACTTGTGAGCGAGGAAGATATACTGTTAAGCAAGCACAGTGACATCCGTTACACAAGACCTGCATCACATCCGACATAATGGTGGATCATAGCACAGCAGTGCCTATGGTATAGCTGGCCCAATTAGTGATCGAACAGTCTGAGAACATTTTACCACTGACAGATTTTCCTCTTCTCATTAAAGTGAAGTTGATCTATCCTTGACTTGGTCCTGTAAGTGAAATTCAGTAAGTGTGGGACTTCAGTGAAGTCTGGGAAAGTAACGTGAAGCAGACTTGGGACTCATGCTTTCTGCATTACCATTGACTTTTCACTGCACCACTCCTATTATGAAAATAATTTCTATTTCCTCTGTTCACTACTGCTAACCCACAAAGTCAGCCGCTCAAACGCAGAGTCGTAATGAGTTCTACAGGGGTGTTCTTCCCAAATTCCACCAGATGCTGAGGAGGGAAGGAGGGAAGGAGGGAAGGAGGGAGGAATGGAGGGAGGGAGGCAGCTGGTATAATGAAAAGCCTCACTCTCAGGAGAGAATACTGACCTTCGGCTTCTTCTCTCCTCCCCTCTCTTCCCCTCCTCCTTTCACTCAGTTTAATTGTTGCCTGTCGGCTGCGTGTGTGATTGATTGACAGGTCCGGTGCGGGATGAGACAGACACAGTTCCACACAGACAAGGCAGTCAATCAGAAGGCAGACTGAACGATGTGAGCTAAGTCAGAGAGAGCCCATGGAATTACTTCACTGACTGATCTCAGCATACACAGAAGACATACTCACTGACCCAGCCCTTGAAACATATTCCCCTAATTCAACCTCATAATCTACCTAAACTTTCTCCCTAGGCTGGCTTTAGGCTTGTATGGTGGATTATTCCAACTCAACACTGAATTTGACTTTAAAGCAAATAAACCAAATCATTACACGCCCTATAACCCTCACCTATGGACCCCTTGTGTCCATGTATTGATCAGATGACCCTTATATCTCGACAACAGTCTCTGCCCTGACCTTTGACCTGACCTTGTGCTGCTTGCTTCTGCAGCTGAGGAGGGGTCCTGAAATTCGGGCGGCGTCTTCGGCTGCCCGAGAGAAAGAGCTCTCCACGTAGATAGTGGCCTGACGGGTCCCGCAGGGTGTGGTCTGTGGATGAGCCTGTGCCAACGGTCGCTGTGCTGCCCGCTTTGATCAGCCAATCGAATTCGTCCTGCCGGCATTGGTGCCAGGAGCAGAGGTTAAACTCAAAGTTGCAGCATCCACTGAAGCACTCTTTAAGAGAGACAGAAAGAGAGAGGAAGAGAGGTTATGTAATTAGTAAACTCACTATGACATACTGTGGGCTTATAAATAACTTTACGTTATTTTCTATATAATTATGATGGCTCAACGCATTAAATGCTTCAGCTTAGGTTTGGTACATTTCCCTGTTCAAATAAATCATCAATCAATTCCAAAAGTATTGTTACAGTGTTTGCATTCAAGGTCAGGATTTTATTTAAGTGTATTAGCATACAGCAGCGAATTCATTTGAAAGTGCCATCCAGAGTGCGAATTATACTGTGACATTCGGGGAGTCTCTTCCTATGTGTGCACCCTCCATTTGAATGGAAAGGGACATCTATTAAGTGTAATGACATTCAGCCTACAAAGTGGCATGTCTTCATGGAAGCTAAGGGAAGTCAGGCTTCCCCCCAAAAATAATTACAATAAAAAAGAAACAAACATACAATTATTTCTCATTTGTGTCTATCCGTGTTTCATAATTTTCTTTCAATTCACAAGAGAGTGGCGCAGTGGTCTAAGGCACTGCATCGCAGTGCTAGCTGTGCCACTAGAGATCCTGGTTTGAATCCAGGCTCTGCTGTAGCCGGCCGCAACCGGGAGACCAATGGGGCGGCGCAGAATTGGCCCAGCGTCGTCCTGGGTAGGGGAGGGAATGGCCGGCAGGGAGGTAGCTCAGTTGGTAGAGCATGGCGTTTGCAACGCCAGGGTTGTGGGTTCGTTTCCCACGGGGGGCCAGTATGAAAATAAAAAAGAATAATGTATGCACTAACTGTAAGTCGCTCTGGATAAGAGCGTCTGCTAAATGATGTAAATGTAAATGTAAGAGCGAGTCAAACAGCGCCCCTCTGTATTAGCAGCTGTAATTTATTTTGAATCAAATTACATTTGATGTGTCACATGCTTCGTAAACAACAGCTGTGGACTAACAGGAAAATGCATACTTACGGGCCCTTCCCAACAATGCAGAGAGAAAGAAAACAAATAAATAATAGAAAAGTAAAACAGGTAATAATAAAAGTATGAATAGATACACAATGAGTAACGATAACTTTGCTATATACAAGGGGTACCAGTACCGAGTCGATGTGCAGGGGTACAAGTTAATTGAGGTATATACAGTACCAGTCCAAAGTTTGAACACACCTACTCATTCAAGGGTGTTTCTTTATTTTTACTATTTTCTACATTGTAGAATAATAGTGAAGACATCAAAACTATGAAATAACACATATGGAATCATGTATTAACCAAAAAAGTGTTAAACAAATCAAAATATAGTTTATATTTGAGATTCTTTAAATAGCCACCCTTTGCCTTGATGACAGCTTTTCACACTCTTGGCATTCTCAACCAGCTTCATGAGGTAGTCACCTGGAATGCATTTCAATTAACAGGTGTGCCTTCTTCAAAGTTAATTTGTGGAATTTATTTCCTTCTTAATGCATTTGAGCCAATCAGTTGTGTTGTGACAAGGTAGGGTGGTATACAGAAGATAGCCCTATTTGGTAAAAGACCAAGTCCATATTATGGCAAGAACAGCTCAAATAACCAAAGAGAAACGACAGTCCATTATTACTTTAAGACATGAAGGTCAGTCAATCCGGAACATTTCAAGAACTTTGAAAGTTTCTTCAAGTGCAGTCGCAAAAACTGGTCACAGATACCTTTTGAAAAACGTAGGGACGTGGATCAGTTAACCAGTCAGTATCTGGTGTGACCACCATTTGCCTCATGCAGCGTGACACATCTCCTTCTCATAGAGTTGTTCAGGCTGTTGATTGTGGCCTGTGGAATGTTGTCCCACTCCTCTTCAATGGCTGTGCGAAGTTGCTGGATATTGGTGGGAACTGGAACACGCTGTCGTACACGTCGATCCAGAGCATCCCAAACATGCTGGTGAGTATGCAGGCCATTGTAGAACTGGGCCATTTTCAGCTTCCAGGAATTGTGTACAGATCCTTGCGACATGGGGCAGTGCATTATCATGCTGAAACATGAGGTGATGGCGGTGGATGAATAGCACGAAAATGGACCTCAGGATCTCGTCTCGATATCTCTGTGCATTCCCAATTGCCATTGATAATATGCAATTGTGTTCATTGTCCGTAGCTTATGCCTGCCCATACCATAACCCTACCGCCACCATGGGGCACTCTGTTCACAACGTTTACATCAGCAAACCGCTCACTCACACGACGCCTTACACGCCATCTGCCATCTGCCCGGTACAGTTGAAACCGGGATTCATCCGTGAAGAGCACACTTCTCCAGCATGCCAGTGGCCATCAAAAGTGAGCATTTGCCCACTGAAGTCGGTTACGACGCTGAACTGCAGTCAGGTCAAGACCCTGGTGAGGATGACGAGCACGCAGATGAGCTTTCCTGAGACGGTTTCTTACAGCACGGAAACTGAGGCCTTCATAGCTGGCGCCATTTCTGAGGCATTAGCCAAGCAACAGAACTATCTCTTGAGGCTACAATGGGTTTTAGCTGACCGGTAGAACCACTCAACAAAAAACTTCAAGAGACAGACTGAGATGAAGATCTTACAATAGTTGTTGAGAGACGGATGAAAGTGGTTGACAACCTGTCTACTAAAGTGGACAATCTGCAAGGTGAAAATAAGGGAAAGCAAATGGAAAATCAACGACTGTTCTGAACAACTGGAGAAAATGCAGATCAAGATGGCCGAAATGGAAGACAGATCACGTCTCTTAAATTTGAGATAAATTTATTTGAAAGAGGGTGACGAGACCGACGATCAGATTGCATTCCTTCAGAGAATGATCCCTAAATGGATCCCATCCATATCTCGCAAAGTCAAGATAGAGCGAGCCCACCACATCTACTCTGGCCCTGGAATTGGTAATGCTAGAACACAGACGCTGTTCTTCAAGGTCCTCCGGTACAATGTCCGCCAAGCCAGAGCAGCAGAGCCAATTCATCACGCCGGCAAGGTACTACATTTTTTTCCTGACTACAGCACCCACACCTCCCAACGCCGCAAAGCCTTCAACAATGTCCGGAACCAACTCAGACTAAGGGTCATCCAGTCGTTCCTCATCTATCCAGCTACGCTCTGGGCCACACACAGGGGAGAGTGGCTGTCATTCACCACAGCACAAGACGCCAAGAACTTCTTGGCATCACTGGGAAAGGACAACCATGACCACTGAAGTAAGCACCACACCACTGGTCCGGTTATGAGGAGGAAAACTCAGCCACGGGGCCATGCAGGCACTGGGGAACCTATGGATTAAGTGAACTGGTCAAGAGGATTTATCCACAACTTCGAGCAACATTTGATCTAAATGCTTGTGATCATAATGGGCATCGACAACGGTGCACCAGCTTCTCAGCTAGCTAGCTATGTGATCGGGACAGTACAGCTAACGTTGGCTAACATTAGCAGCTAAGTAAGTCATAATCACAACTGTTAGCTAACTAGCTAACTATCTCTTCAGTGGTGTCCAATATAACCTACATGTTAGTTCTTCAAAAGAGGTAAATGTGTTTGCTTGATACAGACAACCAATGTTCTTTATCCCATTTCCATACCAATCTTTCCAGAAAACCATGTGTCCCCCTATTTTCAATTTATGGTTGTTCCATAATGATGCAGAGCTTGTCAAGAAAGGTGAAGATCTCTCTCTCCATACATTTTTAGTATGGGACATTATTGGATTCTGCAGTCCATTCTTTTGTTGACCCAAATAATCTGATGCTCCGAATCGGGCATTAAGTTCTTCTTCCATGTCCACTCAAATTGGCCTATTAGAGTTCTCAATCAAAAGAGAGAGCCTATTTGGGCAGCTACAAAGGCTTCTTGATATAATTGCATGTTAGAGAGCTTTAATCCTCCCTTCTCAGTCTTTGCCTGTAATCTCGCTAGTTTCATCCTGGCCCTTTTACCGGCCCAAATAAACTCAGTAATAATTTTGTCTATGGATTTAAAGGTATAGACAGGTATGGACAGTGGTAACATGCTGATGACGTAATTCAGTTTAGGAGCTATGACCATCTTTATAACCTGTATCCTACCCCATAATGAGATTTGTAGCTTATCCCAACTCTTAAACTGGAGTTGAATTTTGTTCAATAGTGGGTCAAGGTTTTCAGAAATTATGTTCTCTAGACCAGGATTTAAAGTGATCCCCATTTAAAGTGACCCATTGAAAACTCCAGTTGAGGAAGTTATTTCTCAGACAATGTTTTGACAGGGGCATTACTTCAGATTTGGTCCAATTTACTTTATAGCCCGATATCTCTTTAAATGCATTTACTAGGTCCAGTAAAGGTGATATGGAGAGCTGGGGATCTGACATTAATAGTAATATGTCATCTGCATAAAGCAGTAGTTTATTCTCCCTACCTCCCATATTAACCTTTATTATTGACTGATGTAGCTAATGTCATCGACTAATGGTTCTAATGCTATAATAAATAGGAGAGGCAAGAGACAGTCACCTTGTTTCGTGTCTCGTCCTACTGAAAATGGAGATGATCGTAGTCCGTTAGTAACTACTATGGATTTGGGATCGGTGTATAGACATTTAATAATATTCTGAAGGCCCTGTCCAAATCCAAATATATTTCTAGTATAATGCAGGTAGTCTCAGCCCACCCTATCAAAGGCTTTCTCTGCGTCTAGGGATAAAGCTGCCACTGAAGTATCCAAATCTTTTGCCTTCCAGGTGACTTGCAATAGGCGTCTAACATTATCAAATGAAGTTCTGCCTTTCACAAATCCCACCTGGTCTGGATGTATGATTTTTTAAACGATATGATTCACCCTCATAGCCAGAGGTTTTGTAAAAAAATTTCCATCACAATTTATCAAAGAAATTGGATGGTAGCTCTCACACTCATGGGGATCATTTTCCTTTTTGAGGATTAGAGTGATTACTGCATCACTCATAGAAGGTGGGAGCTCACCTGTGTCAATCGATGTGTTAAATGTTTTCAATATTTCAAGCAAACATGTTTGGTGTTCGCCAAAAGGCATGTGGGAGACTCCCCAAACATATGGAAGAAGGTTCTCTGGTCAGATGAGACTAAAATTTAGCTTTTTGGCCATCAAGGAAAATGCTATGTCTGGCGCAAACCCAACACCTCTCTTCACCCCGAGAATCCATCCCCACAGTGAAGCATGGTGGTGGCAGCATCATGCTGTGGGGATGTTTTTTCATCGGCAGGGACTGGGAAACTGGTCAGAATTGAAGGAATGATGGATGGCGCTTAATACAGGGAAATTCTTGAGGGAATCCTGTTAAAGTCTTCCAGAGATTTGAGACTGGGACGGAGGTTCACCTTCCAGCAGGACAATGACCCTAAGCATACACTTGAGTGGTTTAAGGGGAAACATTTAAATGTCTTGGAATAGCCTAGTCAAAGCCCAGACCTCAATACAATTGAGAATCTGTGGTATGACTTAAAGATTGCTGTACACCAGCGGAACCCATCCAACTTGAAGGAGCTGGAGCAGTTTTGCCTTGAAGAATGGGCAAAAATCCAAGTGGCCAGATGTGCCAAGCTTATAGAGAAATACCCCAAGATACTTGCAGCTGTAATTGCTGCAAAAGGTGGCTCTACAAAGTATATAGTTATGCATGCTCAAGTTTTGTGTTTTTTTGTCTTATTTCTTGTTTGTTTCACAAAAAAAAATATTTTGCATCTTCAAAGTGGTAGGCATGTTGTGTAAATGAAATGATACAAACCCCCCAATAAATCCATTTTAATTCCAGGTTGTAAGGCAACAAAATAGGAAAAATGCCAAGAGGGGTGAATACTTTCGCAAGCCACTGTATATCCCCGTTAGTGAGCATTTTTCCTTTGCCAAGATAATCCATCCACCTGACAGGTGTGGCATATCAATAAACTGATTAAACAGCATGATTATTACACAGGTGCACCTTGTGCTGGGGACAATAAAAGACCACTCTAAAATGTGAAGTTTAGTCACACAACACAATGCCACAGATGTCTCAAGTTTTGAGGGAGCGTGCAACTGGCATGCTGACTGCAGGAATGTCCACCAGAGCTGGTTGCCAGAACATTTTATGTTAATTTCTCTACCATAAGCTGCCTCCAAGGTCGTTTTAGAGAATTTGGCAGTACGTCCATCTGGCCTCACAACTGCAGATCACGTGTAACCACGCCAGCCCAGGACCTCCCCATCTGCTTTCTTCAACTGCGGGATCATCTGAGACGAGCCACCCGGACAGCTGATGAAACTGAGGAGTATTTATTTCTGTAATAAAGCCCTTTTGTGGGGAAAAACTCATTTTTGATTGGCTGGGCCTAGCTCCCCAGTGGGTGGGCCTGGAGCCCAAGTGGGTGGGCCTATGGCCTCCCAGGCCCACCCATGGCTGTGCCCATGCTCATTCATGTGAAATCCATAGATTAGGGCCTACTGAAACAAATTGATACTTATTTTATTTCTTTATTTAACAAAGTTATGCAACACCCAATTCCCCTGTTTGAAAAAGTAATTGCCCCCTTACACTCAATAACTGGTTGTGCCACCTTTAGCTCCATTGACTGCAACCAAATGCTTCCTGTAGTTGTTTATCAGTCTCTCACATCACTGTAGAGGAATTCTTGCCCACTCTTGCATGCAGAATGGCTTTAACTCAGCGACATTTGTGGGATTTCAAGCATGAACTGCTCGTTTCAAGTCCTGCTACAACATCTTATTTGGGATTAGGTCTGGACTTTGACTAGGCCATTCCAAAACCTCAAATTTGTTGCTTTTTAACAATTTTCATGTAGACTTGATTATGTGTTTTGGATCATTGTCTTGCTGCATGACCCAGCTGTGCTTCAGCTTCAGCTCACAGACAGATGGCCTGACATTCTCCTGTAGAATTCTTTGATACAGAGCAGAATTCATGGTTCCTTCTATTAAGGCAAGTCGTCCAGGTCCTGAGGCAGCAAAGCATCTCCACACCATCACACTACTATAGGATAATTGTATGTATCATTAAGGCACATGTAGAGAGATGCCAAAGGTAAAATATAATAAACATGTTTGATATTTTATAATCCAGATACATGCTTAAATAAGGAAAATAGCCATGTAGTATATGCTGTGTTTTAAATGAATGTATGTGTTATTTCACAAAAGCTCTCAACAGTATGCGTTACATTAGTTCTTTTTTAAGAAGGGGCCTAAGCCAATAGAATGATAGAATGAGAGGCTTCATATAGAAAAAAGCATTCATTACCTTTTGGAGTAGACATTGTGTGACAGCTGGACGTTGAAAAAGAAGGATGGTGTAGAACTAAAATAAGTTAGGAATTTGCCATAAGGGGGTGACTGTATATGCCATGTACGCATGTTTGTGTATTTGTGTGTGTGTATAAAAGGGATGTCTAAGCCAGAGAGAAACAGTTGTTCCATGGAACATCTCGGCATTTGTTATTAGATAATAAAGGTCTGATTTTTGGATTCACAAGCTCCCGTTTCTTGAGAGATATTTTTGAGTTAAATATTTCTACGACACTACGACCATTGGTATGAGGTTCTTCCTGTGGAAAGCAGTGTTTGGTTTTTGCCAGACATAGTGTGTTACGTGAATTATTTAACAAACTATTTTAGTGTCTCTGTGCGTCTCCCAAAAGGTTGTAAGTCTTTTGGGATTTAAGTAACGGCCAGAGTCCCGGTCTGCATAGTCAGAGATATTTATTCATTGAGAATTCTGCCATCACAATTTCAGAGTCCATCTTTTATACTCATACGTCATACAAAAAGAAATCCCTCCCCTCTGTAGGTGGGCTGTAGTTTTCCACTCTAAAACTGCTCTACTGACCTTCAGTTCACACACACACATATACACACATGCATACACACATACATACACACACACACACACACATATCCTACTCCCTGCTTTACTCAGTTATTGCCGTTCTCACAATATTCTGCACCATGTTTTCATAACAGTTTCTCCCCTCCCTAAATTGGGAGGCCTCTTTATCTTAGTTTCTCAGTTGTCTTTGTTGTCTGGCCTAACTCTTACTCACATTGCTAAATAGTGGCTCAATGCCATAGCCTTTACTGGTCCTACACTCACACATTTCTAACACATTATACACAGTTTCAGGGTGTAATAATTAGTCATTAATAATTAATCTATCAATTCCACCCTTTGACTAAATATTACACACATACAAAATATATGTTGTTATAGAAATTAATCACACTCATTGAAGTATATAAGTTGGTTTGCATATAAAAACATTACAGGTTCATCAGGGTTACCCCATGATTAAAAGTGTAACGTTACTTTTTAGCAATGGTAACTAGTACATCATACTTAAAACGAGACTTTAATACACAAAATATCATTACAATAACTTTTAAACTAGAGATTTATAGTTCTAGGAAAACATCCAGTCTCAAATTATCTGGATTGTCGTCGTCCTCCACCAAGCCTGGTAGGTCATATCCTTCATTCCTTAGGTCGGAGTCCGGGATTGGGCCGTATCTCACCATCTGTTGGGAAACCGCCTTTCTCACCAACCCTCAGACACAGAGAATAAGACAACATCCACAAAGAACAAGTATACCCATAGAAGCTATAACTTCACCCAGAATAGTTACAACAATAGTTTTCCATTTACCAAATATGTTATCAAACTAACCGTTTAGGGAGCTATCAATACCAGAGTTCTCAGCCAGTTCGTTCGCCAGCGTGCTGAGTCCCTGAAGCGCTTTGGTCACGGACCCGTCCGGTGCTGTATTGTTTGGGGATGAAAGTACAGCACATAGATCCAAACAGAACACAAACCCCGTCCCGCTCAGCCAAAAGCATATCTAAAGCTATTCTATTCTGCCATGCTATTAAGCTAGTTGCCGCTGTCTGCTCAGCTAATCCCTTTATTGCATCACGAGTGTGGTTTATAAATCTTTGCTGGTTATAGTAAATATAATTCATCCAATCTACGTTTTTATTAATTGTTCACCACCAGAAAAGACTTGATTCAAACCCAGCTGCAATCTGATTCCTAGCTTTGAATTATTCTGGAACCCCTGGAGGTACTCCTATCCCATCAATATATATCCTTTCATCAAAGGATCCCGGGAGGAGGTCCCACGTTCTACGTGACAACTCACCAATCTCTGACACGTTTGATTGTTTGCGTATGTAGGTGAGTTCACAATCTCTTATCACCACACAACCATCAGATGTCAGCACGGGCCTGGTTTTGGTTCCTAAAATCCTCTGGCTGCAACAAAGAGGAGAGATTAGTCATGGTCTCTTTAGTTGTGACATTCTCTGTGTGGGAGCAGGAGCTAAGATGCCCAACCCTGTATCCTATCTTACTAGTCCTAGAAAAACAATAAGAATCCCCTGAGACTTCAAACGGAGGCAACCTAGGTCGGGGTGACTTTGTTATCGGGGGATACAGATAGTGCAAGTTACGACAAGACTCCTTCACCACAGCCCCGGTCTGACTACCTCCCTCAGAGAGGTTTACAATATAGGGTGCCCCAGTTGAAGAGGATATCTCACTTGTTCAGGTCTGTAACCTGTTTTAGCGTAATTCAGACTTTCAGACAGTACCTACCCTTATATGGGTCGCACTGCCATTTCTGGTAATTCCCTACTTTCATAATACTACACCTGTCCTTAAACTGTGTATGGAGATTGACATATCCCCCCCGCTTGGTATGAGCAACTACATAGTCCCAGGATATACATGGTGACATACATATGGTGATGTCCTTCCCTACAGTCCCTAGTACTTCCCCTTTCCCTACGTCTAGTTGTCTCCTATGCCTTCATAGACTGTGTTAAGGTATTATTTTATCAACTTGTTGTTAGGTTAACTACTACTTCTGGCGGATCAGGAGGGTTTGAGTGTGTTAGGAATATGGCCCCCACAATCAGACAGCTACCTACCGTCAGGAGACCTGTGAATCCCCACCCTCGCCCTGAGAACATGTCAGACGCCAGAGGCCAACCCATTGCTTCACCTTCTATCGAACTCACACAGGGATGACCAGACAGGGTAAGGGAATCTTCGTTAAGGAGCCAACCCCCGAGCCCTAGTGGTGATCAGTTCTTTCTCCTAACTCTGTGTTTGTTCGTCAGGTGTAACTGGGTTTACCTTTTTGCAGTGTGTGACATGCACCCAGATGGATCTCTCAGCTATTCTGCTGGCAAAGGCAGTAACCAATAGGACTTGGTAGGGCCCTTCCCAACAGGCCTGCTTCCAGTTTTTCTTCTTTTAGGGACTGGATGCTCACCAGTCTCCTGGTTAGATAGAGTGGGTCACCTTCTCCTTTAGTTCACCTGTGGGGCACAGAACCTCTGACATACGGGTGTGGTTAATAAATTATCTTCTCACGTGTTCTGCTAGGGTGCTCTCTAGTTCTATGTCTGCCTGTCTGGTCCTGCCAACTGTGGCATTCTGTAAGGTCTTCCAAACACTTTCTCAAAGGGGGATAACCCATCTTTATCTGGGGTTACTCTAAATTGATTTCTCTATAACTCTATAAAATCCATTTCCAATTGCTGGAAAGGGTACTTAGCCGGGAGATACTCACCCTGAGGTGCCCTTTGTCTGCCCTGGTGATTATTTTGAGCACAGATAACACATCTTGAACAAAAGTTATTTTTTGTTATTTTTTTCTTTTTTTTTAAATAATTAGTAATCCCATGTGCAACAAAGTGTTGTCTAATCTGTTCTACCATCCATCCCTCCTTTTGACACGTCACTGCCCATGTGTCAATATTACCACCTATCTAAACAATCACTTATGTAATATTTGTAATTTATCATCCAATTGCCATCCCATATTTTTATTTATTGGTAAAATAAACTATCTTAAAGTCCTCCTCTCATGCCTTTAGAATTTACCAGTGTGGATGATTAATTAACACCAGAAAGTTAAAACAGAGTTCAGAGGCAATTGAAATTCCATCCCATAGTATACCAAACATTACCATTATTCTAAATATTTAATAAATGTTACTTATCCCAAGTGTTCATTAAGTCCTCATGACATTCATTCTCATAAGAAATCATATATACCCCAAACTCAGCCAAAACCGAAAAACTCCATAAAATTCACTGTGCGTGCTCCTCCAAGACCTATCACCCTCGACCTGCTGAAAACCCCCCAAAATTGAAACAACAAGGCTTTATAAACATCATACTAGGTGTGTTGTTTTTTATTTGAAAACCCCAATTAAAAAACAACAACCAAACAGCCAGGTCATGAGGACTCCTGATTTCTCTCTTCCCCTTCTGCCTACAGTTTCTTAACTGGTGCCCTTTCCTTGCACAGTAACTACACGGTTCCTCACATTCTCTAGCAAAATGTCCCGTTTTGTCACAATTGTAACACTTCCACTCACTCCTGTCTCCACTATTACCATTTCCTTTTTGTCTGTCTTTGCTACCGTAACCTCTCTTCTCTCCTAGGTATTGACTAATAGTCTCACTGTCTCTAATTCAACACAAAACCCCATCATCCAATGTACTCCCAGCAGAACTGAAAAAAAACAAAACAGACTGTGATTTCCAGGACACTGCACCTTTGTTTCTGGCCTCACTATCTCCCCGGGAATTGGCCCTCCCTCAAGGTCCCTCCCAATCTGCTCTTGGTAAACTGCAAACCTTTTATTGCTTCTGATTTCATAGGGTATTGCTTCTGATATGGCCTATGATTAGATTTGGGTATCACCTGTACTGGAATTACCACTTTTATTAATCCTACGTCTGCTGGACCCCGGGACCACAAATGCTCTGGAACTTATTTTAAGTCTGACTCCTGTTGTTCTGTCAACAGGTATTCCTCTCCTCAGCATCTGCCATTCTCATCTAAATGTACTATCTGTGGATGGGCTGTGTTGATCGCCACTCACAATATTGACCCAATCAGTGATCCTCTTACCCTTGGATACCCACTGGCCCATGTCTTTCCAGTACTCTGCTGGCTCCTTTGCTAGGGACACATGTGGGCTCCATCTTTCCCTGAACTTTGGGGCCCTAGTTCCACCTCCACTGCTGCGTGGGTGTTGTCATAGTGAAACCATTTCAAGGCTATAGTCCTTTCTGTGGTTTTAAATAATGCTTCCTCATAGATTGCATCTGGACCTGGGTGTTTGCTATACCAGAGAGTACAGTGTAGGTCATCGGGGGACATTTTAGTGGGGCCTGGTACTACATCATCAGCAAGTTCCATCAAGGTTCGGGGAAATCAGTTATTCCCCCCCTTAACAAATCTTGCCTATACCAATAACATGGCTCCCCTTCCCCACAGACCACCATATTGTCTCTGACTATGTGTACTTTCATTCCCCTCTCAGTGGAAATGACGGCCACATTCAATTTAGTCATTACATCACGTCCTAGTAAATTTACCGGACACAGCTTAGATATTAGGATGGGTATGGTTGCCTCTCCTCCTGATTGGTCATGTTTTAGGGTTATTGGGGCTGATAACCTTTCAATAAATTGATGACCAGAGGCAGATCGCACTATGATTTTCTCCCCATCAATCCTGACTCCATCTGGCTTGTCTGTTGCACAGGTTGCTGTCCTGCAGGCTCCCGTATCACAAAGGAATTTAATTTTCATACCCATTACTGTCAATGTCAAATAAGGTTTCTGTTCCTGTTGAAGTGCTAAGTCAATAGTAGCCAATTCAAACACCTCACAATTTGGATCAAAGGGTTACTTAGTCTTCCCCCCACTAGAGTCTACTATTTCTCCCTCAAGGACTAGTCACGCCTTATCTTCCTCTTCCTCACGCTCAAAGCTGGGGGATGGACTTCTCTCTCTCTCTCTTCTCTCTTTTCTCTCTTTTCTCTCCTGTCTGACTTTCTCTGCCCTTGTCCTGTACTCCTCTACCTCTGGCTCTTCCTCACCTTCATCTTCCCTTCCTCCTCCAGCCCCTTCTTCCTCATAGGGAGGTGGGGCCGGTGGGGGCAACATTATTCCCCTGCACTCTCCTTCTCCTCCCTACGTATTCATCATCTGGATTTTCTCTCCATGCCTGGTCTGCCAAGTTTGGATATAACCTTTCTGCCCTCTGCTCTGGGGGAGGCACGGAGACCTCAACCTTCACTTCTCTTTCCCTCTCACTCACTTCTCTTTTCTTCCTGCCTTATCTCCCCTCTCTCCTAAGTTTCTAGTTCTACCCGCCATCTCTCCCAGAGTGGCAATTAGTTACTCTGCATCTTCCTCTTCTTTCTTGGCTCTGTCCTGTCTGTTATTCTGCTCATGATGGATTGCATGTCTCTCTGAGGCTATTACACAATTCAGTTATTTTCCCAACATACTCTCCGTAATCGGCCCATGGCAAAAGTGTCCTCTGGGCATCCCCTGAAACCCACTGCCCTCTAACGGCAGCCCAAACCTTACTATTCCTGTTTTGGGGTGGGTCATTCTTTCTACCGCTATGGCCACGTCCTCTGTGTTCATGGCCTGTCTGCTAAATGGCATATTATTATTATTACTGTATACATCTAAGGTTGCTGGGGCCCCTTTCATTCCCGCCAATAGATTAGGTAAGGCTATCAGTGGGTACTGGCCCCCCTCCTACCTCTCTCTCTCTCACTGCTTATTTCTCCTTTACACACCTTATGTATCTGTTTAAGCATGGATTCGAGTTTATCTGCGTCTAGACGTCCCTCAAAACCATACCTCTCCCTCCACCTGGTTACATAATGGAGATTTCTTCTATCCCTGGATTCCATTTTAATTACATCAAGTATTTCTCGTCCCCAGTAAATTCTGGGACCTCTTGTGAGGATTTTCCCCCCACGGTTGGTACTGTTAAAAATCCCTTAGCCACCTCTTCTATATAACAAGTCAATTTAACAAGTAATTCAAAATAGCTTCACACAACAACACCTTGAATCACCCCTTCCTGTATATGTAATCTTGACTAGTCCCCCAGAATTATCTCATACTTTTACAGAGGGATTGATCCCCACAATGTAATCTTGATAATTCCTGACAGTCTCATACAACAGGAATGGGTTCTCCCTCCTCTATACAACCACCTGGAACCACCCCTCCCTGTATATGTAGTCTTGACTAGTCCCCCAGAATTATCTCATACTTTTACAGAGGGATTGATCCCCACAATGTAATCTTGATAATTCCTGACAGTCTCATACAACAGGAATGGGTTCTCCCTCCTCTATACAACCACCTGGAATTATTCATGTGACTTTTGAGCAAACATTAGGTCTCACACGTATACAACCTTACATGATTATTGGTGTTGTATCGGTAACCTGGAGTTTATAAGGCTCCAGAACGGATAGAGTTACAGCAAAATCTACAGTTGTTTGTGACTTTTGACTTTACTAATATTCTATTTCTCACACATGCTACTTTAATTCCTTCTGGTGTACTTTTTGTATTTGTTTAACCCTGATTATTTGTTGACTGTTCAATAATCTCTTACAGGTTACATCCCATAGGTGTACTTTTAATAGTTCCTTCTATTTCAACACCGGGTAGTTTCTTTTGGTAATGGCCTATTACCGTGAATCATTACGGACCCACCAACAGGTTGACTAGTCCCCCAGAATTATCTCCTACTCTACGGAGGAGTCTATCCTCACAATGTAATCTTGATAATTCCTGACAGTCAACCCCACATTTCACTTAAAATGGCTACGCATTGATCAATTTGCTACTTTTCAATATTTTAGCAAGTCCTCAAATCAATTTCACCAAGTTAATGAATAAAGACTACTGACCTTATCCTTGCAGCCGAGATTCAATGTAGGTTTGGATTCCGTCACCGTCTCTGTCATTAATCAGGTGTCCTCTGGCCTGTTTTAACCCTTAATGTCAAAGGGCAGGACTTTCTATTTACGAATGTATCATTCGCCCGTCGACGGTTTTCAGAGTTACCTGGAATGACAGAAACAGGGTATTGGAGTCCGGCTCAGAAGGACCAAGCTGTTACGTGAATTATTTAACAAACTATTTTAGTGTCTCTGTGCGTCTCCCAAAAGGTTGTAAGTCTTTTGGGATTTAAGTAACGGCCAGAGTCCCGGTCTGCATAGTCAGAGATATTTATTCATTGAGAATTCTGCCATCACAATTTCAGAGTCCATCTTTTATACTCATACGTCATACAAAAATAAATCCCTCCCCTCTGTAGGTGGGCTGTAGTTTTCCACTCTAAAACTGCTCTACTGACCTTCAGTTCACACACACACACACATATACACACATGCATACACACATACATACACACACACACACACATATCCTACTCCCTGCTTTACTCAGTTATTGCCGTTCTCACAATATTCTGCACCATGTTTTCATAACAGTTTCTCCCCTCCCTAAATTGGGAGGCCTCTTTATCTTAGTCTCCTGAGTGGCGCAGTGGTCTAAGGCACTGCATCGCAGTGCTAACTGTGCCACTAGAGATCCTGGTTCGAATCCAGGCTCTGTCTCAGCCGGCCGTGACCGGGAGACTCATGGGCGGCGCACAATTGGCCCAGCGTCGTCCATGGTAGGGGAGGGAATGGCCGGCAGGGATGTAGCTCAGTTGATAGAGCATGGCGTTTGCAACGCCAGGGTTGTGGGTTTGATTCCCACGGGGGGGCAGTATACAAAAAAATAAATTATTCACTAACTGTAAGTCGCTCTGGATAAGAGCGTCTGCTAAATGACTAAAATGTAAATGTAAAATGTTAGTTTCTCAGTTGTCTTTGTTGTCTGGCCTAACTCTTACTCACATTGCTAAATAGTGGCTCAATGCCATAGCCTTTACTGGTCCTACACTCACACATTTCTAACACATTATACACAGTTTCAGGGTGTAATAATTAGTCATTAATAATTAATCTATCATAGTGGGACCCATCTCTCCAAAAACAGTTGACACAAGTTTGCCAAAAAACGCCTGGTTGCACCTGGACGATCATCAAGACTCTTGGAAGAATGAGTCAAAAGTATAGCTTTTTGAATGATATTTTTCCATTATGCCTGGCAAAAACCAAACACTGCATTCTACAGTAAGAACCTCATACCAACGGTCAAGCATGGTGGTGGTAGTGTGATGGTGAGAATTTCTCCTTTGCCAAGATAATCCATCCACCTGACAGGCGTGGCATATCAAGAAGCTGATTAAACAGCATGATCATTACACAAGTGCACCTTGTGCTGGGGACAATAAAAGGACACTCTAAAATGTGCAGTTTTGTCACACAATGCCACAGATGTCTCATGTTTTGAGGGAGCGTGCAATTGGCAAGCTGACTCCAGGAATGTCCACCAGCGCTGGTTGCCAGAAAAGATCATTTTAATTTCTCTACCATAAGCTGCCTCTAAGGTCATTTTACAGAATTTGGCAGTACGTCCAACCACAGATCACGTGTAACCACGCCAGTCCAGGACCTCCATATCTGGTTTCTTCAACTGCGGATCATCTGAGACCAGCCACCCGGACAGATGATGAAACTGAGGAGTATTTCTGTCTGTAATAAAGCCCTTTTGTGGAGAAAAACTCATTCTGATTGGCTGGGTCTGGCTCCCCAGTGGGTGGGTCGTCTAAGTGCTGAGGCAGCAAAGCATCCCCACACCATCACACTACCACCACCATGCTTGACCGTTGGTATGAGGTTCTTACTGTGGAAAGCAGTTTTGGTCCAAATCACACACACACACACAGAGTGCATGTCCACAGAGACAGAGGCATGTCACTGAAACTCATCTATCTCTCCCAGTACTAAACCCCAGGCCCATACAGATTGTCAATCACAGTCATCCTTTATTACCATGGAAGAATAGAGAGTAGTGCGCTGGGATTCCCCTGACCGCTTTAATTCATCTCCTTAAGCTCCCAGCTCCCTGGATACCATGCCTCTCTGCCCTTACTCTCTCCACTCTCTACTCCAGAGAGGAAAGGCTCCCCTGGGCTTGGAGAAAACAGAGCTCCCCCTCTCACTTCCATGGCTGCAGGAACTTATCGATCATCCGCTAGTGAAGAGTAAAGGACTGCAGCAGCCAGAGTGGGGAAGGGGGGGAGAGCTAAGGGATGATTGCATCTGCGCTCTGGCCCACTGGCTACAAGAGTAAAAGGAAATTACAGAATTGGAGTGACGGAGTTGATGGCCATTTCTGCTCTCTTCTGTCAATCCCAAGGACATCAGTTAGGGAATCATAGCCTGGACAGGTAACTATCAGAAACACCATAATTCTGTCTCAGAGGGCTATGATGGTGTTTTTGCGTGTGTGTGTCCCAGCTAGCACATAACGTTCTGTGAACCATATGTTTCTTAGAGCTTGGTGAGAGCGTGGTTCTCCTATGGTTATTTTGCATACAACCTTCCCACAACTTTCTGGGAATGGTGCAGGATAGTTGCTTGGCTTTGGAACAATCGCAGCACATTTAAGGAACTTGACAAAAAACATTATTAACAGCAATAAGCTCTAAATTCTGTTCTCAGAACATGAAGAAAACATTCCATAAAAAAATGCTAGAAAATGTTAGTATTCAGAGAACGTTCTAAGAATGTTATTTAAAAACATATATATTCCGTTCTCAGCATCAACAAAACGTTCTTTATCTGTTGGCCGCGCCCACTAATTGGCCACACATGATCTCAATGAGTGCTTGTTTGATTTGAAATGGGGTCTGTTTGAATAGACAGCTTTGTATGCGTAAAAAACATGGCATGCTAGCTCCATCCTGGTGGTGCAGTAGAGAGTTAGAAGATCATAGGTTCAAATCTCACTGATGCTGTGTCACAATAAAAACAAACAAAATTCCATGATCCTATCTGTGCTTGGAGTTTAAAAAAAAGTTTACCCAAAATAAACTAACAGTGTTATTAAAAGTCTTTATTGAAACATTCAGAAAAAGTTTGAACGAAGTTATTTAAAAACCTCAAAATAACCTATAATTTCCCTTCTCAGAGCTTTAATAAACCCCCCCGGAAAACTTTAAAGGAACCCGAGTTAAACGTTCTCAGAACCAGGGTTGCAAGGTCAATTTCTAGCCCAATGACCACTCAAAACTAGCTAAAAGGGACTGAAAACTAGCCCCATTTATTGTTTTTACAGCAAGAGAGGAGCTGCCATGTCTATACAATAAACCCTTTTTCCATAACGTTATCGAGCCAATTAAGAAGGAATATCATAGTAACTTGTAACGACGTTAGAAGTAAAATTCGGGTTTCCTCAAAATAATAATTATTGCAAGCTATGACATGACGTAATAAAGGACAAGAGAAAATATAATTTGCCCTTATTAAACTCGCCAGATCATTTTCCATCAATGGATGTCGATTTAACTCGCTTGATTGCTATGATTAAGCAATAAGGCACAAGGGCGCTGTCTTGTTTTGTATGCTTTGTACAAAATAATAAAATGCAGGACGACAGGATCTTTATAAACGTAGCTCTTTATTAACTAGCTGTAACTGGCATGTTCATGTGTCTCCGGCCATGATCATCTTTAGAATGCCCTTACCACCTGGGTGGTCTTAACCAATCATAGCACAGTATGATATGACAGTAGAATGCATCCAATTACAATTCAGTATGCTGACACGTGAATATTACATCCCCCTTCTTTAAAAAAAAAGAAAAAATACGTAGAACATGAAGTGTTTCTTTTGAATACATGCTCTGTAGTTTGAACTCGAGGTAAGTAACCATTTAAACTGCACCAACTGCATCAAAATAACAGACTGAAACAATGATTCAGCATACTGTTACTTTTAGAACAAATATTTCACAGCAACTCAGCTTTTCACTGTAGCAATGACATCTCAACATATCAAACAAATACAATACCAAAGCATTTCAAGTTAACTTTCAATAACATGTTCAGTAGGTGACGACGATTGCGGCGATACACCGCTCCTTCTGCGGTGCGAACGTGATATGAACGTTCAGTGTCAGCTGGTTGGATGATGACTGCTGGCTTCCAGTAGCCATGCTCCTGGATTCTAACTGACTCTCCGTCGTTCAGTGGTGGCAGTGGTCTGGCTGACCTGTCGTAGTATCGCTTTTGCTGTTGTTGTCTCTGTGCACGTTTTGCATGCATATGCTTGTAGCTGACGACCTCAGATTGCTGCTCCTGGTTGGTGCTGGGAAGGATTGAGCGAAGTCTGTGGCTCATCAACAGCTGGGCTGGTGATTTGAAGTTGTCAACGGGAGTGTTGCGGTATTCAAGGAGACTGAGGTAGGGGTGTCTCTTGTCTGCTTTTGCTTTGTCCATGAGTGATTTAGCAATCTGCACAGATTTTTCAGCAAGGCCATTACTTTGAGGGTAATGTGGGCTTGTGGTGACCTGTGTGAACTCCCATGCTTTTGTGAAGGATTCAAACTCATTTGATTTGTAACAGGGCCCATTGTCAGATATTAAAGTCTCTACAATGCCATGCCTGGCGAAGGCTGCTTTCAGCTTGTGTATCACAGCTGCAGATGTGGTGCTGTGAAGCTTGTCGAGTTCGAAGTATCTGCTGTAGTAGTCCACTGTTATAATGTAGTCCTCGTTGTTCCACGTGAACAGATCGGTTGCCACGACCTGCCAGGGTCGGTCTGGGATACGGTGAGGTAACATTGGCTCTTTGGTGTTTGAGGGGTGTCATTCAAGACAGGTGGGGCATTTACCAACCATGTCGTCTATTTGTTTGCACATTCCGGGCCAAAACAAAATGTCCCGTGCTCTCTGTTTGCACTTTTCCATGCCCATGTGTCCAGCATGGATCTTTGTCAAAATCTCTTCTCTAAGACTGGAAGGAATTATGATTTTCTCTCCTTTGAAAATGATTCCGTTGATCTGTGATAGTTCGTCACGATGGTTCCAGAACTCTGAGACGCTCTGTGGGCATTTTCTCCTCTCCTCAGGCCATCCTGACTGTATGACTTTCCTCAGCTGTGTGAGTCTTTTTCTGTTTCTGCTCAGATCTCCTTCAGTTTTGTGTCACTAACTGGTAAGTTGCTGTACACAGTGTGCACCTGCATGTCCATGCCTTCACTGAGGCTGCTGTCCTTGTAGGTAAGAAACTTCCTGGAGAGTGTGTTTGCGACAGGGATGTCTTTGCCTGGACGGTGAGTGATTGTGAAGTCATATTTTTGTAGTTGAAAGATAATTCTCTGTAGCCTTGGCGGGGCTGCAGCTAACGGTTTCCTCATGATTGACTCGAGAGGCTTGTGGTCTGATTCCACAATGACTTGCCGTCCATAGACATACTGATGGAAACGCTTACATCCAAACAGAATGGCGTACAGCTCCTTTTTGATTTGAGCGTAGTTGATTTCACAGTCTGTGAGAGATTTGGAAGCGTAGCCGATGGGTTTTCCTTCTTGCAGTAGCACTGCCCCTAGTCCATACTTCGACGCGTTCACCTGGAGTCTGAGCTCTTTGTTGGGGTCGTAGTAGGCAAGGATTGGTCCTGGTTCTCTTGTGATCAAGTCTTTCACTTTCTGGAAAGCGATGTCGTGTTGCTTGTCCCAGAGGAACTCACTGGACTGCTTTAGCAGCTGACGCAGGGGTCCATTAGTATTGGAGTGGCTGGGTGCGAACTTGGCTAAGTAGTTGACCATGCCAAGCACTGTTTCCAGCTCTGCACGGTTCTTTGGTGGCTCCATTTCCTTTATGGCTGAGATCTTCTGCAGATCTGGCTTGATTCCATTCGCTGTGAGAAGATGTCCGAAGTAGCTGACCTCTGTAGCGCCGACTGTGCTCTTCTCGGGGTTGAGCCGGACTCCTCTCTCGCGGGACCTTTGCAGCATCGCGCTGAAGTTTCTGTCGTGTTCCTCTTTGGTTCGACCATAGACAAGGATGTTGTCCACAATTGCCAGGACTCCGTCGAGGCCTTCGTACACCTCGTTGATCTTTCGCTGAAACTCGTCTTGGGCTGAGATAATCCCAAAAGGCAGGTGACGGAACTCTTCTGTGAGCTTGATAGCCAGTAGCCTGATCTGACGTCCATGACACTGAAGTAGCGTGTGCCCGCTAGCTTGTGTGTGATGCCATCTAGCGTCGGTAAGGGGTAATGGAGTTTGATAGCCTTGTTCAAGTCTCTTGGGTCGAGACATACTCTGAGTTTCTCCACCACTACTAACGCGTTGACCCAATCCGTCGGTTCTGTAACCTTGGTGACGATGTTAGATTGCTCCATGCTCTCCAACTCTTTCTTCAGACGGGCATGGAGAGCAAGTGGAATCTTTCTCGGTGGGTAGACCACAGGGGTTGCGTCTGGGTCAAAGTGAATGGTACATTCTCCTGGGAATAGTCCTATGCCTGTAAAAATATCAGCAAACTCCTCCATGACATTCTCTATCTCTACTGGTGCTGTCACTGATAAAACTAGCTTGATAAGGTCCATGTCTAAACATGCTTTAAGACCTAGCACTGCATGTGCTCGAGTGTCAACAACGTAAAAGTCCAACATCATGTCCCTTTCCTTGTATTTGCATTTGAAAGTGCATGTGCCTTTTACTGGGAGCTGTTCACCACCATAATCAGTCAGTCTGCTCGTAGTGGGCTGTAGCTCGCACTCAGATGTCAAGCTTCTGTACTTATTCAGAGTAATAATGATTACTTGTGCACCAGTGTCTAGTTTGAATTTTAGCTCTGTGCCTTGTCTTCCTATTTCAATGTCAGCAAAGGCTTGCTCTGTCTCTGATATCTGACTTTTCTGTGTCACTGAATCAATAAACAGTTCATCAGCATTTGACTCTTTGATTGACATTTCATCTTCACTCACTGTATGTACTGTTTTTCCACGGTAAGCTCTGCACACTTTTGCAAAGTGATTATATTTTCCACATTTAGTACACTGTTTGCCTTTAGCTGGGCAATTCCCCTGTTCGCCATGCACTTTGTATCCACAATATCCACATGTTTTGGGGTGTTTGGAGTCTGTGTCGCTCTGTTTTGGAGTTCTGTCTGTCTCCGTTCTGAAACATGCTCTCTGGGCACCGGAGGTGTGCGTGTGCTTTGATATCTGTCTGACTGCGTGTACTGCTTGTTCACGTGATGCGCTCGTGCTGCCGCCTGAAATGGTTTTCATCTGAACCTGTGCTAGCTTGTGAGATCTGGCTATGTCGATAGCTTTGTCCAGCGTTAGCTCTGATCCAACATTCAAAAGTTTCTCTCTCACTCGCAGTGAGTGTATTCCAAATACAATACCGTCCCTGACCATCTCATCCTTGTTTGCATAATCACAGTCTTTCACAAGCAGACGCAGCTCAGTGACAAACTGTTCAAACGATTCGCTAGCGCCTTGTACTTTCTCATGGAATTTGTACCTAGCGAATATTGTATTGGTCTTTGGCACAACATATGCTTCAAAACGATCGTAGTATGTTTTCAGTACCTTTGATTCAGCCTTGGTAAGTGTCCATGTGTTGTAAATGTCTCTCCCTTTTTCACCGATCCAGAGGAGCAGGTAGCTGCACTTTTCCTCTTCTCCTCTTTCCTTCAGAGGACACGTGAACATTAGCTCCACATGCTGTTTGAACTTACGCAATGCATCGGGTAGATTTGTAGACCCCCATTCCATTCGAGGTGAAGGAACTCCAGCAAAATCCATCTTTTAGTCCTTTTACTCTGACACCATGTCTTGTTTTGTATGCTTTGTACAAAATAATAAAATGCAGGACGACAGGATCTTTATAAACGTAGCTCTTTATTAACTAGCTGTAACTGGCATGTTCACATGTCTCTGGCCATGATCATCTTTAGAATGCCCTTACCACCTGGGTGGTCTTAACCAATCATAGCACAGTATGATATGACAGTAGAATGCATCCAATTACAATTCAGTATACTGACACATATGAATATTACAGGGGCTATGGTATATGGCCAATATACCACGGCTAACGGCTGTTCTTAAGCACGACGCAACATAGAGTACAGCCGTTAGCCGTGGTATATTGGCCATATTCCACAAACCCCTGGGGTGCCTTATTGCTATTATAAACGGGTTACCAACAGAATTAGAACAGTAAAAAGGAATGTTTTCATACCCGTGGTATATGGTCTGATGTACCACGGCTTTCAGTCAATCAGCATTCAGGGCTCGAACACTTTGTGCATGTGCATAACTATAGATATATCCGATTGGAGAGTTTGAGTGATGAAAGTTGGACAGAGGATCTCGAAATCTCTGAGCAAGATGAACATAAAAAAACTAATGTTAGGCTATTTTCTGGCAATTGTGCTGTTATTATGTGCCAGATGTTAAGACTACAAACCATTATAAATGGCCCATTTGCGAGATTGACTTGTCATTTCAATAGGCATATGCTACAGACTAAAATCTGGGTTTTTGATTCTAATAACTTTTTGCCATGGTTTGATTAGATAAAGGCAGGTAGCCTATAGCTCCTGATAGGCCTACATCTAATTTCAGATAGTCTACAGTAGCCTAGTCAAGACTTATTCAACATGAATAGCGAGGTGATTTCACAATAAGAAGTGCTTGTTTTCGCAATAGCCTGCTGGAATAGGCTACTGAGGATGGGGTCATAATTTCAATCACTGAATTAAATATATGAATAATATGTACAGTGGGGAAAAAAAGTATTTAGTCAACCACCAATTGTGCAAGTTCTCCCACTTAAAAAGATGAGAGAGGCCTGTAATTTTAATCACAGGTACACGTCAACTATGACAGACAAATTGAGAAAACAATTTCCAGAAAATCACATTGTAGGATTTTTAATGAATTTATTTGAAAATTATGGTGGAAAATAAGTATTTGGTCAATAACAAAAGTTTCTCAATACTTTGTTATATACCCTTTGTTGGCAATGACACAGGTCAAACGTTTTCTGTAAGTCTTCACAAGGTTTTCACACACTGTTGCTGGTATTTTGGCCCATTCCTCCATGCAGATCTCCTCTAGAGCAGTGATGTTTTGGGGCTGTCGCTGGGCAAGACGGACTTTCAACTCCCTCCAAAGATGTTCAATGGGGTTGAGATCTGGAGACTGGCTAGGCCACTCCAGGACCTTGAAATGCTTCTTACGATGCCACTCCTTCGTTGCCCGGGCGGTGTGTTTGGGATCATTGTCATGCTGAAAGACCCAGCCACGTTTCATCTTCAATGCCCTTGCTGATGGAAGGAGGTTTTCACTCAAAATCTCACGATACATGGCCCCATTCATTCTTTCCTTTACACGGATCAGTCGTCCTGGTCCCTTTGCAGAAGAACAGCCCCAAAGCATGATGTTTCCACCCCCATGCTTCACAGTAGGTATGGTGTTCTTTGGATGCAACTCAGCATTCTTTGTCCTCCAAACACGACGAGTTGAGTTTTTACCAAAAAGTTATATTTGGTTTCATCTGACCATAAGACATTCTCCCAATCCTCTTCTGGATCATCCAAATGCACTCTAGCAAACTTCAGACAGGCCTGGACATGTACTGGCTTAAGCAGGGGGACACGTCTGGCACTGCAGGATTTGAGTCCCTGGCGGCGTAGTGTGTTACTGATGGTAGGCTTTGTTACTTTGGTCCCAGCTCTCTGCAGGTCATTCACTAGGTCCCCCCGTGTGGTTCTGGGATTTTTGCTCACCGTTCTTGTGATCATTTTGACCCCACGGGGTGAGATCTTGCGTGGAGCCCCAGATCGAGGGAGATTATCAGTGGTCTTGTATGTCTTCCATTTCCTAATAATTGCTCTCACAGTTGATTTCTTCAAACCAAGCTGCTTACCTATTGCAGATTCAGTCTTCCCAGCCTGGTGCAGGTCTACAATTTAGTTTCTGGTGTCCTTTGACAGCTCTTTGTTCTTGGCCATAGTGGAGTTTGGAGTGTGACTGTTTGAGGTTGTGGACAGGTGTCTTTTATACTGATAACAAGTTCAAACAGGTGCCATTAATACAGGTAACGAGTGGAGGACAGAGGAGCCTCTTAAAGAAGAAGTTACAGGTCTGTGAGAGCCAGAAATCTTGCTTGTTTGTAGGTCACCAAATACTTATTTTCCACCATAATTTGCAAATAAATTCATTAAAAATCCTACAATGTGATTTTCTGGAATTTTTTTTCTCAATTTGTCTGTCATAGTTGACGTGTACCTATGATGAAAATTACAGGCCTCTCTCATCTTTTTAAGTGGGAGAACTTGCACAATTGGTGGCTGACTAAATACTTTTTTTCCCCACTGTATATGAACTTAATATGCTTGTCAACAACATGTTTTTTGAATTTGTTTTACCTGTAGCCTAATCTGACTACTGTTACCGTCAATCAAATGCGTTCATCATAACAAAAAGTTGTCACAACGTGCGCGCCTGCTGCTCTGTTTCCTCTTGCTCACCTGACTCAACTCTAGTGCTCTCTCAACACACACACACACACACACCCCTCCGGCCCTCCCCTCCACTCCACTCAGCAACAGCCTGTCTCACTGCCTGACAGTCATGAGCAGGTCACAGTGAAATATATATATTTTTAAGAGAAATACCTTGATGGCCGCGGTGCAACTTAGAAATAGCCCAGAAACCCACAACCAATACATTTTCACCCACGACATCTTTTTTCAAAGTAGCCCAATTTTAGTGGGAAAACCGTGAACATGGCATCACTGCTCAGAACCTCCCTGCAACCTAAAAATAAACGTTCCCAGAACAGGCAAAATGTTCACTTCTGTTCCCTGAATGTTTAAAAAACGTTCTGTTTTACCGGTCAGGAAACGTGTGGCTTCGTTCCCACAACCAATATGTGTATGTGTGTATGTGTGTGTGTGTATGTGCGTGCCTTTATGAGTGTGCATGTGCTTGTGTGTGCACGTGTGTGTGTGACTCACAGGATGTGGTCATTGACTGGCCGGTGGTTCTGCTCTCAGAGGTGTATGGTGTTGCCCTGGTCAGAGAGCCAGTGGAATGAATGGACGACAGAGGGAGCGGGATAGACCCTCTCCCAGCCACATGCGTCACCCCCCTCGAAATCACACCTCTTTCACTGGGGGGCACACAGAGAACACAGGAAGTGAGAGGAAAGAAAGAAAGAAATAAAGACAATACCAATGGTCTTTGAAAATTCAGAACAAATACATTTCTGATTCAAGACAATTCTAGTGGTCTCGGTCTTCTCTGTGGATGAAGAGAGTGCACAGAAAGAGAGCGAGGGAAAAGACTCCAATAATACATTGCTGGTCAAATAACAGCCCAGAGGCCATATGAATCAAGCAGTTTTGCCTTTGCGCTCACAATTAAAAAGGTTACATGGGCAGACAAGACCTGATCCTAGATGAGCACTTGATACATACGGCCCCAGATCTGAGAGAACAAGCTTACTACCCACCACGTTGCTGTTCATCCGACCTATTGGAGCTTCATCCGACCTATCGGAGCAGTCATGTCTGAAGTCACAAACCCTGCTCTTGTCCACACATTCCCTGTGCGCCCCTAACACAAACTCCCCCTCTGGACAGATGTGGGGCTGGACTGTAGGGGCTTCCGTCAGGGGGAAGGCAAGTCTCCTGAAACAAACAAGTGAATAACACACAACTAGGGTTGCAAAATTACGGGAATGTTCAATAAATTCCCTGGTTTTCCAGAGTCTTCGTTGGAGGATTCCGGATTTATTGCTTATTCCCTCCTGATACCAGGATCCTCCTACAGGAATTTCGGGAAAACCAGGGAATGTACTGAAAGTTCCCGGAATTTTGCAACTCTAACACATCTAACAAACTGTAACTCAACCTAGAGTGGGACACAGCTATACATGCTGGTGGTAAGGTACAAAGGATCATTTTCCAGGAGAAAACTTGTGTGCTTGCTTCAGCTGCAAGCTGGTCAGCTGCCAGGACAGGTCATCAATGGTGATGTCTCCATTGAAGTCGTCACTGACTGCCATCCACCAGAATCTGCCGACACAGACAACAAGGTCAGGTGTGTGGGAAAAGAAGAGGGCTCTGTGTGTTTTTTCAATTCATTGTGTTATTTGGCTGAATCCCAAAATGGCATCCTATTCCCTACATGGTGTGCACTACTTTTGACCAGGGCCCATAGAATAATGTCACTTGAGACACAGCCATATGTCTCTTTCAGCCACACAGGTAAACATCTTATCATAGTTCTGACCTCCTCAGCAGGTGAAGCCTATAGCCTGGTAAGGAAAGCAGCAAACAATTTACCCCACAACGTAGTTGTAGATTGTCGATTTAGCTTAACACCAAAATGAGGAGAGAACCAGAGTCTAAACTACTGGATTTGCTTTGAAAACCTGTTTGAGGAGGAATTTTCCAATCCTCAGCAAGCCAAGCACTACCGTGGGAAACAATTACATTAACTGGTAGCTAGCAAGCTAGCTTAATTCTCCACCACTGACCACCCTCAGCTCAGTTCTATTAGAACTCCAAACACACCCTGAGTTACAATTCAGCTTTTAGTGGGCTGATAGAGCAGAGAAAGTGTGTGTGTGCATGCGTCTGTGCATTTGCAGAAAACCTGCAGTGTGTGAGCCTATCTCTCTCCTCCACCCAGACAGGGCTGCTTTCTGCTCCTCCTCTAGCTCACCTCAGGCCTGAGCTAATTAATCTGGGCTGTTAATTGGATGGGAGCTGGAAGAACCTGAAGTTCATGGTGTTAACTAAAAGCTGATTGGACAGAGGAGAGATATGCAGGGTCTAGGGCAGGACGTGACAACCCCATGGCTACAGCATATTAGCTAGTGACTTAATCAGCTCAAAGGAAGGAAGTCTTCTGAACTAACTTTACAGCATGCAGGGCAATCCGTGATCATACCATTGATATCCTTCATCTGCTCTTATAGACTGCCCTCTTCAATTCAAACCACAGGTTTTCAATGTGGATCAAGTCCTGAGACTGGGCGGCAGGTAGCTTAGTGGTTAAGAGCATTGTGCCAGTAACAGAAAGGTTGCTGGTTCTAATCCCTAAATCTGTCGATGTGCCCCCTCTTATCCAGTCGCTCTGGATAAGAGCGTCTGCTAAATGACTGCAAAATGTTGATTTTGTGGTCAATTAACTATTTCTTTGTGGATTTTTTTATTAGTTCTTGGGGTTATTGTCTTTCTGGAAGATCCACTTGCAGATCCCTCCCTCCCAACGTGTTTTTCAATCTCATAAATCATTTTAGAAAAAGGCTCAATGTCTTTGTCCTCCCAAGGGGAGGGTGCTACAGTATTGAAAACAGCTGTGCCAATAATTTTGACCCCTATCTTTATGACATTTGTTTTATTACTTTTTAAACAAAATATATTTCTCTGAGCAATTGTATAATATTAAAATAACATAAATTGCTGTAGCTCAGTATTTGTACTATTTATTTGATACAGTATATATATATTTCTTTTATACTGTATTTTTTGCTAATCTTTATCAAGGGTTCCAATAATTATGGCCCTTACTGTATATCAGAAGGCCTTACTTTAAGTGCCTAGTTTTTCACTAATACAGTGGCAACATCAGGCCTGCAAGTCACATTACGCTGACTTGTTTAATTCCTACTGGAATCCAGCCAGAGTGGGGATATCCAACAATTTGAACTTTTACTCAGACACAATCTGCATTTAGAATGACTGACAAGGTTGGAAAGATGAATAAATGAGACTACCTCAACAATCTACAGTGGCTTGCGAAGGTATTCACCCCCCTTGGCATTTTTCCTATTTTGTAGCCATACAACCTGGAATTAAGATGGATTTTTGGGGGGTTTGTATCATTTGATTTACACAACATGCCTACCACTTTGAAGATGCAAAATATTTTTTATTGTGAAACAAACAAGAAATAAGACGAAAAAAGCAGAAAATTGAGTGTGCATAACCATTCACCATCCCAAAGTCAATACTTTGTAGAGCCACCTTTTGCAGCAATTACAGCTGCAAGTCTCTTGGGGTATGTTGCTATAAGCTTGGCACATTTAGCCACTGGGATTTTTGCCCATTCTTCAAGGCAAAACTGCTCCAGCTCCTTCAAGTTGGATGGGTTCCGCTGTTATACAGCAATCTTTAAGTCATACCACAGATTCTCTATTGGATTGAGGTCTGGGCTTTGACTAGGCCATTCCAAGACATTTAAATGTTTCCCCTTAAACCACTCGAGTGTTGCTTTAGCAGTATGCTTAGGGTCATTGTCCTACTGGAAGGTGAACCTCCGTCCCAGTCTCAAATCTCTGGAAGACTGAAACAGGTTTCCCTCAAGAATTTCCCTGTATTAGGCGCCATCCATCATTCCTTCAATTCTGACCAGTTTCCCAGTCACTGCCGATGAAAAACATCCCCACAGCATGATGCTGCCACCACCATGCTTCACTGTGGGGATGGTGTTCTCGGGGTGATGAGAGGTGTTGGGTTTGCGCCAGACATAGCGTTGTCCTTGATGGCCAAAAAACTCATTTTTAGTCTCATCTGACCAGAGAACCTTCTTCCATATGTTTGGGGAGTCTCCCACATGCCTTTTGGCGAACACCAAATGTTTGCTTATTTAATTTTTTTTGCAATGGCTTTTTTCTGGCCACTCTTCCGTAAAGCCCAGCTCTGTGGAGTGTACGGCTTAAAGTGGTCCTATGGACAGATACTCCAATCTCCGCTGTGGAGCTTTGCAGCTCCATCAGGGTTAACTTTGGTCTCTTTGTTGCTTTTCTGATTAATGCCCTCCTTGCCTGGTCCGTGAGTTTTGGTGTGTGGCACTCTTTTGGCAGGTTTGTTGTGGTGCCATATTCTTTCCATTTTTTAAATAATGGATTTAATGGTGCTCGGTGGGATGTTCAAAGTTTCCGATATTTTTTTTTAACCCAACCCTGATCTGTACTTAATAATATATAATATATAATATGCCATTTAGCAGACTTCTCCACAACTTCTCCACAACTTTGTCCCTGACCTGTTTGGAGAGCTCCTTGGTCTTCATGGTGCCGCTTGCTTGGTGGTGCCCCTTGCTTAGTGGTGTTGCAGACTCTGGGGCCTTTCAGAACAGGTGCATATGTACTGAAATCATGTGAAAGATCATGTGACATTTAGATTGCACACAGGTGGACTTTATTTAACAAATTATGTTACTTCTGAAGGTAATTGGTTGGACCGGATCTTATTTAGGGGCTTCATAGCAAAGGGGGTGAATACATACAGTTGAAGTCAGAAGTTTACATACACCTAAGCCAAATACATATCAACTAAATTTTTCACAATTCCTGACATTTAATCCTATTAAAAATTCCCTGTCTTAGGTCAGTTAGGATCACCACTTTATTTTAAGAATGTGAAATATCAGAATAATACTAGAGAGAATGATTAATTTCAGCTTTTATTTCTTTAATCAAATTCCCATTGGGTCAGACGTTTACATACACTCAATTAGTATTTGGTAGCATTGCCTTTAAATTGTTTAACTTGGGTCAAACGTTTCGGGTAGCCTTCCACAAGCTTCCCACAATAAGTTGGGTGCATTTTGGCCCATTCCTCCTGACAGAGCTTGTGTAACAGAGTCAGGTTTGTAGGCCTCATTGCTCGCACACGCTTTTTCAGTTCTGCCCACACATTTTCTATAGGATTGAGGTCAGGGCTTTGTGATGTCCACTCCAATGCCTTGACTTTGTTGTCCTTAAGCCATTTTGCCAAAACTTTGGAAGTATGCTTGGGGTCATTGTCCATTTGGAAGACCCATTTGCGACCAAGCTTTAACTTCCTGACTGATGTCTTGAGATGTTGCTTCAATATATCCACATAATTTTCCTTCCTCATGATGCCATCTATTTTGTGAAGTGCAGCAGTCCGTCCTGCAGCAAAGCACCCCCACAGCATGATGGTGCCATCCCCCGTGCTTCACGGTTGGGATGGTGTTCTTCGGCTTGCAAGCGTCCACCCTTTTTCCTCCAAACATAATGATGGTCTTTATGGCCAAACAGTTCTATTTTTGTTTCATCAGACCAGAGGAAATTTCTCCAAAAAGTACGATCTTTGTCCCCATGGGCAGTTGCAAACCGTAGTCTGTCTTTTTTATGGCGGTTTTGGAGCAGTTGCTTCTTCCTTGCTGAGTGGCCTTTCAGGTTATGTCGATATAGGACTCGTTTTACTGTGGACATAGATACTTTTGTACCTGTTTCCTCCACCATCTTCACAAGGTCCGTTGCTGTTGTTCTGGGATTGATTTGCACTTTTCGCACCAAAGTACATTAATCTCTAGGAGACAGAACGCGTCTTCTTCCTGAGTGGTATGACGGAAAAACACAATCTGTCCTCTGACAGGGATTTTAAACAGCCATAAAACAAGGCACCCCGGTGTGGAAACAGCATTGGGCCCAGTGCTGAACAATGAGGCACCCCAGTGTGGAAAAACATTTGTTTTTATCACTTACATTTATTTTTGGATTACAACTCCGCAAACGTAACTTGCCTGGTGACTTAAGAGTGGAGAAGAAGAATTTACATCTGGGAAATGCTGCTACTGTTCATCAAGACAAACATAAAGTGGCTTACATTGAGATGGGACAGTTTTTCAAAACCAGAGGCAGAGGATAACTTTACAACACAGCATAAAAACCTGAAAATACCTGAGCTGAGAGAACTGGACAGAGGGAAGGACGAAAATAAACACGAGGAAGAAGGCATGAACGTACAAAATGATTTTTTTTTATACCGAAAGGAGGAAGAGCATATAAAGTTTGGGAGTGGGTGAAAAATTGCGCTGAGGTGTGTTGTTTTTAATACCAGGCGGGAGATTTCATCTCTTTTATTCAGATGGCTGAGAAAGCGTTTCTCTCTCCAGCCGCCACTGCTCTATCTGGCTCTGCACTTACAAAAATACCAGCAAGGGCTTTTTTTGAAGAAGTGATAGATTTAATCTGTGAGTAATATTATTTTCAAACTGACAGCGTCGAGCCGACTCCCACACAGCCTCTTATCAGGCTATCACACCTCTGTGCTTTTCCATTAGCTCGCTCTGTGGGGGTGGGGGATATAACTGCCATTTTCAGACAGACCACAGTATTACTTATGTTGTGACGTTACTCAACATTAATCTGATTACTGTTATTTCTCTAATTAACTAACTATGTTTAATTGTTACCCGATTAAATTAATCATGTAACAATGAACTCATTAGGATTTGGGGCACCACGGGAGAATTTGTTTAACGAGTTACCATCTCCTGAATTAACTCTAGAAGATACACTACCAGTCAAAAGTTTTGACACACCTACTCATTCAAGGGTTTTTCTTTATCTTTTATTTTTTTGATGTCCATCCGGTTTGCTTCTATATGCCATATCTTTCTAGCTGTGATCTTTCCCAAAAGCTCCCAACATACTACCTATATACTTATTATGGACACAGTATGCTTACATTATTAGTTATCTTGTTATTATTTTGTTGTTAGTTGTTATTAGTCCCATCCTTCAGCTCCATTCAACACCTCCCATCTATCTCTTAACACCATCCATATAGGATTTCTATTTGCCATATACAGTGGGGAGAACAATTATTTGATACACTGCCGATTTTGCAGGTTTTCCTACTTACAAAGCATGTAGAGGTCTGTAATTTCTATCATAGGTACACTTCAACTGTGAGAAACGGAATCTAAAACAAAAATCCCAAAAATCACATTGTATGATTTTTAAGTAATTAATTAGCATTTTATTGCATGACATAAGTATATGATAACCTACCAACCAGTAAGAATTCCGGCTCTCACAGACCTTTTAGTTTTTCTTTAAGAAGCACTCCTGTTCTCCACTCATTACCTGAATTAACTGCACCTGTTTGAACTCGTTACCTGTATAAAAGACACCTGTCTACACACTCAATCAAACAGACTCCAACCTCTCCACAATGGCCAAGACCAGAGAGCTGTGTAAGGACATCAGGGATAAAATTGTAGACCTGCACAAGGCTGGGATGGGCTACAGGACAATAGGCAAGCAGCTTGGTGAGAAGCCAACAACTGTTGGCGCAATTATTAGAAAATGGAAGAAGTTCAAGATGACGGTCAATCATCCTCGGTCTGGGGCTCCATGCAAGATCTCACCTCGTGGGGCATCAATGATCATGAGGAAGGTGAGGGATCAGCCCAGAACTACACGGCAGGACCTGGTCAATGACCTGAAGAGAGCTGAGACCAAAGTCTCAAAGAAAACCATTAGTAACACACTACGCCGTCATGGATTAAAATCCTGCAGCGCACGCAAGGTCCCCCTGCTCAAGCCAGCGCATGTCCAGGCCCGTCTGAAGTTTGCCAATGACCATCTGGATGATCCAGAGGAGGAATGGGAGAAGGTCATGTGGTCTGATGAGACAAAATAGAGCTTTTTGGTCTAAACTCCACTCGCCGTGTTTGGAGGAAGAAGAAGGATGAGTACAACCCCAAGAACACCATCCCAACCGTGAAGCATGGAGGTGGAAACATCATTCTTAGGGGATGCTTTTCTGCATAGGGGACAGGACGACTGCACCGTATTGAGGGGAGGATGGATGGGGCCATGTATTGCGAGATCTTGGCCAACAACCTCCTTCCCTCAGTAAGAGCATTGAAGATGGGTTGTGGCTGGGTCTTCCAGCATGACAACGACCCGAAACACACAGCCAGGGCAACTAAGGAGTGGCTCCGTAAGAAGCATCTCAAGGTCCTGGAGTGGCCTAGCCAGTCTCCAGACCTGAACCCAATAGAACATCTTTGGAAGGAGCTGAAAGTCCGTATTGCTCAGCGACAGCCCCGAAACCTGAAGGATCTGGAGAAGGTCTGTATGGAGGAGTGGGCCAAAATCCCTGCTGCAGTGTGTGCAAACCTGGTCAAGACCTACAGGAAACGTATGATCTCTGTAATTGCAAACAAAGATTTCTGTACCAAATATTGAGTTCTGCTTTTCTGATGTATCAAATACTTATGTCATGCAATAAAATGCAAATTAATTACTTAAAAATCATACAATGTGATTTCCTGGATTTTTGATTCCGTCTTTCACAGTTGAAGTGTACCTATGATAAAAATGACAGACCTCTACATGCTTTGTAAGTAGGAAAACCTGCAAAATCGGCAGCGTATCAAATACTTGTTCTCCCCACTGTATATTTCAACGGTACTGTGATATTTTACAAAAATTCTGAACCTTTCTATTCTCATTGTTTCTACAGATTGTGAATTAAAAATAAACATTTTTGCTAAAAGTATTATTATATTATTGATCAATTGACTATGACTTTTCAGATCACCCAGTAATACTATCTGCAAGGTTAGCTCCAGGTAAATATTGCAATCCTTTAGCCATTCCTGGACCTGTGTCCAAAAACAAGCTACAAATGGACAGTACCAAAACAAATGATATAATGATTCTGTCTCTTCGCAGCAAAATCTGCAGAGCTGGGAAGATTTCAATCCTTTGGTACTTAAATGAAACTGAAACAGTTTTCCTTAACCAATTATGTTCTTTAATGCAAGGCCGACAGACAAGTTTCTTACTTTCTCCCCCTTCCACTTTCCTCTTCCATTTTTGCGGTAAGGCTGCAATTATTTGGTTGTAATTTTGGGTAGAGCAGACATTTTCATATGTTTTTGTTAGCTGCATGTGCGACATAACTTCACCAGTCCTACCGATGATATCATTTACGAAGATTATACCTTTTTTAAACATTTTGTCAAAAAAAAGAGTTTTTTTGTCAATTAGTATATTTCAGTTTAACCACAATATTTGTTGCATTATTTGCTCTGTCGTTTCTGGAGGATTAAATTGAAATTGCAACCAACTTTCTATGGCTTGTTTTAGAAATAGTGATATTTGGGAGATAATTTCATTTTCAAATAACTGAATGTGAGTGGTTGTAATCTGAATAAAGGGAAAAAGGCCATTCTTGAACATTGGGTGAGACAATCTTACTAATTTGCTAGAGAACCAGTTCGGATTTAAGTATAACGTTTGTATGACTGAAACTTTTAGTGATAGGTCTAATGCTTTAATATTTAATAATTTCTGTCCTCCGAATTAATATTAATTATATAAATAGGCCCGTTTAATTTTGTCTGGCTTGCCGTTCCAAATAAAATGGAATATTTTTTTCTCATATAATTTAAAAAACTGTTCGCTAGGCGTAGGCAAGACCATAAGCAAATAGGTAAACTGGGATAATACTAAAGAGTTAATCAGGGTGATTTTTCCACAAATTGACAGGTACCTTTCCATGGTAGCAAGATCTTATCTATTTTTGATAACTTTCTATTATAATTTATTGAAGTGAGATCATTTATTTCCTTTGGGATATGTATTCCGAGTATATCCACATCACCATCAGACCATTTTATTGGTAAACTACATTGTAATGTAAAAAAATTATTTTTTAGTGATCCAATACGTAATATAGTACATTTGTCATAATTTGATTGTAATCTAGAGAGGTTAGAAAATGTATCTAGATCCTCTATGAGGCTGTGGAGGGATTCTAGTTGTGGATTTAAAAGAAAACAACATGTCATCAGCGTACAATGACACCTTTGTTTTTAAGCCCTGGATTTCTTATCCTCTGATATTATTGTTGGATCTGAATTTAATAGCTAACATCTCGATGGCCACAATAAATAGATATGCCGATAGTGGACAACCTTGTTTCACTCCTCTTGACAGTTTAAAACTTTCGGAGAAATAGCCATTATTTACTATTTTACACCTAGGGTTACTATACATGAATTTGACCAATTTTATAAGAGATTCTCCAAAATTGAAATGCTCCAGGCATTTATATATAAACCCCAGTCGTACTTTATCAAATGCCTTTTTGAAGTCTGCTATGAATAGCAGGCCTGGTTTCCCAGATTTTCCATAATGTTCTATTGTTTCCAATACTTGCCTTATATTATCTCCAATGTATCTTCCATGTAAAAAACCTTTCTGATTAGAATGAATAATGTCCGACAATACCTTTTTAATTCTAGGCGCTATACATTTTGCTAGAATTTTTGCATCACAACACTGAAGTGTAAGAGGACCTTCTTCTTGAGTGTCAGATAATCTACCATTTACATAGGAGTGGTTAAAACATGCTAATAACGGTCCTCTTAGTATATAAAAAAAGATTTGGTATACCTCGACTGGTATGCCATCCAACCCTGGAGTTGTCCCGGACGTAAAGTCTTTAATTGCATCCAGAAGTTCCTCCTCTGTAATTTCACCTTCACATGAGTCTTTCTGTATTGCTGTTAATTTTACATTATCAATTGGAAAAAAATCTCTACAATTAGCTTCAGTTAGAGGAGATGGTGGCGACTGAAACGAAAACGTATGCTTAAAGTACTTTGTTTCCTCCTTCAAAATATCATTTGGTGAATCATGGGTGACTCCGTCAATTGTAACCAGTTTCATTAAATTATTTTTGGTAGCATTCCTATGTTGAAGATAAAAAAATAATTTTGTGCAAATGTTCCCCATATTCCATCCAGTTTGCTTTATTTTTATAATATATTACACTTGATCTTTCTTGACTAATTTTCTCAATTTCTTTTTGTTTTTCCTCTAATTTATTCTGAGCCTCTATGCTACAGTTTTTATTGCCATCTATCTGTTCTGTTAGACTTTCTATTTCCTTTGTTAGTATAAACTCTTTTGACCTAAATTGCTTTTGTTTTCGAGATGAATACTGAATTGCATGGCCTCTAAAGGCACATTTAAAGGTGTCCCATACAATAAGGGGATTTGCTGTACCTATGTTATGTCGGAAAAAGTCAGTTATAAATTCCTTTGTCCTAGTTAAAAATAGATTATCATCCAAAAGGCTTTGATTAAATTTCCAATATCCTCGCCCATGTGGAAATTCAGTAAGAGTAATGTATATGCCAATTATATGATGGTCCGACCGCATTCTGTCCCCTATCAACACTTTTTAAACTTTTGGTGCCAACGAGAATGAGATAAGAAAGAAGTCAAGACAACTAGCTTGATTGAGTCTCCGCCATGTGGGTGATTGTTTGTGGTGTGATTTCCTTTACGGTCCATTTAGCTATTTAAAACAGTATTATAATCCCCCACCATAATAATATTGTCTTGAATTGCTTGCAGGGTTGATAATTTATTATATATATATTGTCAAAGAAGTGTGGATCATCATTATTTGGTCCATAAAGGTTAATGAGCCATATCTGTTTATGGTCCAATAACATATTTAAAATAATCCATCTACCTTGCGTATCTATTTGGACAATTTGCACATTCGGATCGAAATTACTATTAATTAATATTATCACCCCTTTTGAATTTCTTTGCCCATGGGAGAAGTATATTTCGCCCCCCCATTCCTTTTTTCAAGCAACTTAATCTCGAATTGTTGAATGAGTTTCCTGTAAACAATAGATATTCTATTCCTTCTCTTTGAGCCATGTAAATATTGTTCTTCTTTTGTTATTATCAGCTAAGCCATTACAATTATAACTGGCTATACTTATTTCACCATACAGCATAATGAGATACAAGTTTCAAGTCTATTTATAATTATATATGTTTGTAAATTTACCAATAAAAAATACCGTAATGATTGAGTGTCCATATAGCTGTACTGTGATATTTGCATTGCAACTAAGTAACCCTTCAATTGTTCTCCACTAATTCCCCCGCAAAAGCCCCTCCCCATCTGAAGTTGAGCCGTCATCCCAGTGATCGGCATCCCACCCACGTCTCTCCGGATCCCTAAGGCCCCGAGAGACCAGGACCCATCCATCGAAAACAGCACACAGTGCCACACACAAAACAGAAGCAAATTTACAGCCAAAAGCATTTCCATTGCTGTCACCTCTCTCTCTCTCTCTCTCTCTCTCTCTCTCTTATATATATATATATATATATATATATATATATATATATATATATATATATATATATAGTGGGGAGAACAAGTATTTGATACATTGCCGATTTTGCAGGTTTTCCTACTTACAAAGCATGTGGAGGTCTTTAATTTTTATCATAGGTACACTTAAACTGTGAGAGACGGAATCTAAAATAAAAATCCAGAAAATCACATTGTTTGATTTTTAAGTAATTAATTTGCATTTTATTGCATGACATAAGTATTTGATCACCTACCAACCAGTAAGAATTCCGGCTCTCACAGACCTGTTAGTTTTTCTTTAAGAAGCACTCCTGTTCTCCACTCATTACCTATATTAACTGCACCTGTTTGAACTCGTTACCTGTATAAAAGACACCTGTCCACACACTCAATCAAACAGACTCCAACCTCTCCACAATGGCCAAGACCAGAGAGCTGTGTAAGGACATCAGGGATAAAATTGTAGACCTGCACAAGGCTGGGATGGGCTACAGGACAATAGGCAAGCAGCTTGGTGAGAAGGCAACAACTGTTGGTGCAATTATTAGAAAATGGAAGAAGTTCAAGATGACGGTCAATCACCCTCGGTCTGGGGCTCCATGCAAGATCTCACCTCATGGGGCATTAATGATCATGAGGAAGGTGAGGGATCAGCCCAGAACTACACGGCAGGACCTGGTCAATGACCTGAAGAGAGCTGGGACCACAGTCTCAAAGAAAACCATTAGTAACACACTACGCCGTCATGGATTAAAATCCTGCAGCGCACGCAAGGTCCCCCTGCTCAAACCAGCGCATGTCCAGGCCCGTCTGAAGTTTGCCAATGACCATCTGGATGATCCAGAGGAGGAATGGGAGAAGGTCATGTGGTCTGATGAGACAAAAATAGAGCTTTTGGTCTAAACTCCACTCGCCGTGTTTGGAGGAAGAAGAAGGATGAGTACAACCCCAAGAACACCATCCCAACCGTGAAGCATGGAGGTGGAAACATAATTCTTTGGGGGATGCTTTTTCTGCAAAGGGGACAGGATGACTGCACCGTATTGAGGGGAGGATGGATGGGGCCATGTATTGCGAGATCTTGGCCAACAACCTCCTTCCCTCAGTAAGAGCATTGAAGATGGGTCATGGCTGGGTCTTCCAGCATGACAACGACCCGAAACACACAGCCAGGGCAACTAAGGAGTGGCTCCGTAAGAAGCATCTCAAGGTCCTGGAGTGGCCTAGCCAGTCTCCAGACCTGAACCCAATAGAAAATATTTGGAGGGAGCTGAATGTCCGTATTGCCCAGAGACAGCCCCGAAACCTGAAGGATCTGGAGAAGGTCTGCATGGAGGAGTGGGCCAAAATCCCTGCTGCAGTGTGTGCAAACCTGGTCAAGACCTACAGGAAACGTATGATCTCTGTAATTGCAAACAAAGGTTTCTGTACCAAATATTAAGTTCTGCTTTTCTGATGTATCAAATACTTATGTCATGCAATAAAATGCAAATTAATTACTTAAAAATCATACAATGTGATTTAGATTCCGTCTCTCACAGTTGAAGTGTACCTATGATAAAAATTACAGACCTCTACATGCTTTGTAAGTAGGAAAACCTGCAAAATCGGCAGTGTATCAAATACTTGTTCTCCCCACTGTATCTGGCACACCTGGCTCATGTGGTTTTGTATTCTACATCACTATGAACATTTGTAGATATTTTTGGTACTACAATTATATTTCATACAGGTGTGGTCAATGCAAAATTGTCCAATAAGACCCCATTGTGTTGTTTCGCAGCCATATTAGAAAAAGGCTTCTGTGGGGTTAATGATGGAATTCTGTGATGGTCCTGTATCTACAAATCTTTTTTAAAACCCTGTTTAAAACCCTAGCTGTGTGTGTGCAATTTGGTGCCTCTATCACCAATGTTACAATCTAAAACTATAGCTGCCCCATTACATGGAATTCTATGGCTAAGCGTCCAACATTCTAATGTCAATGGCACAATATGGGCCATTTTTTAACAATAGTTGTAGCTGATGCTTTCAAAGTTGGTTAAAAATTATATATAATTTGAAAGGTAATTTCAAGTAAAAAAATGTATCAGGGTTTCCGTTTTAAAGCCATTTATACAGGTAATTATTTTATGTACCCTAGAGGTCAAAGGTAAAAGTTATGTTGACTTGAACTTTCCGAAAATGTGTCTGATGGATAACTGTGAATCTAAGCTTTCCAATTATATATTAAAGGTCATAAGCGAGCAAAAATGAATGGGATGTAGGGATGAAAGAATGAGTGATAACACAGGAAGCTACCATTGCTGCACTGCTATCACACATTTTCCAACAATAGGGACATAGACCTTCAAGAAAATCACTATGAGACATCATCAGTCCAAGTGAGCCTGACGGCCTAAATTTGGGTGTCTGGCTCATGGACTAAGAGACAAGGTTTCAATCCCTGAGTTCTCCCTTTGCACTGTTTCTCCAACTTGACCAATTCACCCTCTCATTACTGTCTCAATAAAGTGCCCCAAAAAGGTTATTGAAAAAAAAAAACATCTATGTTTAGAGGGAGAGATGCACCTGAAAGACATTGCACAGACACTAAGACAACGTCACTAGTGCTAGGATCCTGCGCCCGCTTCTTGCGCCAGCGGGCCATGTGTTTTTTTCCCGGTCGACCGGGACAATCCCCAGGCTTGATGAGCCGTCACACAGTTAAAAATGGCACCCTTGGAGCAGGAAGACAGATGGGGCAGGGAGACAGAACGCCTGAGAAGACACAGAAGACACAGCCTGGTGCTGGAGCTGTAGTCGCTGTTCCTAGGTCCTATAGCAGGCAGACTAAGGGCGCCATGCTCCAACACACCACTGTGAGTGCGTTACCGTTAAACACCAATACTGACGAATAACGACTCTCTCTACCCCCTTCAAACCATGACAAAGGACTTTAGCGCCCAAGGGCACCCGGCGGTAAAATTAGAAAACCGATAGAGAAGTTACGACTCTATTTGTTTTATAGACACAGAGAGAATCCTACCGGGTCAATTATGGAGGTTGTAAAGCGCACTATAAAGATGCTATACTGTGCTTGGTGCTGAGAAATATTGCTGTGGTAAGATGTAAAAAGAGTGGAAATGTAAAAAAATCACATCTATTACAGGGTGGAAGTGCAACAGAATGCCCAATACATATTGTAAAGAAAAATATGTCTTGTGGGTACAGATTAACTTTCCATAGTCAATGCACACAGACAAATCCAAGGTCTGTGTGCTACTATTTAAGATTATGTGCCAAGGAGTTGAATATCTGTGAAAAATAAGTTCTACCGAAGGAGGGCACTGAGCCTGAGGTTATGGGAATCTTTCTCTAGAGGGTGTAAAATTTTATTTGCTCAATGTATAAGGCAATATGTATTTAAGATGGCTCCATACTGGATGGCCACTGTTTTGCTCCGACATTGCTATTTTGTTGTTAATTTTTACTTTATTTTCACGAAATGTATCCGCTATTATTTCTTACAACCGACAAGAACTCTTTAACATCAGATCGGCAGTTACTTAACCCAATTCTGGCTTCTACTTCGGCTCATCTGCCCTGGGCTTTCTCTGTAATTCCAACCCAATTTCCGGGCTACCCAAGAGAAAACGCCGGCGTTACAGAGGCAAAAGAGGGGGGATCCTAGTGAGATTAAGGCGAAGGGAAAACTGACCCCCACGGCTACACAACTCCATGGATTCTCCATTCCCCGGGCGGACAGGACTATGGAGTCAGGGAAATCGAGGGGGGGAGGGGTTTGCCTCTTAATCAACTCCAACTGGTGTGCTAATTCCAGAGTGGTGGAAGTGTCGACCCACTGTTCACCCGTCTTGGTCAAATGCCGACCCTTCTACTTCCCGAGGGAGTTTTCAGCTGTTATCGTGACTGCTGTATACATTCCACCTCAGGACAATAAAAATAACAAGCTGGTACTTAACGAACTGTACAAGGCTATAAACAAGCGGGAAAACCTACACATAGAGGCTGCCTTTCTGGTTGCCGGCGATTTGAATTCGGCGTCACTAAGATACGTGATAACCAACTTCCGTCAACACATCTCCAACGCCACTAGGGGCGATAAAGTCCTAGACCACTGCTATTCTACCCACAAGCAAGCATACAAGGCCCTCCCTCGTCCACAATTCGGTAAATCAGATCATGACTCCATACTCTTGCTTCCTGTTTACAAGCAGAAGCTGAAACAGGAAGTACCCGCGATTCGCTCCATTGAGAAATGGTCACCAGAATCAGAGGTTATGCTACAGGACTGCTTTGCTAACGCTGATTGGAATATGTTTTGAGACTCTGCCGATAACATTGACGGGCTAACCACCTCCGTCACCAGCTTCATTAGAAAATGCATCGGCGACGTTGTACCCATGGTGAGGGTTCGCAGCTTCCCCAATCAAAATCCCTGGATCAACACCAAGGTTGGCGCTAAACCAAAGAACAGGGCTACCGCACACAGAGCTATCGTAGACAAACCTGACGCTACGGACAAAGACAGAAATAAATACAAGAAGGCACGCTATGACCTTCGTAGAGTCATCAAACGAGCAAAAGGACAATATACAGTACCAGTCAAAAGTTTGGACACTTATTCAAGGGTTTTTCTTTATTTTTACTATTTTTTACATTGTAGAATAATAGTGAAGACATCAAAACTATGAAATAACACATATGGAATCATGTAGTAACCAAAAAAGTGTAAAACAATAATTTTATATTTGAGATCCTTCAAATTCCCACCCTTTGCCTTGATGACAGCTTTGCACACTCTTGGCATTCTCTCAACCAGCTTCACCTGTAATGCTTTTCCAACAGTCTTGAAGGAGTTCCCACATATGCTGAGCACTTGTTGGCTGCTTTTCCTTCACTCTGCGGTCCGACTCATCCCAAACCATCTCAATTGGGTTGAGGTCGGGGGATTGCGAAGGCCAGGTCATCTGATGCAGCACTCCATCACTCTCCTTCTTGGTAAAATAGCCCTTACACAGCCTGAAGGTGTGTTTTATTTTTGTTGTTTTTGTTTTGTTTTTTAGAGGCTAGATCAGCTTTAATATTGCAGATAGATTGTAACTTCCATCAATGTAATTGTCTGCATCACTTCCAATCCCCCATATGTTGTTTTTTTCTCGCAAATAATATATATATATATATATATATATACACACATATACACATACATACATGCATACATACATACATTTCCTTTTTAAAAATATATTTCCCTTTATTACATTCCAACCCCACCACCCCTTCCCTAATTGGAGTAAACTAGTGAACAACAATGCTTAGGCCTCTACTTCCAGCTTATACATACTATACACATTTTATGGACACAGTCAATTTTAAAATAATTATATTTTGTTTGTTTTTACTCCTGAACTTCCTCTACCCTCAACCTCTCCGATCATTTTCATGATGTCCATCCTGTTTGCTTCTATATGCCATATCTTTCTAACTCTGCTCTTTCACAAAAGCTCTCAACCTATAACCTATATACTTATTATGGACACAGTATGCTTACATTATTAGTTATCTTGTTGTTATTAGTTGTTGTTAGTTGTTATTAGTCCCATCCTTCAACTCCATTCAACATCACCCATCTATCTCTTAACACTATCCATATTGGATTTCTATTTGACATATATTTTTCAACTGTACTGTGATGTTTTACAAAAGTTCTGAACCTTTCTATTCTCATTGTTTCTACAGATTGTAAATTGAAAATAAACATTTTTTCTAAAAGTATTATTATTTTATTGATCGATTGACTATGACTTTCCAGATCACCCAGTAATGCTATCTGCAGGGTTAGCTCCAGGTAAATATTGCAATCCTTTAGCCATTCCTGGACCTGTGTCCAAAAACAATCTACAAATGGACAGTACCAAAACAAATGATCTAATGATTCTGTCTCTTCGCAGCAAAATCTGCAGAGCTGGGACGATTGTATCCCCCATATAAATAACATTCTATTGGTAGCAAGAATTTTGTCCTTAAATGAAACTGGACTGATCCAAAACTATCTCAGTTGTGTTGAGGTTGTGAGATTGTGGAGGCCAGGTCATCTGATGCAGCACTCTATCACCTTCTTGGTCAAATAGCCCTTACACAGCCTGGAGGTGTGTTGGGTCATTGTCCTGTTGAAAAACAAATGATAGTCCCACTAAGCCCAAACCAGATGGAATGGCGTATCGCAGCAGAATGCTGTGGTAGCCATGCTGGTTAAGTGTGCCTTGAATTCTAAATAAATCACAGACAGTGTCACCAGCAAAGCACCTCCACACCATAACACCTCCTCCTCCATACTTTATGGTGGGAAATACACATGCGGAGATCATCCATTCACACAAAGACACGGCGGTTGGAACCAAAAATCTCAAATTTGGACTCTAGACCAAAGGACACATTTCCACCGTTCTTAATGTCCATTGCTTGTGTTTCTTGGCCCAAGCAAGTCTCTTCTTATTATTGGTGTCCTTTAGTAGTGGTTTCTTTGCAGCAATTCGACCATGAAGGCCTGATTCACGCAGTCTCCTCTGAACAGTTGATGTTGAGATGTGTGTTTTACTTGAACTCTGTTAAACATTTATTTGGGCTGCAATTTCTGAGGCTGGTAACTCTAAAGAACTTATCCTCTGCAGCAGAGGTAACTCTGGGTCTTCCATTCCTGTGGCGGTCCTCATGAGAGCCAGTTTAATCAAAGTACTTCATGGTTTCTGCGACTGCACTTGAAATGTTCCGTAATGTAATGATGGACTGTTGTTTCTCTTTGGTTATTTGAGCTGTTCTTGCCATAATAGGGCTATCTTCTATATACCCCCTCTACCTTGTCACAACACAACTGATTGGCTCAAACACATTAATAAGGAAAGTAATTCCACAAATTAACTTTTAAGAAGGCACACCTGTTAATTGAAATGAATTTCAGGTGACTACCTCATGAAGCTGGTTGAGAAAATGCCAAGAGTGTGCAAAGCTGTCATCAAGGCAAAGGGTGGCTATTTGAAGAATCTCCAATATAAAATATATTTTGATTTGTTTAACACTTTTTGGGTTACTACATAATTCCCTATGTGTTATTTCATAGTTTTGATGTCTTCACTATTATTCTACAATGTAAAAAATAGTAAAACTAAAGAAAAACCCTTGAATGAGTAGGTGTGTCCAATCTTTTGACTGGTACTGTAGGAATAAGGTGAAATCACATTACACAGACTCCGACTCCCGCCGCGTCTGGCAGGGGCTACAGTGCATTACAGATTACAAAAGAAGACCCAACTGTGATCTGCCCATCGATGTTCACTTTGACAACTACAACATCGAGCCGGGTGTGAGGGCCGTCACTGACCCAGAGGATTCGGTGATTTCGCTCTCCGAGTTCGTTTTGAGAAGGTTCTTTAATCAGGTCTACACCTGCAAGGCCGCGGGCCCCGACGGTATTCCAGGGCGCGTTCTCAGAACATTTTATTTACGGTCATTTTTAACCTCTCCTTGTACCAGTCTGTAATGCCAACATGTTTTAAGATGACCACAATCATTCCTGTTACTAAGAACTCTAAGGCTTCATGCCACAATGATTACTGCCCTGTAGCACTCAGTGCTTTGAGAGGCTGGTTATGGCACACATTAACTCTTCCATCCCAGCCACCCTAGACCCACTCCAATACCGCCCCAACAGATCCATAGACAACGTAATCTGATTGCACTCCACACTGCCCTCACCCACCTAGATAAAGGAATACATATGTGAGAATGCTTTATTGACTACAACATTGTCCCCTAAAAGCTCGTCACCAGGTTTAAGGCTCAGGGTCTGAAGACTGGATCCTGGACTTCCTGACGGGCCGACCCCTGGTGGTGAGAGTAGGCAACATCACCTCCGCCACGCTGACCCTTAGAACAGGGGCCCCACAGGGGTGTGTGCCTTGTCCCCTCCTGTACTCCCTGTTCACCCACAACTGTGTGGCCACCGGCATTGATGAGTCAGCCTACAGGGAGGAGGTCAGTGACCTGGCAGTGTGGTGTCGGAACAACAACCTCTCCCTCAATGTCAGCTAGACCAAGGAGCTGATCGTGGACTACAGGAAACGGGGGGGTGAGCACGCCCCCATCCACATCGACGGGGTGGCAGTGGAGCAGGTAGACAGCTTAAAGTTCCCTGGTGTCCAAATTCTAAAGACTTAAAATGGTCCAAACACACAAGCACAGTCGTGAAGAAGGTGCGACAGTGCCTCTTCCACCTCAGGAGGTTGAAAAAGCTTGGCATGGGCTCTCAAATCCTGAAAAGGTTCTACAGCTGTACCATTGAGAGCATCTTGACTGGCTGCATCACTGCTTGGTATGGCAATAGCACCGCCCTCGATCGCATGGCGCTACAGATGGTTGTGCGGACAGCCCAGTACATCACTGGGGCCGAGCTCCCCGCCATCCAGGACCTCTGTATCAGGCGGTGTGAAAAGGCCCAGAAAATCGTCAAAGACTCCAACCACCCAAGCCATAGACTATTTTCTCTGCTGCCACATGGTAAGAGGCACCGGTGCATCAAGTCTGACACCAACAGGCTCTTGAACAGCTTCTATCCCCCAAGCAATACAACTGATAAATAGCTAACAAAATAGCTACATGGACTATCTGAGTTTACCTTGTATCTTTATTGACCTTTTATTTCAATCTTTGCATTGTCTCTATGTGCACTCACAGGGCCCTACACACACACACACAGTCACTCCAACACACATGAGTGAGCAAATTATGGAGTGAGTGTTTGTGTGTGTGTTGGAGTGACATACATTTAAACTGACTCTACACACACGCACACCCACTCACATACAAGCTGCTGTTACTCTGTCTATCTTATATCCTGTTGCATAGTCCACTTACCCATATACAGTGGGGAAAAAAAGTATTTAGTCAGCCACCAATTGTGCAAGTTCTCCCACTTAAAAAGATGAGAGAGGCCTGTAATTTTCATCATAGGTACACGTCAACTATGACAGACAAATTGAGAAAAGAAAATCCAGAAAATCACATTGTAGGATTTTTAATGAATTTATTTGCAAATTATGGTGGAAAATAAGTATTTGGTGACCTACAAACAAGCAAGATTTCTGGCTCTCACAGACCTGTAACTTCTTCTTTAAGAGGCTCCTCTGTCCTCCACTCGTTACCTGTATTAATGGCACCTGTTTGAACTTGTTATCAGTATAAAAATCACCTGTCCACAACCTCAAACAGTCACACTCCAAACTCCACTATGGCCAAGACCAAAGAGCTGTCAAAGGACACCAGAAACAAAATTTTAGACCTGCACCAGGCTGGGAAGACTGAATCTGCAATAGGTAAGCAGCTTGGTTTGAAGAAATCAACTGTGGGAGCAATTATTAGGAAATGGAAGACATACAAGACCACTGATAATCTCCTTCGATCTGGGGCTCCACGCAAGATCTCACCCCGTGGGGTCAAAATGATCACAAGAACGGTGAGCAAAAATCCCAGAACCACACGGGGGGACCTAGTGAATGACCTGCAGAGAGCTGGGACCAAAGTAACAAAGACTACCATCAGTAACACACTACGCCGCCAGGGACTCAAATCCTGCAGTGCCAGACGTGTCCCCCTGCTTAAGCCAGTACATGTCCAGGCCCGTCTGAAGTTTGCTAGAGTGCATTTGGATGATCCAGAAGAGGATTGGGAGAATGTCATATGGTCAGATGAAACCAAAATAGAACTTTTGGTAAAAACTCAACTCGTCGTGTTTGGAGGACAAAGAATGCTGAGTTGCATCCAAAGAACACCATACCTACTGTGAAGCATGGGTGTGGAAACATCATGCTTTGGGGCTGTTTTTCTGCAAAGGGACCAGGACGACTGATCCGTGTAAAGGAAAGAATGAATGGGGCCATGTATCGTGAGATTTTGAGTGAAAACCTCCTTCCATCAGCAAGGGCATTGAAGATGAAACGTGGCTGTGTCTTTCAGCATGACAATGATCCCAAACACACCGCCCGGGCAACGAAGGAGTGGCTTCGGAAGAAGCATTTCAAGGTCCTGGAGTGGCCTAGCCAGTCTCCAGATCTCAACCCCATAGAAAATCTTTGGAGGGAGTTGATAGTCCGTGTTGCCCAGCGACAGCCCCAAAACATCACTGCTCTAGAGGAGATCTGCATGGAGGAATGGGCCAAAATACCAGCAACAGTGTGTGGAAATAATAATAATATGCCATTTAGCAGACGCTTTTATCCAAAGCGACTTACAGTCATGCGTGCATACATTTTTTTTTTTGTGTATGGGTGGTCCCGGGGCTCGAACCCACTACCTTGGCATTACAAGCGCCGTGCTCTACCAGCTGAGCTACAGAGGACCAGTTTGACCTGTGTCAGAGGAAACGTTTGACCTGTGTCATTGCCAACAAAGGGTATATAACAAAGTATTGAGAAACTTTTGTTATTGACCAAATACTTATTTTCCACCATAATTTGCAAATAAATTCATTAAAAATCCTACAATGTGATTTTCTGGAGAAAAAAAATCTCATTTTGTCTGTCATAGTTGACGTGTACCTATGAGGAAAATTACAGGCCTCTCTCATCTTTTTAAGTGGGAGAACTTGCACAATTGGTGGCTGACTAAATACTTTTTCCCCCCACTGTATCTACCTCCATCACTCCAGTATCTCTGCACATGTAAAAATGGTATTTGTCTGACTTTTTTTACATTTTTGGCGCTGAATTATGACTTTACATGGCCACATGGCACTCTTGTTCACTGCGTCACACAAACAGCCATAAATTAAGATGGTGTGCTCACACTTTGGGGTGAATTTACTGTCTCATGATTAAGAGGGCAGGCACAGTAAGTAGAAGGGGAAAAGACAACCAAACATTGCCACCTTTTTGAGTTATGAGTGACTGCTCGAGCCCTGGCCACCTGCCTTTCAGAATACCAAGACACAGAACAGGAGTGTGGGTGTATTGTTTATGTGAATTTATATTTTAATTTCAATTTTAATTGACAACTATGTCCCCTCTTCTTTACTGTGTAGCGCTGATTGTCATTATTTTAACCATTGCCATGGGCTGACATCTGTGTGTACAGTGAGGTGGTATGGAGGAAGATCTTACAAGGGACAGTCACACAGCCATCGCTGAAGGAGATGTCATCTATGGCCAGGGTCTCAGAGGGGTTACTTTCACCGTCTTAGGACTGTATTCATCTGACCAAAACGTTATCTCTCTCTTCCCGTCTCTGTCATGGCTAATGCCTCAGCTGTTCTGGACAAAGTCCACAGGCCACATTTTCCACAGTGGAGTTTTACAACTAATCTGATTAGGACTGATTTATGACTGTATGAATCAGTAGCTTGTGACATACCCTGACCAGCATATGCTATGACTCAACATTTCATAATTCTGTCAACAAGAAACTGATGCATATTGCATATAACCCTCATTTTGATGGACAGATCATTGGACAGATTCCATTCCAAGTCACGGCATCAATATAAATCAAAGCTCCCATCTCATCAAACTGAATCCTCTGACATGTATGATCGGAAAATTAATTTGTTTGTGTCTCAAAGTGAAATTGAATGTCAGCATACATGCAGAGTTGACCTCTATTGCATGAATCAGCCATTTTGTGGGATGTGGAGCATAGGCCCAGTAGCAGAGGGGTGGGACAGAGACAGAGAGAGGGGTGAGAGGAGGGGTGAGACAGGGTGGTGAGACCCGGCCTGTGTCTGTAGAACAGGTTTCAGCTGAGTAGAGATGGATAGAGTAGAGTGCAGTTTGGTCAGATCCCTCTAAGAGGCTCATCCTGCCCATTAAGTATCTCTGCTATGCTACACGCTAAATTTGACAGCTTTATATACCTCATTGGTCAATAATGACCATACATGCCAAAAACCACAAACAGATGATAGTTAGCTGTTGATCTGTGATGTCTGCAATACCTTGGATGGCTGCATGTATAACCTACCAAACTGTAACGTCATTAAGCGTATGGTTTGGGATTGTGAATGCCAGGTGAATACTGCAGGTTAGGCAGGTAGATACTGCAGGTTGATATTGACCTGGAATTGGTGAACACTGGTGAAAGATATCACTGTCCGTAGCCATGTGTGTATCTGTGGTTGTTCTACACCAGGTGGCTCCACCCTGGGTATTTTTCGAGTCAGGACCTGTAAAGACCCACTCACTGCCCCGACATGGAAATAGAAGGTCACCTATAGAGGGGAGGAGGCATGGCATAAGAGCGTCTGCTAAATGATGTAAATGTAAATGGCATGTCAGTGATATAGAGTGAAAGCTAGTTTGTCCAATTAATGGCAGGATTGACCGGGTGTTATGACCAGAGTATTCAATCAAAGGTGTGTTTTACCCAGCACGTCTTTGAGGGTAGGAACACAGGACTCCTCAAGTAAGACTGGGCTGTCTCTTCTCTCACAGGCAACAGAGACAGGTAATGAGCTGGAGGTGGGAGAGAGGGAGATGGAGAGAGAAAGTGTCACGACTTCCTCCGAAGCTGCCTCTCCTCCTTGTTCGGGCAGGCTTCGGCGTTCGTCGTCACCGGCCTTCTAGCCACTGCCGCTCCATATCTCATCATTCCATTTGTCTTGTCTTGTCAATTACACACACCTGGTTCATATCCCCTCCTTAGTTCATGTATAAGTGTTCCCTCTGCCCCCCTTGTCCTTGTGGGTGATTGTTATTTGTGAGTTGAGTGTAGCTCAGTTGAGCTACGCGTACCTTGTATTTCCGGGGATATTGTTTCCCTGTGCGCCTGTATTTTGTTGACGCTATCCAGCGTAACTGTGTCCTACGGATTAAACTCTGTATTCTGTGATTTACCCTCCTGCGCCTGACTCCTTCAAATCACACTCTCACAGAAAGACAGAAAAAGATAGTAAAAAAACTAGACAGAATCTTATCAAATGTCCAATGTTCTTAAGCGCTTGTGTATTTTGACTAGGCAAATATGTGCATCATGTTCAAGGATGGCCCATATCATTTACCAAAGTAGGTTTTTAAATTCTGATTGGTTGTTGGCGTGGTCTTGGTCGGGTCCAGTGGTGTTCCTGATCCATCCTGAGTGTGTTTCAGCGTTGGGTAACAGGTCACAGAACCCCTGCTCAAAGCCACACCTAGTGTACCCAGAAACTGTGAGGTTGCGTCCCAAATGGCACCCTATTCCCTGTCTAGTGCACTAGATATTACTAGATAGCCCATAGGGCTCTGGTCAAAAATAGTGCACTATAATTGGGGCTCAGCCTGAATGTGTATTTCACACTAGGATGTAGTTTAAGAGCCCTCTGAGGTTCATTAAATAGGGTTCCACTGTAGCTTGTAGACATCATAAAGTATACTATGGTCTAACTACTATATACTATTTATACTGTAGTGTTTTTGCTGACTTTACTGTAGTATTCACTATAGTATACTGTAGTATTTACAGTTAACTACAGTATAAATACTGTAGCAAAAGAAAACTGTAGTATATACTATAGTAATTAATGTAGTGTTTTTACGGATTGTAGTATACTGAAGTATTTACTGTAGTGTTTTTGCGGACTGTACTATAATGTAGTATTTACTATAGTGTTTTTATGGACTGTAGTATATGGTAGCATTTACTGTAGTGTTTTGCAGACGTTTCTGTAGTACTTAGTATAGTGTTTTATTATCTTTGACATAGAAGTGGAGGAAACCTACTGGAGAAATGTTCCATAACCTGTAGGTAGGTTAGACTGGTGTCTCAGTGCTTCAGCGCTTTTCTATAACCTGTAGGAAACACAATATGGTCTTATTGGTATGTAGGATGTAGGGTGGCACAAATTGCGATATGGGGAAGGTGAATGGGCAGGGGATATGCAAATTAAATACTGTAGTATTTACTATTGTTAAAAAATTAGTGTTTTTGCGGACTCTAGTGTTGTGCGGACATTACTGTAGTATTTACTATAGGATTTTTCAGTATACTACAACATTCTATGGTAAGTACTAAACATGATCGAGGGATACTACAGTGTGTAGTACAGTATTCTACAGTATACTACAGTTTACTATACAATTCTATAGTACGTACTGTAGTATTCTATCGTAAACTGTAGTATTTTTTCATTTGGGTATGCCCAGCCTGGGACTATAAACCTTTGGTGTTAATATAATGTAATATTTGGAGGTAACATACTCGCTCTTAACGGTAGGGTCAGTGAGGAGAAAACCTTGTGAATAAAATTAATGGGGAGGTGGTTTTATGAGGGGGCTAGGTTAAGTGAGTTGGCTGGACAGAGCCAAATTATCTCCAGAGACCTATTGGAATGGAGAGTGGGAGCTGTGGAGACCTACAGGTGTAGGATCTTAATTTGACCAGTCTTGTTTCAGCAGTAAAATAAGGACGCTGCACCAAGTCTGATATTTTGAAGTAGAAATTACAAACTTTAGATTACTTTTAAGCCTTGAATACACTACAAGTTTGCCTTTTTTATTGGTAGCGTTGGTTCGCCCACAAACAGCCTAATAGGCTATAGGTTTATGTAAATCACTAAGTTTATGAAAGTTCTCAGCAACAACAGAGCGGTCAAATTAAAATCCTACACCCTCCCCCCCAAAAGAAAAGTCAGAATAACAATTTAATAAAAAAGGTACTTGTCTTTTCCTACTAGCAGTGACTTTGCTGATAAATACTTTGTTGAGGGAAATGTACTTGACACTATTGTGTTGTGTTGTTGTCTCACCTAGCTATCTTAAGATGACTGCACTAATTGTAAGTCGATCTGGATAAGAGCGTCTGCTAAATGACTAAAATGTCAAATGTAAAAACATCTGTAGGATGTGTCCCAAATTACACCCTGTTCCCTATTTAGTGCACTACTTTTGACCAGGGCCACAGGGAGGGCTCTGGTCAAAAGTAGTGCACTATATTGGGAATAGGTTGCCATTTGGGACACAGACCGAATACCGTTAATATTGATCTGTCTTTATTTACTAGGGCTACTATATTTTCAGTAATCATGTGGTTCAGGAGACTAGGTGTGAGAACATGTTATTTGGTAAACATTCTGTGCATTTCCAATGGTGCAAAGAATCAGAAATCTTCTCATTTGAATACACAACATGATATCTCTCCAACATGTCATGTGACCATTACATTTCTTGCGCTCAATGAACATGAACCTATGTATAGGTCTATCATGAAATAAGGGCTATGTGTTAAATACTCTAAGAAATTTAATTGCTCCGAGATATACGTCATATGTAGCCTAGTTTTATAGGAAATTGGAAAGTGTGGAAAACCATCATGGTTTTCATTTCAAAGGGGACACACACTCAACATAAAAACCCTCACCCATAAACTCTCCAGCTCAGAGTTAAAATGTTTTTGACAGAGAGCCATGTTCTCTTCTGCAGTGCTCAATTTAGATGTAAAATCAGGCACACCGAACATGCTTAGTTTCAGTTTGAAGTGTGTTTGGTAGCTAGGACAGTAATGACAGTGCTATGCACTTAGAGTATCTCTTATCTATGTACACTCAAAGGTGGAGGCTACTTGAGCGGATACTGCACATTATTCACGCATACAACAACTCTAAATGACTGAAGCTAAAATCTAACTTTAATCTATTCACACTATTCCAAATTCACATAGCGACATCCCATCATAGGTCAATAATCAAGACAGATTATTCTTTATCTTTAATAAATCAATAGTATTCTGTAATCAACAATAAAGGACAAACGATTAAGAACCTTAAGGAAAAAACACATGATTTCACATGTGGAAAATCACATGATTTCACATGTGAAGTTTCCACATTTTGCACATGTGAAATTGTATTTGACATGTGAATTTCACGTGAAATCATGTGGTTTTGGAACACTTCTCATGTGATGATATTTTAAATGAAGTTTCACAGGTGATGCCCTGCAAACCAAAATTAGTCGTTAGGATGTCTCCGGAACGTCACGAAAACAGTCTGTGTTTTCAACGTATTCCTCACCACAACCGCTTGATTGACAGCATTCTGATCATCCTTCTACGCCACCATGTCTGTGTCAATAACTGATTACACTTGGATTCCTACAGCTTGGACTTCAAAGTAAGTCTCAGCTTTGTTAAAAGTACACTCAAGAAGAACTACTACATTTGTCATAGTGATTCAGGAGTAACATTAAAACAGAATATTATTACGGCCTCCCGAGTCAGTGCAGCGGTCTAAGGTACTGCATCGCAGTGCTTGAGGCGTCACTACAGACCCGGGTTTGATCCCAGGCTGTGTCACAACCAGCTGTGACCGGGAGTCCTATAGGGGCGGCGCACAATTGGCCCAGCGTCGTTAGGGGAGGGTTTGGCCGAGGGGGTTTATTTGGTTGATCACGCTCTAGCGACTCCTTGTGGCGGGCCGGGTGACTGCAAGCTGACTCGGTCATCAGTTGAACGGTGTTTCCTCTGACACGTTGGTGCAGCTGGCTTCCCGGGTTAAGCGGGCGGGTGTTAAGAATTGCTACTTACAAAGATGAGGAACTAGAGCAAGAGAGGGAGTGTGGGGATGTAATGTCAACAACTAAAGAATCATTGTAGAATCTGAAAATACATGTATCCTGAAAGCATGACGGTGTACTTAATACATGCACATGCTAAAAGAAAGGAACGAGGTGGGTAGACAACTAAGTGTGTCATTGTAGCAAAGTATATACTGTATAAACTAAAAATCAGCTCTCTTAAAAGTTTGTTCATTTTTGTTCTATTATCTATACAATAGGCCAAAATTGATTTTGGCCCAATAGGCCTGGCATATTCCCACGTTCAAGGAGCTTTCCGTTTTGATTGGGTTATTTTGCCTAAAAACTTTTAGGCCTATATAGAAAAATAAAAGAACAACCCTGCATCTCTGCCCAGCCTGGCAAGAGTGGCTAAAAGTGTATTTAGCATCCCCAGTGGCTCTGCAGGTGTGGAGAGGATATTATCTGCTGCTAGCCTGCTCTCCGGGCACCATTATATGAGTCTGAAGCCACAGACTGGCCAAAGTCGTGTTTCTAAAAATGAATTCAAAGGCACTAAAAAGTCATTTTGTGTATTTAAGTATATGTAAGTCACAGCCTATATGTGCAATTTATAGAATATAATGATTTAATACAACAAAATGGTGTTTAAATGCTGAGCCCTGTATGTCCCTACCAGCCTGTTGTGTGGTACTCGCAAATGCTTCACAATGTATTTCTTTGTAGGCTATAGCCTTGAAATAATTAAAATAATATAGCCTAAATAATTTATTGGTGTTCCTTCTTAGGCTCCCTGTCTGGCTCCTGACCTATTTAGAGTGTTTATATGCTGTTTTAATATGACATGTAGCCTTTTTGAAATGATGTGAGCTTCTTACGTTCACGTTTTCATGTTTATTGAAATACTTTTCATTCAAATCCATATGGTTTGGTGTCAATACTTCAAAACCAAATGGTAGGTCCATGTGGTCACAAAAATAGATGGGTGTTGGTTAAATTGTGATTTTAATGGAGCGGCAGTTATTTTTTTCTGTGAGCGTGGAGTGGTTTTTAGCGGCGCAGTTGGAAAGGATATGGAGCACCGGAGCGGTGCGTAAGCACCATGAGCAATGAGCGGGATCTCCAACCTCTCAACTCCTGTCACATCTCCTCCCGTTGCTCCCCTCCGGCACTCTGATTTGCCGGTCTACTGAGGCAACGGTCTGAGCGCACCACCTCGGCAACACAGGAATGGAAACACAACGCACCCTAATCACCTCCAGGAGTGAAGACAGACGCCGTCAGGTCATGGCCAGTCCCCACCACCATCAAGGGCCTACAGAGATTCCTGGGCATCGCAAATTTCTACCGGCAGTTCATCAGGTCCTTCAGCTCCATAGCCGCCCCACTCACCTCTCTCCTTAAGGGTGGGCCTCAGAAGCTGGCCTGGAACCATGAGGCTGACGTTGCCTTCAAGAGGCTGATGGAGAGGTTCACCACAGCGCCCATCCTAAAACACCCAGATCCATCTCGTCCTTTCATCCTGGAGGTGGACGCATCGGAGGAGGGCATGGGTGCGGTCCTCTCCCAGCGGCACGGTAAGCCAGAGAAAATGTATCCCTGTGCCTTTTTCTCTAAAAAGCTTACCCCCGCAGAGAGGAGCTATGGAGTTGGAGACAGGGAGCTGTTGGCGGTGGTCCTCGCTCTGGAGGAATGGAGACACTGGCTGGAGGGCGCAGTCCATCCATTCTGGATTCTTACTGACCACCGGAATTTGGAGCACATACAGGCTGGAAAACGGATGAACTCTCGTCAAGCCAGGTGGGCCCAATTTCTTACTCGCTTTCAATTCATTCTGTCCTACCGCCCAGGATCCCAGAATGTGAAAGCCGACGCACTCTCCAGGATGCACCATACAAGAGAAAGGAAGGATCTGGGGGGGTCCTATCCTAACCTCGTCCCTCATCGTTGCACCTGTCGTTTGGGATGTGGACGAAGTCATCCACCTGGTAGCTTAGGAGGACCCAGCGCCAGCCAACGCCCCTCCGGGGTGCGTGTATATACCCACCAGTGTCCGTGACCGCCTGCTGATCTGGGTCACACCACCCTTACGGCAGGGCACTATGGTATTATGCGCACCCTGCATTCTCTAGCCCAAAAATACTGGTGGCCCACCTTGGCTTCTGATGTCTCCCGCTATGTCAACTCCTGTTCCGTATGTGCCCAAATGAAGACACCGCGGAACGCCCCGGCAGGCAAACTAGTTCCTCTCCCAGTGCCTCAGCAACCTTGGTCACACCTGTCCATAGACTTTGTCACCGACCTTCCACGTTCTGACGGCTTTACCACAGTCATGGTGATCGTAGATCGGTTCTCCAAATCATGCCGTTTTTTGCCACTAACTGGTCTTCCTTCTGCTCTCCAGGTCGCTGAGGTCGCTGAGGTTCTGTTCCAACAGGTCTTCCGGCATTATGGACTTCCGGAGGACATCGTCTCGGACCGTGGCCCCCAATTCACCTCCAGAGTGTGGAAGGCTTTCCTGGAGAAGATCGGGGCCACGGCCAGCCTCACTTCAGGGTATAGGCCTCAGTCAAATGGGCAGGTGGAGTGCATGAACCAGGAGCTGGGGAGGTTTCTTTGTTGCCACTGTCAGGACCGGCAGGGTGAGTGAGTGAGGTTTCTTCTCTGGGCAGAATATGCCCAGAACTCCCTCGTTCACTCCTCCACGGGTTTCACTTCCTTCCAGTGCGTCCTGGGGTACCAGCCGGCCCTGGCCCCTTGGACACCCACTGTCAGGTCTCCTCCCGTTGCTCCCCTCCGGCGCTCTGATTCGCCGGTCCACTGAGCCACCGGTCTGAGCACACCACCTCGGCAACACCGGAATGGAAACCCAACGCACCCTAATCACCTCCAGCGCACCTGCACCTCATCATCTCATCACCACCCCTATTTAGTCCTGGACTGTTCTGTATTGTGTTGTGTTTGATTGTTAAGCGTTGTGTCGTTTACGCTCTTTCTCATTATTAACCTTGACCTTGTTAATTCCTGCGTCTGCGTCCTGCCTCCTCGTATATCAGTACTCGTCACAACTCCCACCAACATTGGACAACTACAGAAAACCTTCAAATTGCTGAAATAAGTAAAGGAAATCAATGATGAGAGAATAGTCAGATTAATTGATAACTTAAATAGCAGTGCAGATGGCACTCTTTTGCTAAGTGCAGAGATGTATTATAGGTAATGAATGTGGAGGGGACTTCTGAGAATACTACTAACTTTGTGTTGCAGCAGAACGATCAGTGTACCCCAAATCCAGAGGTTGTGAGTTCAAGTCCTAGGTGGAGTCATATTGAAAAGTCAGTACTAAGCGAGAAAATCATATTAAATCATATTGTCATTCATTAAAGATTTGTACACTATTTTAGCTGAACAGCGTACCACTTACCTTTAAACGTCCATACCATTTCATTACTTCCCTTACAAAAAAACACATTTTACGTGTGAAATAGCTGTTTTCATATGTTGAGCTGAAATGTTCACATGTGAAAAGAAAAGAGACATGTGAGGTCAGTTGTTCACATGTGAAACCATTTCTTCACATGTATTCAATTTAGAGTTCACATGTTAACACCACCTTTTCACATGTGAGGAGAATAACATATGTTTTATTCTCCTCACGTGTGAAAAACCTAACTCTCACATGTGGAATTGGATTTTCACATGGGAAAGACTTTCGCATGCAAAAAATGTGTTTGCACTTTTACGTAAAAAAAAACCGTTCACATATGAAAATCTAACTCTCACGTTGCATTTTCACGTGAAAAACATTATTTCAAATTTTGTCGCATGGTGTTCATGGTATGACATGTAAAAATGTTGCATCCCCACGTGAAATTCATGTGGTTTTTCCGCAAGGGGAATACACTGGCTATGTACTCACAGTCTCTCTTGTCGCTGCCATCCCTACAGTCATCTTCGAAGTCACACACCCAGACTTTACATGTAAAGTCTCCTGGCCACACACAGAGACAGCAGAGAAAAGCCCAGCAGGCACAGAGTCCTCCGCAGTACAGTTATCAGGTATGGTATTCCGATACTCAGGCTAGTCCACGACAAAGGAAAGAGTAATCACGACAAAGGTAGTGCCTCACGAATCACAGTTTACTTAGATTGACAGTGAATGTGTGTTCTAGATGTTGTTCCTGGATGGTTTAATGACTGTTACTCAATGGCCTAGTGTGTGTGTGTGTGTGTGTGTGTGTGTGTGTGTGTGTGTGTGTGTGTGTGTACCTGAGTCTGGGGAATAAAAATGTTTTGTCCCTGAGGTTGTAACATAAGTATTACATAATGTAAGTAATCAACATATTCCTCTCAACATATTCAACAGCATGTTTAACAAGCTCCAGTCATTTGCATAGGATGTATTTGTATTCATTGCACTGTCAATGCAATTGAAGACTGATGGCGCCTTGCACATAATTAAGAGAGTACACTTTACATTGTGGGGTCCAGATAAGGAAATTGACCACAAACCAATTATAAGTCACAGGGCTTTGTAGCACAACACAGGATAGCGATGAACTCTGCATGGAAATATGAACTACAAACAATAGGACTATTAGTTCTGCCAGACAGGCCCACTCGCACTTTACAAATGTATGTTCAAACATAATTTCATTTCACATGAATCAATAACTAAAGGATATCATTCAGACGTACGTGGCAGGCCGCTACAAGAGGGGACAAGAGGGATGATCAACAGCTCGATGGAATTAAGACCAGGGAGAAATGGAACAAGGCAAAGATAGCATCCCAAAATGGCACCCTATTCCCTATTTAGTGAACTACTTTTGACTAGAGCTCTGTGCAAAAGTAATGCACTATATTGGGAATAGGGTGGTATTTGGGAAGCATGACAAATATCATGGGTCTATTGATCTGTATTAGCTGCAATATACCCTGGCCAGTTTAACATGCACCCTTTAATGTTCTTTCATTATCTCATAATGTCTGGTCGGAATCTCTCTCACCCCCATTATATTACAGATCCTTAACTAGCCTATACCCACTCAGACATGATTAAGCCTAATGCTCAGCCAATTAAGGAGGCCATCTGGGATTTGTACATCAATTTTTGCACTTTGTTGTTGTTTGAATTCCAGATTCACCCTTTAAAGAAGTAAAATATAGGTTGTAGACTGGGGTAGCCTCTTATGATACTCTGGACTGGATCAGTATTAAACTATAACATGGGCAATGACATTTGAATGTCAGGACTGCAGTACATTATTGGACATGCAACATACATCTATCTAATTATGAATAAAAACCATTAGTATCAGAACTAATGGAATTCTTTGGCTATTTTCAGAGAATACCAATGACAGCAAAACAGCATGACATCAAACTACTTTGTCTCTTTTCCAGAAAGAAACTCAGAATGGCAATACATTGTAGCGGAAGTGACTAATTTAAGCATAATTAATTGATATAATAAGGGGGAGTCATTAACTGCCACCCCTAATGAGCCAAAGAGCTAATTTGCATGTACAGTCAGTACATGCAAGCATTCAGTGTTCATATTTGCGGAAACTATATCATGTAAATTATTTGATCTTCTGTGCAAAAACATCAATTGGCTGTTAACTTCAATGCATTCTGTCCAGAAGGGTTGACATAGATTGATGGTTGGTCACCTTCATGCTCCTCCAATGCATCTTCACTGCACAGATTAATCTGATGACGCAGCTTAAAATTCGTAATGTGCTTTCAAGTGTATTCTTCTGTAGATTAAAACTAGAAACGTTGAGGTGAAGCAACTGATGAAATCAACAGAGGTTGATCAAACCACAACACAGGTTTCCTCCACATTCTCTCTCGTTAGGCCAACGTTTCCCCTCCCTCCCTCCCTCCCTCCCTCCCTCTCTCTTCCACCCTCTATCCCTCTCTCTTCCTCCCTCTCTTTTCTAATTTATGAATTTGTAACTCCTGGGAATCAATTAACCTTCACAGGCAAGAGAGAGGTCAACCTGCTGCACCATGGTAAGTGACTTAAATAAATGTTGGTCCCTAGGGCTGGTGGAACCACTGCAACCATTTGTCAAAGTATGACACTAATCTGCTTTGCCCAGTATATGATTGAATTTTGTTCTCATTTGCAACCAGTCTGGTAAGGATGTTAGGACAGCCACCTTTGACCTCTGTTCCTGTCATCGGTTGTGTCCAAATGGAACCCTATTCCCCAAACGATATAGGGAATAGGCTGCCATTTGGGATGCAACCATCCTCTCTAATGCCTTGCTAGTTAGATAGTGGGGAGTCCATAGACAATAATCACATGAATACAGGGGCACAATAGCGTATGCAGCCAGAAATCAAAAGTGAAGTCAAATCCATAAAAGCACATACAATAGAGACATAAAATAGAGGGACGAACAAGGTAGGACTGGCTACAACATACACACATTGATACATGCAACTTCCAAATCATACCTACAAGAGATAACTCACAACATACGTACACATGTACAGAGAAACACATGGGTTAAACAATATTTCCATTCAGCAGATGCAATAAAACCAATTACTGTGTCTGGTGCTCCAATTACACAACAGTTGACAGAAAAATGCATATTTAGGGGCATCAAGAAGGAGAAGGGGAAAACAAACCAAAGCTAAGTCCTGTTGACCCTTCATTTGTCTTCATAATAGATTTTTCCATCCTGCTGCCTTTAGACATCCTGTTAATTAGAATGTATTAAAAAGGAAGAGCGTTTGCATTGCATTTCCCTTCCGTTTGCTTCAGAGATGGTATTCATTGCCCAACTAACTCCTGGTATGAGCCCCAAATGGCACATTATAGTGCACTCCTTTTGACCAGAGCCCTATGGGCCCAGTTTAAACGTAGTGTACTATAAAGGGAATATGGTGCCTTTTGAGATGTAGATCAGTTAGTCATGGCAGGCTGAAGTGAGCACATAATTTGAGCGGGTTGATTAATCTTCACAGCTGCAGACGATAGCTATAGGAGTGGACCTCCTTTCTCCTATTGCACTTTTACTCTCTGATCAAAGGAAAGGCGCCTGGAACGCTGCTCAATTTATTGTATACTACTACGCACAGCAGCAATCGTCCCCCTATTTTATACTGCAAATCAAAAAAATAAGAACTGGAGAGATAAGAGAAGTGCAAACAAGCACCAAATGTAGGTAGAATCTGCTGGGAGGTGAAAACCTTGGCTACACCATTAACCAACTGAGCCTTTCACTCTTAGAAAAAAGGCTGCTTTCTAGAACCAAAAAGTGTTATTCAGCTGTCCCCACAGGAGAACCCTTTGAAGAACCCCTTTTGGGTTCCATGTATAACCCTTTCCACAGATGGTTCTACATGGAACCTAAAATAGTTATACCTGGAACCAAAAAGGGTTCTACCTGGAACCAAAAAGGGTTATATAATTTCCATCTGTCTGCCGGTGGTCAATATTATATTCTCACAGCTGTCACTCTCCACTGATGGGAGAATGAACAGGTACATGTAGGTTGCGTCCAAAATGTCACCCTATTCTCTATCTAGTGCATTACTTTTGACAAGGGCCCATAGGGCTCTGTTCAAAAGTAGTGCACTAAATAGGGAATAGGGTGCCATTTGGGACAAAGCCATAGTGTATGGGGGCTTTCGGGGACTTCAGTCAGAGGTGTTTGGATGACGTCCCTGGGTTTATGACTTGGGGAAATTGTCAAAATATTAATAATCCTAATTCCACTAATTAGCAATGATTTAGTGTGCAACACACACCCATAATATGTTGTATAACGAAGCACAACACATTTCTTCGTATGCCTAAACCCGCACCTGCTCATAAATTGTGAGAAGTAGCTGATTGGACAGACACACCCCTCCATTCCGGCTCCACCATGACACAGCTTCGTTAGTCACCAGGCTACCAAGGGAGAAGAACATTAGAGAACTGGATGAAAAAAAAGAGACCGAAATGTTGTGTGAGTGCGCCCTCAGTAGGAATCTGAGAATACGTCATCCTAGTGCTATTAACCCTTTCTAGGCAGGTAGAAATGATGAGGGTTATGTTACATCCTCCCCTACTAAATCAGCATGCATCCTTCCCTGCATGTACTACTCCACTACTTATAAAGTAAGGAGAGGGAGCAAGCACAAACTTTCCCTATCATTAGCTGTTTCAAAATGAATTCACTTAGTCATTTTGGAGGCTAATTGATCATTTGCGAGAAGATTTTTGATTAAACATAGACACTAACCTACATGCTCCAGGGGTTCAAGTTTGATTCCTCTAATTACTATGTTGTTATCCACAGTAAATAAAAACCCACCCCTTAATGGCATATACTCTCTTCTCTGATAGTGTCAATATAGAGTACCAGTCAAAAGTTTGGACACACCTACTCATTCAAGGGTTTTTCTTAATTTTTACTATTTTCTACATTGTAGAATAATAGTGAAGACATCAAAACTATGAAACAACACCAACAATGCCAAGAGTGTTCAAAGCTGTAATCAAGGCAAAGGGTGGCTACTTTGAAGAATCTCAAATATAAAAATATATTTGGATTTGTTTAACACTTTTTTGGTTACACATGATTCCATATGTATTATTTCATAGTTTTGATGTCAAATCAGACTAGCTAGCCAAATGGAATGAATTGTAAGACTGCATGCCTGTAAAGTTACAGCTAGCCACAGCCAGCCTTAGTGAAAGATTTGTCCGTATGTTTACCGTGAGTGAGTGAGATAAAACAGCGACAACCCTAAATAGCTAACGTTATTCCCATAATACCTGAAGCCTAGACCCAATCTTGCTTGATATCATATATTGTATAAAGATACGCTTAATATACTGAACAAAAAGTTACAGTTCATATGAGGGAATCAGTCAATTTAAATAAATAAATTAGGCCCTAATCTATGGATTTCACGACTTGAAATACAGATATGCATCCGTTGGTCACAGATACCTTTTTAAAAAATGGGCCTCAGGATCTCGTCACAGTATTTTTGTGCATTCAAATTGCCATCGATAAAATGCAATTGTGCTCGCTGACCGTAAGATATGCCTGCCCATACCATAACCCCCCGCCACCATAGGGCACTCTGTTCACAACGTTGACATGGGCAGAGCGCTCGCCCACACAACATAACGCCATACACGTGGTCTGCTGTTTGGACCGGTTGGACGTACTGCCAAATTCTCTAAAATGACGTCGGAGGCGGCTTATGGTAGAGAAATGAACATTCAATTATCTGGCAACAGCTCTGGTGGACATTCCTGCAGTCAGCATACCAATTGCACGCTCCCTCAACTTGACATATCTGTGGCGTTGTGTGACAAAACTGCACATTTTAGAGTGGCCTTTTATTGTCCCCAGCAAAAGGTGCACCTGTGTAATGATCATGATGTTTCATCAGCTTCTTGTATTCCACACCTGTCAGGTGGATGGATTCTCTTGGCAAAGGGGAAATGCTCACTAACAGGGATGTAAACATTTGTGCACAACCTTTTAGAGAAATAAGCTTTTTGTGCGTATGGAACATTTCTGGGATCTTTCATTTCAGCTCATGAAACATGGGACCAACACTACATGTTGTATTTTATATTTCAATTCAGTGTATATTGACCCGTGACAATTTTGAAGTACGTTACTTAACTACATAGTTTAGTCGTCTGGTTTAAGTCGTCTGACTAGCTAGCCAAATGGAGTGAATATCAAGACACTACATGCCTGTTAACTAGTCACTGCCAACCGTAAGGGTTGTCCGTATGTTTTTAGTCAACCAAGTCACGTCGAAATAGGCCATTGTGATTTTAGTCCCATCACGAATGTCTCCAGTTAGCTAGCTAGGTAACGTTACATGTATCTACCATGACACCACAACACCCTTACATTTGAAACTCAAACTGTGTGTTTCAGGAGGAATGGAGGAAAAGGAAGCAGCAGCGCACGGTGAACAAGTAGGAGAGGAAGAAGATGGACAAGAAGTGGAGCCATCCAGACTAACAGTTCCCACTGACCCTAAAGTTATGCAATGGCTGATGGGTCACAAGCCACTACTGCTGTCTGAACAGCTGGCCTTTAAAACGTTCTTCAAATTGGACCATGAGTGTCGAGTCCCGAATGCCAGCGCACACCCTATGCTACCCTACAGTCAGTGCTTGCTCAAACACGGTCACATTCCCCACAGCACACCTGACCTCTTAAAACCATCATGATACAAGCCATCACATCAGGTGGAGCATTCCACAGTGTGTTTTAGACTACATTTTAGTAATTTAAATAAACATTGTTTCTGTTTTCCATAGTGTGGTATCGGAATTTGGGGTGAGCTGTTGTAACTTCTCAAGGGATATGTTCTGTGTTGGACTGATGTTATGCCTTTCATAGAGTCCTGGTATGTCTGCACCCTAACACAAGGCCATTGTGTTCTGGAACTGTTGCTTGAATAAAATAACTTGTGTAAACAGTATGATTGTATTATCACCTCCCACTATATAAGGGACATGTAACTATTTACACTTCGAGATCTTCCCTGTGAAATCAGAGATCTCCCCTGCAGCTGCTTGATTAAAGATGTTTCTATTATACAATGAAATAGTCTCTGCCTTAATCTTTGGATCAAATTTTCCACAACATTAGTAACCAATCGGTCACATTTTGATGCGACCACATTCCATAACATTGCCGCAATTTAGAATTACTGGACCAGACAGATTTGTATTTATTTAACCTTTATTTAACTAGGCAAGTCAGTTAAGAACAAATTCTTATTTACAATGACGGCCAACACTGGCCAAACCCGGACGACGCTGGGACAATTGTGCGCTGCCCTATGGGATTCCCAATCACGGCCGGTTGTGATACAGCCTGGACTCGAACCAGGGGGTCTGTAGTGACGCCTCAAGCACTGTGATGCAGTGCCTTAGACCGCTGTGCCACTCAGATATTTATTGCGACAGTATCAAGCAGAGGCATAAGGATCATTCAGCCATAAGGATCATTCAGTAAGTAGCAGCACATAGTTCAAAACAGACGCATAAATATCTTGGCCATAGTCTCGAGATGGTGAGGTTGAGTCGATGGCTGCTCTGAGCAGTGTCATACCCTGCTCTGTCAGTGGGCACTCCACTGGTGGGACCACAATTCCCTGGCCATGCTCATCCGGAAGGCAGGCATCGTCCCCATCCAAGTTGTTTAAATCCTAAACATGGAAGATCATGTTAATTTACAAACAAACACATTTTTTTTAGATAAGACTAATTACATTTTCATAGTGGCTCCTTTAAATCTATACTTCTACATTGCCAGGGAAAGTGACAGGATTCTGTGCTTGTCCCATTTCCCATAGGTGGTTGGGGGTCAGATTTTGCTCAGTGTGCAGAGAGTGTCTATCCCATCCATTGTTAAAGGTGTCTAGGCCTGCTTGGAGCGCGGGAGGAATACATAGTGTGCACAGAAGAGGTGAAGGCTGTTTGACAGGTCAAGGGAGCCCTCATCTTCTAAACTGTGTAGGACATTGTTAAAGATGTTTGACACGGCCATCCACACGTTCCGCCATAACTGTTTAAACCTGAAAGGATATTAGATATAACATTTGAAGCAACATATTGAAATATTCAACATCATACCCAGTCCTACACAACTCTTTCTGAGCATAAGGAGATGTAATTGGTCAACATATTCTAAGGCACTTTGCATTTCTACTTCACCGTTTCCTGTTGAATTGAACTATTTCTAAACAGTTTTCTTCAATGCATGTGAGAGATTTAATTGGCATTGGATTCTATAGCTAGGTTTCCATGCAATTGGCGACAGATATTCATGCAAATATTCTGCAGTCTGGTAAAGAAAATATGCACATTTTCCCAACAGTGGTGTTTCCACCAAAATAACTTGTTGAAGATACAAAATCAGTGCGTGATGACGTAGTGTACACAAAATCCATCGCATTTTCAACTCTACCAATAGTTTTGTCACAAAAACTGTTGCGTTAAATAGCAAATGTGCCTACTCTGGTCTTGGCACGTGCTCTCTAACCAACAGCTCGCAGATACAACAGCTTCACACACAGTAGGCTGTGCGGGTAGGCTAGTCTTCATGATGAGATTATTATGGATAAGAACAATAATATTTGTATTTGTCAAATGGCAGCCAAGTGTCGATCATCATGTCACCAGACTAAGACGCTAAATATCTATTGGAAAAGAACCTCAAGATCACCATGCACTTTCACCACCCTGTGAAGTTCATAACTTATATCATCTGTAGCCTAATAAACTGCATGGTTTCCTGAGGCATAGTGGGAGGACCACACAACATGCTGTATCATCGCGTGACTACGTTTATTTCGATATGATGGTTATTATATCAATATTTGCGCATAAAGGCATTTCCACCGCCATTTCTTGCATAATTAATTATACAGGCAAAAAGATCGCACCATGTTGGCATTTATCAAATTGTACCGAAACTGTCATTATTATTTATTTTTTATATTTTTATTTAGACTTTACTTGCCTAAAAACTACGAATGGAAAGGTGGTCTATAAGGCACTTTGAATAAGGATCTCCTTTGCAAAGCATTTAGATACCAGTTATGCACGAAACAGCACAGCTTGTCTTCTCTACTCAGTACAGGGATTATAATTTAGGTGTAGGCCACCTACCTAACTATATTTTAGAAAGTATAGTACCGGTTAAATTTAACTAATATGTGGTCATAATCTATGTATTCAGCATACACACAAATAGTGATGGAAATTACTGTTGATTGTGAACACTTTTACCAGAGATAAAGCTTCCCCTGCCACAAGCACCCGAGTGGCGCAGTGGTCTAAGGCACTGCATCGCAGTGCTAGCTGTACCACTAGAGATCCTGTTTCGAATCTAGGTGCTATCGTAGCTGGCTGCGACCAGGAGACCCATGGGGCGGCGTACAATTGGTCCAGGGTATGGGAGGGAATGGCCTGCAGGGATGTAGCTCAGTTGGTAGAGCATGGCGTTTGCAACACCAGGGTTGTGGGTTTGATTCCCACGGGGGGCCAGTATGAAATAAAATTTTTAAAAATAATAATAATAATGTATGCACTCACTAACTGTAAGTTGCTCTGGATAAGAGCATCTGCTAAATGACTAAAATGTAAATGAAACATACATCTTGCGATGTCCACATTCTCCACGCCTTGGTCTGCTTTCACCCTAGATGTTGACATACTTACAGACACTAGGATTATAATCAAGACAACTGTTCTACATAATTCAAGGTGTAATTCAATCACTCTCCTCTATGTGGTGTATGAAACTTGGTCAACATAAATATATATTTGTCTTGATAGACAAGGCCTCAGGCAGATCTGGCATATGGTCTGATTCAATACCATATACAAAGCAACCAACGGTGTCCATATACAAACAAATGCCTGATTCCACACAGCACTACTGAGGGAATGATGCTGTTACCTTAATGGAAAGCCATGCTTCTCTACAGACTCCAGGAAGAAACCAAGGGCAGTTGATGCTTTGTTGTTGGTTGCTGCACCGAGGTACATGATCTATAGGACATCATTGTGAAACAGATTGTGTAATACAAAAAAAGCTGCGCTGTTGTATAATTCAAACCCATTTTGAATAGAAATCATTGGAATATCCACATTGAGTCAGACAAACATTACCAACTTCAAATACCATGGGAGATCAATTGGTTACCTTTCTTGAGAAGCCGTCTATGCCACCAAATATTACAAAGCCATATCTGTAGAAAGACCATTTTGGACAGTTTTGTATACCTGCCAAATCAGCCATCTTGGGGTGAAATATAACAGAGGCAGCATGGTATGGGCTATGAGTTATATGTCTAAATGTGTATCCCGGAGCTGAAGGGGGTCTAAGCTTACCTGATCAACTTGTGGTTGGTGTCCACATATATGAGGGAAAGAGGACCCCGAACAGAGTATGTTCTTAAAACACATCCAAGTCGTGCCATTCTTTGCTTTATTCCCACACTCAGGTCTACTGGACTCGATGACCCAGTGCTTTCAGATGTCCTCTCACCATCCTAATTGTGGTGAACTTTTCTTGATTGTGGCCACCAGATTGTCCAGGTCCTCGTCTATCATTTGGCTGTATGTTCCTCTCACCGCAATACCGTATTCCTGCATTCTGCGTTGGTCAGTTTGTGTTGAGATGCCAAGCAGTTTGGCGATGCAAGGTACAGGCAGATCTATTTCAATCAGCTGTTGAATGTGCTGTTCTGACACGAACAGTTTAGGACGTCCCATTTCGCCATCCAACACATCAACAACAATTGATGTGCACATCTTTATTCCATTTTAACATTGACTAGGCTATACAGGTTGGAGAGACCCTGCACTACCTCTTAAGGTAAGTCTACTTGATTTGCTAGTTAGCTGATAAATATAATCTCAATGGTGCAGACAAACTGTAAGTAATCAAGATCCAGAGGAAGGCGTTGCATGGCCTGCTGCAATCTGTACAGGAGCCTCTCCATAATGTGCCTCCCCATCGTCTGTGAGGACATATGAAAATGTTAATTTGAAATGATGTCAACCAACCAGCTGGTATAAGGCAAGATTGGGTCTAGACTTCAGGTATTGTTATGGGAATAGCTATTTAGGGTTGTCTCTCACATACACACACACACACACACACACACACACTCATACATTCACTCACGGCAAACATACGGACAAATCTTTCACTAAGGCTGGCTGTGGCTAGCTGTAACGTTACAGGCATGCAGTCTTACAATTCATTCCATTTGGCTAACTAGTCTGACACCAAAGCCAGCCAACTAAGCTAACGTACTTCAAAATTGTCAGTCACGGGTCAATAATGTACGGATATTAGAAGCGTGTCTATCTAATACATTTAAAGACAAACCAGGTAACTACTTAGGTAAACATATGAATTACCTGTTGCCCAAAGTTCGGTGTTGGTAACTGGTTCGCCATGTTTAGAACATGTGTGCACAGGTGGGAAAGATTTGGCACCGTCCCATACAGATTGCAAAATAGTTGGGAAGAGATTTTTGACGTACCGATCCCATGGCATAGTGTTTATGAACTGATATGCAAAACGACACCGGATTCAGAATCTTTCAATTTAAATTATTATATAAAATTCTTGATACCAATAGAATGTTATTTATATGGGGGATACAATCTTCCCAGCTCTGCAGATTTTGCTGTGAAGAGACAGAATCATTAGATCATTTGTTTTGGTACTGTCCATTTGTAGCTTGTTTTTGGACACAGGTCCAGGAATGGCTAAAGGATTGCAATATTTACCTGGAGCTAACCTTGCAGACAGCATTACTGGGTGATCTGAAAAGTCATAGTCAATTGATCAATAATATAATAATACTTTTAGCAAAAATGTTTATTTTCAATTTACAATCTGTAGAAACAATGAGAATAGAAAGGTTCAGAACTTTTGTAAAACATCACAGTACAGTTGAATGTCAAGGTGACGTGTATGCGGGACACAAAGTCAAGCGCAGGACACCGAACTACTGGCAGAACGTACTTTACTTAACACAGTAAAGAAAGTACAAAACAAACCTCCAAACAGGGAGGAACAAATAACGCATACAACCAGCACTGCCGACCTAACGGAAAACAATCACACACAATAACCAATGAGAGACAGGGGTTTATAAAGGGAATACAATATAACATAATGGGAAACAGGTGCATGTATGTATGTATGTATGTATGTATGTGTGTATGTATGTATGTGTGTATGTATGTATGTATGTATGTATGTATGTATGTATGTATGTATGTATGTATGTATGTATGTATGTATGTATGTATGTATATATATATATATATATATATATAAACATGGGGGATTGGAAGTGATGCAGACAATTACATTGATGGAAGTTACAATCTATCTGCAATATTAAGCTGATCTACCCCTTAATAAAAAACAAAACAAAAAAAAAACGATTTGGCACGTAGTGGTGACATCAGGCCGTCTGGTTAAGTAGCCAATAGAAAAAAATCCTGTCTATCATGTTCATTGATTGGGTTAAGATGAACCGTCACTCCAAAATTAGTGGACCAATGGAGACTTAATGTCTACGTCTCCCTCTAAACCCTACACAAGGAAAAAACTGTCAGTGAAGGTAAAGAAACATCGTAAGCAAAGATACGAGTAGCGTAACCAAAAGGTAGTAAATGCAGGCAAGAGCGTAGGCAAAATGGATTCAATAGGATCGGTTGTTGGGAAAGTTTAACTGAAAACTATTTTTGCATTCGTTTTCAAATACTTTAAAAAATAATTTGTCATAGAGTTTTGCTCTCGCTTTAAAATTATTTGATTGCAGGTTTTTTTTTTGTGCTTTTGAAGTCATTATTTTTGTTCACAATTTTATACATTTTGCTTTCAGTTGTTTGGTTTTTGATTTCAACATCCATTATTTCATCTTCCTCGAAAATATCATGTTTACATTTTCAACTGTATTTTTCATGTTTACGATTAATTTAATTTCAAATACAATACATATGGCGTGAAATTGTCCACATACATTTCTTCAAAATTAAGTTGAAATTGAAAACAACTTTTGGTCTCCACACCTTGTTATTGGATTTTCGACATTGCAGAAGACATTTTATTTTTGGGAATTTAGGGTAACCATTTTCTTCTTTAAAAAATAAAGACAATTTATTGGCACCCCGGAGATAGTACTTGGTTGCACAGCCTTTGGCCAAGATACCTGCAGACCAACACTTCATGTATCCATCAATGAGCGAGCTGTTCTGCAATGTAGAAAATCCAATAACAAGGCGTGGAGACCAAAAGTTTATTTCAACTTATTTTAGAAGAAATATGGAGTTACTTAAGAAAAGAACAAAGGTGCCAACATATTTGGCCGCAACTTTATATGGTATTTATAAAAATATTGATATAGGTCTATTGATTTAATGTTGGTTCCTGCCTTTCTAGGGAGTTTGTCCTAGCCACCGTGCTTCTACATCTGCATTGCTTGCTGTTTGGGGTTTTAGGCTGGGTGGAATATGAATGACAGTCATCCAATATGCTGTAATAGAAATAAGGCCATGCTCATACAACATTTTTAAAATCATCCTCCCTCATCTTTAACGGCACCGACCGCCACTGTTGTCTATAGATTGTCTTAAAGATGTCTTCATTTTCTAAGACATATCTCGAGATTGTCTCAAGACATGGTGATGGCTAGGTATGTGGAAAAGGTTACAACAAGCCTGCTCTTATCTTGAGGCAGGGAGCAGGGTCAGAGCAGAAAACACCAGCACCAGCAGCATAGCTACTCTTTACCACAGCCCATTATGTTAAAAACATAATTTATTTCCCCCCTTTATCCAGAGTTCCAGATAACAGAGCAATTCAGGGGAATTCACCCAGGACAAGTTGGGGTTATAAAGGAGTCTCATTGACGATTTCAGCCACGTTTTGTTGCAAGCTTCCCGGGTGCCCCCAGCTCCAGCCAGCCTGCCCATGCCAAGCTGTATTATCCACACCTCCGGTCAGCATCTATTCAAGATCTGACTCCTGCCTAACCACACTCAGCCCATGTCCTCTGACCCCAGCTATCTCCTCCAATCACCAGCATTGCCTGGTGTCTGCCACTTCAAAGCAACTGCAGAGGGAACTGGAGGAGGAGGAGAAATTATCAAAGATTGCACATTTTACAAAGCTTCCCGTTGAATGAGGTTCAAGGGAGAGGACGTTATACTGCAAAAAAGCTATTTTTTTAATGAATTCTAAATTCTGCACAATTAATTTTGTCTTGATTGCTATGTCAAATGCTGTTTCTTCAGGGGACAATAATTTTTCAAGGCGAGAAATCCCCTTTGAATTGCAGTTTTATATCAAGTTGAAGGTTCTGTTTGATTGAGATTCAATACACTGTGGGCATTTAATCTGCTTGCACAAAGGATCCATTGTGAAGCTGGAAGATTTACATTTCAGGCCTCTATACTTCAGTATGCTCACCTGCTTGAGTTACAGTTTAGGATAGGGCAGGGGCAAAATGGGAGCTTCACGATCTTGTGTAAATTTTTGTGATGGGAGATTTGAAGGAGTCAGGCGCAGGAGGGCAAATCACAGAATAAAAGGTTTATTCCGAACACGGTAGTACGCAGCAATGCGTCACACTGGAAAAACAACGAAGCACACGGGTGAAAATAACAAAGAGCTCCACCGAGCTAATCGAACCTCCACAATAAACAATCACACACAAAGACAAGTGCGCAGAGGGAACACTTATACAGGTACTGATGAAGGGGATATGAACCAGGTGTGACAAAACGACAAACTGCATAAGGAGAAAGCCTTTTGTAAATATATTTTATCTAGAGTGTAATTTTCATGGTGAAAGATCATACACAGTGCCAATTAAAGAGGATTATGAAAATCCATGCCCATCACAAGTTTAAACCCTCTTTCTCTTCTCAAAGTGCACACAGAATTGCATGCAAAGAAAACATCACAGTCCAATGTTGCTTTTTTAACCCTTAGATTACCATCTATGCACAGACCAGGTAAAACATTGGTTTAGCAGTAGGCAGTAGGACTATACTGCTGTGGAAATTTAATTTATATTCTTGGTTGCCAGTGAAATATTACATAAACACCCCCAGGAATAATATGACAAGTTTTTTAAACATTTTATGACAAGCGAGCACTTAGATATGATAATTTTCACGTTTTCATAAATTCTTAGAATGTTTGGGAATTACGTACACTAAGGCATTTGTGATAATTCTATAGCAGTATAGAGTGGGAAGTGGCTGTGCCTTTGGACAACTAATAGACACCGCAGTAAATAAAACCTAATAAAAACTACAGTAGGCCTTTATGCAAATAAGCCTTTTGCCACACGGGCCTGCCATCATTCACTTTGAACTGGACTCTGTGTTTACAGGAAGTTGCAACAGCGGAACTTTAGATCATTAGAATGCATTTGCAAAAGCCACAAAATACACCTGAATGGATTTCTGCAAATATGTAAATACCATGGGAGTCCTCTTATATTTGGAAACTTTACATTCCTATTGATCAAACAACCATGAAAAGGTAGGCTCTCTCTCCCTCAGTTACGCACATCAACAACAACAAGATCAACAACTAATGCTAGCCAACAGAGCAAGATGAGATCAAATCTAACGAAGGAACATTCGATAAACCCTCTTAACCTTTTTCGGCTAGGTTGACCGTCAAAATTGCACTGAAACAATGGGGAATTATAGCCTACTTGTCCTTCTGCAGCTTGCCTGCCAATGCATGCTTGTCCCAACCATGCACCCAAGCTAACTGGCTAAAGTTGGCTACCTTGCTAGCTAGCTACTTCCAGACACAAATGAGAGAACACCTCACTCAGTCCATTTTACTCACACTAGCAGATCTGGTTAGGCTGTTTACATGTTATCTAGAGTGTTCGTGACTAACTATTACTTTTTTTGCCTATCTTTACATATTCAGCGGGTGTTGCACGTTCGTAAATTAATCAGTTATTCTGTGCTCTGGCACACTCAGCCGAGAGTGCTCTGAAATTCGAAGTAGATAGCCAGAGTGAATTTGCGAACGCAAGAGATATGCAAACTGGATAACAGTCGTTCAAGTTCATACTAGCTAACCAAATTACACTTGCATCTCTAGCTGTGTATAGCCACCGAAAAACGATACGAGGGGAAAAAGTCAGTGACTCACCCACGCCTCCAATGACATGACATCCTCCTAGCTGCTAGCTAACATGTTTAGCTTGCTATATAAATAAATATACTAGCCTATTAGCCACGGTATGACTGACTTGTGATTGCCCTTGCTAGTTTGATTGTTTTGACATTCCCAGCCTTAGTTACATTAGTCTGTTTTTGTCCAAAATATTGAGTCATTGATACTGAAACAGTGCATCCCGAATGGAGGCAGCAAACAATGTACCAGGCCACCTGTGATTTACAACCTGATAGCAATATTTTTTGTACTGCCAAGAAATGTATTGGTGAATTATATTAATCATTCATTAAACTGCATCCATCTATTCTGCCAACAATGCCATGGAATGTTGAGTCAAATATAACCTATTTTTAAAACCTCTTAAAAAGTTGGTTCTGTAGCATAAACGGGGAGTTAGATATTTTTGACAGATTATGATAGTCTGTTTCATATCTGCAAAGTAGTTAAAACGCTGTCAGTTCCACTTAAAACTCGTAAACAATTCATGGTAACCTGGTAAACAATTCATTTAGACCTGGCGTTTATTTGAAACAGGCATTTATTTGCTGAAATGTGTGCTTAAAAGGGACAGGTGGCTATTTGAAACTATGTTTAATTGACGTTTTACATTAATAGCCACGATAAATGCATAGAATAAACTGTACCCTACTATGAATATACCCTTATTATTTACTTATCCACTTTTTAGTAAGTAAGTTCAACTTACTAGTTTAAGACAGGGCCCCTCTAGTGGGAATACTGTATTCTTTAAAGAGTTCTGCTAATTTGTGGTTATTTTGTCAATGGCATGTGACTCCAAGCTCAGAGACAGCCGAGGTTCCATGTCTGAGCTGGTGAAATACACTATTTATACAAAAGTATGTGGACACCCCTTCAAATTAGTGGATCCGGCTATTTCAGCCACACCCGTTGCTGACAGGTGTATCGAGCACACAGCAATGCAATCTCCATAGAACAACATTGGTAGTAGAATGGCCTTACTGAAGAGCACAGTGACTTTCAACGTGGCACTGTCATAGGATGCCACCTTTCCAACAAGTCAGTTCGCCAAATTTCTGCCCTTCTAGAGCTGCCTCGGTCAACTGTAAGTACTGTTATTGTGAAGTGGAAATGTCTAGGAGCAACAACGGCTCAGCCGTGAAGTGGTAGGCCACACAAGCTCACAGAACAGGACCGCCGAATGCTGAAGCACGTAGTGCGTACAAATCGTCTGTCCTCGGTTGCAACACTCACTACCGAGTTCCAAACTGCCTCTGGAAGCAACGTCAGCACAAGAACTGTTCATCGGGAGCTTCATAAAATGGGTTTCCATGGCCGAGCGGCCGAGTAGCCCCACACAACCCTAAGATCACCATGCGCAATGCCAAGCGTCGGCTGGAGTGGTGTAAAGCTCGCCACCATTGGACTCTGCAGCAGTGGAAACGCGTGTTCTCTGGAGTGATGAATCACGCTTCACCATCTGGCAGTCTGACGGACGAATCTGGGTTTGGCGGATAACAGGAGAACGCTACCTGCCCCAATGCATAGTGCCAACTGTAAAGTTTGGTGGTGGAGGAATAATGGTTTGGGGCTGTTTTTCATGGTTCGGTCTAGGCCCCTTAGTTCCAGTGAAGGGAAATCTTAATGCTACAGCATCCAATGACATTCTAGATGATTCTGTGATTCCAACTTTGTGGCAACAGTTTGGGGAAGGTCCCTTCCTTTTTCAGCATGACAATGCCCCTTGCCCAAAGCGAGGTCCATACAGAAATGGTTTGTCGAGATTGGTGTGGAAGAACTTGACTGGCCTGCACAGAGCCCTGACCTCAACCCCATTGAACACCTTTGGGATGAATTGGAACGCCGACTGTGAGCCAGGCCTAATTGCCCAACATCAGTGCCCAACCTCACTAATGCTCTTGTGGCTGAAAGGAAGCAAGTCCCCGCAGCAATGTTCCAACATCTAGTGGAAAGGTTTTCCCAGAAGAGTGGAGGCTGTTATAGAAGCAAAGGGGGGACCAACTCCATATTAATGGCCATGATCTTGGAATGCGATGTTCAAAGAGCAGGTGTCCACATACTTCTGGTCATGTAGTGTATAATGGGGGAGCAGTGTGGCTCTATCCACTGACACATGCAGAGGTGATGACAAGGAGGAGATAACAGGTCTGTTGGTTAGACTGATGGTTTGTCTGTGCTGGGAAGATAATCTAATCACTGAGCAGAGGGGGTGGGGATCCTACGAAAATGCTAATGAGATCAGAAAATGAATAAGAAAGGCTTAAAATTGGCACTTTAGTGACAAGTGAAATGTCACGCCAGCGTCGACTCCATAACAAATTTAGCAAATTGATTTTGGGGGGGATTTAATGGTGTGTACAGGCTCTGTAATCATCTTGGAGCAGAGAAGGGTGAGAAAGTGAACATAAATATGAATGTGAATGCTTTAATCTGTATCTGCATGGTTGATGGAGAAATAATTAAGGAAAGGAACAATTATATCTATAAATACAGAGGAATATTGTTAAGGATTGAAACCTTTGTGTGAGGTTACCATTACGAGGCAAATATAATTCAAAGGGAAAATGTAAAGGGTAAAATATGCTCTGCACGCAGTAGCCTTCTATGACAATGTAAAAGTAGCTGAACTGTCTTTGCTCTCTGGGATAACACACCAGGTGTGGTCAACAAGGAAGACAGTGGGTGCAGGCTTTTGTTCCAGCCCAGCTGGAATATGTTTTACAGTAAGGAAAATAGTGCTGTGAAATATATTACAGCATTTCTACTGTAAAGCAATATTACAGTAATGCTGCCAGTATGTTGTACATTTATAGTGAAATTCTCCCTGAAATTCAAATATATGAAAAACAATGCATTTGTACATAGAATACAATTATTAAAATTGGTAACAGAATTCACATTAGAAGTAACAACAGTTAACACGTGTAACCAAAGAAGAGCATCATTACAACACTAATCGAAAGACGATATTGTGTGCCTGTGTGTGGGGGGTAGAGAGAGACACAAAGAGAGAGAGGGAGGTGTAGTTAAAATTGGGATTGGGTACAATCCTAGATCTATGAACAGAGCAAACTATATCCAGGGTAAAGGGGTTCAGAGGCGGTGAAACACACAACAGGACAACTCTCCTCAGTTCTGATTCGTCAGCTCTTCTCACCCCTAGGACAAACATAGAAAAAGAAAGCATAGATTGAGAGACAGAGAGCACAAGGGCTGTTACTCTGTGGGTAAAAAGACAGGTGACAAGGGACATACAGTGCCTTCGGAAAGTATTCAGACCCCCTGACTGTTTCCACATTTTGTTTAGTTACAGCCTTATTCTAAAATGGTTTCAATATAATTTTTTCTTAGCAATCTACATACAATACCCCATAATGACAAAGCAAAAGCAGGTTTTTATAAATTTTTGCAAATGTATTAAAAATAAAAAACAAATACCTTATTTACATAAGTATTCAGACCCTTTGCTATGAGACTCGAAATTGAGCTCCGGTGCATCATGTTACCATTGATCATCCTTGAGATGTTTCTACAACTTGACTGGAGTCCACCTGTGGTAAATTCAATTGATTGGACATGACTTGGAAAGGCACACACCTGTCTATATAAGGTCCCACAGTGCATGTCAGAGCAAAAACCAAGCCATCAGGTCAAAGGAATTGTCCGTAGTGCTCCGAGACAGGATTGTGTCGAGGCACAGATCTGGGGAAGGGTATCAATAAATGTCTGCAGCATTACATGTCCCCAAGAACACAGTGTCCTCCATCATTCTTCAATGGAAGAAGTTTGGAACCATCAAGACTCTTCCTAGAGCTAGCTGCCTGGCCAAACCAAGCAATCGGGGAAGAAGGGCCTGGGTCAGGGAGGTGACCAAGAACCCGATGGTCACTCTGACAGAGCTCCAGAGATCCTCTGTGGAGATGGGAGAACATTCCAGAAGGACAACCATCTCAGCAACACTCCACCAATCAGGCCTTTATGGTAGAGTGGCCAGATGGAAGCCACTCCTCAGTAAAAAGGCACATGACAGCCTGCTTGGAGTTTGCCAAAAGGCACCTAAAGACTCTCAGTACAAGATTCTCTAGGTCTGATGAAACCAATATTGAACTCTTTGGCCTGAATGCCAAGCGTCATGTCTGGAGGAAACCTGGGACCATTCCTACGGTGACGCATGGTGGTGGCAGCATCATGCTGTGGGGATGTTTTTCAGTGGAGTTGAGTTGGGAGACTAGTCAGGATCGAGGGAAAGATGAACGGAGCAAAGTACAGAGAGATCCTTGATGAAAACCTGCTCCAGAGCGCTCAGGACCTCAGACTGGGGCGAAGGTTCACCTTCCAACAGAACAACGAGAGGATCTCCAGAGAAGAATGGGAGAAACTCCCCAAATACAGGTGTGCCAAGCTTGTAGCATCATACCCAAGAAGACTCGAGGCTGTAATTGCTGCCAAAGGTGCTTCAACAAAGTACTGAGTAAAGGGTCTGAATACTTATGTAACTGTGATTGTTTTTGCTTTGTCATTATGGGGTATTGTGTGTAGATTGATGAGTGAAAAAAAAACAATTAAATCAATTTTAGAATAAGGCTGTAACGTAACAAAATGTGGAAAAAGTCAAGGGGTCTGAATACTTTCTGAATGCACTGTACATCAAACACCTGGTTTCCATGTGTTTGATGCCATTCTATTTGCTCCATTCCAGCCATTATTATGAGCCGTCCTCCCGTCAGCAGCCTCCACTGGTCAAATAGTGTGTCTAGTCGTCAGAATGGGAGTCCAAATCTGTGGAGGGAGCTGAAGGTTCGAGTTGCCAAACGTCAGCCTCGAAACCTTAATGACTTGGAGAAGATCTGCAAAGAGGAGTGGAACAAAATCCCTCCTGAGATGTGTGCAAACCTGGTGGCCAACTACAAGAAACGTCTGACCTCTGTGATTGCCAACAGGGGTTTTGTACTAAGTCATGTTTTGCAGAGGGGTCAAATACTTATTTCCCTCATTAAAATGCAAATCAATTTATAACATTTTTGACATGCATTTTTCTGGATGGTTTTGTTGTTATTCTTTCTCTCACTGTTCAAATAAACTTACCATTAAAATTATAGACTGATCATGTCTCTGTCAGTGGGCAAACGTATAAAATCTGCAGGGGGATCAAATACTTTTTTCCCTCACTGTATTTAAAACATCTATTGGGTTCTTGGTCACCTCCCTAATCAAGGCCCTTCTCCCCAGATTGCTCAGTTTGGCCGGGCGACCAGCTCTAGGAAGAGTCTTGGTGATTCCAAACTTCTTCCATTTAAGAATGATGGAGGCCACTGTGTTCTTGGGGACCTTCAATGCTGCAACATTTTTGTTGGTACCCTTCCCCAGATCTGTGCCTCGACAATTCCTTCGACCTCATGGCTTGGTTTTTGTACTGACATTTACATTTACGTCATTTAGCAGACGCTCTTATCCAGAGCAACTTACAGGAGCAATTAGGGTTAAGTGCCTTGCTCAAGGGCACATCGACAGATTTTTCACCTAGTCGGCTCGGGGATTAGAACCAGCGACCTTTCGATTACTGGCACCACTAAGCCACCTGCCGCCTCATGCACTGTCAACTGTGGGATCTTAAATAAACAGGTGTGTACCTTTCCAAATCATGTCCAATCAATTGAATTTACCACAGGTGGATTCCAATGAAGTTGTAGAATCATCTCAAGCATGATTAATGGAAACAGGATGCACCTGAACTCAATTTCAAGTCTCATAGCAAAGGGTCTGAATACTTATGTAAATAAGGTATTTGTTTTTTATTTTTTATAAATTTGCCATTATGGGGTATTGTGTGTAGATTGATGAGTAAAAACATTTATGTAATCAATTTTAGAATAAGGCTATAACGTATCAAAATGTGGAAAATGTCAGGGGGTCTGAATGCATTGTATATATCATGGTGTACAAGACATCTGTCTGATTCTGATGGGGATTTTTCAGTAGACTATAGTTAAGTGGTCTAAGGCACTGCATCGCAGTGCTAGCTGTGCCACTAGCAGATCCTGGTTCGAATCCAGGCTCTGTCGTAGCCGGCCACGACCGGGAGACCCATGGGGCGGCGCACAATTCGTCCAGGGTAGGGGAGGGAATGGCCGGCAGGGATGTAGCTCAGTTGGTAGAGCATGGCGTTTGCAACGCCAAGGTTGTGGGTTTGATTCCCACGGGGGGCCAGTATGAAAAAAATAAATAATCATGTATGGATAAGATCGTCTGCTAAATGACTAAAATGTGAATGTTAAGTCTCAGTAGACTATAAGATAAACATAGTTAATCATAATATGACGAACACGGCGCCAGGGTTAAACATGGGTATATCTCTGTTGCTAGGCAATAACTTAATTGGTTCCTCTCACTGGTGTAGTTATTGCCCTTCCTGGTAAATGTGTGTGGAATAGGACTGTTAATTCTTTTTTCATCTGACCTGTCTTCGGGTCAAATTTCTTCGCTCCTCCCTAATCCACGGCTGTCCTGCCTTATCATTAACTGAAACCTGACTGCTGCCCTTTGCCTCTCTCCTTAGGCATATTCCTGGAACCGAGCCAGGGTTGAACAGAGTTCAAACTAAACATGGTTAATCACAGCATGACTGGCATTGGGACTGGGTGGTATAGAGGGAGGAGCCTTATATATGTTTGAGAAATTGATTATGCACCTGCCATGTTTAAGTATCGATTGATAGGTTTGGGAATCAATTAGGGGGTCAGAACGGAGCCAGGAAAGGGCTCTGTTATTTTTGCATGACAGGGCTTGGTTCCACCACTATTGTTTCCAGACACGGAACTAGAAGGGAGAGAAGTCAAATACCGCCATTAAGGAAGTGGGCGGAGCGGTCAAGAGGTGAAAACTGGAGACAGTGGTGGAGGAACCAAAGAGGGAGGGATTAAGCTAAAATGTATGTAAAATGACTATATAAACTGAGATCTGAGAGGTGGCAAGTTAGATGCTCTGCAGACCACCTCGGCTATATTGATTGTAATAAAGTCTATCTTAATTCTACAAAAACTCTGAAAGTACTTTGTGTTTGACTGAAGACAAATACCATTTTCCACAACAATTTGTGCCTGTCTGAGTGGGATGATCTATTGTGGAAGCCGTGGGGATGGAACAGTCCATTACTCTAAGACGTGCTACTGAAATTTTATATGGTTATATTACATAAGAACAATGGTGCAACACTAATAAAAATAATATTATTTCATAACAAATGTGCTTTCTCACGTGTTGGATAGTGGTCGCTGTCCGCGGTTCAGAAACACTGTGCGCTGTTGAATTGGTGCTTTTTCCTAGACCATGTTGCTATGTGCATAATAGCAAAGTTAACCAGCATATTGGTGTTGAGAACAATGCAGCGGAGGCAGCAGGTGAATGAGGAGACGAAAACAGCCCTTGCCTTATTGTCTAAGAAAAGTGAGGAGAAATGAAACCCCAACTTATAGAGGTCTGTAATCAGCAGCCTAACTGTTAAATGTGCCTGGCTTTATAAATCATCCATATAGATCTACAGAAATAAGACAGATCCTGCTTCTGTTGCCTGTTTGAGTGTTTGTTTGAGAGCCTACTGATTCTGTGACCACCAAGCCTCAGGCAACGACATGTCAAGTAAACAATTTCAAATTCGGCTGTTTTAAATCGTTCCATTTCGGAGATTGTGACTGATCGGCTCAATTTGGTCTTATGTAGCAATTTAAAAACAAATGTACAATCTGACAACGCTCTGAGCACACTCTGGCACTCCAGATTTAATTTACGAACACACTTGTAGTATAAACCAGTCTTTAGTCTTGAAATCTTTCGTTGTTTAGTACATGGCCTCACATGTGAATCCTTAAATAGCTGGGTGGGGCTAAAGCTTAAGAGGGTGTGAACGATGCTGAATGGTTGTAGACAAAGAAGAGCTCTCCAGTAGGTGTACCAAAACGGCGGCAGGTAGCTTAGTGGTTAAGAGCGTTGTGCCAGTAACCGAAAGGTTGCTGGCTCTAATCCCCGAGCCGACTAGGTGAAAAATCTGTCGATGTGCCCTTGAGCAAGGCACTTAACCCTAATTGCTCCTGTAAGTCGCTCTGGATAAGAGCGTCTGCTAAATGACTAAAATGTAAAAATGTACAATGATTCTCTACACTATCTTTGCTTGTTGATAACTAAAATGTTATCAACCAGGAAATGGCGGAGCATTTCTGCATAGTGCATCTTTAAACTTTGGGATGATACAGCCTTATGATCATGGTTAGTCTATCCACAGAACTGTCAAGGTATCATCTGCAAAGTCTGATTCTCTCATGTAGTCCAAGGTCATGGCAACAAAGAAACCTGGTGCCGTATGTAGAAGTGCTGATTTATGATCAGTTTAGCCTTTTACATCACAATAAGATTACATGGACTGATCCTAGATCAGCACTCCTACTCTAAGGCGCTTGATACATACAGCCCGTGCGTGGTCTTCAACCTAGATACAGCTAGCTCATGTGTGGACATTTCACAGGACCCTTACCCTCCCAGTCAAGTAGGCTTATGCAGCTTTGATGAATAACAAACCTTGACCACTCATTCACCACACAACCAGATAATCATGTAGCTAGCAGTCCTACTAAATAGTTAATTGGAAAAGGCATTAAATGGTTAATGGAAGTGAACGTAGAGCACTTGATGAGATATTCTCAGTTTTAACAGCATCCTCTCCAGACTGTGTGAGGACTCCAACCATCTGTCCCAGTCCCTGAAGGGAGAGACCAACGCGAGGCATCACAGATGGTTCTGAGCATGTACACATCACACCAGCCAATCACAGACAGCCACCAGAAAACACTGGACACCCCCTATTGGGTCACAGGCAGGAAGTGAAAGTTGACACTTTGACCTGATGGCAGAATTTTGACACTGGCCAAGAGTGTTTTCAGTGGCGCAAGATGGAGTGGCACATTCATTTTCTACCAAATGGTGTTGTTTACTGCTGCCATATTGGAATAGATAACTGCTGCTTAGAACATGACAATGGCTTCCATTGACCAAGTCGGTCCCGCTTTAAATGATGTGCAGCTTATAAAGGCTTCATAAAGCTAAAGCCTTCATAAAGACTACATGTGTCACATATAATTCATAACTGTATGTCATGCTCTATAAAGGGTTCATAATTGTGGCATAACTGTGTGATAACCACCAATGTCAAAAATGACAAACCTGTGCTTTATAAAGGGTGGCATTCGCACTGCTTAATAAAGACTTTATAAATCACATTAAATTGAGGCTTCCGCAAAGCATTTATATAACCTTGTCATGCATCTTGGTAGAGCATTGCAATGCCAGGATAGTGGGTTCGATTGCCGGGACCACCCATATGTGAACATTTCTAGGATGGCCCAACCTCTTTCCCTCTTCAGAGCCAATATTGGACCTGACCTCAACTGTGTTGCAGGATGGCACGTTTAAAAAAAAAATATTCCTAATTCAGTTTTTTTTTCTCCCAAATTGCGTTTTCTCTGGGGTTTTTTTTGTCAGGTTTCGGATTTCCCAAAAATGTTCCTGGTTGTCCCCGTTTTCTCAAATTTTTTAAACAGAAAAACAACAAAATTAGATTTTTTGTGTTCACATGTCACGTCTCCTCCCGTTGCTCCCCTCCGTCGCTCTGATACACCGGTCTACTGAGCCACCGGTCTGAGCGCACCACCTCGGCAACACCGGAATGGAAACCCAACGCACCCTAATCACCTCCAGCGCACCTGCACCTCATCATCTCATCACCACCCCTATATAGCCCTGGACTGTTCAGTGTTGTGTTGTGTGTGATTGTTAGTGTTTTGTCGTGTACTCACTCTTTGTTGTTCTCTTGCTCAGTGTTAAGTAAACCTTTACATTGTTGATTCCTGCGTCTGCGTCCTGCCTCTTCGTATCCTCAGTACTTGTCAGAGAATCACACACCAAACACGAAGATGGATGCAGCAGGTAATCCTCCTGGAGTTTCCCAGCGCCTCGACCAGCACAAGCAGCAGATTGGAGCACTTCCTGCATGGCGGCGTTCAGCTGGGCAATCTGCTGCATAAACTGACCATCGCTCCGGTTCTACCTCAGGGAGCGGTGAGTGCACCCAGTCCGCCCCCTCCCGTGCTATCACCAACGTCTGATGGACCCCTCGCCCTGCCGGAGCGCTATGACGGGGAAAACGACGAAATGTAGAGGCTTCATGCTACAGGTTTCACTGTATCTGGCGCGTCATCGTGGGGCATCTCCATCGGACCAAGCCAGGATAGCACTGGTGATTTCGCTACTGAAGGGAAAGGCGCTGGATTGGGCCACTGGGAAGGAGGTGAGGCCGCGGCGCTTCCCTACTCCACCTTCCTCGATCGGTTCAGGGTGGTGTTCGATCATCCCACAGAGGGAAAGGACGGGTGTGAGCGTCTCCTTCAGCTACAATGGAGCTGTCCTTCCACATCGTCACGTCACCCCTTCACCGGATCGTCTTGGGATTGCCCTGGCTCAGACTACACAACCCCACCATCAATTGGATCACCAAGAGGATCACAGCCTGGTCCCCCTCATGCCGGAGGACCTGCCTACCGGTGGTTTGTTGTTCCACATTAGTGGAGAGTCCGGAGTGCACCCTCCAGCCCAACATCCCACGTGAGTACGCAGATCTCTCCGATGTCTTCTCTGCCTCCAAGGCTAAGTGTCTCCCTCCTCACAGGCCCTGGGACTGCGCCAGTAACCTGCTGGAGGGACAACACCCCCCGAAGAGTCACATTTACTCCCTCTCCATAACGGAGACTGAGGCCATGGAGAAGTATGTGGCGGAGACCCTGAAATAGGGGTTCATCAGACGCTCTACCTCTCCTGCCTCCGCCAGCTTCTTCTTCGTGGCCAAAAAAGACTGAGGACTGAGGCCGTGCATTGACTACCGGGGGCTAAACGCAGTCACCACCAAGTACCGGTACCCCCTCCCTCTGGTTCCGTCAGCAATCGAGCAGCTGCGAGGGGCCCGGTACTTTACAAAGTTGGACCTGAGGAGTGCCTACAACCTGATCCGAATACGGGAAGGAGACAAGTGGAAGATGGCATTCAGCACTACCTCAGGCCAGTATGAATACTGTGCCATGCCCTACGGCCTCACCAACGCACCTTCCGTGTTCCAGTCATTCGTCAATGACGTGTTCCGAGACATGCTGAGTAGACAGGTGGTGGTGTACATCGACGAAATCTTGATCTACTTGGCTACATTCGAGGAGCACGTCAGGGACGTCAGAGCGGTCCTACTCCTTCCTGGGATACAGGATCAGTCCTCAGGTGGTGTTCATGGAAAGAGCGAAGACGGACGGCGTAAGGTCATGGCCAGTCCCCACCACCATCAAGGGCCTACAGAGCTTCCTGGGCTTCGCAAATTTCTACCGGCGTTTCATCAGGTCCTTCAGCTCCATAGCCACCCCGCTCAGCTCTCTCCTTAAGGGGGAGCCTCAGAAGCTGGCCTGGAACCCTGAGGCTGACGCTGCCTTCAAGAGGCAGAAGGAGAGGTTCACCACAGCGCCCCTCCTAAAACACCCAGATCCAGCTCGTTCTTTCATCCTGGAGGTGGACGCATCTGAGAAGGGCGTAGGTGGGGTCCTCTCCCAGCGGCAAGGTAAGCCAGAGAAAATGTATCCCTGTGCCTTTTTCTCTAAAAAGCTTACCCCCGCAGAGAGGAACTATTGAGTTGGAGACAGGGAGCTGTTGGCGGTGGTCCTCGCTCTGGAGGAATGGAGACACCGGATTCTCACTGACCACCGGAATTTGGAGCACATACGGGCAGTGAAACGGATGAAGGATGCACCATACCGGAGAAAGGAAGGATCTGGGGGGTCCTATCCTTCCTCCGTTTCTCATCCAGTATGACATTCTCTCTCACAAAAATACTGGTGGCCCACCTTGGCTACTGATGTCTCCCGCTATATCAACTCCTGTTCCGTATGTGCCCAAATGAAGACACCTCGGAACGCCCCGGCAGGCAAACTAGTTCCTCTCCCAGTGCCTCAGTGACCTTGGTCACACCTGTCCATAGACTTTGTCACCGACCTCCCATATTCTGACGGCTTCACCACATTCCTGGTGCTCGTAGATCGGATCTCCAAATCATGCCGTTTTATTATGTAATTGCATTGCTGGACTTTTTGAAACTTAATGTATTTGTATTGTTATAAAAAAATTACAAAATAAAAGTAAATGTATGGTGTAAACAGGTCTTTAATGTTTCTTTGTTTTTGCTTTTAGTGATAATTCCAAGTGTTAATACATTTGTTTACATCATTAAGCTTTATGTATCTGTTATGAATGACCAAAGGTGTCTGACTTGATAGTAAGTACAGCGTCATATAATACAAGGCATTTATGTATCTGTTATAAAGGACCAAAGGGGTCTGACTTTAAAGCAGAGGCTGGAACTGAAATAATTTTTCAATTGTTTAGTTCTGAACAGAACCATAATTATTTTTGTTCTGTTACACTGTTCTGACCAGAAAAATAAAGTTCTGAACCGGTTCGAACCCCAGTTTGATGAGGTGGTGTTGAAGGAGTCAGGCGCAGGAGGGTGAATCACAGAATAACAGGCTTTAATCCGCAAAATACAGGTTTACGCAGAACTGCGTCAAACACACTCCAGGGCACAAAACAGGTGCACTGGAAAATACAAGGCACACGGGAAAAATACTCCCGTTGAACAAAATACACGCGCTCCACCGAGCTCCACCGAGCTTCACTAACCTTCACAATACACAATCACCCACAAGGACAAGGGGGCAGAGGGAACACTTATACACAGACTAATTAGGGGATTAGAACCAGGTGTGTGTGTGATAACGAGACAAGACAATTGTGATGATGATTGGGGCGGCAGTGGTTAGTACTCTGGTGACGACGAACGCCGAAGCCTGCCCAAACAAGGAGGGGAGGCAGCCTCGGCCGAAGTCGTGACACCCAGAAAAGTACTGGTTTACATAATTCATTTTTAAACCTTTGAAATTGAATGAGTGCGCTTAGAGCAGCTTTCTATGGAGCAGGTAAGTGAATTCATCTGTATAGGAAAGTCAAATTTGTCGTAACAGAATTATTTATGCTGCCAGTCATGACAGACCAGCGTAGAGCGCAAGATGCAACTGAAATGTTGCGGGTGAGGAGAGAGATAGGGTGAAGGAAGCTTGCCTTGCAGCGCTGGGCATCTTATGACATGCATTATCTGAATTAGGCCCACAGAATTATACCTACTGAAGAGCAGCTTTTATGGAGGAACTTTTAATGTCGCTGGACATTTACATTTTAGTCATTTAGCAGACACTCTTATCCAGAGCGATTTACAATTAGTGAGTACATTTTTCATACTGGCCCCCCATGGGAATCGAACCCACAACCCTGGCGTTGCAAGCGCCATGCTCTACCAACTGAGCTACAGGAAGCAAGTGTGTGTGTGTGTGTGTGTGTGTGTGTGTGTGTGTGTGTGTGTGTGTGTGTGTGTGTGTGTGTGTGTGTGTGTGTGTGTGTGTGTGTGTGTGTGTGTGTGTGTGTGTGTGTGTGTGCGCGCGCATGTGCATGAGCAGAACTAGAATTAAAAACACGTCTTACTTTTTGTAGTAAATAAATCCAATGTGATAACTATAGTATCCTTAACCTGCATTGAAGAAGTTAATCCATTAATCTTTCATTAAAAATCTCTCCCTAATTTCTGAATCGCGCTTGTAACGTAGTCAGTAACCTATGTTTCTACACACGCACACCCACTGGCAAAGATTTCCAGCTGGCAGGCAGATGCTGAAATACATTTCTGAGTGACAAGAGTGAGGGCTTTGCACAGGCACTTTGTTGCGATTTTTGTGGGACTGGAAAAAAATGTCCGGAACGTAAAATAACGTTATGAACCGGTTCCCATGCTTTTAAAATAACGGTTCTGCTCTGTAACAGTATAGATCACTTTCGTTTACGGTTCAGATTCTGTTCCTCAAATAATTTGGTTATTTTCCAGTTGTTGGTTCTGTTCCCTGAACAGGTTCCAATGCCTGTTTTAAAGCAAGTACACTATCATGCGATATAGAGTCTTTATGGATGTGTAATGAATGACTGAAGGTGTCTCACTTCAAACAAAGTACTACAGGACACTACAGAGGTGTCAATAAATAGGTTGACGTTCTGCTGATTTATGAAGGTTCTCTCATGATCCACTGGTTACTGTTGGGTGTGAGAGGTATTTAAATTGGTACTAAAATGGAACTACAAAACTTGCGTTTGTGTGTGTGTGTGTCAGAGCTAAAATGATTTGGAATAGTCCAACCTGAGACTACCGCACCAGGTATTCCTCTTCTGTTCCCATGCTGGAGACCAGGGCTTGATTACAACCTGTTACAATGGTGCCGATCCTTTGTGGCTGATCTTTCAGCAGGGGAGTGGGTGAATGTGTCAAAGACCTGACTGAGGCCAGCACCACCCAGTATGGCTTGTTATATTGTTGTGTCAAAGACCTGACTGGGCCTGTCATGCCAAATAATGTCCCCCAGCCAAAAAGTGTCCCCCCCCCCACGCGTTACAATGGGATTCGATAAACAATTAGTATCCATTGCAATATCAACGGTGTGATGACCTAATGCGTTTAATTTTGGTGATCATTACAGCATAAATTATGTTATTTTCATCCCGCTATGTAAACAAAGCTGATTTCAGCGATAATTTTGCTGTTTAAATGAGTTTTGTTTAGCTAATAATATGAAAACTACTTCGACCTACTTTTGTGTACCTTGTTAACATTTCAACAACATGAAATAAATGACTTAAACGTTGCTACGTTTCGGAAATAGCAAAGAAAACATGTGATCTGCTTGACACAATGTAACTTACCTTACAGATCACAAAGTCAGCTAATTTCCACTCCATTCATATGCAAATCCATTTGATTCATACACTGGCTGTCTGGCTGGCATGTTTTTATTTTGAGCTGCCCTTCCCTTGTTTTTTCTAATATTATTTCAGTAGTCCTTTATTATGATTCATTATTTTTCTATCTCGCATAGCTCATTAGTACACCCCTGTGGTTGAATATATACACTACCAGTCAAAAGTTTGGACACCTACTCATTCAAGGGTTCTTCTTTATTTTTACTATTTTCTACATTGTAGAATAATAGTGAAGACATCAAAACTATGAAATAACACATATGGAATCATGTAGTAACCAAAAAAGTGTTAAATAAATCAAAATATATTTGAGATTCTTCAAATAGCTACCCTTTGCCTTGATGACAGCTTTGCACACTTTTGCCATTCTCTCAACCAGCTTCACCTGGAATGCTTTTCCAACAGTCTTGAAGGAGCTCCCATATATGCTGAGCACTTGTTGGCTGCTTTTCCTTCACTCTGCCGTCCGACTCATCCCAAACAACCTCAATTGGGTTGAGGTCGGGGGATTGTGGAGGCCAGGTCTGTCACGGAGACCGCCGAGGCTGCTCCTCCTCCTTGCTCGGGCAGGCTTCGGCGTTCGTCCTCCCCGGAGTACTAGCTACTACCGCTTGATGTTTTCGATGTTTGTTTGGTTATGTCTAGTTGGTGCACCTGTCTCATATTCTGTCTTGATTATGTCTCCTATAAGTTCCCCTGTATTAGGTTTGCATTTTGTGTGTTATTGTCCGCCTGTCTTGTATGTTTAGGTTCTGTGTCTTTGGCTTTTGTGGGATTTACGCACTCGCGTATGCAAGAAGTCATGAACACCCTGCGCCGATTGGAGAGAGGAGGCTTGCCCACACCTCCTCCTACCGTACCACCACCATCGGCCAGCCCCATCATACCAGCTCCGGAGTCCAGTGGGATTCGGCTCTCGCTCCCGAGGGCATATGATGGCACCGCAGCCGGGTGTCAGGGGTTCCTCCTTCAGGTGGAGCTCTACCTGGCAACCATACACCCGGCGCCCTCGGGATACGAGAGCGTTTCCGCCCTCATCTCCTGTCTCTCCGGCAAGGCTTTGGAGTGGGCCAATGCCGAATGGAGGGGAATAGACGCCGCCACCATCAGCTACGCGGAGTTCTCCCGCCGCTTCAGGGCTGTTTTCGATCATCCCCCAGAGGGTAAAGCGGCGGGGGAGCGTCTGTTCCACCTCCGACAGGGGAAGAGGAGCGCACAGGAGTTCGCCCTGGACTTCCGGACTCTAGCGGCGGATGCGGGGTGGAATGAGAGGGCCCTCATCGACCACTATCGGTGCAGCCTGCGAGAGGACGTTCGACGAGAGTTGGCCTGCAGGGACACCAATTTAACCTTCGACCAGTTGGTGGACATGTCAATCCGTCTGGATACCCTGCTGGCCACGCGCGGACGTCCGGAGTTGGGGCCGTCCATTCCATTCCCCAGCACCTCCGAGCCGAGCCCTATGGAGCTCGGGGTGCTGGCGCTAGAGAGAGGAGGAGAGAGATCTGGAGGGAGGCCGTCCCCTGCACCAACTGTGGCCGTAGAGGACACACTGCGTTTCGGTGCTGGGGAGGGTCTCCAGGGGATCGAGGCAACAGGTCACGCACTGGGGAGTCATTTCAGGTGAGTAGGCGCCCAACTCACCCAGAGCTCTCTGTTGGTCACATGTGTATACCTGTAGTATTCCCCCAGGTTGCTTCTCATTCCCAGCATAAGGCACTAGTCGATTCAGGCGCAGCTGGGAATTTTATTGATCGTAATTTTTGTGTTAAGTTAGGGATTCCCCTCCGACCAGTAGATGTGCCTTTCCAGATTCATGTCTTAGATAGCCGTCCGTTGGGATCTGGGTTGATTAGGGAGGTCACAGCGCCACTAAAGATGAAGGCGCAGGGGGGTCATGAGGAGTTCATTCCGTTATATCTGATCAACTCTCCTGCGTATCCCATGGTGCTGGGGCTTCCTTGGTTAATCGCCCATGACCCCACCATTTCGTGGCAACAGAGGGCTCTCAAGGAGTGGTCTGCCCAGTGTGTTGGGCGATGTCTAGGTGTTTCCGTAGGGGCAACCACGGTGGAGAGTCCGAACCAATTGCCCGCACTGCACATTCCTCCTGAGTATGATGATTTGGCACTAGTGTTCAGCAAGACTAGGGCGACGCGATTGCCACCTCATAGACAGGGGGATTGTGCGATAGACCTCCAGTCATGTGTATCCTCTGTCTCAAGAGGAGAAGGTGGATATGGAGACATACATAGCCGAGTCTCTGAGACAGGGATACATACGGCCCTCCACTTCCCCTGCGTCCTCGAGTTTATTTTTTGTGAAGAAGAAGGATGGAGGGTTGCGCCCGTGTATTGATTACCGTAGTCTCAATCAGATCACTGTGAAATACAGTTATCCACTCCCTCTGATTGTGAGTATGACGGAATCATTACACGGAGCGCGTTTCTTCACAAAACTGGATCTCAGGAGCGCATACAACTTGGTGCGTATTAGGGAGGGAGATGAATGGAAGACAGCATTTAGTACCACCTCGGGTCACTACGAGTATCTCATCATGCCATACGGGTTAATGAATGCTCCTTCAGTCTTCCAATCCTTTGTGGACGAGATCTTCCGGGATTTGCATGGGCAGGGTGTAGTAGTGTATATTGACGACATACTAGTTTACTCTTCTACACGAGCCGAGCATGTAGCCCTGGTGCGTCGAGTGTTGGGTAGGCTGTTGGAACATGACTTGTATGTCAAGGCAGAGAAATGTCTATTTTTCCAGGAGTCCATCTCCTTCCTGGGCCATCGATTGTCCGCGTCAGGGGTGGAGATGGAGATTGACCGCGTTTCAGCCGTGCGTAATTGGCAGACTCCAACCACGGTTAAGGAAGTGCAGCGGTTTTTGGGTTTTGCCAATTACTACCGGAGGTTTATCCGGGGTTTTGGACAGGTGGCAGCTCCCATCACTTCCCTGCTGAAGGGGGGCCCGGTGCGTTTGCAGTGGTCAGCTGAGGCGGACAGGGCGTTTAGTAAACTGAAGGACCTGTTCACCTCTGCTCCGGTGCTGGCGCATCCGGATCCCGCTTTAGCGTTCCAGGTGGAGGTGGACGCATCAGAGGCCGGTATTGGGGCTGTACTGTCTCAACGCTCAGGCACCCCCCCTAAACTCCGGCCCTGCGCTTTTTACTCTAAGAAGCTCAGCCCGGCGGAACGTAATTATGACGTGGGGGACAGGGAGCTGCTCGCCGTGGTTCAAGCCCTAAAGGTGTGGAGGCATTGGCTTGAGGGGGCTCAACACCCTTTTCTCATTCTGACTGACCATCGTAACCTGGAGTACATCCGGGCAGCTAGGAGACTGAACCCTCGTCAGGCTAGGTGGACCATGTTTCTGGCCCGGTTTGTGTTTAAGCTCACGTACATCCCAGGGTCCCAGAACGGTAAGGCAGACGCCCTGTCCCGGCGGTATGATGCAGAGGAGAGGTCCATTGAGCCCACGCCCATACTGCCGGAGTCTTGTCTGGTGGCACCGGTGGTGTGGGAGGTTGATGCGGAGATCGTCCCAATGCCGGGTCTCCCTACTGCCCTACAGACTGCTGAGGCTTTGTTTACCCACGTCTTCCGGCACTACGGGGTACCCGAGGATATAGTGTCTGATCGGGGACCCAATTCACCTCTAGAGTCTGGAGGGCGTTCATGGAACGTTTGGGGGTCTCGGTTAGCCTTATCTCGGGTTTCCACCCTGAGAGTAATGGGCAGGTGGAGAGAGTGAACCAGGATATGGGTAGGTTTCTGAGATCATATTGCCAGGACCGGCAGGGGGAGTGGTCGGGATATATTCCCTGGGCAGAGATAGGCCAGAACTCCCTCCGTCATTCATCTACTAACCTGACACCTTTCCAGTGTGTGTTAGGTTACCAGCCGGTTCTGGCACCTTGGCATCAGAGCCAGATCAAGGCCCCTGCGGTGGACGAGTGGTTTCGGAGCTCGGAGGAGACGTGGAATGCTGCGCACGTTCATTTGCAGCGTGCCATCAGGCAGCAAAAGGCGAGCGCCGATCGCCACCGCAGTGAGGCTCCGGTGTATGCACCAGGAGACCGGGTCTGGCTCTCGACTCGAATCCTGCCCCTTCGCCTGCCCTGCCGGAAGCTGGGTCGGCGGTTTGTGGGGCCATTTAAAGTCCTGAGGAGATTGAACGAGGTTTGTTACAGGTTACAACTGCCTAATGATTATCGCATTAACCCCTCGTTCATGTGTCTCTCCTCAGGCCGGTGGTAGCTGGTCCACTCCAGGACAGTGAGATACGGGAGACTCCTCCGCCCCCACTGGACATTGAGGGGGCTCCGGCGTACTCAGTCCGGTCCATCGTAGAATCGAGACGTCGGATGGGGGGTCTGCAGTATCTCGTGGAGTGGGAGGGGTACGGACCGGAGGAACGGTGCTGGGTGCCTAGGAGGGACATTTTAAATCCCTCACTCCTGACGGAGTTCCACCGGAGTCATCCTACGCGCCCTGCTCCGCGTCCTCCTGGCCGTCCCCGAGGCCGGGGTCGGCGCACGGCTGGAGGGGGGGGTACTGTCACGGAGACTGCCAAGGCTGGTCCTCCTCCTTGCTCGGGCAGGCTTCGGCGTTCGTCGTCCCCGGAGTACTAGCTACTACCGCTTGATGTTTTCGATGTTTGTTTGGTTATGTCTAGTTGGTGCACCTGTCTCGTATTCTGTCTTGATTATGTCTCCTATAAGTTCCCCTGTATTAGGTTTGCATTTTGTGTGTTATTGTCCGCCTGTCTTGTATGTTTAGGTTCTGTGTCTTTGGCTTTTGTGGGATTTACGCACTTGCGTATTTGTTACACCTCTTGTGTTTTGGAGGCTGTTATTTTGTGTGTACCTTAAGAGGTATTGAGTAAAGTCGTCTTGACTATTCCTCTGTGTCCTGCGCTTGACTCCACCACCGCATCCACATCAGAACCTTGACAAGGTCATATGATGCAGCACTCCATCCCGCTCCTTCTTGGTAAAATAGCCCTTACCTACCTACAGTACCCGATGTCACAGGAAGGCCAAAAAGATCATCAAGGACATCAACCACCCGAGCCACTGCCTGATCATCCCACTATCATCCAGAAGGTGAGGTCAGTACAGGTACATCAAGCTGGGACCGAGAGAATGAAAAGGTTTATCTCAAGGCCATCAGACTGTTAAATAGCCATCACTAGCACATTAGAGGCTGCTGCTGCCTATTGAAAATCACTGGCCACTTTAAGAAATGGAACACTAGTCTTTAATAACTTTAATAATGTTTACATATCTTGCACTACTCATCTCATATGTATATACTGTATTCGATAATATTCTACTGTATCTTAGTCCATGCCGCTCTGTCATTGCTTGTCCATATATGTATAATTCTTAAATTCCACTCCTTACTTAGATTTGTGTGTATTGAGTATATGTTGTGAAATTGTTATACACTGCTCAAAAAAATAAAGGGAACACTTAAACAACACATCCTAGATCTGAATGAATGAAATAATCTTATTAAAAACTTTTTTCTTTACATAGTTGAATGTGCGGACAACAAAATCACACAAAAATTATCAATGGAGATCAAATGTATCAACCCATGGAGGTCTGGATTTGGAGTCACCCTCAAAATTAAAGTGGAAAACCACACTACAGGCTGATCCAACTTTGATGTAATGTCCTTAAAACAAGTCAAAATGAGGCTCAGTAGTGTGTGTGGCCTCCACGTGCCTGTATGACCTCCCTACAACGCCTGGGCATGCTCCTGATGAGGTGGCGGATGGTCTCCTGAGGGATCTCCTCCCAGACCTGGACTAAAGCATCCGCCAACTCCTGGAAAGTCTGTGGTGCAACGTGGCGTTGGTGGATGGAGCGAGACATGATGTCCCAGATGTGCACAATTGGATTCAGGTCTGGGGAATGGGCGGGCCAGTCCATAGCATCAATGCCTTCCTCTTGCAGGAACTGCTGACACACTCCAGCCACATGAGGTCTAGCATTGTCTTGCATTAGGAGGAACCCAGGGCCAACCGCACCAGCATATGGTCTCACAAGGGGTCTGAGGATCTCATCTCGGTACCTAATGGCAGTCAGGCTACCTCTGGCGAGCACATGGAGGGCTGTGCGGCCCCCCAAAGAAATGCCACCCCACACCATGACTGACCCACTGCCAAACCGGTCATGCTGGCGGATGCTGCAGGCAGCAGAACGTTCTCCACGGCGTCTCCAGACTCTGTCATGTGCTCAGTGTGAACCTGCTTTCATCTGTGAAGAGCACAGGGTGCCAGTGGCGAATTTGCCAATCTTGGTGTTCTCTGGCAAATGCCAAACGTCCTGCACGGTGTTGGGCTGTAAGCACAACCCCCACCTGTGGACGTCGGGCCCTCATACCACCCTCATGGAGTCTGTTTCTGACCGTTTGAGCAGACACATGCACATTTGTGGCCTGCTGGAGGTCATTTTGCAGGGCTCTGGCAGTGCTTCTCCTGCTCCTCCTTGCACAAAGGCGGAGGTAGCGGTCCTGCTGCTGGGTTGTTGCCCTCCTACGGCCTCCTCCACGTCTCCTGATGTTTCTGTCTCCTGGTAGCGCCTCCATGCTCTGGACACTACGCTGACAAACACAGCAAACCTTCTTGCCACAGCTCGCATTGATGTGCCATCCTGGATGAGCTGCACTACCTGAGCCACTTGTGTGGGTTGTAGACTCCGTCTCATGCTACCACTAGAGTGAAAGCACCGCCAGCATTCAAAAGTGACCAAAACATCAGCCAGGAAGCATAGGAACTGAGAAGTAGTCTGTTATCACCACCTGCAGAACCACTTTATTGGGGGTGTCTTGCTAATTGCCTATAATTTCCACCTGTTGTCTATTCCATTTGCACAACAGCATGTGAAATGTATTGTCAATCAGTGTTGCTTCCTAAGTGGACAGTTTGATTTCACAGAAGTGTGATTGACTTGGAGTTACATTGTGTTGTTTGAGTGTTCCCTTAATTTTTTTTAGCAGTGTATATTACTTGTTAGATATTACTGCACTATCGGAGCTAGAAGCACAAGCATTTCGACTACACCCGCAATAACATCTGCTAAACACGTGTATGTGACAAATATAATTTGATTTCATTAGATACACAGCCTAGAGGTGTGTTGGGTCATTGTTCTGTTGAAAAACAAATTATAGTCCCACTAAGCCCAAACAAGATGAGAAGGTGTATTGCTGCAGAATGCTGTGGTAGCCATGCTGGTTAAGTGTGCCTTGAATTCTAAGTAAATCACAGACAGTGTCACCAGCAAAGCACCCCCACACCATAACACCTCTGCAGCAGAGTGTGCAAAGCTGTCATCAAGGCAAAGGGTGGCTATTTGAAGAATCAAATATAAAATATATTTTGATTTTTTAAACACTTTTTTGGTTACTACATGATTCCATAAGTGTTATTTCATAATTTTGATGTCTTCACTATTATTCTACAATGTAGAAAATAGTACAAATAAAGAAAAACCCTGGAATGAGTAGGTGTGTTCAAACTTTTGACTGGTAGTGTAGATGCATTGCTCAACGGCGGTGTCGACATTGATTCTGACGGCAACCAACAGATTGTTCTCCCGCCACATCACAGGTGCTCATCCCACACCCTCAATGTAATATCAAGTAATGACGTGGACAAATGGCTGGTGGGAAACGGTGATTCAAAAGCTGAGTACAAAAGCGCCACTGGAGAGTGCTTGGCCCTGTGGACCAAGGTTAGTCGATCAACGGTGGCAATAGAGAGTTTGGAGTAGTATAGCAGGAGAAAGCTTCTGGTACCCACTACATCCAGGTGTAACTCATTTCACGATGCCCTGTGCAGGGTCACGGACATGCCTATAGCAGACTTGAGTCACCTATGCACCGGACATCAAGTGCATGACAGACAGAGAATACCATTTCCTGAATTAGTACTGCCTATTAGTACTGCCTTCTGAAGCCGCTCTTGATGGCCTTGGATATCCTCCAGGGGGAAGACAACTGCTTTTATGGTATTCTACGGCCAACACTTGAGGTCCTGATGGCTAGAACTGTGGCACTGAAGGACTACCTCTCCCGTATGACAGCTGGCCTCCCAGATGCCATAGTCCAGGTACACAGGTTTTTGTTAATTCTAATAGGCCTACTCAATAATAATTGTGCCTCAGCACACCTCTTTGTTCTTCACCACGAAGTCTATTTTTGTTTCTTCCATTATCAGTCTTTAAACGTTTCAACCTTAACATAATAAAGAGATACACGCACATCCAGCACATCGAATGCTTTTATAAAGTTTTGTAATTTATTCGATGTAAATCTAATCTTGCAGGCCATCAAGACACGATTCTCATACACGCTGGACAGCAATGAGGCTTTGCTGGCTACGGTTACGCTTCCCAATTTCAAGCTGGGTGAGAGACGAGGCGAAATAGACACCATCAAGTTGCTGCTCGCTGCCAAATGTCGCACGCGCTCTCCGCTGAGGAACCACCAGTGCCTCCATCACCTACCTGCGAGAATGACTTTTGCATTTGAGTTGGACAACACTCACGACGACAGAGACACGATGACGCTGGACACTGAGGTCACTGAGTATCTGAAGTCAGTGACAGGGATGGATACATTCAACACATTTCCCAGGATCAAGCTGATTTCTTTAAAAGTCAACACTCAAAAACCATCCATTGCGCCTGTGGAGAGACTTTTTAGCCTTAGGAGTCTCGTCTTGACTCCAAAAGAGGAACCGGCTCTCTGACAGACTTCTCCTGCTGCGTTGTTATCGCTACTTTGGAGAAAAGCAGTGAAATAACCAAGGTCAGGTGTGAATGTGATTGAAGGTGAGCTGCCTGTTTTATTTTGACTTTGAGTCATGAATGTTGCAGCCTAATGTGTAGGCCTATATGTTTTCCTTTTGAAAGGCCTGTTGCTTGTGTTAACTTTCAGTTGAAAGGGCTATTGCTCGTGTGTTTTCATATCGTCGCCCAGTTTGGATCTGTTTGTCAAAACATATTGGTAGCCAGTTGTTTTTGTATTTGAGCTGTGTCCAGTTGTAAAAACAGATTGGTAGTCATCCATTTAATTTAATAAAATAATGATGTATTATTAATTACAGATTGCATCAGTGCTGCTGAGAGTGTGGCACGTTGACAACTCTTTATGTGCTTAGCGGAAAGTTCCACTTTGAATATTACGCAAGTACTAAGTAGGCAAGCCATTCTAAACTAGTGTCGCCCTCTACTGGGCATAAGAATGACCAACACGGGCAAAGCATTTTCAGAGGGTTTTCTGTTTTTCGTAACGCAAAAGTAATGTAACGACTAATTAATTAACTGTGTAATGTAACGTTACTTTTAATGGCAGTGTAATATAACGAGTTACTTTTACAAGTAATGATCCCCGATGGAAGTCAAACTTGTGTCTGACACATTCCATTACATTTTTCACTTTCTTTTAACACATTTTGGACACCCCCGAAGAAAGCAGGCGAAGGCACAGAAACATGATTAATGGCATCTATGGGTCTGGACAATTAACCAAAATAAATCCATTTCTGCCTGCGGTAGAGAAGCATTCGTCGCAAGTTAATTGTGCTTGAAAAAAGCTGAATTGTCGGAATGGAGTAAAAACACTCTTCCTCCATTGAATTGAACAGGCTGCTGCTGATTATTTCCCACACAAATTGGAAAACTGTGTGTCTATGTCACTGGCTATGTTTATTGGAAAACCTGCAGTTGTTGCAGTGTAATTTTCCTTTAAAGATCTGCCTGTTTAAAGGCCCGGCCATGTAATAAATGCTCTAAGTGGCCCCCATCGATCAGAGAAAACATTTCCCTCGGCAAGGCTTACGCACTCAGCCTCGGGTGTGCGTCCCAAATGGCACCCTATTCTCTATATAGTGTCCTACTTTTGACCAGAGCCCTATAGGCCCTGGTCAAAAGTAGTGCACTATATAGTAAATAGGGTTCCATTTGGGAAGCAAGCCCTGAGCAAGGTGTGGACTAAGCCGCCATGAAGCTAAATGCTACTTGTTAATGGGACAGAAGTGCGCAGTCATGCACACAAACAATATGCATGGGTCTATTGGGGTCTATGAAAGTCTCATCAGGGAACCATTTTAACAGTCAAGGTCGATATGTGGTTGTAGGCATTTTGTTTTTGCTAAGGAGGAGGAAGCAGAATATCCTAAATACCTGATTGACAATACATCTTTTCATTTAGGCATTTGCACCAAATCTGAATGCACTAAGTGGCAAATGAATAGACATGATAATCATGACTTAAGTTGTCATCTTAAGGTAAAGAGAGGCATTCTCTCACAAAGATGGAAGATAAGACTCATTCATTTTAGTTCCTATTAAAATAGGCTGGCAAAGAACACGCATCAATTATGCCCTAGTGGTGCCTAACTAGTATTGGCATGGGTTACGTTCCCCAGCAAGAAAACCAAAAGTTATCGCTCAAACAGAAGCGGGAACTAACAAAAAGTCACTAACAAGAAGCAAAACTAGACAGGTGGAGTTTTAGGAGAGATTATGAAAGTTGACTAGCAACAACAACTGGAACCTAAAAGACATCCACCATGAGCGCCCACTAAATTTGGCCAAGAGGCAAACAAAAAAACACAAAAAAACAAACTTAAAGACAGGAAGCAAACCAAAAAGTGGAGCAAAATGAAAACAGGGAAGATCAGATAAAGGGTTGCTTTTAGACATCAAATAGGGAGTGCTAACTAAAGGTGTTAACCCTTCACAACTGAAGCACTCGGCCAGCCACTCTTAAATATCACCTGGGCCAGCACAGGTGAAACACCTTCCCACTAACGAGATGACACACCAGCACATGCGTGTAACCCATACTGACTAACGCGGTGACACCAATCGGCACGCCCAACGTGCTAATGTCGAACCTCAAAATATAAATGGACAAATCAAAGCCTGTAACACCTTCCCCCTTAAGACAACAGATACAGTGGGGGAAAAAAAGTATTTAGTCAGCCACCAATTGTGCAAGTTCTGCCAATTAAAAAGATGAGAGAGGCCTGTCATTTTCATCATAGGTACATGTCAACTATGACAGACAAATTGAGAAAAAAAATCCAGAAAATCACATTGTAGGATTTTTTATGAATTTATTTGAAAATTATGGTGGAAAATAAGTATTTGGTCACCATACACAAAAATGTATGCAAGCATGACTGTAAGTCGCTTTGGATAAAAGCGTCTGCTAAATGGCATATTTTATTATTATTATTATATTATTATATTATATATTATTATTATATTATTATATATTATTACAAACAAGCAAGATTTCTGGCTCTCACAGACCTGTAACTTCTTCTTTAAGGGGCTCCTCTGTCCTCCACTCGTTACCTTTATTAATGGCACCTGTTTGAACTTGTTATCAGTATAAAAGACACCTGTCCACAACCTCAAACAGTCACACTCCAAACTCCACTATGGCCAAGACCAAAGAGCTGTCAAAGGACACCAGAAACAAAATTGTAGACCTGCACCAGGCTGGGAAGACTGAATCTGCAATAGGTAAGCAGCTTGGTTTGAAGAAATCAACTGTGGGAGCAATTATTAGGAAATGGAAGACATACAAGACCACTGATAATCTCCCTCGATCTGGGGCTCCACGCAAGATCTCACCCCGTGGGGTCAAAATGATCAAAAGAACGGTGAGCAAAAATCCCAGAACCACACGGGGGGACCTAGTGAATGACCTGCAGAGAGCTGGGACCAAAGTAACAAAGCCTACCATCAGTAACACACTACGCCGCCAGGGACTCAAATCCTGCAGTGCAGACGTGTCCCCCTGCTTAAGCCAGTACATGTCCAGGCCCGTCTGAAGTTTGCTAGAGTGCATTTGGATGATCCAGAAGAGGATTGGGAGAATGTCATATGGTCAGATGAAACCAAAATAGAACTTTTTGGTAAAAACTCAACTCGTCGTGTTTGGAGGACAAAGAATGCTGAGTTGCATCCAAAGAACACCATACCTACTGTGAAGCATGGGGGTGGAAACATCATGCTTTGGGGCTGTTTTTCTGCAAAGGGACCAGGATGACTGAATGGGGCCATGTATCGTGAGATTTTGAGTGAAAACCTCCTTCCATCAGCAAGGGCATTGAAGATGAAACGTGGCTGGGTCTTTCAGCATGACAATGATCCCAAACACACTGCCCGGGCAACGAAGGAGTGGCTTCGTAAGAAGCATTTCAAGGTCCTGGAGTGGCCTAGCCAATCTCCAGATCTCAACCCCATAGAAAGGGAGTTGAAAGTCCGTGTTGCCCAGCGACAGCCCCAAAACATCACTGCTCTAGAGGAGATCTGCATGGAGGAATGGGCCAAAATACCAGCAACAGTGTGTGAAAACCTTGTGAAGACTTACAGAAAACGTTTGACCTGTGTCATTGCCAACAAAGGGTATATAACAAAGTATTGAGAAACTTTTGTTATTGACCAAATACTTATTTTCCACCATAATTTGCAAATAAATTCATTAAAAATCCTACAATGTGATTTTCTGGAGAAAAAAAATCTCATTTTGTCTGTCATAGTTGACGTGTACCTATGATGAAAATTACAGGCCTCTCTCATCTTTTTAAGTGGGAGAACTTACACAATTGGTGGCTGACTAAATACTTATTTTCCCTACTGTATATATGTACACTACCATTCAAAAATTTGGTGTCACTTAGAAATGTCCTTGTTTTCGAAAGAAAAGCAAATTTTTTTCCCAATAAAATAACATCAATTTGATCAGAAATACAGTGTAGACATTGTTAATGTTGTAAATGGCTATTGTAGCTGGAAACGGCTGATTTTTAATGGAATATCTACATAGGCGTACAGAGGCCCATTATCAGCAAACATCAGTCCTGTGTTCCAATGGCACGTTGTGTTTGCTAATCCAAGTTTATCATTTTAAAAGGCTAATTGATCATTAGAAAACCATTTTGCAATTATGTTAGCACAGCTGAAAACTGTTGTGCTGATTAAAGAAGCAATAAAACTGGCCTTCTTGAGACTAGTTGAGTATCTGGAGCATCAGCAATTGTGGGTTCGATTACAGGATCAGAATGGCCAGAAACAAATAACTTTCTTCTGAAACTCGTTAGTCTATTCTTGTTCTGAGAAATGAAGGCTATTCCAAGTGATAAATTGCCAAGAAACTGAAGATCTCGTACAATGCTGTGCACTACTCCCTTCACAGAACAGCGCAAACTGGCTCTAACCAGAATAGAAAGAGGAGTGGGAGGCCCCATTGCACAACTGAGCAAGAGAACGAATAAATCAGTGTCTAACATCTGTGAGACGCATACCAAATGAAACGATGCTGGAGGAGTGCTTGATGCCATCTGTCAAGCATTGTGGAGGCAATGTGATGGTCTGGGGGTGCTTTGGTGGTGGTAAAGTGGGAGATTTGTACAGGGTAAAAGTGATATTGAAGCAGGAAGGCTATCACTCCATTTTGCAACGCCATGCCATACCCTGTGGACGGTGCTTGATATGAGCCAATTTCCTCCTACAACAGGACAATGACCCAAACCACAGCTCCAAACTATGCAATAACTATTTAAGGAAGAAGCAGTCAGCTGGTATTCTGTCTATAATGGAGTGGCCAGCACAGTCACCGGATCTCAACCCTATTGAGCTGTTGTGGGAGCAGCTTGACTGTATGGTACGTAAGAAGTGCCCATCAAGCCAATCCAACTTGTGGGAGGTGCTTCAGGAAGCATGGGGTGAAATCTCTTCAGATTACCTCAACAAATTGACAACTAGAATGCCATTGGTCTGCAAGGCTGTAATTGCTGCAAATTGAGGATTCTTTGACGAAAGCAAAGTTTGAAGGACACAATTATTATTTCTATTAATAATGACTATTTCTAACCTTGTCAATGACTAAATTTCCTATGTATTTTGCTATATTTCCTATTCAAACTCATTTCATGTATGTTTTCATGGAAAACAAGGACATTTCTAAGTGACCCCAAACTTTTGAACGGTAGTGTATGTATGTATATATGTTTGTATGTATGTATATATATATATATATATATATATATATATATATTTGTGAAAAAATATATATGGGGGATTGGAAGCGATTACAAAAAATACATTGATGGAAGTTACAATCTATCTGCAATATGAAAGCTGATCTAAAAAAAGGACACCGATAAGAAGAAGAGACTTGCTTGGGCCAAGAAACATGAGCAATGGACATTAGACCGGTGGAAATCTGTCCTTTGGTCTGATGAGTCCAAATTGGAGATTTATGGTTCCAACCTCCGTGTCTTTCTGAGACGCAGAGTAGGTGATCTCCGCATGTGTGGTTCCCACCGTGAAGCATGTGTGATGGTGTGGGGGTGCTTTGCTGGTGACACTGTCAGTGATTTTTTTTTTGAATTCAAGGCACACTTAACCAGCATGGCTACCACAGCATTCTGCAGCGATACACCATCCCATCTGGTTTGCGCTTAGTGGGACTATCATTTGTTTTTCAACAGGACAATGACCCAACACTCCTCCAGGCTGTGTAAGGGCTATTTGACCAAGAAGGAGAGTGATGGAGTGCTGCATCAGATGACCTGGCCTCCACAATCACCTGACCTCAACCCAATTGAGATTGTTTGGGATGTGTTGGACCGCAGAGTGATGGAAAAGCAGCCAACAAGTGCTCAGCATATGTGGGAACTCCTTCAAGACTGTTGGAATAGCATTCCATGTGAAGCTGGTTGAGAGAATACCAAGAGTGTCCAAAGATGTCATCAAGGCAAAGGGTGGCTACTTTGAAGAATTTGTTTAACACTTTTTTGGTTACTACATTATTCCATATGTGTTATTTCATAGTGTTGATGTCTTCACTATTATTTTAGAAATACCCTTGAATGAGTAGGTGTGTCCAAACCTTTGACTGGTAGTGTATATTGCCATATATTACTTGTATGTATGGGAATCTCTAAAGAGAAAAGAAAAAGTAACAAGATCAACAATATTGTCACCAACGGTTTACTTTCTCTTTCTCTCACACACACACACTGTATGATTTGCTACAAATGAACACATAGGCTATTAATCACATTTTCTTCCAGATCTCTCACTCTCTCACACACATACCACACACACATGGAAGTGTTCTGTCTTGTCTGCCAGTGGGGGGTCAATGCAAATAGTCTGGGTAGCTATTTCATTAGCTGTTCAGTAGTCTTATGGCTTGGGGGTAGAATCTGTTAAGAAGCCATTTGGACCTAGACTTGGCGCTCCGGTACCGCTTTTCGTGCGGTAGCAGAGAGAACAGTCTATGACTAGGGTGGCTGGAGTCTTTGGCAAGTTTTAGGGCCTTCCTCTGACACCACCTGATATAGAGGTCCTGGATGGCAGGAAGCTTGGCCCCGGTGATGTACTGGGCCGTACGCACTACCCTCTGTAGTCGAGTAGTTGCCATACCAGGTGGTGATGCAACCAGTCAGGATGCTCTCGATGGTGCAGTTGTAGAACTTTTTGAGGATCTGAGGACCCATGCCAACAGTGTTATCCTGTGATCAAGACGTCAATGTTTTGTGATTATTAGTGTCGTAAAAATGTTAGCTAACGGGTTAGCAATTAGCAGGTCTGAGATTTCAATGGAAATACTACTATCAGCTTTTTGATAAGCGGTTTAGCTAAGAAAAATACGTCCCGTATTATCGACATACGGTCCCCAGTTATTGGCCACCTTACTATAAGATATATCAGTTTAATTTTGTTCAAAACAGAGACACCAGCTACGTCTCCGAAGTGTTTACTAGATAGTGGACTAGTTGGCTAGCCTTCCGGTTGATTTTTTTTAACTTGCCCTTCAACCTTTCATTGCGTAGCCCGGTGCGCCCTCCTGTGGACTCTTAAAAATTGTTCTTCACCAATGTCTTTTTCAGTGTTGTAACCAAATAATGTCTCAACATTTGTTTTACAGATGAATCTTATGTTTTGAGAAAGTACATAACAGATGAATACTAAAATATAAATGACTATGAATAATTTACATCAAATAAAACTTTGATTTCAGTGATGTGCTTTGACATCACTGAAGAGTTTATGTTGCAGAGACGCACTTGGAAAGTAAAGGAAGAAATACACAAGATGGGTTGAATAAATATACATGATTTTAGACATGTAATGTTTGTTTTTTTACAAATAAAAAATTGCATATGAAAACAAACAATTACATCTCAACCTCCATCCCTATATTGTCACAGAAATCACAAAAATCCAGCTCCACCGCCACCTCTGGATCCCACAGCACACACCTGCAGTGGAACCAGTACTGGCAGAAGTCACAGCACACCCATGGCACCTCGGACTCACACTCCTGTGGGGAGCATGCAGGCGGATCACGCTCCCCGCAGCGAGCACAGCAGGTGGTGTCTTTTATTTGAAGAAAAAAAAAGAAAAAAAATTGATTAACATGGTTTGCAAATGTAGAAGTACTACAGCAACAATAGTAAGAGAGAGAAAAACAAACATTATGAAGTACCTGAGGGTGGTGCCATGGGTGGCGTGACAGAGGTGTTCAGTGGAGCTTTTCTCTGCTGCAGTTGAGAGAAAAGGTAGTGTTAGATAGAACATGTTTCATGAAAACCATTTTCAACTTTTTTTACATCAATACCTCTAGAGGAAGCTGCAGACATTTTAGAGGAGGTGGACATGCCTTGTGGACTGGTGCTATGGACTGTAGATATGTAAAGAGATATGTAAACAGCAGTTTTATAAAACACATAACAAACAGGTGGCTGTATTCAAATTGGGGGGCAGGGACACCAGATGAGGCTGATGTTGTGGTGTGACCAGGGGAGATGGAGGAGGCAGTTGGTCCAGAGGAGGCCACTTCGGTGGTGACAGACATGGGGGCTGGTGTGCATCATGGTGGAGGTGGATGAAACCGCTGACAATGGCTTTGAGGAGCTGGTGTTGGTAGTGGTGTTGGTAGTTGACGGGCCGATGATGGTGTGGCCGGGAGAGCAAGCACGTGGCCTTCTTCTGCAGCTGGGGGCTCAGGCGGCTCCTACAGGTGTTGCACACTGGGAGGCACTGGCGGTGGTCATGCAGTTGTCAGGAGTGATTCCAGGGGGGGAGTCCAGCAGAGGCGATGGCGTCTCTTCTGTGTTCTGAGGGCTGCCCGATGCTCTTTCTCCTCTGCCTCGGCCCTCTCCTTCTCACCCCTATCCTGCCACTGGCGCATGTATTCCTCCCCGGTGAGGCATGTGGCGACCACAGGGAGTCTTCTGTATCGGTCTGGCCGATACTTCAGGAAGGTAAGAATGGGCACCAGGTCCTTCGCTATCAGCCCCCCCTCTATTAGGGGGTGCTCGTCTATGGCTGGGACTGGAGCAGGGGCTGAGGGTCCCCCTGTGGTCGCTGGGGAGGAGGTGCTGTTGGATGGCACAGTGTTGCTGGTTCTAGGAGAGTATAGTGGCTGCCGGAAAAACACTTGGCGTAGATGATAAACGGAGGGATGTCCTCCCCAGCTGCGTTGAAGCAGGCCAGCACTGCGATGTTCTCCTTGGTCCCCGGAGCCTGCTGGTACACATGTTTTGCGCCCCGGGGAACCAGCACTTTGTGCCTGCGCTGGTCGCTACGAAACCCAGAATCATCACAGTTATAGATTTGTCTGGGTACCTCCCTCAACTGACTCTCCTCCAAGTGCTTAAGAAGTGAAGAAGGTGTCCATCGTCGGACGTGTGGCACACTCCACTCTCCTCCTATCCAGGGTGTCCGGCCTCATGTTCAGGTTCTTGTGCCTGCTCCTGAACATTTCCCACCACCTCTTCCCCAGTGGTGGAATTGTCTCCCCTTGGTGTCAAAACCTAGAATAGAATATAAATTGTCCATCCAGGATGAAAATGATTATTTTGGTATCACCATACACATCCACATTTACATCACACACATTGAGAACAGTCAGTCCAGCATTCTACATACATAAACACATAGAACACCAAATACCTGCATATTTTGTTGGCGTATTTCATCAGCCTTTGTCTGGTGAAGGGGAACCCATTGCTGGCGCAGTAGATACAGTACTGCACCAGATAATTTTAATCCTCTGGTGCAAGCAATGTGGGTGGTCCACTGCGACATACATGGGTCACCCGGCCGCTCAGCCTGTGCGCCAGGGTCTGCCGAGGTACACCATGCACCTTAGTAGATAAGAAAATAAAACTGTTATTTGCAGATGAAATTCACATACACGTTGTAATCTCCTAAAAACAAAAGATGACTAACCTTGCCCCGCAGTCCTCCATGGCATGGAACATGTCCACCTCTCTCCACTGATTCCTCTTGACTTTCTCCATGCTGTGGTGGGAAATACAAGTAGCTAAATAACTTGGCATACTATACACATTTTAGATAACTTCATCTGAATATGTATAAACTGAAAGTGTACCCACGTTTTTTGTTTGATGTTATATGTAATGAAAGTTAGTGTCCCCAATTAGTTTAATATTGATGCATACATTGTAACATTTGACTAAATACTGCCTCTATGTAGTTCTTGTAAGATTAAACATAGCCAACGCTGATAGGTGTCAAAAAGTTCATGGTTCAAAGCTAAACATTATTTTTTGCAGATTGCACAAAAGGCCCCCGTCAGAGAACTCCAATTTTGATATGGTAAATCTTGATAACATTCAGCTGTTTTTGTGATATGTTTTATCTAACACTTACAATGTCTTTCCTTTTTGGGTACTAAGCAGTTCCAGCAACATTTAACAACTAGCCTAGCGTATCGATGCCGTCTAGTGGAAGCTTTTGTGTTTTTTTAAATGAAAAATGTACCATATGCGTTTCCGTTAAAAAGAAATTACATGATGGATTCACATATAGATGTATGTTAGACGAAGTAAAGTCAGAAAGATTGGTCGCCAATGCGCTCAGAGAATTTGTTTTCACCGGACGATGCCCTTGTTCAGACTATTGACCCGAAAAATTGGGTAAAGTAGATCAGACACACATTATACATACTTAGTTATAATTCTATTTATCAACAATGAAAGTATCGACGTCTGCCACTTCATGGGACTAAATTCTCATTATTTACAGAATGTTGCCGTCCTGTGAATATTGATTTGTGCACTATTCTCAGGAACAAGACAAAAAAATTACAATAATAACAAGCAAAGGTTTTGGAATTTGCTTCCTAAAAGCCTTATCGATTTGAATATTATTAATTAATTGCAATAGTAATAGTATGAGCAATCAAATTGATAGTAATTAGGACAATAATCATTCTAACCTGTGTTTTGCTTTCTTTTCAGTTTTCATTTGCATTAAACAAACGTTCTACAAGGGGCATTTTACTGTTGCTCGTTCCATGGGATTTAATGTCCATTTCTTAGAGAATGTCGCCACCCGGTGGATATTTATTTGTGCATAATTCTCAGGAACAAGACAAAAGCATCATAACAAGCAAAGGTCTTGGTATTTGCTTCCTAAAAGCCTTGATTATATTATTATTACAATAGTAATAGTATCAACAATCAAAATGATAGTAATTATGAAAGTAATCATTCTAACCTGTCTTTGCTTTCTTTTCAGTTTGCATTAGCTTCAAACAAACATTGTAGTAGGGGCATTTTACTGTTGAGCATTTTCACTTGAAAAATGTAAATTCTAATGCAGAATTAAAAGAACCACACAGTGTTTTTTGTTCTTATATAGCTATATAACTTTTATTAGAATGACACAACTTAACCCTCCATATCCCACCCACCCCAGACTTGAAAAAAATAGAACTGATTTTAACTGATTTGTTTTTTTAAGAGCTACACCATGTGCATATAAATTGTACATCCTCCTCCTCGTTCCACCCCACACAACTAAAGTGAAACCACTTGTGGCAGTTTTTCCTTATCAGCCACACAAGGAACTGTTGACTTGAAATGTCATTTTTCTTTTGTGGCCTGTTGAGAGAGAGATGGAACATGCATTTACTAAACTGTGCTCGCTAGATAATGGTGAAGTCTTTACATCAGATTCCATGGTTAGAAACCAAAACACTTTTTACCGATTGGCATAGGAGGCGGAACACTTGTCTTGGGTCCAGCTGGGGTGGTTGAGTCCCACGGGGCACCAGTATGAAAAAGTATGCACTCACTAACTGTAAGTCGCTCTGGATAAGAGCGTCTGCTAAATGACTAAAATGTAAAAAATGTTGAGGAGGAGGAGGCAGCGGCAGTGGTCCCATCTGTGAGGAGAGAGCAAAATGTTAGCTAGATTTTTTATTGTTTAGGCATGATGTATACAATATGGAGGGGGGGGGGGAGGCGGGGTGAGGTGGTGCTGAGGGGCCTGCAATTGAGGGGTGAGAGGCGGGCGATGAGGGGCTGAGGGGACGCGATGGAGGCCCGGCGATGGAGGGCCGGCGATGACAAAACCAGAGGCAGGGTGAGTCGGGGCTGAGGGGCGGGCAATGGCGGAGCGATACGGGTTGAAGGACCGGCGGTGGAACAGGTTCTGCGGCCGGGGGCTTTTCCGGGGTTTTTTCAGAGTCCTCGTCCTCTTCCAGCGGTCTTCTCTGCTGCTCGCTGCTCCTTAAGTGCAGCTTCTGCCCTGGTCTTTTCTTCCGCCTCCACAATCTGTCTGTAAATGTCAATGGAGGTGAGGATCCTTGGTTCAGATGGCTTCCTCCTTGTGCCAGTGGTCTTCCTGTTGAACTCAACTGAGCACAGGATGTCGTCAAGTTCGGCATGACGGGAACCATCAAAGATGAGCAGCAGCGGGCGTAAAGAAGGAAGCTCTTCTCGAACCACGTGAGGAACAGCTCAGAGTCAATGTAGCTGGACGGGGACGTGGCGTAGGTGGAATTTTTGGGTCCTTTGTAATTGTAGGGGCCTCCCAGAAAGCCACCCTTGTAGATGACGAAAGGGGGGATGTCGCATTGAAGCGCGCAAGCACAGTAATGTGCTCCTGGGTGTCTGTTTCCTGGTTGTAGGCGTGCTTGGTACCTTTTGCTACCAGCACCTTGAACCTGTTCCTGTTCATCTCAAACCCCATCTCGTCACAATTGAATATTTGCTTGGTCTTGTCTGCCAGCCCGCCCTCTGTGATTGCTTCTGTAAGAACTTATACTGAGAAATACTTCCTCATGCCTCTGGCTTTGCACACATGGCCATCCTGCGGTCAATGGAGTCAGCCAACCTCATCGTGACGCTATCAATGTGACGTTGGCGGAAGTTCAGCCACCAGGTCTGCCCAAGCAACCGGTAATCCTCCCCGGGGTGACGCCTCTGGAAAATGGTTGAGGTGAATCTTATTTACTGGGGCTTGCTGAGAGGCACTATTCAACTAGAGCTGCCTCGTCCTCTGGGGTGAGGAGCTGTTGGTGGCCTCCCTTGGAGCCATGTTTGACTTTGCCTGAGGCTCTGTCCGCCAAGGTACAGCAGGGGACCCCAAACACCTGAGAGGCCTGCCTAACTGACAGCCTTTTCTCCTTCACCTCCACGAGTGCAGCAGCCATTGCCTCCTGGCAGTAACGTTTTCTCATCTTCTTGGGGTTCTTTCTTAACATGTTAATGTTTAGCTTTTGTTCTGGAAAAGAAGACAATATGATGGTTATGATATGATTTATGTGTCTGTATAATTCATTAACTAAACCTTAATTCAAGACTATCTAGCTAGCTGGCTAATAATAGAATATGGCCAGTGTGATGTCCTAGTGTAATGGGGTTGGCTCTATTTATGTGGGCAGAATCTACTCTTGTCATTGCATGTGGTTGAGTAACTGGAGGCCTCATAGCAAGTGTTTTGTTATACACCACAGTAATGTGGGGCCCAGTTGTGTTATTAGACAAAGCTTCACACTATGTTGTTATTTTGCGATGTAAGCATTTAAGAAGAGGAGATATGTGATGCCCTTGTGTAATGGCATTGAAGGACACAAGAGGGAGCCTGGGTGTTATAAAAGCAAAGGCAAGAACAGGGTTGTAGAATAATGTATTATTTGAACGTGAATAAATGCCCACGCTCATTAGTAACTAAAAGTCTAACTAAAGTCTAGCTAGCTAGTTATATTACAATTCCAAAGCTAACTGGAATAGAATAAATATGTTCTAGCTAGCTATAAATCATTAGCTAAAACAGATTCTCAATCTCGGAAGGATTTCTTGCGTTTGTTTTGACACACGTTTCATTCACAATTTCCAATAACCTGGCAACATTTTATGTACAAATGTGATTAAATGTAATCAAATATACAATATTTAAATGTTTAAATATCATAAATATGGTCTAGCAATCAATTGAAATCGATTGGTGGTCCAATTCCACGAAGAGGGCAAGCAATCGTTTGTTTACAAACGCGTTTCTCTGAGCATTCCCCATAGCAAACAACGTCATAGAGTAACATGGCAATGCTTGACCCTCAACCCGGTCTGTAGCACTGACACATTACACCCCTGCCCTCAGTCTTTCTTCACAAGATGGCAATTTCAGAAATGTCTTGAATGCCTGCTCCAAGCCATCAGAGACCTGAAAGACGGTTCATCGTTTCAAGAAAAGTTATTTGGGGTATGTTTAGACACGTCCGTCTTAAAATAACTAAATATGTACAGTACCAGTCAAAGGTTTGGACACACATACTCATTCAAGGGTTTTTCTTTATTTGTACTACATTGTAGAATAATAGTGAAGACATCAAAACTATGAAATAACACATATGGAATCATGTTGTAACCAAAAAAGTGTTAAACAAATCCAAATATATTTTTTATTTGATATTCTTTTAGGTAAAGGGCAGATAACCCAGCAGTTAACAGGTGTAGACCTTACTGTGAAAAATAGAAAAAAACCGGATGGCCATTTGATTAATTGATCAGCAGTCTTATGGCTTGGGGGTAGAAGCTGTTAAGGAGCCTTTTGGTCCTAGACTTGGCGCTCCGGTACAGCTTGCCATGCGGTAGCAGAGAGAACAGTCTAGAACTTGGGTGACTGGCGTCTTTGACAAGTTTTTGGGCCTTCCTCTGACACCGCCTAGTATATAGGTCATGGATGACAGGAAGCTTGGCCCCAGTGATGTACTGGGCCGTACGCACTACCCTCTGTAGCACCTTATGGTCAGATGCCGAGCAGTTGCCATACCAGGCGGTGATGCAACCAGTCAGGATGCTGTTGATGGTGCAGCTGTAGAACTTTATGAGGATCTGGGGACCCATGCCAAATCCTTTCAGTCTAATGGGGGGTGTTGTCGTGCCCTCTTCACGACTGTCTTGGTGTGTTTGGACCATGATAGTTTGTTGGTGATATGGACACCAAGGAACTTGAAACTCTCGACCTGCTCCACTATAGCCCCGTCGATGTTAATGGAAGCCTGTTCGGCCCTCCTTTTCCTGTAATCCACGATCAGCTCCTTTGTCTTGCTCACATTGAGGGAGAGGTTGTTGTCCTGGAACTACACTGCCAGGTCTCTGAACTACTCCCTATAGGCTGTCTCATCATTGTCGGTAATCAGGCCTACCACTGTTGTGTCATCAGCAAACGTAATGATGCTGTTGGAGTCGTGTTTGGCCACGCAGTTGTGGGTGAACAGGGAGTACAGGAGGGGACTAAGTACTCACCCCTGAGGGGCCCCAGTGTTGAGGATCAGCGTGGAAGATGTGTTGTTGCCTACCATTACCCCCTAGTGCGGCCCGTCAGGAAGTCCAGGATCCAGTTGCAGAGGGAGGTGTTTAGTCCCAGGGTCCTTAGCTTAGTGATGACCTCTGTGGGCACTGTGGTGTTGAACGCTGAGCTGTAGTCAATGAACAGCATTCTCACATAGCTGTTCCTTTTGTCCAGGTGGGAAAGGGCAGTGTGGAGTGCAATTGAGATTGCGTCATCTGTGGATCTGTTTGGGCGGTATGTGAATTGGAGTGGGTCTAGGGTTTCCGGGACAAAGGTGTTGATGTGAGCCATGACCAGCCTTTTAAAGCACTTCATGGCCACCGACGTGAGTTAAGGTCTGCTTGAAACATGTAGGTATTACAGGGAGATGTTGAAAATGTCAGTGAAGACATTTGCCAGTTGGTCCACGCATGCTTTGTGTACACGTCCTGGTAATCCGTTTGGCCCCGCGGCTTTGTGAATGTTGACCTGTTTAAAGGTTTTGCTCACATCTGCTACCGAGAGCGTGATCACACATTCGTCCGGAACAGCTGGTGCTCTCATGCATGCTTCAGTGTTGCTTGCCTCGAAGCGAGAATAAAAGGCATTCGTCCAGTTCGAGGTGAGTAATTGCTGTTCTGATGTCCAGAAGCTCTTTTCGGTCATAAGAGTCAGTAGCAGCAACATTATGTACAAAATAAGTTACAAAATAAGTTACAAACATTGCGAAAAAAAATTACAAATAGCACAGTTGGTAAGGACCCGTAAAACGGCAGCCATCCCCTCCGGCGCCTTTATAATCCCAGAGCAGACTAGGTGAAAAATATGTTGATGTGCCCTTGAGCAAGGAACTTAACCTTAATTGTTCTGGATAAGAGTCTCTGCTAAATGACTAAAATGTAAAGATTAGACATAAATCTATCTCTGTGCCAAATTTGGTGCTTCTATCACTAAATGCACGATTGTTCCAGATTTTTCAGTTTAGAAGCTTGATGAGTAGATTCAGGGCCATGCACAGACCTTTTGAGGGGCATGTGCTCAAACCAAAAAAGTTGCACCTTGAAAATAAAATGTCCTGCAGTGTGGTCACATACTCGTTGAGAAATTATTACAAAAAAAGGGGTAACAATTGCGCCGGAGGGTATGGCTGCCGTTTTACGGGATCCTAACCAACTGTGCTATTTTGTTTGTTTTTTTGCATTGTTTGTAACTTATTTTGAACATAAAGTTGCTGCTACTTTCTCTTATGACAGAAAATAGCTTCTGGACATCAAAACAGCGATTACTCACCTCGAACTGGACGAAGATTCTTTCTCTAATGAGTCCGACGCGAAGGATATACTACTTCCCGGAGACCAGGCCCAAATCCCCGCCATTCGCATGAAGAAAAGACGGAGATACAGGGGGCCAAGGTCGGGGTGCCTTAAGAGGATTCGTAGGCGAGTGAGTAAATCTCCAATACCATCGGTTCTATTGGCCAATGTGCAATCACTGGAAAACAAAATGGATGATCTATGGTCGAGACTATCCTACCAACAGGACATTAAAAACTGTAATATATTTCGGTACCAGTCAAAAGTTTGGACACACCTTCTTATTACAGGGTTTTTCTTTATTTTTACTATTTTCTACATTGTAGAATAATAGTGAAGACATCAAAACTATGAAATAACACATATGGAATCATGTAGTAACCAAAAAAGTGTTAAACAAATCAAAATATATTTTATATTTTATATTATTCAAAGTAGCCACCCTTTGCCTTGATGACAGCTTTGCACACTCTTGGCATTCTCTCAACCAGCTTCACCTGGAATGCTTTTTCCATTTCCATTTCCATTTAAGTAATTTAGCAGACGCTCTTATCCAGAGCGATTTACACATTTTCCAACAGTACTCTGCTTCTTTCCAACACTGCTTTTTTATCCCTGGTGTTTTTTAATACTCTTTTTATTCTCTTTTTCCCCTTGCTTCGCTTCCCATTAAGATAACACACTATACTATTATTTTCCCCTTTTATCAACTAAGATCATAGCCACAGCTCTTATGAAACCACCAATCCGCCATTATTAGAAGTAAGCAGATCTAGGTAACTGTCCTTTATGATTAAGCTACAGGTAACAAACCAAACACTTGCTGTAGTTGACAAGCATATATTCAATTTGTATCCATAGTATTAATATTCAATTTAGTTATTGAAATTACGACTCCATTCACAGTAGTTTAAGATAGCAAACCATTTAGGCAACTCAAAAAATGACTACCTCGAAATTGTCTCGCTATTCTGATGGCATACAGTGGGGAAAAAAAGTACATTGTAGGATTTTTTATGAATTTATTTGCAAATTATGGTGGAAAATAAGTATTTGGTCACCTATTTGGTCACCTACAAACAAGCAAGATTTCTGGCTCTCACAGACCTGTAACTTCTTCTTTAAGAGGCTCCTCTGTCCTCCACTCGTTACCTGTATTAATGGCACCTGTTTGAACTTGTTATCAGTATAAAATATACCTGTCCACAACCTCAAACAGTCACACTCCAAACTCCACTATGGCCAAGACCAAAGAGCTGTCAAAGGACACCAGAAACTAAATTGTAGACCTGCACCAGGCTGGGAAGACTGAATCTGCAATAGGTAAGCAGCTTGGTTTGAAGAAATCAACTGTGGGAGCAATTATTAGGAAATGGAAGACATACAAGACCACTGATAATCTCCCCTCGATCTGGGGCTCCACGCAAGATCTCACCCTGTGGGGTCAAAATGATCACAAGAACGGTGAGCAAAAATCCCAGAACAACACGGGGGGGACCTAGTGAATGACCTGCAGAGAGCTGGGACCAAAGTAACAAAGCCTACCATCAGTAACACACTATGCCGCCAGGGACTCAAATCCTGCAGTGCAAGACGTGTCCCCCCTGCTTAAGCCAGTACATGTCCAGGCCCGTCTGAAGTTTGCTAGAGTGCATTTGGATGATCCAGAAGAGGATTGGCAGAATGTCATATGGTCAGATGAAACCAAAATATAACTTTTTGGTAAAAACTCAACTCGTCGTGTTTGGAGGACAAAGAATGCTGAGTTGCATCCAAAGAACACCATACCTACTGTGAAGCATGGGGGTGGAAACATCATGCTTTGGGGCTGTTTTTCTGCAAAGGGACCAGGACGACTGATCCGTGTAAAGGAAAGAATGAATGGGGCCATGTATCGTGAGATTTTGAGTGAAAACCTCCTTCCATCAGCAAGGGCATTGAAGATGAAACGTGGCTGGGTCTTTCAGCATGACAATGATCCCAAACACACTGCCCGGGCAACGAAGGAGTGGCTTCGTAAGAAGCATTTCAAGGTCCTGGAGTGGCCTAGCCAGTCTCCAGATCTCAACCCCATAGAAAATCTTTGGAGGGAGTTGAAAGTCTGTGTTGCCCAGCGACAGCCCCAAAACATCACTGCTCTAGAGGAGATCTGCATGGAGGAATGGGCCAAAATACCAGCAACAGTGTGTGAAAACCTTGTGAAGACTTACAGAAAAAGTTTGACCTGTGTCATTGCCAACAAAGGGTATATAACAAAGTATTGAGAAACTTTTGTTATTGACCAAATACTTATTTTCCACCATAATTTGCAAATAAATTCATTAAAAATCCTACAATGTGATTTTCTGGATTTTTTTTTCTCATTTTGTCTGTCATAGTTGACGTGTACCTATGATGAAAATTACAGGCCTCTCTCATTTTTTTAAGTGGGAGAACTTGCACAATTGGTGGCTGACTAAATACTTTTTTTCCCCACTGTAAGTGAGTCTTTCACTTTGAACCAAGCACAGTGCTAAATCGTCCATTCTACGTCACCAAACCAAACACTGGCTGCAGTATCTGTCTCAGAAAAACATACCAACAGTTGAATTACACTCAGAAACCCAGATTTTACTCTATGCCATAGACCCAATGCTATTGAAATGACAAAGAAATCCCGCAAATAGCCCAACTACAATGGTTTGTCGTCTTAACATCTGATCCATAATGAAATTCCTTCACTTCATCCCCGTAGCTCCGCAATGATAATAAGTTTAACGTAATCCCTGAATTGGCTTTGTACTATGTTATAAGTTACGTCTCTAAATTCCACTCCTTATGGGCCGTTTATTTCTTAAACCTTATCTCTATCAAATGATCCATCAACGGCACCAACTCTGAAAACGTTAATGTATTGTTTCCCATCCCTTACGTACGTATACGTTTTGGGTGCGCAAGTTAGCATATGAATATTATTACAACTATTACTTCATGAAATCTCTAGTAATCAACTACACACACATAAAATTAATCCTATTTTCATATATTCACATAATCCATATAGAATGATAGAACTCCTAGGTACTCACATCAAACAATCCCTTCGTGTTTTTAAACAATTCTCAATCGACATAAATCAGCTTCTTCAAACATATTCCAAGCGGAACCATAAAACAACAACAGATGACCTAATTCTGTTATATATTGAAACTTCTTATCCAAATTTATATCAAATTATCATACACATTTCTATAATTTATTATGCACCCTTCAGATTAAAATTACTTTCTGCTCTTTGTTCATAAAATAGACTATGTTGTTCCATTCAATTACTTAAGTTAATTAGCTGACTTTTGCTCCTTATTAATTATATTTCCAAGCCATCGTGCGCTCATTAAATCTAATTTCGTGTCGCTTACAGTGATATTATCAATTATATATATTTTCGCGCTATCTGTAACGTATCCCTATTAAAAATACCTTCTTGAGGATACTCATTATCTGTCCAGGCTGATAAATCAATGATATATGGTTCCACATAGAAAAACCCTAATATACTTAACATCCATTCGCATTGTCTGATTTTCAATACTTGTTTTAAATGCGAATTTGTCTGTAATAATTTCGTCATTTCCTTTCGCATTCTTTGAGGTAAATGGTGACTGTCTTGCCAGATACTGGTCTACGAAGTTGGCTATCCATTGCTTTTATTAGTTCATCCAATATTAGTAATCAAATACTTGAATCAAATCCCCAACTTGTCTTCATAAACATTTTGTTTACCTATTTTGTCTTTGTTGCCATGATTCAACATGCTTAATTGTATGTGCTCGATTCTTTATGCCGTATGAGTTATTGTTCTCTCTCTCTCTCCTGACCATTTTGAGTAATTCACAAAGGACTAATTCTCTCATAGGGCTTTACACACTATATAATGATTCAACAACAAAGGACTCAAACCTAACTTTATCACACTTTATGATGATTCAACACCAAAGGACTCAAACCTAACTTTATCACACTTTATGATGATTCAACACCAAAGGACTCAAACCTCACAACTCTCTATCTTTATAATCTTGTCTTGTTGAGGACTTGAACCTCTTCACAATTTTATAATGATTTTTCACATTAAAGGACTCAAGCCTCACTACTCTCTATCTTTATAATGTCATACACATTAAAAGACCCTACGCCCAATCTTGTTAAACCCACTCTCCTTCTCCTCTGTTGTTTTTACTCATTACTCTGAACAAACCCTGTTTAGAATTATAGCACCATGTCATTGTCTAATTTGATATTTCTCCTTACGTCTGTTTATGTACTTGAAAACCCCTAAAAAATATATAGAATTTTAAACGTTCGTTACAGCTCAGCTTTACCACAGATAAGCAGAATTTGACATAATCAATCAAATGAAAGTCTGCTTACCTGTTAGTTCGGCTGTAAACTGCATCCTGTTCGTTTAGATGCCAATCTGTTATGATGAGTTTCTCTGGCATCAAGTAATTCAGTATGAAAGAAGATACTTAAGCACTTACAGTTGAAGTCGGAAGTTTACATACACTTAGGTTGGAGTCATTTAAAATTGTTTTTCAACCACTCCACAAATGTCTTCTTAACAAACTATAGTTTTGGCAAGTCGGTTAGGACATCTACTTTGTGCATGACACAAGTAATTTTTCCAACAATTGTTTACAGACAGATTATTTCACTTATAATTCACTGCATCACAATTCCAGTGGGTCAGAAGTTTACATACACTAAGTTGACTGTGCCTTTAAACAGCTTGGAAAATTCCAGAAAATGATGTCATGGCTTTAGAAGCGTCTGATAGGCTAATTGACATCATTTGAGTCAATTTGAGGTGTACCTGTGGATGTATTTCAAGGCCTACCTTCAAACGCAGTGCCTCTTTGCTTGACATCATGGGAAAATAAATCAGGCTAGACCTCAGAAAACAAATTGTAGACCTCCACAAGCCTTGTTCATCCTTGGGAGCAATTTCCAAACGCCTGAAGGTACCACGTTCATCTGTACAAACAATAGTACGCAAGCATAAACACCATGGGACCACGGAGCCGTCATACCGCTCAGGAAGGAGACATGTTCTGTGTCCTAGAGATGAACGTACTTTGGTGATAAAAGTGCAAATCAATCCCAGAACAACAGTAAAGGACCTTGTGAAGATGCTGGAGGAAACAATTACAAAAGTATCTATATCCACACTAAAACGAGTCCTATATCGACGTAACCTGAAAGGCCGCTCAGCAAGAAAGAAACCACTGCTCCAAAACCGCCATAAAAAAGCTTGACTATGGTTTGCAACTGCACATGGGGACAAAGATCGTACTTTTTGGAGAAATGTCCTCTGGTCTTATGAAAGAAAAATAGAAATGTTTGGAGGAAAAAGGGGGTGCTTGCAAGCCGAAGAACACCATCCCAACTGTGAAGCACGGGGTGGCAGCATCATGCTGTGGGGGTGCTTTGCTGCAGGAGGGACTGGTGCACTTCACAAAATAGATGGCATTATGAGGAAGGGAAATTATGTGGATATATTGAAGCAACATCTCAAGACATCAGTCAGGAAGTTAAAGCTTGGTCGCAAATGGGTCTTCCAAATGGACAATGACCCCAAGCATACTTCCAAAGTTGTGGCAAAATGGCTTAAGGACAACAAAGTCAAGGTATTGGAGTGGCCATTACAAAGCCCTGACCTCAATCCTATAGAAAATGTGTGGGCAGAACTGAAAAAGCGTGTGCAAGCAAGGAGGCCTACAAACCTGACTCAGTTACACCAGCTCTGTCAGGAGGAATGGGCCAAAATTCACCCAACTTATTTTGGGAAGCTTGTGGAAGGCTACCCGAAATCTGAAATAAATAATTCTCTCTACTATTATTCTGACATTTCACATTCTTAAAATAAAGTGGTGATCCTAACTGACCTAATACAGGGAATTTTCACTAGGATTAAATGTCAGGAATTGTGAAAAACAGAGTTTAAATGTATTTGGCTAAGGTGTATGTAAACTTCCAACTTCAACTGTACATGGAGAGTTGATTCAAAGTATTTAATATTGCGGTACCGGGTTCACATAGCAAACGGCACATGGATCTTTTAAGCTTATATACTTGTTTGCAAGCTAATTCTATCCACAGTTGCCAACCATTATTGAGTGTCACTCCTCACCACAATAGGATCACCCTATATGGTATCGTGTTTCACCCTAGTCAGGATATTCCATCACGTACTCCTTCTAAGATTAGCACCAGTGGCCCCCCAGCTATCTTGGCACGCATACCTTCTGGCACCCACCAGTGACAGAAATAAATACATTGTATTTCCTAATCCTCCAAATCCTATGCAGCTCTCAATATTTCAAACATGAACTAATCCTGTATAAAATACTTAATATAAAAAAAACAGTCAGATGGATATACATCGGAGTGCTTGCCTACATAACAATCGTAAGTACAGTCAGACCAATATAAAAGCCCACTGTGAGCTACAAAGGCATGAAACTAACTGTGTTAATCAATCTCCCCCTTAGCCTGGAACATAATGCAGGCTGCCCCTGGAGGCGGCCTTGATGCACTTTGTGTCCCGGCCCCTGGTCTGTGAGCATGTCCTGGAGCTAGTGGATTGGTTCGAGCAGCCCAAGAAGTTCATCCTGGTCTTGGAGCATCCAACCTCCTGCATGGACCTGTATGACTACTGCGAGACGATGGACGGGAAGCTTAACGAGGCCATGGCGAGGGTCATCATGCTCAAGGTGGTGCGACACAGCTACAACTTCCTCCACCGCAATATCAAAGTGGAGAACCTGCTGGTGCAGACGGACACTCTGAATGTCAAGCTCATCGACTTTGGCTGCGGGGATCTGCTGAGGGAGAAACCCTTCAGGGACTTTGCTGGTGAGAGGAGACACAGACTGAATAGCATTGGTGTGGTGAGTTACGGGCAAAGGACCGTAACTGACTATGTTCAACACATCTATGTTTTTCTGTCTGTCTGTCTGTCTCTCTCTCAATTCAATTCGATTTCAATTTAAGGGCTTTATTGGTATGAGAAACGTATGTTAACATTGCCAAAGCAAGTGAAGTAGATAGTAAACAAAAGTGAAATAAACAATAACAATTAACAGTAAACATTACACTCAGAAGTTCCAAAAGAATAAAGACATTTCAAATGTCATATTATGTATATATACAGCGTTGTAACAATGTGAAAATAGTAAAAGTACAAATGTGAAAATACATAAATATAAATATGGCTTGTATTTACAATGGTGTTTGTTCTTCACTGGTTGCCCTTTTCTTGTGGCAACAGGTCACAAATCTTGCTACTGTGATGGCACACTGTGGTATTTCACAGAGTAGATATGGGAGTTTATCAAAATTGGGTTTGTTTTCGAATTCTTTGTGGATCTGTGTAATGTGAGGGAAATATGTGTCTCTAATATGGTCATACATTTGGCAGGAGGTTAGGAAGTGCAGCTCAGTTTCCACCTAATTTTGTGGGCAGTGTGCACATAGCCTGTCTTCTCTTGAGAGCCAGGTCTGCCTACGGCGGCCTTTCTCAATAGCAAGGCTATGCTCACTGAGTCTGTACATAGTCAAAGCTTTCCTTAAATTTGGGTCAGTCACAGTGGTCAGGTATTCTGCCACTGTGTACTCTCTGTTTAGGGCCAAATAGCATTCTATTTTGCTCAGTTTTTTTGATAATTCTTTCCAATGTGTCAAGTCATTCTTTTTGTTTCCTCATGATTTGGTTGGGTCTAATTGTGTTATTGTCCTGGGGCTCTGTGGGGTCTGTTTGTCTCTCTCTCTCTCTCTCTCTCTCTCTCTCTCTCTCTCTCTCTCTCTCTCTCTCTCTCTCTCTCTCTCTCTCTCTCTCTCTCTCTCTCTCTCTCTCTCTCTCTCTCTCTCTCTCTCTCTCTCTCTCTCTCTCTCTCTCTCTCTCAGGCACCACAGAGTTATTCACCCTTGAGTGGGTTCCTGATGGGAAGTACAAGGGGTGCAAAGTAACCATCTGGTCCCTAGGTGTCCTGCTCTTTGGCATGGCATGGAAGGAGGCAGAAATTATCAGAGGATGCCTTCGCTTCAAGAGAAGAATCTCCAAAGGTACGTAGGAGCAGTTGGGAGGAGAGTACAGGTGTAGGATCTTAATTAATAAATAAAATGATATTTTAACGTACTTTACCGGTTGTCCGTGCAGCTGATCCTTTTGGCAGTAGGAATGTGAGACAATATATCCAGCACTTACAAAAATATTTTTTGGGCTGCTAACTAAATAGTGTGCCACAGAATGTTGCCAGAAGTTTGCAAAAGTTTGCCACTAGTGGTGAATCTGCGGCAAACCTTTGGCAACAATAATATTTATTGCCACCAGTGGCAAACAGTTCGCCAGAGTTTTTTTTTCTGGCAGACAATTCTCTCAATAATCTATTTGAATCTGTGGCAAACCTGTGGCAGTAACATTTATTGCACTAGTTGCAAACAGTTTACCAGAAGCCGTTTCTGGTGAACACATGAGTTCCAAGACCAGTAACCGTTGATGAGCAATCAATGGGATTAGAAACCAAGCTATCTAACTAGCTACACTACCTACCAAAGTTGTGTGGTGAGTGTCTAACTTATTTGTTAAACTTCCTAATAAACTTTAACATTTTATAAGCTAAATGATTCCTAGTTAGCAATGTCATGTTTTATGGGATAGAGTGAAACACATTTTGTTGATACCAGTTTCAATCTGTCAGCGCCACTGACTGACTGGCTAGCGCTTAGGTAGCTAATGTTAGCGATCATATTTTTGCACAATTCATGTGATAGGTGATTTGCCTAAACACATATATTGTTTAGGTGAATATGTTGCTGTCGCTTAATACCAACATGCATATCAATATGCTAGCGTCACGGTTCAGTAGCATGTTAGCTAGCACAACAGCTGAGGCAGCTATATGATTTTACATTAAAGCAAAACGTTACTTTTGCAGATGGATACCCTTCCCCTACCCGTGGTGTTGGGAGAGGCTGTATTGGGAGGAGGATGCAACAACAACCTAGAAATATGTTTGTAGTGCACTCACTCATAACACTTTGTTTTGTGTGATAAATTTGTGTATCGTCTTCAAGATTAAGGTAAGTAAATGCATGTATTATTCTCATAAATGTAGCCCATACATTCATTCTTTGTAACAATTAGATCTTTCATTGCTTTAAACAAGTTTAAAGGCAAAAATACAGATTGAGGCCTTCAATCAAACTGAGGATAGAGAAATATGTGTGCACCAGACAGGTCAAGGATTCTTGCATATATGGCTTTGAGATGCTGGGTTCCAGGCATTGGGTCAATAGTTGGGTTGTTTGTGCTGGGCTATTAAGGTTGGGCTATGGATATTTGACCCAGCCAGTGGGTTAATTCTCACGCCACCAGCGCATGAAGCATGTGAAATCCACCAGAATACTTGCAAGTATTCTAGTTCTAGTGCGACTACAGGAAAGTATAATTACATCAACTTTTCAAAGCGCTGGTAGTGCGTTCAGATTTCTATCACCTGACGCATGTGCAGAACCATTTAAACACGTGCACGAGCTCGGCAAGTGTGCATGCGTCTCGTGCATGTATTTTTTTCTTGTTTGCATGCGTCAGGTGATAGAAATCTGAACGCACTACCAGCGCTTTGAAAAGTTGATGTAATTATACTTTCCTGTGGATATGTTGTCTCACATTTCTACCGCCAAAAGGACCAACCACACAGACGACCGGTAAAGTATGTTAAACTATCATTTTATTCAACTTTCTGGCTTGTAGAGGTCATGAGAGGAAACTTTCCTGATTCAAATGCTAATTTCTGCCCAACGTAGTGTGGTTTCTAAGCAAAGATAGTGCCAGTATAAGGGCTATGAAAGACAGGATGCGGAAGGACGGAAAATTATTGCATTTGGGATTGTCAACAGTAGCTAGCTAACATCAACCAACTACTTTCTGTTTTGTCTTCTTCTGCAGTGGCGAAAAGGCTGTAGTGTTGTGACTACTTATTTACTACCAACAATAAGTAGTAAAAATCTCTACTTGATTACTACTGGAAACACTACTGTTTTCCTACTGAACACTACAAAACTGTACTTGTGTATCCTGAGTAGTGCATAAACTACACATTCACTACACAATCCCTACAAGTCTATACATAGTCACTACTGCACAAATAGGTTTTGTGTAGTAATTCATTAATACTTTTTCATGAGGGCAGTCTGCTTTCTGTGGTGGTGATTTGTGATAGTGGGATTTATTCACTAAAACATGCGTTAGTTCAATGGTTGTTGTTTTGGAGACGGATAGATAGGCCATACTTTTTTCATTGCTCAAATATATTTTTCTGGGTGAGTATGTCTTTGAGAGCATTCATGTCTGACTGTGTGTATGACATAATGGGAGTCGAGTCAACAACACTGTATGCTTTGTGTGGGTTCACCAATGATGTATGGTGTTGACGCCTTCTTCTAACCCTGCTGCCTCTGTTCTTGCAGCAGCAGAAGTTTGGCTCTGAGACTGAAGAAGTTTCAGTTACCATTCTTCCCCACCCACACATTCCAGATGTGCTGCTTCTTTCTCTCTTCAAACTGTCAGCCAAATATGAGTCCACTCCATAGAGGGAAAAGGGAAAAACACTCTTTACAGATGGAAAAATCCTAGCTCTGGTCCAGGGCTTTGAATAATCCCAAACCCTCTCCAAAATCACTCCCTCCACTGGCCAGAATTGCCAAAACCACACATGATTTCATAAAATTACCACAGAAATAACAGTTTCCTAACTTAAATCTCGCTATGCAAAAACACCATGTACATTGGGTTTGGCATTCTTCTATGTAACCAAATCAACAACAGAACAAAAAGACACAAAGAAAGCCCTCATAAACCAACAATTGCTAAGAATGCCACGATAACTGTAGCTTATGTTATAAAATAAAAAACATTTAATTGTAGGCAAATTTCTCTTCTGCTCTCAATCTTTCCTAGAATTAGCCCTTAAAGGGATAGTTTGAGATTTTGGCAATGAGGCCCTTTATCTACTTCCCCAGAGTCAGATTAACTCGTGGATACACATTTTATGTATCTGTGTCCAGTATGAAGGAAGTTAGAGGTAGTTTTGTGTGCCAATGCTAACTAGCGTTAGCGCAATGACTGGAAGTCTACGCTAGTTAGCAATTGCGCAAAGACTAGATAGCAACTTCCTTCAAACTGCACGCAGAGACATAAAAATGGTATCCACACGTTCATCAGACTCTGGTCAAAATCCCGAACTATACCGTTAACTGCTACTGTTGGTATGCATGTGTGTGTGATGGGATCATATAAGTGGTACCTCTGATCACTAGCGTTAGCGCAATGACTGGAAGTCTATGCTAGTTAGCAATTGCGCAAAGACTAGATAGCAACTTCCTTCAAACTGCACGCAGAGACATAAAAATGGTATCCACACGTTCATCAGACTCTGGTCAAAATCCCGAACTATACCGTTAACTGCTACTGTTGGTATGCATGTGTGTGTGATGGGATCATATAAGTGGTACCTCTGATCTTCACCGCTGTTCATCGCCTCTCTTTTGCATGCTTGTGTGTGAAAGAGAGAGAGATCATTTGCATCCCAAATGGCACCCTATTCTCTATTTAATGCACTACTTTTGACCAGAGCTCTATGGTGCACTATACAGTATATAGGGAATAGGTTACCAACTCTGAATGTGTTTGACTGACCCTTGACCTTTGACCCCCAGGCCCGTGGTCCAGCTCAGATCTGAGGTCATAGTAGGAGCTCAGTGTGGCAGTAATATTCTGAGGGGGGCGCACGTTTTTGCACTAAGTATAAGAGAACCTCATGCACTTCAACTAGAAACAAAGGACAGCACACTTTTTCTTCAGACTTCTTTAGTCCCCCCCCCAAAAAAAATACAGTTCTGATAAATGTAACAGCTGCATAATGTATTAAGATACTCAGAGCTTTTAAAAACTTCTTCCATTAACTGAATTATCGCACATAAACCATTGTGTAATGAGGTCCTGATAATCAATGGAATCCAGAGTTCTTCTATGGTCATTTCATTTTAGGGGAAAGTACTGTACATATCAATGTTGTGACACTCGTTGCGTTCACAATCTCTAGAAGAGTAGTAACTCATAAATATGTTACCTGTTCTTTCTCTGGCTGTCTCAGTCATGAAGACAGGCTGTCTCAGTCATGAAGACGGTGTCTTTCTTCTCGGACCTGGAGGTGAAGCGCACAAGGGGGAACAAGGACTTCCAGGGAAAGAAAGTGTTTTTGGGAAATGGAGTCGCTGATATGGACCAACTCCATTATCTTCTGCTCAGACGAAGTAGGTAGAGACACTTAGGTCTGGGCCCGTATTCATAAAGTGTCTCAGAGTAGGAGTGCTGATCTAGGATCAGCTTTGCCTTTTAGATAATAATGAATAAGATTAAATGGACTTGGGGAACCTGATCCTAGATCAGCACTTCTACCCTGAGACGCATTATGAATATGGACCCTGGATAGACTGGTATTGCAGTGTTATGCATATTGTTCTCTGTAGTATGGTTTGAATGATGAAATAATGATCAAGCAGAGGCCTCATTGAATAAAGCAGGCACAATGTCACCTCCTCTGCCCATCTAGGGGTGTTGACATTGCTGCCCTGATGGGGGGACAGGTGCGAGACTGTAGGGGGGGCTCTGCTGGAGGATGGCCTGGTGTCAAGAAGGGCAGCAAAGAAGCCACTACTCTCCAGGAAAAACATCAGGGACAGACTGATATTCTGCAAAAGGTACAGGGATTGGACTGCTGAGGACTAGGCTAAAGTCATTTTCTCTGATGAATCCCCTTTCCGATTGTTTGGGGCATCCGGAAAACACCTTGTCCGGAGAAGACAAGGTGAGCGCTACCATCAGTCCTGTGTCATGCCAACAGTAAAGCATCCTGAGAACATTCATGTGTGGGGTTGCTTCTCAGCCAAGGGAGTGGGCTCACTCACAATGTTGCCTAAGAACACAACCATGAATAAAGAATGGTACCAACACATCCTCCGAGAGCAACTTCTCCCAACCATCCAAGAACAGTTTGGTGATGACCAATGCCTTTTCCAGCATGATGGAGCACCTTGCCATAAGGCAAAAGTGATAACTAAGTGGCTCCGGGAACAAAACATCGACATTTTGGGTCCATGGCCAGGAAACTCCCCAGACCTTAATCCCATTGAGAACTTCAAGCATTGATTATGCAAGAATGGGCTGCCATTAGTCAGGATGTGGCCCAGAAGTTAATTGACAGCATGCCAGGGCAGATTGCAGAGGTCTTGAAAAAGAAGGGTCAACACTGCAAATATTGACTCTTTGCATAATCTTAATGTATTGTCAATAAAAGTATTTGACACTTATGGAATGCTTGTAATTATACTTCAGTATACCATAGTAACATCTGACAAAAATATCTCATAACACTGAAGCAGCGAACTTTGTGAAGACCAATACTTGTGTCATTCTCAAAACCTTTGACCTCGACTGTACACTTGTTCACTTCCCTTCATAGATTTGAAAGGAAATGACTGGTTTATGGAAACTCCCTCTAGCCCATGCCTACACCAATCCAAATGCTTTCAGATTTGTGCAAAGTAGTGAAAGATTATGCACTCCAGGACGCACATTTTGTTGTGTTACAGCCTGAATTCAACATGCCTAGCTCTATTCCATTTATTTTTATCCTACAAAACTTACTAGTCCTTGCCGATGACAAGTATACCCATAACATGATGCAGCTAACATCATGCTTGAAAATATGAAGAGTGGTACTGAGTGATGTGTTGGATTTGCCACATTTACATTTACATTTTAGTCATTTAGTAGACGCTCTTATCCAGAGCGACTTACAGTTAGTCACATAAGGCTTTGTATTCAGGACATAAAGTTAATTTCTTTGCCACATTTTTTGCAGTTTTACTTTAGAGCCTTATTGCAAACAGGATGCATGTTTTTTGAATATGATTATTCTTTACAGGTTTCCTTCTTTTCACTTTGTAATTTAGGTTAGTATTGTGGAGTAACTACAATGTTGTGGATCCATCTTCAGTTTTCTCCTATCACAGCAATGCAACTCTGTATCTGTTTTAAAGTCACCATTGGCCTCATAGTGAAATCCCTGAGTGGTTTCCTTCCTCTCCGGCAACTGAGTTAGGAAGTACGCCGGTATCTTTGTAGTGACTGGGTGTATTGATACACTATCCAAAGTGTAATTAATAACTTCACCCATGCTCAAAGAATTATATTCAATGTCTGCTCTCTCCCCCTCCCCCCATCTACCAATAGGTGCCCTTCTTTGCGAGGCATTGGAAAACCTCCCTGGTCTTTCTGGTTTTAAATTCACTGCTCAACTGCGGGACCGAACAGATAATTGTATGTGTGGGGTACAGAGATGAGGTAGTTATTCAAAAATCATGTTAAACACTATTATTGCACACAGAGTCCATGCAACTTATTATGTGACTTTTTACTTCTGAACTTATTTAGGCTTGCCATAACAAAGGGGTTGAATACTTATTGACTCAAGACATTTCAACTTCTCATATTTTATTAATTTGTAAAAATGTCTAAAAACATAATTCCAGTTTGACATTATGGGGTATTGTGTGTAGGCCAGTGACATGAAATGTCAATTTTAAATTCAGGCTGTAACACAACAAAATGAGGAGAAGGTCAAGGGATGTGAATACTTTCTGAAGGCACTGTCTTCTCCATTTGTACATTGCATCCACTTGTCCACAAGGTGGAGCTGTTGTGCTATGTTCGGCTCTCTTCCCAACTGCTACCTGGTTTGCTGTTTTTACCTTTGCTGCTCACTTGGTTTGTCCCTCGCAGGGAGAGGTAGTGGCCCTGGATAAGATCAGAGGCAAGGTGGAGCACATCCATCAGAACACCAAGGCACTGCATCTGGACTGCATCAAAGCCCACTGCTTCAACAGCACCAAAGCTGTGTGCACTTACCAGGCCCAGGACACTGAAAATACGGAATGTGAGTAATAGCATGCATCCCAAATTGCACCCAATTCCTTATGTAGTGCACTACTTTTGACCAGAGCCTTTCAAAAGTAGTGCACTATGTAGGTAATAGGGTGCCATTTGGAACACTGACATGGACATCACTTTGACGCTCTCAATGTTATTCTCAGCTCTGTACTTGCCTAGCATGAGTACTAATTCAGAGACGTTCATACTTTTATTTCATCCTGTCTTCAGGTCCACCCTTCCCTCCAGAGTGTTTTGTCCGTGTGCTGCTGGACGCTCCTTGTAGCAGTCTGGGACAGAGACCCAGCATGGCCTGTACCTGGAGCCTGAAGGAGATCTGCTTCTACCAGCGCAAGCTCTTCCCCACAGTTTGTCTCTCACACACACACACGCACAAACACACACACACAGATGCATGCACGCACGCTCGAACACATGCCTGCTTGAATACACACACAAGCACACAGTGGCTGTGACTAGCATGCATGCACGCACGCATACACTTACCTCACATAACATTGGCCATGACCAGTGCTGACCAGTAGAGGACAGTGTGGCCAAGACAGATTGTTGTAGAGCTCTGGGCTCCGTTACTCTGATGGAAAGCTTAAGTACAGCCGGCAGATGGATTACTTTGGGGAGGTTAGGGTCCAATAGTGAGCACATCACTTATCCCAGCGGCACAAAGCGCTCCGTCAGTGTCCACTGGAGTTTCCTGAAGGCCATTTAATATCTAGGCTCTGGAGAGACTGCAGTAAGGTGGATATGTGCGTACAGTGCTGGCGTTCGGACAATGCGATTTCTATCTATTGAGAGATTAGGGCCTGTTAAGGATTGTTTACTGTGAGTGTGACCTTGGTGTGCGTGTGTGTGTGTGTCTGTTGTGTGTGTGTGTCTGTCTGTGTGTGTGTCTGTGTTTGTGTTTATAATTGGCAGGCGGTACGGCTCCTGAAATGCGGTGGGGTCCTGGTGTACAGCAGCTGCACTGTGACTCTGGCAGAGAACGAGGAGGAGGTGGCCTGGGCCCCTCAACACCTTCCCCTGCCTCAAACTGCGGCCTCGGGTAACACATACACACTGACTGTCTCTGTCAGGAGCCCCACATCGGAGTAGAGGTCATGCTGGGACCTGGCCTGTCACCTGAGCAGCTGCTTCTCCTCCAGAGGTTCACTCCAGAGTTGGGCTGGAGCGTAGCCGAGGCTAGGGGGCAGGACGGCCCCACACAGCAACCAGAGTCCTCTACCCCAACCCCCCTCGCTCACCAAGCCAACAAGGACACTATTGGCTTCTTCATCGCCAATTTCCTGAAGAGCTGACAGGACTAGACTAGTAGTACTCTCCCTTTCCTGATTAGAACAAAACTGTTCTCCCTGCCTTCACATGGAGCCTGCAGAGAGGAAGAATTGTGTTTACGCCTCTCCCTGTGCTGTTTATCCACCTCTTAGTGCCTGCCTGGCTGCCTACTAAAATACTGGGCCATATAGGGATGAGTTGTATAAACAGAGAGGGGAGGAGAGAAGGGTGGGATTGGACTGAGCAAGATAAAACAATTTTTTAGGGCGAGTAAGGGAGAAAATATAGAGAGAGTGAGTATCAGTGAATGCAGTTCTGCCGTCGCCATAACAACAGTGACGACACAGCTGCCATGGTGACATTGGATTTGCTGGCTCTGGGAGTGGGGATCAGGAAGTAGTGTGCTGAAAGAGGTCACAAGAGGTATTAACAATTTACTGCCTTTTAAGGTGGATTTACATTAGTAAAATATGTCTTGCGAGATCTATCTCTCTTCAACATCAGATTTGAAGCTTTTCTTTTTACACTAGTCTTGGATGTGGTGTGTCCAAAGCAGAGACTTAGATAGACATTGCTTCATTGTATCTGTCCCATTGTGGCGTCTGTGAAAGCACGGGCAGTGTCATTAAGGCCATCTCCATTTTGAAGTAGTACATTTCCTTCTTCTACTACTAATATGAGTTGGCAAAAAAACTGAAAGGGTGCATACTGCCACCTGGAGTGTGTAAATATTTTATTAGGATCCCCATTAGCCGACACCAATGGTGACAGCTAGTCTTACTGGGGTCCGACACATAACGAAAAAGACATTACAAACATTAACATGGAGTGTGTGTGCATCTATCAGTTACACATACATGTCAGTACATATAAAAAGTAGGTCACATGGGGATAGGCATTGTGCCATGAGGTGTTGCTTTATTACATTTTTTAAAACTAGGTTTGCGGTTCACTTGTGCTATATGAGATGGAAGGGAGTTCCATGCAATCATGGCTCTGTATAATACTGCGTGTTTCCTTGAATTTGTTCTGGACCTGGGGACGGTGAAATGACCCTTGATGGCATATCTGGTAGGGTAAGTGTGTGTGTGTGTGTGTGTCAGTGCTGTGTGTAAGTTGACAATGCAAACAATTTGTAATTTCCAACACATTCATGTTTCTTATAAAAGCAAGAAGTGATGCAGTAAGTCTTTCCTCAACTCTTAGCCAAGAGAGACTGGCATGCATAGTATTGATATTAGCCTGCTTACAGTGAAGATCAAAAAACACACTCTGTTCTGTACCATCTGCAGCTTAACTAGGTCCTTCTTTTCAGCACTTGAACATATGACTGGACAATAATTGTTAGAGCCATTTGTTAGACCTGTTTATAGAAGTGACCTTATAGTAAGCTTAGCCATTACAATAATCAAGATAAGATCAAATTAGAGCCTGCAGGACTTGCTTTGCAGAGTGTTGGGTCAAAAAAGCAGAGCATCTCTTTATCACAGACAGACCTCTCCCCATCTTTACAACCATTGAAGCTATATGTTTTGACCATGACAGTTTACAATCTAAGGTAACACCAAGTAATTTAGTCTCCTCAACTTGCTCAACAGCCACACCATTCATTACCAGATTCAGCTGAGGTCTAGAACTTAGGGAATGATATGTACCAAATACAATGCTCTTAGTTTTAGAGATGTTCAGGACCAGTTTATTACTGGCCACCCATTCTAAAACTGACTGCAACTCTTTGTTTAGGGTTGCAGTGACTTCACTAGCTGTGGTTGCTGATGCATATAGGCTTGAATCATCAGCATAGATGGATACACAGGCTCTGTTTAATGCCAGTGGCAGGTCATTTGTAAAAATAGAAAAGAGTAGAGGGCCAAGAGAGCTGCCATGCGGTACACCACACTTTACATGTTTAACATTAGAGAAGCTTCCATTAAAGAAACCCCTCTGTGTTCTATTAGATACATGTAGATAGCTCTGAATCCACGATGTGGCAGAAGTTGAAAAGCCATGACATACATTTTTTCTACAAAAGGTTATGGTCAATACTATCAAAGGCTGCACTGAAATCTAACAGTACAGCTCCCACAATCGTCGTATTATCAATTTCTTTCAACCAATCATCAGTCATTTGTTTCAGTGCAGTACATTTTGAGTGCCCTTCTCTATAACCATGCTGAAAGTCGGTGGTTAATTTGTTTACAGAGAAATAGCATTGTATTTTCCAACAGTTTGCTGAGAGCTGGCAGCAAGCTGATAGGTCAGCTGTTAGGACCAGTAAAGGCCGCTTTACCATTCTTGGGTAGCGGAATTACTTTGGCTTCCCTCCAGGCCTGAGCACAAACATTTTCCTCTAGGCTCAGATTAAAGAAATGACAGATAGGAGTGGCTATAGAGTCTGCTACCATCCTCAGTAGCTTTCCATCTAAGTTGTCAATGCCAGGAGGTTTGTCATTATTGATCGATAACAATAATTGTTCCGCCTCTCCCACACTAACTTTACAAAATTCAAATTTACAATGCTTTTCTTTCATCATTAGTTTTTTTAATGCATAAATACGATGGCTCACTGTTCGTTGTAGGCATTTCCTACGTAAGTTTGCCCACTTTGCCAATGAAGTAATCATTAAAATAATTGGCAACATCAAATGGTTTTGTGACCAATAAGCCATCTGATTCGTTGAAAGATGGAGATGAATTTGTATTTCTGCCCATAATTTCATTTAAAGTACTCCAAAGTAGTTTTTCCATCATTCTTTATAGCAATGATCTTGGCTTCATAATACAGCTCTTTTTGTTGAGTTTAGTCACATCATTTCTCAATTTGCAGTAAGTCAGCCAGTCAGATGTGCAGCCAGACTCCGTTTGCCCCATCTCTTTCAACCATACAGTTTTTCAATTCCTCATCAATTCATGGAGCCTTAACAGTTATTTTTATTTATTTTTTTTACCCCTTTTTCTCCCCAATTGGTAGTTACAGTCTTGTCCCATCACTGCAACTCCTGTACGGACTCAGGAGAGGCGAAGGTCAAGAGCCAGCTTTTGGAACATTGGCTTTCCTGGATATAGCCACTATATTGTGATCACTGCATCCAATGGGTACGGATACAGCTTTAGAACAAAGTTCTACAGTATTAGTAAAACATTTATCAATGCTTGTAGATTATCTAGTTCCTGTAGTGTTTGTAAACATCCTGGTAGGTTGATTAATAACCTGAACCAGATTACAGGCACTGGTTACAGTGAGAAGCTTCCTCTTGAGCAGACAGCTTGATAAAAACCTGTCAATATTTCGGTCTCCAAGAAAGTAGACCTCTCTGTTTACATCACATACACTATCAAGCATTTCACACACATTATCTATACTGACTGTTAGCACTTGGTGGCAACACCCCAAAATAATAGGCTTTAGATGAGGCAGGTGAACCTGCAACCACTACACTTCAATAACACTTGACATGAGATCTTCTCTAAGCATTACAGGGATATGGCTCTGAATATACACAGCAACACCTCCCCTATAAGCATTCCTGTCTCTTCTGTAGATGTTTAATCCTTGTATTGTTACTGCTGTGTCATCAAAATAATTATCTAAGTGAGTCTCAGAAATGGCAAATATATTAATGTTATCTGATGTTAGCAAGTATACCCTTTCCTGGGTAGCTTATCAGAGATAAACATAATATGGAAAAGAGCAAACAAAACAAGATAAAAAAAACATTCTGCAGCCCATTAATCAATTAGTGTGTGTAAGTGTGTGTTTGCTGCGTGGTTGAAGGGAGGGAGGGTGGACAATAAGCATGTCAGTGGATGTAAGCAATGTCCCCATGGGCTCTGGCAGCTTTCATGGCTGGGATAGGTTCTTTCCTCTTCTGGCACACAGCTTCAGGATAGTCCTCGTTGAGGAAGATCAACGTTCCTCTTAAGTTCTTCACTTTTTCCAGAACAGCTACCTTGTCCGTGAACCTCAGGAACTTGACCACTGTCGGTCTTGGCCTGTTACCTGGGCCGGTGATGGGTTTTCCAGTCCTATGGGCACGCTCCACCTCAATCTTCCTGTGGTCCATCTTCAGTGATCATTTCCCTCACTTTGTCATCAGACTCCATCCAGGTCTCATGTGGAGATTCTGCAATTCAGTCCACAACAATGTTGTTCTGCCTTGATTGTCCGTTGAGAAAATCTGATTTCTCCGTCATTGTTATCATGGATTCACATACAGAACAGAATGTCCTCTCTCAGTGATTTACAGATTGCTGTCATCTTGCTGTTCTGTTTAAACTCAACGAGCTGACTCTAGGAGAACTGCAAACTGTTCTTCAGGTGCTGGACCTTTCTGGTCAGGTCGTCCATTATTTTATTAGTTGACTCCACCAGTATTTGGACACAACACTTTAAGTAATTTTTTTGGTGTTGTAACAAATGCTTGTAGAACTCTTTTTGTTTGTTAAAAGATCCTTCACCTGTGATAGAGAGACACCACTGTCAAAGGTACTCCCACCGGCTTTGGTCTTTGACATGGTAGCAACGTAGGCTATGCTGTTACTCCTCGTAGTTCCAGACAGGGCAGGTCACAGGGAAGATGGCGCCAACAAGGGAACAATGAGCTACTTCTCTGGAGAAAAATTAAGGTAATTCTTGCAGGGACATGTGGTGTGGGAGAGCTGTTGTCTTTACACTGTACCACTCAGAGGGAGGTATATGGTGTAGATGTCTCCCACACTACCTGCAGAAAAAAATGATGTAGTGTTAAGTGGGGCGGCAGGTAGCTTAGTGGTTAAGAGCGTTGTGCCAGTAACTGAAAGGTTGCTGGTTCTAATCCCCGAGCCGACTAGGTGAAAAATCTGTCAATGTGCCCTTGAGCAAGGCACTTAACCCTAATTGTTCTGGATAAGAGCGTCTGATAAAAGACGTAAATGTAAAGAGGCTCTTATAGTGTTTCAAAAACAAGGAACCGGTGTGGTTATTTTTTACAGGGAGAAGATGGTATCACACAGCTCTTGCTCACTTTGTGCTCTTTCTACATTCAAACATGCTTTTTTTTGTTACTTTGCTTTTTCCCTTTTTTCTCGAATAAATGTGAATTTTTCGAATAAACAAAATAAAGATCAATATTTGCCTATTTTTCCTTTACAAATATGTAATGTAATGTTTGTGTGTACACACCACCATATTGTATCAAAACATGAATCAAAGACAAGAACAGTCAAATGTATTTATTAAAGCTACAATATGTAACTTTTTGGGCGACCTGACCAAATGCATAGAAATGTGTGTTATAGATCTTTAATTCCCGTTGAAAGCAAGTCTAAGAAGTGGTAGATCTGTTCTATGTGTGCTATTTCTATGCTTCCCATTCTGAAGTTTAGTTTTTGCGTCTTTTACTTTCGGTTTTGTACATCAGCTTCAAACAGCTGAATATACAATATTTTTGGTTATGGAAAGTTATTTCACAGCGGTTTAGATGGTACAATGATTCTCTACACAATGACTGCTTGTTTTGTCACATAAACTGAAATTAGGCGAACTATTCGAATTTTAGCAACCAGGAAATGGCAGAACGATTTCTGCACAATGCATCTTTAAGTCCATTTGATCAAATGGATGAAGGTAGATGCCGATGAAGGTCAACTTCATAAATCTACTTGAGTGTATAGCCTACATGGGCTTCAAGTTTCAGGCCACACTCTCTCCCATACTACTAGTATCTTCCTGTGCTGAAGTCAGAACTCAGAAGACCTTCACAATGACCTCAGCTCACCTCACTTCCCCTGGCTTCCTAGGAGGAATAGCATCAGTCGGACTATCAATCCATCAACCAGATTATCGAGGACAGAACAGTGGGGGAAAATGACAACATGGCATGCAGCAGCTCCAGCTCCCCATCCATCAGAATCCATCAGCAGCCACATCAGCTGGCAGGGGTCTGTGTTTAATACGGCCCTAGAATAGTGATTACAAAGGCTGCTCCACTGACAGGACACTAAGGGCCCACTATCTGTGGTTTGAATCTGACCCAGGGACAGGCTAAATGTTAATTTTTTTGTATAGGTATTCTGCAGTGTAACAAGATAAAGAGACTATCCATTCACAAAACAGAGATGCAGCTTTAGTAGTGACTCAGGTTGGGGTATTTTCTGGGACCTGTGGAGAGAGAAATGGAGGGAAGTAATACACTGCTCTCTGCAGGGACTGGGACCAGTACTCTGCCCAGGCCATTATTATTAATTTTTATTTTTATCTTGTCTCATCGCTGCAACTACCCAACGGGCTCGGGAGGTGAAGGTTGAGTCATGCGTCCTCCGAAACATGACCGGCCAAACCGCACTTCTTAACACAAACCTGCTTAACATGGAAGCCAGCCGCACCAATGTGTCGGAGGAAACAACGTTCAACTGACAACCAAAGTCAGCTTGCAGGTGCCCGGCCCACCACAAGGACTCGCTAGAGCACGATGAGCCAAGTAAAGCCCCACCGGCCAAATCCTCCCCTAACCCGGACGACGCTGGGCCAATTGTACGCCACCCTATGGGACTCCCAATCATGGCCGGTTGTGATACAGCCCGAACTGACCTATGGCATGTCCATTTCTGGTGAGACAGTGGGAAGCAAACACTACTCTCTGCCTTATTTAAACCTGTCCACTCTCTTGCTCTCTCTCTCTCTGCTGTTGTCATCCATGGCGTTATGACGACTTCGAGGCAACTGGCTCATCCTGGGAGTTTCAGGGTGGTTTAAGAAGACGTCGTCACTTCTGTCTGTCTCTTCTCATCTCTCCCAGGGCCTGGCGTGATATCATAATAATGTGATATTTAAAAAATATATATATATTTTTTTTTTCATTGTTCTTTTCTTTTTCTTTTTCATTTTGTATTTTTATTTGTCTTATTTTATTTCTATTTTTTTTATGTTTGTGTTTTTAAAAAATCATTTTTTTTTTATCATACACTCTTATCCAGAGCGACTTACAGGAGCAATTAGGGTTAAGTGCCTTGCTCAAGGGCACATCAACAGATTTTTCACCTAGTCGGCTCAGGGATTAGAACCAGCAACCTTTCGGTTACTGGCACAACACTCTTAACCACTAAGCTACCTGCCGCCCAGGTAGATTAAAAATTAAGATGGGCAAAAGAACATAGACACTGGACAGAGGAAGATTGGAAAAAAAGTGTTATGGACAGACAAATCGAAGTTTGAGGTGTTCGGACCACAAAGAAGAACATTTGTGAGATGCAGACTAAATGAAAAGATGCTGGAGGAGTGCTTGATGCCATCTGTCAAGCATGGTGGAGGCAATGTGATGGTCTGGGGGTGCTTTGATGGTGGTAAAGTGGGAGATTTGTACAGGGTAAAAGGGATCTTGAAGAAGGAAGGCTATCACTCCATTTTGCAACGCCATGCCATACCCTGTGGACGGCACTTGATTGGAGCCAATTTCCTCCTACAACAGGACAATGACCCAAAGCACAGCTCCAAACTATGCAATAACTATTTAAGGAAGAAGCAGTCAGCTGGTAATCTGTCTATAATGGAGTGGCCAGCACAGTCACCGGATCTCAACCCTATTGAGCTGTTGTGGGAGCAGTATGTACGTATGGTATGGTACGTAAGAAGTGCCCATCAAGCCAATCCAACTTGTGGGAGGTCCTTCAGGAAGCATGGGGTGAAATCTCTTCAGATTACCTCAACAAATTGACAACTAGAATGCCAAAGGTATGCAAGGCTATAATTGCTGCAAATGGAGGATTCTTTGACGAAAGCAATGTTTGAAGGACACAATTATTATTTCAATTAAAAATAATTATTTCTAACCTTGTCAATAACTACATTTCCTATTCATTTTGCTATATTTCCTATTCAAACTCATTTCATGTATGTTTTCATGGAAAACAAGGACATTTCTAAGTGACCCCAAACTTTTGAACGGTAGTGTACATAAAGAGCAACTAAAATGTTTCTGTATCCATTACCATACCATTTTGAATGTCTAGTCCTAAATGTGAGCCTTGGTAAAAAATACCTATCTGAGGCTAGTGGGAATTTATCGCCCTCCCTCTGACTCCTTATGTGCGCTCATCAAATTGTCTGACCTGCTGTCTGACTATGCTAAACAGAATAATTAATAGTGGGTGATCTTAATTTGGATTGGTTGATGCCAGTATCTGATAGGCTGAAAGATATTTGTACTAAGCTAAATCTAACTCAGCTGATAACTAAACCAACTCATCCCAACTCAATGAAAAATCTACTCTTTTAGATTATTCTAACAAATGCTCCTCATAAATTTACAACCAATGGGATATTTGCTAATGAGTTCAGTGACCATAAGAGATGTTAAGCTACCTAAATCTCGCTCACGCAATATTACAAAGATACATTTTAGGAGTTTTAATGAGCAAGATTTCTTGTCTAAGCTGGGGTTGAGTGACTGGTGGGTTGTGTCAACTATCACTGACTAGGTTCAGGCCCTTAATTGTTTTATTTCCCTCTTTAGCTCTCTTGCAGATAAACATGCGCCAAACAAAAGTCTAATGGTAAAATACATCTAATCCTTGGTTCACGCATGAACTGTCTAAGAAATTACAGGAAATACATTTTTGCTTGGGCTAAGACTGACTGATTCTACGTCTGCTTCACAGTCCTTCAGACATTTGAGAAATTGATGTCTATCTCTGGTTGGAAAAGCAAAATCTACATATTTATTGAACTGTGTATAGGAGAGTGGTGGTAATCCAGCCAACTTCTGGAAAGTGGTCAAATCTTTTAAACAAAACTCACTCACTTACTTTTTAATTTCAACCATTTGATGTCTATGTTGTACTAAGTGCTTTGCTAATAAAGATTGATGTAAAAAAAAAATCCATAAGGGCTGATTCATTTGATCCCTTCTTACTGCAGCTCTGCCCAACTAATTGTAGAACCAGTGACCTATATTTCTGGTGTTATCCCTAAGATCTGGAAAGTGGCACATCCTTCCCCTACATAAAGGAGGAGATTCTCCTGACTTAGATAACTACCGTCCAATTTCCAAATGATCTTGCCTTTCCAAAGTTTTAGAATCCCTGGCCAACTCTCAGCTAAGAACTTTAACTTCTCACACTATTCTTAATGTGCACCAACCCGGTTTTAGACCTTGACATAGCTCCGGTTCAGCTGCTACGCTTGTTTTAGATGTACTAAATTGCTTAGATCATACAAATCATTGTGTTGCCTTATTTTTAGACCTTACCAAAGCCTTCGACACGGTTGACCATTACATTCTCATTCAAAGGTTGACTGAAATATGCCTGGATCAGGCTCCTTGCAAGTGGTTTGAGAATGATCTGTCAGACAGGATACAATATGTGATTTCTGATGGTGTTAAGTCTAGTTTCCTGGATATTACGAAAGGTGTACCGCAGGGGTCGGTATTGGGACCTGACTTTACTATTTATATAAATAATATTGGTCTATCTGTTAAAACTTGTAATATTCATCTGTATGCAGATGACACTGTTATGTATGCCATTGTCTCAACCGTAGACCAGGCATTGTTAGAGCTGCAATCTGATGTTGCCTTAAAAAAGCCCTGGTTGGTTTAAAACGAATTCTCAACAAAAAACAATTCTGATAGACTACATATTTATTCATTTAATGGTTCTCCCATCAATCGGGTTCCCGCCTATAAATATCTGGGTATTTGGATTGACAAGGATTTGTTAAAAAATATACTGAGGAGCCAGTAAAATAACAACATTTTAAAGTGGGCTTCTTTTTTAGAAATAGAACTTGCATCTCCCTAAACAGCAGGAAGCAGATTGTACAGTCAACTTTCCTGCCAGTTCTTGACTATGGTGACTCCATTTACCTGAATGCAGCAGCTACTACTCTTAAACCTTTGGATGCCATCTACCATAGCGCCCTTCGCTTTATCACAGGTGACAGTTTTAATATGCATCACTGCATCCTGTATAAAAAATGTGGCTGGTCCTCATTAAAGTCCCGTAGATCATTTCACTATTCCCTTTTTGGTTTACAAAGCTCTACTACACAACTTACTTAACTTTGTTGTTGAAGTATAAAAACATGAGTTACCAAACCCGTTCAACTAAAAAAACATGAGTTACCAAACCCGTTCAACTCTTGTGGTTTCTCGGGTCTCCACCGAATGAAGTAAATCCCCCCATTTTTGGAATAACCTGCAGAACTCCCTGCGTCTTGATTCCCTGGTGCCGCTAGGGCAGTTTAGTAGTCTAATGTTGATTTAGTTAAATGAGAATTGCATTTGTCTTGATTAAATGTGAAAAAGTATTGTAGTGTCGAAATTGTAGTTTTTGAAATTGAAACCTGTAGTTTTTATACATTTTATTGGAATGTTCGTGTTGAATTTGTTGTCCTCAGGGCACCATTGAAAATTAGACCCTGGTGTCAATGGGCTCCCCTGATTAAATCAAAGTAAAAATAAACAATCCTGGTCAGAGTACTAATGTAAGCTACGAATGTCATTCTCAGAGGGAGCAGTTACTTTTAGACACACATACGCACAGACAGTACAGACAGACACCACAGGTATGTAAGAAACAGCATTTCATTAAACTTATTTCAAATAAATCCAAGACCAATTGATTTTCTTGTCCTCTACATCGATCCTTTGTTGCCAAGTTTATTTTTTTGTATTTATACATATGTACATACAAATGTACACTCTTAAAAATGTGTAGTGCTACTAGAGTAGCATATAAATGGATAATCATAATATTTTAGGCAAAAATAAAACCAAAAACTGAGAATTGTTCTACGGGACTGGCTGGTTGGTGGTAATGTAAACAGAGGGCCAGAGTATGTGACCTAGGATGCATCTCAAATTGCACCCTATTCCCTAAATAGTGCACTACTTTTGAGTAGAACCCTATGGGTCATGGTCAAAAGTAGTGCACTATATATAGGGAGTAGGGTGACATTTGGTGCACATACCCCTAAACTCCTTACAGAGGGCAGCCTGAACTAAGAAACCTCACTAGGGATCTAATTCTTATAACTCAAGACATTCACCCTAAATCAGACACATATCCTCAAGTAAGGACTCGGCCCTAACCTCATCATCAATGCAAACCTTATAACTAGCTCTTGTCCAGTGCGTTATGTGTGGCTTGCTGACACTGAGGCTCAGCATTAGAAAGCCACATGTAACGCCCTGGACTGGAGTTAGGTTATAACTAGGTTATTACAACTGTTCTTGCGCACCATAGCCTAGCAGAAAGGCTTACCTTTAGCATCCAGTTGATTTCATTCAGTGGTTGTGATTGATTTTCAATTAGACATCAAAATAAATATAATTCAAGGAACTATTTTTGGGGTACCTCATAATGCACATTTATAGCTAATTGGACTGTACTAAGTGCATGGAACTGTCCTTAGAAAAGGGTTACACTTAAACATATATACCATCATGGAATAAAGTCCCCTTAGTGTGTGAGTGGATTGGTTTCACCCTATGACTATAATCTAAAATATAAAATAGTTGTACACCTGACACCAACAATGGAATCAGTCTACAGTATGTTGTACTAAAAGTGCTGAACAGAGTGTGTATCAATGTTAGAAAATGTTTCTGGACCCTTTAGAAATTGAACAACAGTACTGTAATGTCATGTCACTATTATTTTTGTCTTGTAAGGCAAGACTAAGGTGTGCCCCAATGGAGAGGCAGCATCAACATCAGAGGACCAAACACTGAAAATGAACAATGCAGAATTTTAAAAAAGCAAGCAAGAAAACAGGAACTATTAAATTAAACAAAAACAATTGCAAATATATAGCATTTAACCCAGTTACCTAGTTCCCCAATTCTCAGTCAGAGTCATTGCTAACAGTAGTCTGAACGAACAAATTCTTATTTAAGTGGCAGCATACCATTTTTTAAATAAAAAATCCTGACAAATATAGAAATACAATTTTAAAACGCTAGTCACAGAAAGCACAGCTCAGTACATAAGATAATTCTGCTGTTGTGTCATGCTTCATCAGACACAGGTTTAAAATATGCCTATTTGAGAAGATCCACGCATATCCACACATAAACGACAATGCCTATGTATCGATACACACATATATATATATTTATAACTATATATAATAAAAATACTACCATTGCTAAGGATGCAACAGCCTTTACAAAGGAAGCATACATAAACGGGTGTAGCAGCAAGATGGGACAAGAGAACGGTTTCAGAGAGAGGGGGGTGAGTCCTACCACTGTCTCAGTGTGTGTGGGGGGGTTGGGGTCTCGGGGCTGGGCTTTCACTGGTGAATATAGGGGTCTCTGGCCCAGTCCCCTGTGTCGCCCCTCTTTTTGGGGGCCACCTCCCCCTCCCTGTCCCGGTCGCGGTCATAGTACTGGTGGTGGTGGTGGTCGCGGCCTGGTCGTTGATGGTGGTGGTGACCGCGCAGCTTGTTGCGCTCGTTGTAGTCCTGCTCGTTACGCTCCTTAGAACGGTGGTGTCCTGTCGTGCCGTGGCCCGCCTCCTCGCCGGCGCGGTGATGGTGGTGGTGGTGATGATGGTGGTCCCTGGGTTGGGGCTGGGTCTCGTAGCGCTGCTGCTGCTGGGGAAGCCCCCCCTCTCCAAGCCCCTCCTCGTCATATTCCTCCTCTCCTAAATCCTCCTCCTCCTCCTGGTGTAGGAGATGAGTGCGGGGCTCTATGTAGGCTGAGTCTCTGCTTTCTCTGCTTTCCCGGCTCTCGGGGGTCTCGGAGTCCTGTGTCTCCCCCCGGGAGAGGCCCTTGCCCCGGCCACCACTGTGATGATGGTGGTGGTGGTTGTGGTGCTGCTCAGTTCGCTGGGAGGAGGAGCGGTGGTGGATGTGCTGGGGTCTCCTGGAAGACTCTGTCCTTAGGGGCCTCTCCTCCTCCTCCTCCTCCTCCTCCTCCTCCTCCCTCTCCTCCTCCTCCTCCCCCTCCCTGTCTGGCTGCTCCTGGCTCTGATGCTGGCTGTGGTGGTGATGATGGTGGTGGTCCTCTCTGGAGCCCTTCCTCTCCCCACCTTGTCCTGCCTTGTCCCCTGCTTTCTGCTCTGCCCCGCTGCCCTGGGGTTAGCAACACATCACACAACACGCCCATTAATACAGTTAGACACACCAACACACGTATGCAGAGTAAGAAAGACAAACACACCCTCAAACACATGCAAATCAAACACAATTTCAACCACTTCCAGACAGTATATCAAATTCACACACACGCAAACCCACATGCATGAAATTCAAACGCACACTTGTACACATACACACATGTGCACTGCACACTCAAAGGTTGAATATAGGTTATCAACCAACCATTGAAGGTTGACTATGGTCCTGGAGAATACAGTTTCCTTAAAAATCATCATATCCGTTTGCTTTCAGATTGATTTAGCCTGGTTTATTATTTTAAGTCTCCAGGACCAAGGCTGAATCCCCATGGAATACTAACACTTTGTCGAAAGTCCCAAATGGCACCCTATTTCCTATTTAGTGTACTACTTTTGACCAGAGCCCTATGGGCACTGGTCAAAAGTAGTGCACCATATAGGGAATAGGGTGCCATTTGAGACGCAACCCTGAAGTCCACACAGCTCTTGTGACTGAGTATCTCACTCACCACAATCACAGACATGTTAACCTCACTCATCAGAAGCATTTTCATCAGCATTTTCAGGAGTTTCAAAAGGACTTTCATTGTCAGGAGTTTCAGTCTTACATTTCCCAATGGGGAGCAATGCATGGGGATGGGGAAAAGATGTGGACATTTTAAATACAAATGAAACAGATCTGAATCAATCAAATGACCCAAACTAATTATTCGCTGCTCACCGTTAAATACAGAACCTTCAAATAGATAATTTTTCCCAAACTGACAAAAGTGCATAATGCAAAACACATCATGATCAACCTATTCATTCCTTTGCCTGTAAGTATTAACTATTTCAAACGAATTCATTATAGCAACCCACCATGTTAAACCAATTCAAAACACAAGCTCCTGAGTTGTCAGTGCACTTTCCAGACTTAATGATCTTGACTAGTCATGGTTAGCAGGCCCAGCACCAGTCATGTCCCTCGTCTCTCTATTCCTATTCCTCTCTCTCTGCCCTGCTCTTTCCTACCGTGGTCAGTGTGTCATGACTCTGACTCAGTGGCGGTACAGGCTGCTCATGGCCAGTGAGCTACTGGTCTCCCTGCCCTCCCTGCCCTCCCTGTCTGGGCCCTGAAGCCTGGTCAGCACCTGTACCTGTATGCTGGAGACGGGAGCGGGGCTGGAGGGCAGGGCGGCTGTGGCCAGCTTGGCCAGCAGCGGGTTGGGGGGGTTGCAGCTGGCGGGGTGGGTGCTCTTCCAGTAGGCCTCCAGGTAATCAGCCATGTGCTCACACGCATCCTCCAGCTGGTTCTCATCCAGGATGATGTCAAACATCTCCTACATGAGAGACAGAGAGATGAAGAGAGAGATAAACAGAGGGAGAAAGGAGGGAGGAAGGGAAAACAGTACACTCTTAGAAAAAAAGGTGCTATCTAGAACCTAAAAGGGTTCTTTGGCTGTCCCAATAGGAGAACCCTTTTTGGTTCCAGGTAGAACCCTTTTGGTTCCAGGTAGAACCCTATTAGGTTCCATGTAGAACCCTTTCCCCAGAGGGTTCTGCATGGAACCCAAAAGAGTTCTACCTGGAACCAAAAAGGTATCTCCTATGGGGACAGCCAAAGAACCCTTTAGGAGCCCTTTTTTCTAAGAGTGTATTGTTAGTGTTTTCTGTGCCCAAAACAGAGCGATAAAGACAGGGAGAAAGTAAGGAGGATAGAAAAAAACTAAATTGTTATAAGGGCTGAAAAACAGCATTTGTATGAGCTATGTATGGGCCAAGAATAGCATCATAACTTTAAATCAGTGGATCTACTTTTCCTTAGTGATAAAGAAAGGACAGACTTTGGGAATAACTTCCAAATTACTTTTACAAGGAACTGACCTGCTTCTCGGATTAAGAAAGTTAGACTAAGACTGTCAAAGACAACATAACCAATTTAATAGCATAAAATATTAATTTGGCAAGGATTTTCTGATCAGGGAGACTGTTAAAAGCTAAATCCCACTAGGGATGCAATGCTATTGGATGTAAATTAGGGCCGATTTTCCACAAGCCTGCAATGTTTGCACTCATATTCTAAAAGAATATCCATGAAGATCACAGAAGGACGGAAATAGAATTGGCAGGAGATATTAGGCTTTCTGAAGCATCCCACAACAGTATTATTAATATAAGGGCAGAATCCTGACGGGAGATATACGCACACGACTCAAAACCTCCACGCAAATCTGCTAACGACATCTGTGGCAATATACATAAGACTTCAAGTAACTTGAGTGTGTGTTTTCAGTGTGAGTTTCGCAAGTTAGGATTCAGCCCTTGATAGTCTCCTTTAAGGTATCAATAGAGGCTTGATGCACAGAGACCCAAATCTTCAATCTGCATACATAAATACTATTATGAAATGTCCAGAATTATTAGATGTGGTGGGTGTGATCCAGGTAGCAGCGACCTCTGGGCAGTGGTTTGGCTATACTCACGGCAGGGCATTGGGCCAGTTTGTCTGCGGCAACCATCTGGACGTTGAGGTGCTTAGCCTGGGACTTCCCTCTGGACTTGATGAGCCTCTGCAGAACCTGTGGGGCATATGAGCGAGGGGCATGAGAGTCATGGCACCATCAGCACCGTAACAAAGTCAACTCCATCACATGAAATCATGTCAACACCGTAACAAAGTCAACTCCATCACATGAAATGATGTCAACACCGTAACAAAGTCAACTCCATCACATGAAATCATGTCAACACCGTGACAAAGTCAACTCCATTACATGAAATCATGTCAACACCGTAACAAAGTCAACTCCATCACATGAAATCATGTCAACACCGTAACAAAGTCAACTCCATCACATGAAAGCATCGTCAACACCGAAACTAAGTCAACTCCAACACATCACAGCGTCATCAGCACCGTAGCAAAGTCAACTCTGATGTAGCAACAACGTGGAAACATTCACCTAACATCAGCACCAAAGTAGAACTGTGATTATACTGATTCACAGCAGCAGCAGTTGATAAAAAGAGGAGTCAGATAGACTTGGTTTATCCCATCGAGGTGTGATTCAGACTGCCAACAATTTGATTTAGAGCCGTAATTCACACCCCTTCTTTCCCTTTTTATCTTACTCAAATGCCAGCGTTTTTTAAAGGATATTTGAATCATGGGTGTTATTTACACTATGGCTGAAGGTTAGTGTGATGAATCAGTCGCCTCACGTACTTCACGCTCTCCCATTCAGACGAGCGGAGTAGTCAGCGCTGACAGGTCGTATTTAATAACCCGAACAGGACGCCATTCAGTTAGAAAAAGGCAATATGAGCAATGACAAGACTGCACCAATGCACCAGGCACATCCATAGACCTCCATAAACCAGTAGACTACTTCACTACTTTCCACAGAGTCTCAGGAGACTTTCAATTCAGCTCCGTTTACTTCATCAATCTGTCACTCACTGCTCTCACACTGGACCGTTTACCAGTGTTTGCCTGGCCTGCATCTACCTTTACACAACTACACATATTATTAACTACCAAAGTGCATGTTGTGAAATGGAAATGTAAGTTGCCACTTGTTTGCGTTGCTTAGCCTCACCTTAGGAGAGGAGATCTTGACGTAGACGATGATAGGGGCCAGGGAGGTCTTGCCCAGTTGGGCCGGGTGGTTGATGGTGTCTGCGTCCAGAACCACCAGCTGCAAGGTCCGGGCCAGTTCAAAGATACGCTCTATCTCACTCTGCACTTCAGCTACTAAGAGAGAACGAGAGAGGTGGAGGGAGGGACAGACGAGACACAGACAGACAGACAGACAGACAGACAGACAGACATACACATAGACAGACAGACAGACAGACAGACAGACAGAGAGACAGACAGACAGACAGACAGACAGACAGACAGACAGACAGACAGACAGACGAGACACAGACAGACAGACAGACAGAGAGAGAGAGAACGAGATTCAAACCATAGATCCGCTTTCATTCTGCCCTTCAGTTAAGCTGCGGTGAGAGAAGGAGAGATTAGCAACACAATGGATCAATGGATATTAATACAAAAAACTATGTTTTAAGTCAAATATTAGCTTTTGCTGAATTAAAACTGAAATTCAAAAGCTAATTTGACCTATGCACTAACAAGGCTTTTCAGCATTAACAGCTTGACTACTGCTAGAGTACTCCATTCTAGCAGCCTAATACATACTCTAAGAGTATATATTAGGCTGTTTGAAAGAAGGTTTGAATCCTAATCAACTCATCCAATGTGAGTACATCTGTTGATCAAAAGTAGATCAATAAAGCTACAGTAGCAGTAGTCAAGCTGCTTATGCTGAAAAGCCTTGTTAGTGCATAGGTCAAATTAGATTTTGAATTTCCTGTCTTTTTCGGCTATAGACAAAAGCTAATATTTCACTTAAAACATCATTTTTGTATTAATTTCCAGTTGTTTTTTTGCGGAAGGTCTGATAGTAGCACATATCCTGCCACCAAACATTATTACTTTGCATTATAACTATTTGAAATGGCATGAAACAACATGGCTGTCAACGGCAGCCTAAAGTGGTTGGTTTTCAAAATTGTACAGCTCTTTAACAGTTTAAGTTACAGACAATAGACCAACTGTAAAAAGGTCTTACAATTACATAACTAGTTTATGAACTAGATAATGATTTAAATATGCATACATTTGGGGAACCCTGAAAGACAGTCAAGTTAGTTCCGACAGTACGACTGGGAGAGGTAGGTAAAGCCAAATGTAAGATTAGAGCCATTATGATAGATGTGTGGCAGAAGAGATGGGACAGCGAGCCCAAGGGCCGGCATTTATATGCCCTCCAAAGAAAGATTGGTGGACCAAGATTCAATGGTCAGATTAGGAAGAAAGAGGTTGTGTTTGCTCGGTTACGCCTAGTACCCTGTACATTGAACTCATCATTACATCTGGTAGGTAAGCATGTGAACGGTTTGTGTACGTAGTGTATGGTTGATGAAACAGTGAAGCATGTGTTTGTTTATTTATTTAGTCTGTAAGATGTGATTGACTACACACTCAAGTATAGTTGGTGGCGGCATGCACCTCTAATGTTTGTTTGCGGGCCGCCATAATACCATAGAAGAAGAACGGGAGCATTTTTTTCATAAGCGAGTGAATACCATTCTGTAATGTTAGGACATGAAAATCGCTAACTAGCTATTATGTTAAGGTAAGAATTATCTAAGGTAAAAAGTTGTTGCTTTGTTTGTTGAAACTGTCGCTGGGCAGTGATGGTTGTTAACGTTACCTAGCTGACCGGTGAGTCACAGTAACTAGGCTTCTCCAAAACTGCGCTCTGATGATGCTGATGATCATTAGTCAATCAATCAATCAAGTGTATTTATAAAGCCCTTTTTACATCAGCAGATGTCACAAAGTGCTTATACAGAAACCAGCCAAAAAAACAGCCCCAAAACATCACTGCTCTAGAGGAGATCTGCATGGAGGAATGGGCCAAAATACCAGCAACAGTGTGTGAAAACCTTGTGAAGACTTACAGAAAACGTTTGACCTGTGTCATTGCCAACAAAGGGTATATAACAAAGTATTGAGAAACTTTTGTTATTGACCAAATACTTTTGTTATTGTCAATATTTTTCACCATAATTTGCAAATAAATTAATTAAAAATCCTACAATGTGATTTTCTGGATTTTTTTTTCTAATTTTGTTGGTCATAGTTGACGTGTACCTATGATGAAAATCACAGGCCTCTCATCTTTTTAAGTGGGAGAACTTGCACAATTGGTGGCTGACTAAATACTTTTTTCCCCACTGTAATTGAACAAAATAAGTATGTTGAGGGTCAATGTTGTCACAATGAGGGAACAAAAGAAGTATGCTGAGGTCAATGTTGTCACGACGAGTTAGCCAGCTAGCCAACTTGTGCCATAGCTGGGCTGCTCAGACGAGACGTGAACCCGGGAGCCTGGCTAGCAAGCTAGCTAGTAACTAATGTTACAATGTCAACTAACGAAACAGATACAATTTCAATAATGTAGGGTGTCTGGCTTGAATTCTATTTTGAATATGGCTTAGATATGGCTGAGAACAAAAATATATTGAGCATCAATTTTGTCAGGATATAACGTTAGCTAGATAGCTAAAAACGTGTGTAAGTAACTAGTTAGCTAAGATACGAGAGTGTGTTGGTGCGGTCATCTTCAGGACAGGAATACCGGCTTACTTAACGGAGGAATAAACACACATGTTCATCGTTGGTGTTTCAACCAGAACGCGGGAAAAATGCCCTTTCTTTATTTTCGCACATGCGCAGTTGTACATCTCTCATAGGGCATAACTGTACCAGTGTAAGAACACAATTTATAGCATATTAGTCTATATGTTAACAGAGTGGCTAGGTTTCAGTTTTGCGTCACAGCTCAGTATATAGAACAGATAGATTGCCAATGAGGACACGCTGCATTTCTCACTTTGAATGAGACTGTATGATATCTGATTCTAATTCTGTCTATCTTTTCTGTTTCTCCTTCAACAACAATTAAATATTAGCCTGTTAGTCCACATGTAATTACTTAGCTTTCCTTCATGATTTGCGGTAAAAGAGCAGAGAAAATATTATTTTAATAACATCAACATATTTCTCGGTTAATCAAATGGAAGGCACTTCTGTCTGATATGTAATCTTTCTCGGTCTTTTGAGCATCACTGTTGACAATTTAGTGGAATTTCTTAAATATCTTCTTAGAGAATCCCTACGGGAGAATGATACATTTCTATAGATTCTTCCAACAAGAAAACTAGCGAGCAGATCGCGGCGCCATCTGCTGACCATTTAAGGAATTGAGTCTTCAACCGTCGTGCCAAATTTCATTGAGTAATATGGAATATTGACAGAGAAAAGGGGAAAAACTCCATTTAACATGCATTGCTGGCTCAAAAACAAATATAAACAACTATCGCCACGTCTATAATACTATAGGATCATGTGAAAATTGGAAGTAACCAGTATTAACGTGAAAAGATGTATTAGCTAATGCACTTTTCTCCAGATAGACACAGTTAGGTCATATACATAAATCATGAACAGTCCAGAAAATCTCCCTAGCAACACTTTCATTAGCAGCTCAAACAAAGGTTTTGTTTGCCCATCGAGAGCTGCCCATGACTAAGATACACCCACCTCCTGCCCTATTTGTTTGTTGTCGGAAATTGCGCTGATAGTCCAGATGTGTGTCTGGTAATTATAATTCAGCGATTGTCATTAGGCCCACTAAACTTGCTGCCAGAATTGATGCGTACACTGTTGTATGCGCGCGTCTCGGTCTTGGCCACTTATCTCCGCCTTGGAAAAATGTTAGTGTTCTCATTGAACCACAACGCAATTTGGAGGGTATACTGCCCGTTTTCAAGTCAATTCAAGTCAATAATTTGTATGCAGCTGACATGCGGTAATGTTAAATAATGATGTAATTGCCTATAGTTTTCTTGGCATTTCATTTTAATTATTGTGATAGGCTCACGTTTTACCGGCACGGCGTAGGCCTACACATACTATTTACAGGACCGTACTGGCTTAGCCCACTTTCACCCCTGTATCACCATCAAGACATAGTCAGGGTTCAGCGTACTGTCAACACATCAGTCCCTGAAGTGACAAAATAATTATCCAGTTGCATTGGCTTCAAGTTAAAGAGCTTTTAGTCATAAGTGGAGCACAAAGATTGGAGTTGTGCAATGTTTTGAGTGTGGCCCAGTGCTAATGTATCTTTAAAGATGAGCGGGTTTATCCCATGCCTACACTCTTAGAAAAAAGGGTTCCAAAAGAGTTCTACCTGGAACCAAAAAGGGTTCTTCTATGGGGACAGCCGAAGAACTGTTTTAGGTTCTAGATAGCACCTTTTTTTCTAAGAGTGTACTGGAGCAACCGGCACCCTACTCCCTATTTAGTGCACTACTTTTGACCAGGGCCCATATGACTCTGGTCAAAAGTAGTGCACTATGTAGTGAATAGGGTGCAATTTGGGACGCAGTACGCAACACATGAGTAACCTTACAGAGCACCACGGGGGCGATC